>NW_026692805.1:10000000-10671126 GCF_021218885.2 Marmota monax | reverse complement strand
TTTTTTAGTTAATGCTTTACTTATATTATAAACTTATGGATGATTTTATATTTTGGTTTATTTAATTCAGGTATCAGTGGTAAAAATGGGAAGTGAGAGATTATGATGGGGTTAATTAAGTCCTTTTCCATACTCTCATCAATTTGTCTTTTGAGGGCTCTCTTATTTTCTGCATCATAAGGCACACCAGGTTAAACTTGGGTATTACTTGCCCCAGTTCTAGAATAAGCCAATTCTCTAGAGAGCCCAATTCCTTTTATTGGAGAATGGTGTTCGAAACCAAGGTATGGTTCTAGGCTGTGCTTATTGCTTCTGGGGTGTCATTGTTTCGAGGTCCTCTCAGTGGTAATTCTTGACTTAATGCTCCTTATTTTTGACTTCTCAAACATTCCTAAAAGAGAATGGTGGTATGCGCCTCTAGTCCCAGCTACTCTGGAGTTGAAGGCAGAAGGCTTCCCTTGAGGTCATGAGTTTGAGACCAGACCCCGCAACATAGTGAAACTGAAATTCAAGAGGAGACTGGATTCTTCCTTCTGTTGGGAGGTGGGGCCTGCGCAAGCTGTAGGCTATTTAATCACGGCAAGGAATGCCTACCTGTGTCAGCTCCGAGGGTCGCGGCTGGCAAAGTCCAATTCTCCTCCACTACCACTGAGTCAGCTGTGTGGCAGCTCTCAGTACTGCAGCTCCGAATGGGGGCGCTGTGCCCTCCAGTGTGGCACTAGACTCCAGCAGCTCCCCACCAACTTCTTTCCAGGTTCTTCTCTCACAAATATGAAGAATGAAGTTCACAAGACAACGGAAGACCAGAATGAAAGGAGTAGGATTTATTCAGAGGTAGGAAATAGAAACAGAACTCTCACATGGGCCAGAGGGGACCCCCAACATGGGTTTCCATCTCAGTGTGCTAGCCTAGGGGTTTATATAGCACTTGGGTCAACACTGTTGGTCCACATTTATGCTCATTAGGGTTTGGAAGAGTACCAGTGTTAATGGTTAGATCTGCAATTCTATTCAGGTGTGCCCCTCTTCGGTTTTCCGACTGTTGGTAGGGAAGCAGGAGGTTGAGGTGCTCAGATTGTGGGTGCTCCTGGTTGCTGTGTAGAGCAGGTGTCTGTACCTGATGGCACTGGGCTGCCTCCAGCTAGTGCCAGCATAACAGGCTTTGAGTGGCCCCAGCTGGTGCCTTCTGCCTGCCCTCTAGCCCACTGGCCAGCTCCTCCACAGCTTCAATAGCAAGACCCTGTCTCAAAATAAACAACAAACAAGAAGGTTCGGACCGGGGCTAGGAGCCCGCGGAAACTGTGTCTCGGTCCGGGTCCTGCTGAGGGCAGGTCAGGACTCACCCATTGCTTGGGTTGCCTGGCAAGGGGAACGAAATGCTGCCATTCGCATAGGATACCAACATGGCAGAGATCTGATGTCAGCAGAAAGCGGTGGAGGAGAGATCTTCATCAATACCAGCGGTGACATAAGCAGTTGGTCTCCTGGTAAGGGGGGTGAGGCTCAGTCACCCGAGTCTCCTCAATTTGTCCTCGAGCCGGAGGGAAGGAGCCGGGCCGCCGCCAGCCCCCGGAGAAGGCCCAGCGGCTCGCCAGCGTGGTGACCGCGTGACCCCAATTGGAGAGGGAGCGGAGCGGAGCCGCCACCCACACCCGCCAGGTGGGCAGACCCACGACCCAGTAGTACATGGGCGTGGTAGGAGGGGCAGGGCAGAGCCGCCCTTCGCGCTTGCAAGGTAAACAGACCTGTGACAGCCTGGCGGGTCAGGCCCAGTGGCCTGCCAGTGTGGTACACACGTCACCCCAACTCGAGTAGGGGCAGAGCAGATCCTTATCCCACGCCCGGATCAGGCCCTGCCGGTGTGGTGGTCACGTGACCCCAATTGGAGTGGGGGTGGAGCGGAACCGCCACCCGTGCCCGCAGGGTGAGCAGACCAGTGATCAACCTGCAGATCAGGCCCAGGGGTCCGCAGGCGTGGTAGGAGGGGCAGGGCAGATCCGCCGCCCGCGCCTTCAAGGTAGGCAGACCTACAACAGACCGGCGGATCAGGCCCAGGAGCCTGCCGGCGGGGTACAAACACCACCCTAATTGGAGTAGTGACAGAGCAGAGTCGCCTCCCTTGCCAGGAACAGACCCAGCATCCTGCAGGCGGGGTAGTCACGACACCCCAATTGGAGTAGGGGCAAAGCAGAGCCTCCACTCGTGCCCGAAAGGTGGGCAGATCTGCGACCGACCAGCAGGACAGGCCCAGTGGCCTGCTGGTACGACAGACACGTCACCCCAATTGGAGTAGGGGCAGAACAGAGCCGCCACCAGCTCCCAGAACAGGCCCAGTGACCTGCCGGCGTGGTAGCCACGACACCCCAATTGGAATAAGGAGAGAGCAGAGCCGCCGCCCGCACCTGCAGGAAAGATACGCAAGCAGTATGAAAAGACAAGGAAAGAAAGGACCACAAGCAATGCAGGTCAACGCAACTTTAGAAGAGGTAACAGCTGCAGCAGATGGAATGTCAGATAAAGAATTCAGGATATACATGCTTCAGATGATCTGGAGTATCAAGGAAGACATTAAACAGCAAAATCAGACAATGAAAGATCACTTCGACAACGAATTACGCAAACAAATCCAGGAAGCAAAGGATCAACTATACAGGGAGATAGAGGTTATAAAAAACAAGCAATCAGAAATCCTAGAAATGCAGGAAGCAATAAACCAACTTAAAAACTCAATGGAGAATACTACCAACAGAGTAGAACACTTAGAAGATAGAACATCAGACAATGAAGACAAAGTATTTCAACTGGAAAAGAACATAGACAGCTCAGCAAGACTGTTAAGAAACCATGAGCAGAACATCCAAGAAATATGGGATAACATTAAGAGACCAAACTTAAGAGTCATTGGGATACAGGAAGGTACAGAGCTCCAAACCAAAGGAATGAGCAGTCTATTCCATGAAATAATACAAGAAAACTTCCCAGACTTGAAGAATGAGACAGAATCCCAAATCCTAGAAGCCTACAGGACGCCGAATGTGCAAAATCATAAGAGATCCACACCTAGACACATTATAATGAAGATGCCCAACATACAGAATAAGGAGAGAATTTTAAAAGCTACAAGAGAAAGGAAGCAGATTACATTTAGGGGCAAGCCAATCAGGATAACAGCTGATCTTTCAACACAGACTCTGAAAGCTAGAAGATCCTGGAATAACATATTTCAAACACTGAAAGATAATGGGTTCCAACCAAGAATTGTGTATCCAGCGAAATTAAGCTTCAGGATGGAGAATGAAATTAAAACCTTCCACGATAAACAAAAGTTTAAAGAATTCGCAGCTAGAAAACCATCTCTTCAAAACATCCTAGCCAAAGTATTACAGGAAGAGGAAATGGAAAATAACAATGAAAACCAACAGTGGGAGGTAGGACAGTAAAGGGGGGGGGGAAACAATCAAAGAGGAAAACAAACAATGTTTAGTAACAGAAATAAACAAATATGGCTGGAAGAACAACCCATATCTCAATAATAACCCTAAATGTTAATGGCTTAAACTCACCAATTAAGAGACACAGGCTAGTAGAATGGATCACAAAACAAGACCCAACAATATGCTGCCTACAGGAGACGCATTTGATAGGAAAAGACATACATAGGCTGAAGGTGAAAGGTTGGGAAAAATCATATCACTCATATGGACTTCGGAAACAAGCAGGCGTGTCCATACTCATATCAAATAAAATAGATTTCAAGCCAAAGTTAATCAAAAGAGATAAAGAGGGACACTACATACTGCTTAAGGGAACCATACACCAACAAGACATAACAATCATAAATATTTATGCCCCAAACAATGGTGCAGCTATGTTCGTCAAACAAACTCTTCTCAAGTTCAAGAGTCTAATAGACCACCACACCATAATCATGGGAGACTTCAACACACCTCTCTCGCCACTGGACAGATCTTCCAAACAAAAGTTGAATAAGGAAACTATAGAACTCAATAACACTATTAATAACCTAGACCTAATTGACATATATAGAGTATACCACCCAACATCAAGCAGTTACACTTTTTTCTCAGCAGCACATGGATCCTTCTCAAAAATAGATCATATATTATGTCACAGGGCAACTCTTAGACAATATAAAGGAGTAGAGATATTACCATGCATCTTATCTGATCATAATGGAATGAAACTGAAAATCAACGATAAAAGAAGGAAGGAAAAAGCATACATCAATTGGAGAATGAACAATAGGTTACTGAATGATCAATGGGTTATAGAAGACATCAAGGAGGAAATTAAAAAATTCTTAGAGATAAATGAAAACACAGACACAACATATCGGAATCTATGGGACACATTAAAAGCAGTTCTAAGAGGAAAATTCATTGCTTGGAGTTCATTCCTTAAAAAAAGAAAAAACCAACAAATAAATGATCTCATACTTCATCTCAAAATCCTTGAAAAAGAAGAGCAAAACAACAGCAAAAGAAGTAGAAGGCAAGAAATAATTAAAATCAGAGCTGAAATTAATGAAATCGAAACAAAAGAAACAATTGAAAAAATTGACAAAACTAAAAGTTGGTTCTTTGAAAAAATAAACAAAATCGACAGACCCTTAGCGATGCTAGTGAAGAGAAGAAGAGAGAGAACTCAAATTACTAGCATACGGGATGAAAAAGGCAATATCACAACAGACACTTCAGAAATACAGAAGATAATCAAAAACTATTTTGAATCCTTATACTCCAATAAATTAGAAGATAGTGAAGGCATAGATAAATTTCTTAAGTCATATGATCTGCCCAGATTGAGTCAGGAGGATATAGAAAACCTAAACAGACCAATATCAATTGAGGAGATAGAAGAAACCATCAAAAGACTACCAACTAAGAAAAGCCCAGGTCCCGATGGGTATACAGCAGAATTTTACAAAACCTTTAAAGAAGAACTAATACCAATACTTTTCAAGCTACTTCAGGAAATAGAAAAGGAGGGAGAACTTCCAAATTCATTCTATGAGGCCAACATCACCCTGATACCTAAACCAGACAAAGACACTTCAAAGAAAGAAAACTACAGACCAATATCTCTAATGAACCTAGATGCAAAAATCCTCAATAAAATTCTGGCGAATCGGATACAAAAACATATCAAAAAAATTGTACACCATGATCAAGTAGGATTCATCCCTGGGATGCAAGGCTGGTTCAATATACGGAAATCAATAAATGTTATTCACCACATCAATAGACTTAAAAATAAGAACCATATGATCATCTCGATAGATGCGGAAAAAGCATTTGACAAAGTACAGCATCCCTTTACGTTCAAAACTCTAGAAAAACTAGGGATAACAGGAACATACCTCAATATTGTAAAAGCAATCTATGCTAAGCCTCAGGCTAGCATTATTCTGAATGGAGAAAAACTGAAGGCATTCCCTCTAAAATCTGGAACAAGACAGGGATGCCCTCTCTCTCCACTTCTCTTCAACATAGTTCTCGAAACACTGGCCAGAGCAATTAGACAGACGAAAGAAATTAAAGGCATAAAAATAGGAAAAGAAGAAATTAAATTATCACTATTTGCAGATGATATGATTCTATATCTAGCAGACCCAAAAGGCTCTACAAAGAAACTATTAGAGCTAATAAATGAATTCAGCAAAGTGGCAGGATTTAAAATCAACACGCATAAATCAAAGGCATTCCTGTATATCAGCGACAAATCCTCTGAAATGGAAATGAGGACAACCACTCCATTCAAAATATCTTCAAAAAAAATAAAATACTTGGGAATCAACCTAACAAAAGAGGTGAAAGACTTATACAATGAAAACTACAGAACCCTAAAGAGAGAAATAGAAGAAGATCTTAGAAGATGGAAAAATATACCCTGTTCATGGATAGGCAGAACTAACATCATCAAAATGGCGATATTACCAAAAGTTCTCTATAGGTTTAATGCAATGCCAATCAAAATCCCAACGGCATTTCTTGTAGAAATAGAGAAAGCAATCATGAAATTCATATGGAAAAATAAAAGACCCAGAATAGCAAAAACAATGCTAAGCAAGAAGTGTGAATCAGGCGGTATAGCGATACCAGACTTCAAACTATACTACAGAGCAATAGTAACAAAAACAGCATGGTACTGGTACCAAAACAGGCGTGTGGACCAATGGTACAGAATAGAGGACACAGAAACCAATCCACAAAACTACAACTATCTTATATTTGATAAAGGGGCTAAAAGCATGCAATGGAGGAAGGATAGCATCTTCAACAAATGGTGCTGGGAAAACTGGAAATCCATATGCAACAAAATGAAACTGAATCCCTTTCTCTCGCCATGCACAAAAGTGAATTCAAAATGGATCAAGGAACTTGATATCAAATCAGAGACGCGCCGTCTGATAGAAGAAAAAGTTGGCTACGATCTACAGTCAGTGGGGTCGGGCTCCAAATTCCTCAATAGGACACCCATAGCACAAAAGTTAATAACTAGAATCAACAAATGGGACTTACTCAAACTAAGAAGTTTTTTCTCAGCAAAAGAAACAATAAGAGAGGTAAATAGGGACCCTACATCCTGGGAACAAATCTTTACTCCTCACACTTCAGATAGAGCCCTAATATCCAGAGTATACAAAGAACTCAAAAAATTAGACAATAAGAGAACAAACAACCCAATCAACAAATGGGCCAAGGACCTGAACAGACACTTCACAGAGGAGGACATACAGTCAATCAACAAGTACATGAAAAAATGCTCAACATCTCTAGCTGTCAGAGAAATGCAAATCAAAACCACCCTAAGATACCATCTCACTCCAGTAAGATTGGCAGCCATTAGGAAGTCAAACAACAACAAGTGCTGGCGAGGATGTGGGGAAAAGGGTACACTTGTACATTGCTGGTGGGACTGCAGATTGGTGCAGCCAATTTGGAAAGCAGTATGGAGAGTTCTTGGAAAGCTGGGAATGGAGCCACCATTTGACCCAGCTATTCCCCTTCTTGGTCTATTCCCTAAAGACCTAAAAAGAGCATGCTACAGGGACACTGCTACATCGATGTTCATAGCAGCACAGTTCACAATAGCAAGACTGTGGAACCAACCTAGATGCCCTTCAATAGACGAATGGATAAAAAAAATGTGGCATTTATACACAATGGAGTATTACTCTGCATTAAAAAATGACAAAATCATAGAATTTACAGGGAAATGGATGGCATTAGAGCAGATTATGCTAAGTGAAGCTAGCCAATCCCTAAAAAACAAATGCCAAATGTCTTCTTTGATATAAGGAAAGTAACTAAGAACAGAGTAGGGACGAAGAACAGGAGAAGAAGATTAACATTTAACAGGGATGAGAGGTGGGAGGGAAAGGGAGAGAGAAGGTAAATTGCACGGTAATGGAAGGAGACCCTCAGGGTTATACAGTGGAGGGGGTAGAGAGAGAGGAGGGGAGGGGAGGGGAGAGGTGGGGAGGGGGGAGGGTGGATGATGGGAAAGGCAGCGGAGCACAACAGACACTAGTATGGCAATTTGTAAATCAATGGATGTGTAACTGATGTGAATCTGCAATCTGTGTATGGGGTGAAGGTGGGAGTTCATAACCCACTAGAATCAAAGTGTGGAATATGATATGTCAAGAAATTTGTAATGTTTTGAACAACCCACAATAAAAAATTAAAAAAAAAAAAAAAAAAAAAAAAAAAAAAAAAAAAAAAAAAAAAACAAGAAGGTTCTGATATAATGCTTTGTCCCAAACCAAGAAATACGAAAGGAATAATGGAAAGAAGTAGATACACGTTCTGTAATTTACCTTCTGATTTTGTCACTGACTAGATAATGAAATCTCTTGCAAGTTACTTACCTCCGTCAAGCTAGGGACTCACCATTTAAAAAAAAATATGAATTACTAGATAATTCTTTTTTTTAAGAGTCATCTAAGCCGAGAAAGTTGAAAAAACTTCAGATTAAAGTGAAATAATACCAACAAAAATGTGAATGATTAAAAACATATTAAAAGAGATTATGGATATAAAGGGTAAAATAAAGACCATGCCCATGACTGAAAAATATTAGCAATCCTTTAGCATAAAAGGATTACTCATTCTTTTGGGTTTTTGAGACCTTTTAATAAAGGAATAGTTGTTTTGATAAATATTTTTCTCCACGTGTGAAATGTAATGCAAAAGTCAGTTGATAACAAAAAACTAGAACTTGATAGATTCATTTATTTTTTCAGATTCTGTCCAGTATTTTAAACCAATTACTGAATGAATATGAATATAACTTCCAATTTAAAAATATCTGAAGCTGATTATTTTTCCTAAAACAAATCCCACATTAGATCTTCTCTCTTTTTAATAGAAGCACAATAATCCACTCAAATTGTCCAGATTCAAATTCTTTAGCTTTGAATAATGTCAAAATATGTACTTCATAGTAATACTCTATTTGAAAACAACTAGTAAATATTGACAAAATATTTTTTCAATATTCTTAAAGACATTGAAGTGTTTATAAGACACTGAAGAGTTATAAAGCTGATGTTCAAAGGGAGAGAAGAAAGTTCAGAGTTGGATGCCACAGTCTGGCTGGGCACAAATCACTAGCCACTCAAGCAGGAACAAACTTTATTTCCGAACTCCCCCAAATGCTGCCCTATTGCTGGACAGCAGGGGTCTATATACAATTGAATACACAGCCTGTTTCAATCCAGTATCATCCAGTCATAGCAATTATACACAGCTTAACTTAATTATCATCATCTTAATGGCTCCCCTCTCAACCATTACTTCTGGCAAAATGCCAGGGGCCATTCCGACTCAGCTGTGGCTCTCAACATCTCCCCCTTTCTGTTTAATTAAACAACAAGCATGTGGCTTAGGGACCTTGCCTGTCTTAGGTTGTCCAATACTACATATGGTTCTTACCCATCATCGGATGAGCTGACCTCAAGGCTTCAGCCTTCTGTCTTAGATTAGTACCATTGCAATTTGATTTTACCCGTCATTGACTACCGGCCCAGCATACAGCCATACTTGTGGATAGGCCTTTGCACCAGTGTGATGGGGGTAAGAGTCTTTGCCTCACTTCTGTTGGCCCCCAAATTTGGCCTTTGCACCAGTGGGTGGCTGAGGTTCTTTGCCTCACCTCTGTTGGCCCCCAAATTTGGCCTTTGCACCAGTGGGGGGGTGAGGTTCTTTGCCTCACCTCTGTTGGCCCCCAAATTTTAGCTGAACGACTATCACAAGCAGAAGGGAGGGGGATAAAAAAAATGCCATGACACCAAGCCAATTGACAGCTCCTTTTGGAAAAATTGTACCATCGATGACACCATCAGCAAAGGTACCCCAGCACTACCACAATTCGCTGCACCAACAGATAGTTCCCAATGCATACAAGTGATACATAGTCCAGGCAAGTTCTGTAAGCAGTTCAAAGCAGAGGAATCTATTAATATGTCCATTTCCTCCCAAAGTAAATCAACTCCTTGATTGAGCATCACTTGTTGAGTTACATTATTGATTGGTGCATCAGTTTATACAGTTTGTTGTGATAGCTATTGCAGAAGCTGTAGTTTGGTTTTATCTTTGTCTTCACTGGCACTGGGATGAAGACAAGAATTCTGGCAATGATGGCTAAAAAAAAATTATGTAACATTCCAGCAGGCACTAAAAGAAAGCAATTTTCTAAACAATTTAGTATCCTGAATAGAATTAGATATAATGAAAAGGAAAGGTGAAAGTAAACAAACAGATCTGTTAACCTCCTTTTTTTTTCACATATTAAAACAATCCTCAACAGCTGTTTACCCAATTTAAATTAAACCATTTAAATCACGTGAATAAAAAAATATTTGGATCCCTTTTTTCATGAGCGCTCCTCATATATGACATATGGACATATGCACATACAGACATACAACACAAAACACAAGTGTGCACGCATAACATACAACACATAAGACAATAGTAAAGGCCTTGTAGCTTTTCACAGGTGAAATCTCCATTGCAATGTTTAAAAACTCCACAGTCAAAAAATAAAACTGATCAGAAAAACATTAATCTAGGTCTGTATGAGCTCAAAAAATAAAATAGAATTTTATGATGTGGGAAAGGGCAATAATAAAATAGATATTGAAAAAAAAGCATTCTGGTTACCACCTAGGTTTGACTCTTCTTTTGATATTCCATCCTTCTTCCTGTAACTTGCATAATGGGTCTGAAGGTATTCCCACAAGCAAGCCCCAAGGTATTTACATTTGAAATAGGCTTTAATGGTGTTCATTATTCATTAGCCTCCAGGTGTGGGAGAACCACTGTTGCAGATGTAAGGATATCAGCTATTATGGATTTGAGCCAAGTCATCTTCTTTTTGGTGATTCTGCAATCTGTATATGGGGTAAAAATGGGAGCTCATAACCCACTTGAATCAAATTGTGAAATATGATATATCAAGAACTATGTAATGTTTTGAACAGCCAACAATAAAAAATTAAAAAAAAAAAAAAAAAAAAAAAGAAATCGCTTTAGTTAGTCTCTTTGGAATCCAAATCGGCTGCTGTTCTCCCTGTGGAAATACACAAACAGACCCCCGACTCCAGGCAATCACTGGGTCAGGACCTTTCCAATGTCCTGTTAGGATATCCTTCCAAAGTACCTTGGGCTTATGTACATTTTTTGGACACATGTGCCTTTCCGCAGCACTAAACCCTGATGAATCCAAATTTAAAAAGTTTAGAGTAAAAAGGGTTATTTTAAGTTTATCTTTGGGGGATATATACCCCTTCCCAATTCCCTCTTTTTGCTTTAATAAGTACATTTTAATAGTTTGATGAGCTCTTTCAACTATGCCTTGTCCCTGTGGATTGTATGGGATTCCTGTTATATGAGTAATGCCAAATGATGAGGAAAATTCTTTAAAAGAGGTAGAAGTATAACCAGGGGTATTATCTGTTTTTAACTGTTTTGGAACACCCACAGTGGCAAAATTTTGTAAGCAATGAGCTATAATATCTTTAGTTTTTTTCCTCTGGCATGAAGGGAGCCCATCAAAAATCCAGAAGAAGTATCAACTGTAACATGCAAATATTTTAATTTTCCAAATTCTGGCAAGTGTGTGACGTCCATCTGCCAAATATGGTTAGGTATCAGTCCTCTAGGATTGACTCCAAGATTAACTTGTGGTAAAAAGGGCACACAATTTTGACATTGTTTTATTATTTGTCTAGTTTGTTCCTTAGTTATTTTAAAACACTTTTTTAAAGTATTTGCATTGACATGGAAGGATTTATGAAAATTTGTAGCTTCTTCTAGTGTAGAGAAAATATGTATGTCATGTGTAGATTTATCTGCTAAATCATTGCCCAAACTAAGGGCTCCAGGCAATCCTGTATGTGCCCTGATATGTCCTATAAAGAATGGATCTTTTCTGTCCCAGATTAGACTTTGTATAGTGGAAAACAAAGAGAAAACAGTAGAGGAAGGGGAAATCCTGCCAGCATCTTCAAGGGATACTATAGCATTAACTATATACTGACTATCAGAAAATAAATTAAATACAGGATCTTTAAACATGACAAAAGCTTGTAATGCTGCATTAATCTCTACCTTTTGAGCTGATTGTTTGGGTACTAAAAATGTAAAAGTTTGATCAGGGGTAACTACTGCTGCTGTACCATTATTTGACCCATCAGTGAATATATTTGGAGCATTCATGATAGGTGTTTTTCTTGTCATTTTTGGAAAAACTACAGGATGAGAAGACCAAAAAGACAACAAAGGATTAGATGGTAAGTGATTATCAAATGAAGCATTAGATTTACACATGATTATTGCTCAAGTATTTAACTCATGAGATAACTCATCAATTTGATCCATTGTATATGGAGTAATAATTTTATTGGGAGAAATGCCAAACACTCCCTTTGCTGCTTTATTCCTTTGAGTATTAATTGTCCTACAGCCTCAGGATACCTAGTAATAATAGTGTTAGGAGAATAAGATAAATGTATCCACAATAATGGAACTTCTTGCCAAAATACTCCTGTAGGAATATTTTTTGTTGGTAGTACAATAAATAATAAAGGCAAACTTATTTCAGTTCTATCCAAATGCATATTTTCCATATATGTTTCAATGATTTTTAATGTCTTTCTTGCTTCAGGCGTTAACATGCGGGGTGAATTTGGGTCTGATGGACCTTTTAGGATATCAAATAAAGGTCCCAACTCTCCTGTTGGTATGCCTAGATAAGGCCTTATCCAATTTATGTCTCCTAATAACTTTTGAAAGTTGTTAAGTGATTTGAGTTGATCTACTTGTATTTGAATTTTTGGTGGATGGACCATGGTTGAGGATAATAGAACTCCTAAATATTTAATTGGAAAATTTAATTGTACTTTATCTATTGCTATCTCTAGATTATAATTTTTTAATAAGTTTGTAAGTATGGCATAACATTCTAGCAATGTGGTTTTATCCTTGTGTGCTAATAATACATCGTCCATATAGTGAAATATTTGTAGTTCAGGATTTTGATTTCTAAGTGACTGGATTGCTTTGTTAACATAAATTTGACACATAGTTGGGCTGTTAGCCATCCCTTGAGGGAGTATTTCCCATTCATATCTCTGATCAGGACTTTCATGATTCAACGCAGGGACAGTAAATGCAAAAGGTGGACTATCCTCAGGATGAATTGGAATTGAAAAAAAAAAACAATCTTTAATATCTATAACTAAAACATACCAGCCTTTTGGCAAAGCAGACAATTGGGGAATCCCCGATTGAGCAGGTCCCATAATAACCATCTCATTATTAATGGCTCTTAAATCTTGCAATAATCTCCATTTACCAGATTTCTTTTTAATGACAAAAATGGGAGTATTATGGGGAGATACAGAAGTTTGTATATGTCCCTCCGCTAATTGTTGTTTGACCAGGTCATGGGCTGCTTGTATCTTTTATTTAGTCAGGGGCCACTGAGGAACCCATACTGGCCTTTCTGATTTCCAAGTAATTTTTATTGTCTCAGTGACCCCTCCAGAAAACCCAATCCATGTCTGTCTGTTCCTTGATCTATTTGTATTGGTGCTGCTATACCTTGTTCTTGTTCTCCTAATCTTTTTCCTTTCCTAAAACCTTGTATAGCCCTAATAGTGGGCGCATTTGGATTGATGTTATTTGTTAATGTCAAACCTAATTGATCTAGGACATCTCGTCCCAATAAATTTATAGGAAGATGATCCAATACATATGGCTGTATAGTTCCTTCACATCCTTCAGGATCCTTCCAATCTAATACCATTACACTTCTATGGGGATTAGTCGCCACTCCTAGGCCTCGAAGCGTTTGAGTGGCTTGTTGTAATGGCCAATGTTTTGGCCATTCTTGACGAGAGATGATGCTAAGGTCCGCACCTGTATCCAGTAGCCCATTAAATTCATGTCCTTGAATATTTAGTTTTAGCATGGGGCGAGAATCTAAATTTAAAGAAAGCATAGCCCAATCTCCACCTGTGGAGCCTGAACCCCTGGAACCTCTTTCTATAGTACGACTGGAAAATTTATCATATAGGCTGGGTATTATGAATAACTGTGCTATTCTATATCCTGGTGAAATTACTGATATACCCCTTGGAGAACTGGCTATAATTTTTATTTCACCTTCATAATCGGGATCAATTACCCCAGGACTTATCATAAGTCCTTTTAGAGTAGAAGAATGCATCTCAATAAATGAATGATTAGAACAAATTGAAAGCAAATAGGAAGATAGTAGATTCAAATTCAAATTTATCCATAACTCTATTAAATGTAAATTCACCAAATATTCCAATTAGTGAGGCCCTAAACAACTAGCAAGACCCTGTCTCAAAATAAAAATAAAATGAGTTGGGGATGTGGCTCAGTGGTTAAGCTTGGGGATGTGGTCATGGGTTAAGCTACTCTGGGTTCAATCCTGGTAACCACAACAACAATGAAAAATTAGAATGTGATAAAATAACAGAACCTATCTGTTTTACTTAGTACACAACATCCACATCAAAAGGACTGAACACAAACATCAATCCAATCAGCAATACCTTTTGACCTACCAATGCCATAACAAGGTGTATATCCTACCACAATGCATACTCATGAGTACCATGAGACATGCACATAACTGATCACAGTGATATTATCTGTACAAACACAAAAATGGAAACAATCCACATCTTTATCAACAGGAGAATGGATAAATAAACCGTAGTGTATTTATACGATGAAATCCTACTCAACAGTACAAATTAATGAACAACTGATACAAACAATAACACAGACGACTCTCAAACATACCTTGAGACAAAGAAGCAGATACAAATGAGGACGGTGTATTATTCCATAGATAAAAAGTTCAAAATAGACAAACCTATGCTATACTTTATTTATTAGGAACAAATGCTTTATTTATGCTTTACTTTATTTATGCTTTATTTAACGTTGAGGAGGAGACATTGAGAGCAGCACTAGTGGAGGTTTTAGGATGTGGTAATATTCTATTCCTTGACCTGGGTGATAGTTATAGGTATTTTGCTTTACGATACCCCATTACGAATTATATTTCTGTTTTGTGATTTTTTTTTATTTGTTAAACTCCAGTTTTTACGTGTTTACTCTTCAAGCCCTCTCCTGCCAGGCATTCACAAGGTTCTTTTTATTCTTTCTTCACAATTTTCCTGTCTGCACATCCTGTTGCCTTATGCCATCCCAATTCTGACCTTTATTTTTTCACATATGGAAAAATCTAAGAGGGTACTAACTATTCTCTGTTCTTCCTCAGACACGTAACTGTCAGATTAATATTCTTAAAACATAATTTATGATACCTCCCAAATATTCAAAATAATTTGGTAACCTCTCTATACCCTGCTATTGCCTCAAGAGTATTAACCAAGAAAGTTCAACCAAACAGTCACACACTATGCTCAAGAGTACAACAATTTTCATGCTGAGTTCCAGAAAATAGTGAGTACTTGAGGTCCCTGGTGAAGAGCAGGCATATGTGGGAAATTAAAAGCAAAAGATAGCATCATTCCATAAACAATCCATAACCAATTAGAAATGTACGTAGCCAAAATGACTAACGCTTAATAATGCTTCTTGTATGGATTCTTTCATAAGTTAATATATTTTAATTCATTTACTCCTCAAGCCCATGTGATATACTGTTGGTATGTACATTTTATAAATGGGGAAATTGAGGCATAGAAATGGTAAGTCATCTGACTAGGCTCTCACAGATAGGTGGCAACACTGGGTTGCAAACAAACCGCTGTATCTGGCTCCAAAATCTATTCTCTTAACCCTTGCACTACATTGTCTTTGTAGGACGCTTCAGTTGCTTATGTCTTTGTACCTGTGCACAGCACTGGTTTCCAAATAGAATCATACCGTGGCTAAGTGGACTGCAAGATTTAGAGCTCAAGAGAGACATGTTAACTATGTTTAGAGGTCATGTCTCACCTCTTTTGATTGAGATGCAAATGAGTGAGGTCACTCTGTAACTAAGTGCTAAACAAGCACTCCATAAAAAGAACTGTGATTTAGAGCCCTTCTGTCCCTCTGATGACCATTATTTCCCTGGTTTGGTTTGATAATGTAAGTAGTGGCAAGAAAGTTTTCAGGGGTTTTGTAAGAAATCATTCTCACATCTACTTTGAACAAATCCTCCTTGCAAACCAGTTGAGAAATGGGCTAAATTGAATCCATTTGATTTAGTCCTTTCTCCTTGCGGCAATACGGCTTCTTGCCTTTCCTTTTTCCTTTATGAGAGGACTTTAACTTTCATCGGCTGGTTTTAATTTAACTTGTCATATTTCTATTTTTTTTTTTGTACATCTGCCCAAGGCCTTTGGGAAAAGGACACATTTTTTAATACGTCAGAACAATAAAAACCAGAGAGATCAATTTAAGTCAATTAGTCATATTTTAGGTAATCTAAGTAGAAGGCAAGAAATTCACTTACAACTTTTAAGTTATTCTTTTGAAGCTTCCATAGTGTGCAAACTGGCTATGGCAGTTTAAAATTGCCATGTTCTTAGATAGCTTAGACACCATCGTGGATCATCATGGAAATCCTTAGATGAGAAGTAAGAGGGTAGTTTGTTTTTCAATATGAGGGTTGAAACCCAAGGCCTCTCCAATGTCAGGCAAGTGCTCTATCACTGAGCCACCTTCCCAACTCATTTTATTTTTGAGACAGGCTGGCCTTGAACTTGCAATTCTCCCTCCTTAGCCTATCAAATAGCTGGGATTACAGATGTGTGTCACAGTGCCTGCCACCAGGAAGCCTTTTTATGTAAGCTACACAGAAGCTGAAATGCACTGGTACCATGCAGGAGACATATGGTACTCTACAGGAGCGCTCAATGTCTTAACTCAGTTTCATGTGCACAGATGTATGTTAAGAATGAACTTTTCTAAGTCCATGGGCCCAGAAAAGCCATTTTTTTTTTGTTTTCCAGAAATAGGTGAGGCAGGCCACAATTATGTCATGAATAGTCCATTTTATTCTTTGGTTGGTCACATGGTTTTAGTCCTCTCTAATGAAAAATATCTCATAAAGAATTCCCCACCTGGGCTGAGGATATAGCTCAATGGGTAGAGTGCTTGCCTCTCATGTATAAGGCCCTGGGTTCAATCCCCAGTTCCTCCAAAAAAGAAAAAGAAAAAAACTTCCCCACCTTACCTCCACCCTCTTTATTCTATAACACCAAACACTGTTAGTTTTTCTCCTGATATATATCTATTTTATTATATTCTTATCTGTTTTCTTGCTTGTTTTCCACCTATATCCTCACTATATCATAAGCTCCATAAAAGGAGGAACTAGTCTTCCCTCAGTATCTGCACAGGATCGGTTCCAGAACCCCCATGAATACCCAGATCCAAGGACGCTTCAGTTGCTTATGTAAAATACTGTATTTTAATATAACCCATGCACGTTCTCTCATATATTTTAAATCATCCCTAAATTACTTACACATAATACAATGTAAATTCTATGTAACTAATTGTTATGCTGTATTGTTTAGAGAATAATAAAAATAAGTTGTTGTACTGTATTGTTTGGAGGGGAAAAACAAGAAAAAAATAAGAAAGTTGGCTTATGTTTGGTACAGACATTTTTCTTCAATAATTTCAATGTACAGTTGGCTAGAACTGGTGCTAGCAGGGCGGGGAGGGGGGCGGCTGCTGTATGTATCTCTTTAGTTCATCATTGTATCTCCAGTGTTGGCAGAGTGCCTAGTGTATACTTGGTACTCATATTTGTTGAAAGGATACAAACAATGAATAGATAAATCTACAAAATCAGGAAGGCAAGTGAGGCTGAGTAAGTCATAAATTTTGCAAGGATGACACAGAAATCCAATTTGGATGTTGCCATTAATTGGGAAAATATTAAGTAGTGTTTTTATGGGCTACTTCCTCCCCCGTCCCTCCCATCCTTCCTTCCTCCCTTCTAGCTTCTCTCTCTTTTCTTCTTCCCCCCCCCACCCCCCGCCACATAATGATTTGCAAAACTGTAACAAGGAAATAAAAAATGAATGTGGGAAAGATCACCTTTCATTTTAATGAAAGTATTTCAAAATTCCATTTGTGAAGGTCATCTAAATTATTTTGATGCTGTCATTTTTCACAAGGAAGATTTCTATTTCCCATGGAAAATCCCATGCACTCAAATAAGATCACAGACACTAGAGGGCAGCCCCAGACACCCCTATGGTGCTTCCTGATGATGGATAAACAGAGCAGCCTAACCTTGGGCTTCAAGCACAGGCATGTCAACATACAGATACTCCATCTTTCACCCCTCCAGGATTGGGGGACTTCCTCCATGGCTTCTCAACCTATTTGTAGGAGAACTTCTTTGGTGTCCTGCCTGAGTCTTGGAGCCTCCCCCAAGAGCTGAATGGAGATGGTCTGGAGTAGGCAGGGGAGGAAAGAAAGCCTTGATTTCCATTTTAAATGCCCTTATTCTAGAGTGGTACTCCGACCTCTCAACCTTAGCAGGCTAAGGAGATTTAGATTTTTTTAAAGCCTCTTAAATACATCCCTACACTTTCTTTTTGCATTGGACTCAAAAACAAGCCCATGGGGAAACTAGATTTCCCATTCTCCAGACTCCAAATTTATAAGACTAAAAGGCTGTTAGATCCCTGTCTCCCCACAAGTTTCCTTTAGTCATTTTGGCCAATAGCTAGCAAAAGTTCCCTCCTACTAAGCCATCAGACCTGTAAGATTTGCAGGATTCTGGAATGAACTGGTCTTAGTTGAAACTTGTAAATCAATCAAGATCCTGACTATAGGGTTCCAATGCCCACACCCCAGGACTTGACCTCTCAGAAAAATTTAGCCCCTCATTTCAATGATTGGAAAGAACATTCATATCTTTAACCTTCCTTTTAGAGAAAGCCTTGTTTTATCAATTTTTATTTTGCTTTAAAACAATGTTGTTTTTAAAAGTTTTTATTTTAAAAGAAATCCAAATCTGGTTCTGACTAGTGGGAATTTTCCTTCAGCCAAACCTGTTGGTTGTGCTTGAATCTCTGCCAGTATGGGGGCTATCACTGCAGCACTTTAAACTTAATAGTGGCTAATAAAATTATGAAGAAAAATCATAAAAGAGAATTACAAACAAAATCATCAAAAAAGAGAAAAAATGATTTGACTGTGATGAAAATCACCCTCTAGAGACCAGAATAGAAAAATTTGCAGACATAAGCTTATGTCAGCAGAGATACTTGACAGATATAAAAGTTGTTTTTCCTCAGTAGGTTTAACTCATCAGTTTCCATTCATCAGTTGTTTCTAAAATTGCAGGAAAGTTAAGTACAGCTGGGAAAAAGTAAAATTCAAAATCACCTCAATGACCCAAATTATAAGAGGTTGGAAAACTATTTTCCCTTTCTGGAGCATTTATTTTATTTTTTCCATATTTTTTATCGGTCCAGTATATTTATTTTTAAAGCTGATGGAATCTTCAAGAACACATTGCTTTCACATTTGGCTTATTTTTTAAGTGGTTTAGCTAACATATCGACAGTGTGGTTGTATTAATGAAATAATTATGTCAGAACTCTCATACCTCTTGATTTTAAGGTGTGAACACATCACATAACAAAATAGAGAAGCAGAATCAGAAATTAGAGTTGGTTGTTAAGTTTTGAATGTTTGTTCTAACTGCTTAAATACTGCAGCATCTCTATTTTGAAGCACTTCATATATGGCTACAAGTCTAAGATCATTTTTTTTTCCTCTGGTTCTCTTAACTTGTTTATTTTTGGAATGTTTTGGCCAAATCTGTTCCAACTTTGACCTTTGGGTTCTTTTCTTTTCTTTTTAGGGAAACAACTATGTATACCTTTCCCAGTATTAAACATACACACATATTCACATGCATGATAAACAATTCCCAGACTTGCTTTTCTGACAAATAAATCAGTGCCAGTACATCTTTGAAATGTCAAACTTCTCATTCAGCCTGAGACCTGTTGCTCTCCATGTGTTTCTTTGACAACATCTCAGATCTTAATGATTGGCATGGTTCCCAACTGTCAGAATGCTGAAAAGTACAAGACACCTATTCAAACTCTTCTGTCCCTGAAATTACTGCAGATGCTTTTTTAATTTTATTTTTCTGACTTCTTGGAAGATTTACTACTCTCCCAGACTTCTGGCCTCCCAGGAAGGTCAAAGAGCTTCAAGTTAGTTTACTTTCCCTCAACTCTCTTAAAACCAAGGTGCCACCAAACCTTTTTCCAAGATCACTTAGAAAAACACAGGACTGTTTTATTTTATCTCACAAGCAATACCCAGGCATGCTTAAAGGGTAAGTCCCAAATACCTTACTGCCTTAGAAAGGTGACTTTTTGTTATGATTGTAACTTTACACACATTATTATATAGAGACCTAATGGCATAAGGACTTGGTTTTGGCATCTGATAGGCCTGGATTCAAATCATATCACTTACTTCCTTTGTAAACATGCTATTATTGTACTTCCTAAACCTTAATTTGTGTCCTCATCTGTAAAGTAGAAAGTGGCAATATTAAAAATATAGACTTCTGTAATTCAAGAGCAAGTGTGTTTTAGAAGAAACGAGCAAGAATATATTCAATTATATGACAAGAAGGAGAATATTTTCCTTACCTATTCATCTTAGACAAAAAGTTTAATAAAAAAAATACAAATTAAGAAATATGTCAGTTGGGTGCACATGCCAATAACCCAAGTGACTCAGGAGGCTAAGATAGAAGGATCACTAGTTCAGAGCCAGCCTTTGTAAAAGCGAGGTGCTGAGCAACTCAGAGAGACCCTGTCTCTAAATAAAATAAAAAATAGGGCTGGGGATGTGGTTCAGTAGTTGCATGCCCCTGAGTTCAATCCCTGGTACACTCTCCCCCCTAAAAAGAAAAGAAATATTCCAGTAAAGTATGAAATATGTGCAATAGAGGATGCTCTGATGATGTGCTACCCCACGTAAACCAAAGCATTGTGTAATACACAGCTCATTCTCCCTCTAATAAAGTACATGGGTCAGGTGTACCTCTAGGGCCCTGCTATAATTTTTACCTATATAGATGTTACACATAACCTAAAGTTTGCCTGTAACATGATAAATTTCCAAATTTTAGCATAATAATGTCAAGAATGACCAAGTTGAGGTTATTCCCTAGCCTTATGCGTGTGGTGCATGTGAACTACTCATTGAAATTTGCTATGGGGAATAACATATTCATTAACAATAGTATTTTGACCAGAGTAGCAGATTCTGTGTCCAACACAAAAGGACTTTTGAATGACAGGGAAAGAAAAGTCTTTTATCATCTATTCTTAAGCCCTTATCTGGGAAATGACTATCCAGTTAGGAAATGATCCAGATGTGACAATTTGTCAATACATACTATTTATTTTTAGCATTTTACAGAGACAAATAAAAATAAGAAATTCATATCAGTCTACCAAGTGGGTTCTGATGATAGAGACAAAGACATGATATTCACATCAGTCTATCAAGCAGGTTCTGATGGGAGGGAGATAAGAATATCTGATTTTTCAGTGGGCTCAGAGATTTTCCTCCAGATAGTCTCCCAAGTCTGAATCTGACAGCTCTCCAGACTACAACTAATGCAAACTAATCCCAGGCTAGTAACTCATTCAACAGGTCCAGCATCTAATTCACCACCTATTTCTTGTACCTTCTTCACCTCCACCTGCTAATACCATCTGTGGTTCTTCTCGTCTAAATGGATACTGTCAGATTCACCTTGGACCCTTTCCTCCTGCAATCTCTTCTCTGACCCTTTCTCTTTCCCTAATATTTGACCTTCCACTCTCTTACTTCTCCTACCCAAGTAGGGCACTTCTTTCCCCCCATGCATCTCTGGGAATAAGCTTCTTCGCTTTCTCTTCCTTTCAGTAACCATGCATATACACACCCTTGCCTCTAACTTTTTGAATCCCTGTGTGCAAGCCCTGTCTCTGCTCTAAAACTGGATCCTTTTGTTAACACAAGTTCTTGTTATGAAGATCAGGAGATCCGTCCAGCCCTATTTCCCGCCAATCCCTAGCCCACTCCTTTTGTACTAGTCTTGTGCACAACCCTTTAATCTAAGCCTTTTTTTTTCTTTAATAATGTCCCTGCGACTTTCCCTCCTACAATACACAAATCTAATGCTTGCCTAAGTCTACATCTGTCCCCAAATTTGTTCAAAATACCTCAGAAACTACTTACCTCTTCTGACTCTACTCTCCTTGCTATTTACCCTCTGCCCTATACTGTATAAGCATTAGTCCTGTGATCCTGGAAGCTCCATGTGCTAAGTAAGAGCATCTATACTTCAATTCCCTTCTCCTCCCTTCTTCACCTCCTGGTTCCTGAGTCCTCCTTGCACAAGGGGCATAGAAAGAGATCAACAATTAATAGCTGTGCATGGGAACTGAAGTTTAACCCTTCTGATTCTAATCCACACCTTTTACTCCTGCTTTGGATAAACGGTACATGGCAACATCCCTAACTTTGCCACATCACAATCACACAGGATGGAGATTTACTACCAAGTCATTTTACTACCTTTGAGTAGTAAAAGATGCCTTTGAGAAAGACCTAAGTAAAATCCCCAACACTTTCTTTATTAGCTGCCTCTTAAGTAGGGAGGAGTTAAGGGAGGTGGGGATTGTTGCATTTCAACTTTAAACTCCCAGTCACAGATGAACAAACGCGTGGAACCCTGAGTGTCCTCAGGCTATAGAAAAGATAGATGCGAAGATACCAGTTTTACTCCGCCCTTCCCACCCTTCCATCCAAGCGGTGCAATGGGAAGAAACTGGCACAAACTGTCTCCCACTTGAGAAATTAAAACAATGGCCGGCGGTGGCATAAGGGAGACTCACATAGTCCTCGCAATGCAACTGCAATAGAAAGCCGGCAGCCCCAACCAGCGCCAGACGTCCACCGCCAGCCTATTAGGGAAGCCTCGGGGTCGCGGGCTCCTGTTCGCAGCCGGAGAACCCGCCGCTAGGAGGCGCCGCGAGCGCGCCAGCCCCGCCCGCTGCTGAAGGAGGGCTAGCGCCCGATCCCCTCCGCCAAACCCCTAGCCGCCGGGCAGGCAGGCGGGACTAGACGCGGGGACTGTCACTGCAGACGCGCCGCTCCTACCGACCCGGGACGCGAGCATCAAGGGAACTCCAGGCGCCACCCTGCCATTTGTCCCACCGGAGTCCTTGGCTCCCGCTCCCCAGTGAGCAGCATCAGGAAGACGGCGATGTCTGCTGGGGCCCGCCGGAGGAACCGGGCGCAGCATTTCGCCCCCCTCTGGTGTTTCTCGGTCGGGTTGGGGATGCTGTGGTCCCCTGCCTCACAGGCTTTCAACTTGGACGTGGACAAACTCACCGTGTACAGCGGCCCAAAGGGCAGCTACTTCGGCTACGCAGTGGACTTCCACATACCTGATGCCCGCACGTAAGTCGCTCTCCTGGGGGAGGTGGCACGCGTGCGCCAACCCGCTCACAGGTCGGGTCCCGGCCCCTCTGCTGTTAGCCCCTGGTAGGTCTCCCGAGCTTGGAAAGGCAGTGTCTGAGGTCCCACCCGTCTGCTCACCAGGGCTTCCGTCCCGTTTTCGGCTGGCCATGAGCCCCTTCTTTCCCTTTGCGCGCTAGATGTGCCTTGTGAACTTTGAACTAGAGAAATGCCACTGCAAAGAACTCCCGGTTCAAACTCCACTCATGCATCCCATAAAGGAGAGAACGGGACCGAACTGAGCCAGTTAAAACAGTTAAAACAAAAACCCAATATGGTGCAAGTGCTGCTGGTTGGCTGCAAGCACCTGGGCTCTTGTCCTCTACTTTCTCCCCATGGACTCTCATCTCACTGTATCTACATAGCTCCACCTAGAGAAGAATTAGGACCACTCGCACCCTCTTCCAAACCAGGTTTCTGACGCCCATTTCTTTCCAAGAGGAAATCAACCTTAACACTCTCTCCATCATAAATATGCTTCTGCCCTCCACCCCTACTCCAGCCTCAGTAGACATGCACCTCCTGAGTGCAACGCGTGCGCACAGTTTTATGATTGCCACCAGGTGACCTTTTCCAATCCTTTCTCAGAGCAAGTGTCTTGGTGGGGGCACCCAAAGCCAATACCAGCCAGCCGGACATCGTGGAAGGGGGAGCCGTCTATTACTGCCCTTGGCCGGTGGAAGGATCTGCACAGTGCAAGCAGATACCGTTTGACACCACCAGTAAGTGCTATTTGTCATTCTGGACTCTGGGCCCTGGTTTGAAAGAGCCAGAGCAATCCTGGAGTCAACTTCCGACTTTCTTTGTATTCATAGTCCTGTTCAACTTTTAGGTATTGTGGGCGGTGCAGGTTAGAGAAATAAGTCTTCAACCCTGAGTAAAAATGTTTAGTGAACCCTAGAGAAGGAATGTTATCTGACCCTGAGTGTTTAGATGCATCCAGGTAATTTCTTTTTCCTTTTTCCCCTTGCTGTCCAGAGGTGAGCATTTTTAGGGTGAGTGGATGTTTTGGAAAATACAAAAGTTACATCTTAACCTTGACCATGGACAGAATGTGGTTGCTTCCCAAGGACCAACCTGGGAAAAGACAGATTCTTAGCCGAGTTCCAAACTCCAGAGGCAAGACTTAGCTGACTTAGCTGCAGCAGACCCAGACATCACTCCATGTTGCTGTTTAATTCTTTACAGAAAGAAAGAATTTTCTTTCAAAATATTGGACATTGGATGCAAACTAGTACAGGCAGAGTGTGGATGGATTACATTCATTTCCAAAATCCCTAGACAGATGTTTCTTATTTAATTAAAGGAAAAATACATTTTAAACAATTCAGTCTGGTTACGTTTCCTCTGTGTTTTCTCTTTGGGTTCTAAGAAAATACTTTAAATGTAATGTGTTCAAAAACATTAACACTGAATATTTTAATTTTTACCACCAAACCTTTATGAATTCAAATGATATGTATTATCAGAAAGCTAATCACTTTCCAGAAAAATGTGAATATGTCAGCTCAAATAACCCTTTGATGACCAGTCATTTAAAATCCCTTGTGCACTGCTCAATTGTTTTATAACATCATTCTCTGTGTATTTTGTTGGTATCCTAGTATGCATTCAGAACTTATGTAGAATGTCCATTTTATCAGAATTTTAATGAAATCCATTGGGTGGTGTTTACTTGTTAATTTATATCTTTTGTGCTAAGGAGAAAAAGTATTTCAGTTCTATGAATATGGAAATCATTTTTAAAAAATCTGTGCAAGAATTACCTTGAATTATGACCAAACTAAGAAAGTCTTCCATAAAAGCATTTTTAAATTATATTTTTCATGCCTGTCTATATATGGTCATGATAGCTTATTTGCTGTTTCATTAAATAATTCAGTTATTTCATAACCAAGTTTTATAAGCTTTTTTCTTTTAAATTTAAGGATTGATAATGGAAAAATTAAGCTGCTTAATGTTACTTTATGACAGAAATTCTTTAATTAGTTGTTTTATCAGGCTTGAGATGCCTCCTAGTTATGGACCCTAAGTTTAAGAAAAAAACTTCCTAAATCAGAAAAATTGATCAGTTAAGTGTGAAATTAATGCCATTTTAATCATTCATGCCAAAATCCTTTTAATTTTTTAAAATATTTAAAATTCAGACCTTGACAAGTAAAAGCATCCTTGACATCAATTGAATTTACATTCAGGAAAACAGGTGTTTATTTTTTGACACATTCAGTTTGTTTTCACCAAGAAACAATCTATAGTCATGGAAACGATTTTAATAACCCACCTAGGACATTTCTTAGCACATCAAGTCAGGATCTAGTTGGTGTAGTTTTCCTTTGATAAATGGAGAATCAATGTCTGCCCAGATAAGTTACACCTGAACAAACACCTTCTATACCCCCAATCCCTGTAATGCCATGATTCAATAGATAAAAACTAGAAAATCCAGGCATTAGTATGAGTTTTTAAAAACTGACCACTCCTAACCAAGATTTTCTGGTGTTAAATCACAATAAGTAAAAATTTCCAAGGTTCATTCTAAAGCACTTGTTTGGAACTTTGAATTCACTTTCCCAGAGAAAACTAATGCTGAAAGATTGGGCTTTGGTTTCTAGAATAGCCCACAGGAATGTATTTAACCCTTTCTGTAGCTGAATTACATTTGCAATGAAACACTTGGGGACAAACCAGTACAATTTAATCAATTAAATGAATAGGAAAACAATGTCAAGGAAAGGTCAATATTGCTTGGAGAAAGATGGGAGTGGGGGTAGATGACTCTTAAGCAGGTTCTGAAAAAGACAGTTGGATGTCTCAAAGGGCTTCAGAGATTGATGCTGCTGGCTTTATACTAGATCTTACTTCTAAATGTGTGGAGTTTTTCTTGACAGGTAGACAGATGCATCCTACTATATAGGATTACTATAATTGCAGTAATTTGAGGACTCATAAATGGAACAAAGTGGGAGGGGGCAGGAGAGAGAAATAGATATTCCTGAAATAACTGAGCAGGAATTTCTTTAAAAAAAATAAGCAAGGCAGGAAGGCTACACAAAGTTTGTAAGAAATGAATGGTTCATAATGGAATGAACAGGGCAGTGATCTGTGGAAAAGGGTGTCTCACGAAGAGAGGTGGGAAATTTTTCTTTGGGAAAAGAAAGTTCTCCTCCTTAGCCATCAGGGGGTACTGTGGGCCCAGAAACCTTGGTTGCTGCTGGGAATGGCCTGGAAAAGGGGAGATGAAAGGGAATCAGGACCACAACTGGGTGCTACTGAATGGGTGCCAACACTTGGCACCTATTTCCACCAGTTACTTTATCCACATGTCCTGAGACAATGGAACTGGCTGTGAAGTGAAGAAGGACCAGCAGAGCTAGCTCCAATCAGAGCAGGCAGTTTTGTGGGCAGAGTAGAATCTTGGAAAGATAGAAATGGACCTTGCTGACTCTAGGTCTTGCACTCGATATTGCCAGTCGTATCCTGTTTATTGATTACTACCATGTACCAGTCACTTGATTACTACCATGTACCAGTCCCATGATTCCTAATCTGTAACATGAATAAGGAAACTGACTTCAAGGGTCTGGTCCAAAATGGCATGATTGAGATGGAGTTCTGCCTACTCCAAATCTAGCCTCTTCACCTTGCCTCCCTCCCAAAAATGGAGAGAGGATTAGTTCTCACAGCGTGCAAGTTCATGGTTGTGACAGGATCATGAGGAGCCCCAACAGGCACTGTGCCCCTTTCCTGACTTTTCTCCATCCCCCCCCCCCCAACACGGGCTCTAGATGTTCCAACAGAAGTGCCCTACAGAGAAGAGCTACAAAGGAGGAACAGCTTTGCTAGGAAAGTTGTAGAAACCAGAGGTTTAGAAGCAGGGTTTGTCTTGGTTGTGTATGTCTCTGGTTTGCTCAAACTCCCATAGAATCGTCCCCAGAGTCCCCTATTACATCCTGAGTTACTCTCTGCCCAGTGACAATAATTCACTGTTTCCCTACAAAGAGGAAGCAAATGTCCCTACTTGACAATGTAGTGGCTCTGACTGGTGAACACCTACAAACTGATATCCACATAACAGTTTGTGATGTGCAGGGCATTTTATATATATATATTTCCCAATATTCCTCTGTGGGGATATCTATGACTTTTGCTGTCTTGTACCCCGTCTACTCTTACTATCATGTCTGAATTCAAGACGTGCCAAGTAGGTTGACCTTTTAATAAAGTTGTTTCAACTTGTTCAGGCCTCTTGGGTGTCTGTAATTTAGCATTTTGCTGGAGTAACCAACTACATTTTCTCAGCCTAGATACTAAAGTAGATGGGCCTATAATTTAGACCCTGAATCTGGCTGTGATCCTGTACCTCAATTTAAGATCAACCACTTTTGAAAAACAAATAAGCTGTTAGTTAAATTTTTCATTAAATAATAATGATTTATAGCTTATCATTTAGCTTGGATTTCTGGGGGGTCTATTTTTTTTTTAAATTCAAAAAGAGAGGAAGCTTGGACTTTGCCTACCATTTCAAATGCATGAATACTATTAAATTCTGCGCCTTTCAAGTAAGGAAAAGGGAAATTTTAAGGAAGCATATGGTGGTGGGGGAGGTGCAAAGAGTAGATAATTTTCCTGCTCTGCCCAAAATCAAATGGTTCCAAAAAAGCACTTCTCTCATCTCCCTTCTGTCTTTCCCTCGTACTTCAATAGAACAAAATTCCTCCCATCACCAAATTGATTTCTTTCACTTTTGCCTCGGGAGCTCTCTGAACTATGCTGTATCTTAACCAACTTAAAACATCACATCTGCCTAATTCATGCCTCTCGTCGCTAAGTCTACTCCAACATTTATTTCTTCTTTTTTCCAACACTTCCCAAACTCATGTGAAGATTAAATAAGGATGGCTAGATTACAACCCTTCTGATAAAAGGGGGAATGAATGAAAAAAAAATGAAACAGTCACTTCATTTTTGGAATAATGAATGGGTGATTTGCAACAATAATAGCCAAAGCAGAGAACATGAAATATTTGATTGTTTTCAATGCTCAAGTGGCACATTTGGAGGAGGAAGATAATGGCTTGTGCTAATAGATGATGATAATCATCATAGCACTGACATCAGCAGAGTCAGTACAGCTGGGATACATGCACAATTAGGGACCCACATAAAAAGGGAACAGGAAGAGCTGGGAGATGCCATTGAGATTTGGAAGTCATCTGAGAGACACTACTAGAATTAGCCTGGCCTTAATTTAGTATCTTTGTGCTTAAAATAAGTAAATGAAAAACCCCTTCGAATGGAAGATGATTTGGTTAGGACGTTTCAAAGCTCCAGAACGGTAACATTTTTGTTGGAATTGTGTTTTAGCTTGGAGACCAGAAGCCTTTGTTTTGGGAGTTCTGTTTTATTTTGTGTCGAGTGAGCCCACAATAAGAAGCAGCTTACAGCATCTGTTTCTGTGACTGGTACAGGACTGGTTTTTGATAGTATGGGGTGTGCCCTCTTTCTCATGTGAGGGTTAGGAAACATATTGGTCACAGAAGTCTTGCTTTTCTGACTTGCCCAGAAAGAAATTAGGTTTTGTTTGGGAACAAAGAAAAGAAAAAAATGTAGGTCAGAGTTACTCAAGTAGATGACAGAGGAAATAATATAAATGTGATAAGATTCAGGAACAGCAGAAATCTATGGTACAGTAAGCTCAGCTGTAAGGTTAAAAAAAAAAGTGAGGGGGAGCCCAAAGATTACCTACTTCTTTTTAAGAATCGATAATGCCAGGAGTAGAAAGAGTTTTGTTATTTGCATATATACATATATATGTACAGAAATCTTCCTGTACCGAGTGCTGATCCCACCGAGTCATCAGGTCTTGTTTGGCTGAATGTTTACTTTTTCTGCAAGCAATTCTCCAGTTCACAATGGTTACTATGTCTGAATATGCGGACCTGACACAGGCAACCACCATCCAGCCCTGAAGGGATCCTGATTGGCTCACACACCCATGCAACAGAATGCAATTGAGTCCTGATAGGAGCAGAGAGGAGGTAGTGGTCCCCACAGCACAGCAACCAAGGAAGCAATTAGAAAAAGGAAGTCCTTGAAACTCTGGCTAGAAATAGGAAACAGACCTGCTCTATGGATAGTTGGGTAGTATGAACATAGGAGCCTGTTCCTTAATCTGCAAAATTCTTTCAAGAAGCTAGACGTCCGTCGGAGGGAAGAGGCTGCCAGGTTCTTGGCAGGAATCTTCCATGCAGCAGCTGCAGCATTTTGGAAGAGTTGTCCAAAATAGTCTTGACGTTATCCTGGAAACAAAATATGTTTTGACATTTCAGCTAACTGGTTGAGATGAATGAATTCAAATATTACCCCGTGTGTATAAAGAGTTCTGTACCTGAGAGTTGTATTGATGAAGAGAACGGCCGACATCATTAAGAGCTCCACTGAGGTGTGTCCTGATGGACACCATCCAGACACACAGACATGGATTTTTTGAGGAAGATAGACGAAAAATGTATCATTGATCTTATTAAAAGCACCCCTTCATCTTTTAACCGGTCAACATGCTTAAGACCTTTAAAATATGTAATTTTCCAAATGCATTTGAATATATGTTTAAAATATATCTTTAATACATGCTTTAAAAATATGTATGGTAAAGCAAGGTATACCTGAGTGATGAATCCTAAACTAGATTTTAAATAAAGCCCAATTCTGGGTTATGTTATAGGGAGACTTTAGATGTGCAAGCAAATAATGATTCACTGATAAGTGATTGATACTCAAAATAGTCCACTCATTGCCTCAGTTGGGCTATTATGGAACCCAGGCAGGCAGTTCTCAGATGGATGTCTCCAGACATCCTAGAAGGATTCGAGCTCGACCTCATCTGTGCAGAAAGGCCAGAACTTGGATCTCTGATATTTAGTGTAGCATCCCAAATGCCTGCCAACTTGAGAATCTTTTCTAGATCCATAACCATTAGTGAAAATGATCCTTTAGCTGTTGTGTTCTTTTGGTAAAAATAAGGCATCAGTTACAAAATTAAGTCTTTCTAGAAAAATAAATCTTTCTAGGTATTGGGGGAAGAGCTGACTTTGAAGGGGGAGTATAAGGAAATTCAGGGAGGGTGATGGAACTTTTTGAATCTTTATTATGGTATGTGTGTATTTGTCCAAACCGATAAAACTATGTATCAGTAGAAGTGAATTTGATGGTGTACAAGTAAAAACCAAATGAAAAGAGAAAAATACCTCCATGGATAGTATGAGAGAGCTATATATATGATCAATTTGGTTTTCTGACCATTGCTATGAGCATGTTGACAGTAAGATCTTTGACAGCAATAAGTTCGGATACAATAGCTCTTGAAAGTCTGACATATTTTATGACTGAATAACATAGGCCACTGCTCCCAAATAAGGGTGAACAACGAAATCATCATGTAGGACCTTCTTTATCGTTCTGTAAATAAAGATAGAATGTTCAGCATGTATTTGGTGGAAGAACTGTGAGAACATGTTGAGTAAGAATGACCCCTGTGCAATCCAGTGTCACCCTGTGTCTTTCCTCTGTGCTTATGAAATGCAGGCATGGGACTCCTCCTTGGTGTTAACTAAGCTAAGGAGGTCTCACTTCAAACACGTGTTATAGTTATCCACAAAAGTACAACTGCACTGCAGGGCTTTTACTTATTCACATTAGGTCAACTTTTTTCTTTATCTCTGGTATTTGACATGGGAAAACAGATTTGGATATGACATTGCAAAAGCCTCTGTATCAATCTGCCCGGATTTCCAGGCCATACAGAAACTAGGGAGAAGGGTACACACCATTGCTACAGGGATAGGTTTATTAAAGGAGCCCAGGTGGCCAAAATTACACCCAGCATCCCTCCCAGAGGTAATGATGGAAGACAACTCCTGGTAGCTGCCTCCATTGTCACATCCTGTGATTTATCCAGATGTTTCCATCCAACGCTTCTTGCCACATGGCTTGCACAATTTACCTCCTTCTCCCAGTTCTTCATGCCACAGTACAGTACAAGTACATGGCAAATACCCCCTATATATACATGTCCCCCTCACCCTGGGCCTCAGTTCTTAACCACTCAGAACTTCTTATCTTTCAGTGATGACTTTCTGGTACTTTCAGCTTTTCTCTCTCCCTACATTTTCCCAAAGGATATATACTTCAGAAATTAATTCTAAAATCATTGTGAGTCCTTTTTGTGGAAAAAAAGGGACACAACACCTAGAAATGTTTCAGGCCGCCTGAATATGGATAGTCCATTAAGTAAAGCATAAGATATATGATGAAATATTATACAGCCATAAAAATGAAGTCCACAAAGTATCAACATTAATATGGAAGATATGCTTGTTTTAATGTTAAATGAAAAACAAACTCCAAAATTGTATCTACAAGTTTTTTGTAGTATGAGAAGGGAAATGAAACCAAGTGATATGCATGGTAGAAGGTGGGGACAGGTTGAGGACTGACTGCTGGTATGAAAGTCATACTCATATCTTCAAATCTGCTGACAGAAACATTTTCCTTTTCTCACCACATGATGTGCTCTCTACCACAAGTGTTGGGTTTGGGATGAAAGCCCCAAAGAACTGTGCAATTTGAGTGTTCCAAAAACATCTTCAGGAAAAGCCATTTATTATAAAAAGAAGTAAAATCAGTGCTAATCACATGTCCCTAAGACAACCTTTTTTTTGTTGAATTTCCTTTCTTGTGGTCTTTTAAAGGTACGGATACCATTTTGATAGGTGCAGATAATAAATAAAGTATTCAACATTTAAATAAATTGGAATCACCAACCTCCTAGGCATGCTTTGGCTTATGAAATGTCAGAAACAATGAAGATCCACTCCAGGTGTATAGAGAGTATGCACTGTGCCTTCTCTCCCTTTCCCAGTAGGGAGAAGTTGGACACATGTATCCATAAGGAACCTCCATGAGCTAGGATCCTTGGGTGGTTTGAATAAGCAGAACCTTCCTGTCAACTTACATGAAATATATAATATGAGCAAGAAATAAACCTTGGTTATATTAAGCTAGAGATTTGAGGTCATTTGTTTCTATAGACTCATCTGGGCACTTTTTGGCCTATTAGTACATGTGAGGAGCAATAATGGAAATAAATGTTCTACCCCATGAATACAGTATTTTTTAAGTTCATGAATTCTTAGTGCCTTTTCTAGAAAAACATGCACTATGAGTCTCATGGGAAGAGACCAAATGTAATTATCTCTGCACCTGTTGGATACAGAACCAGTTTTTACCCTTCACGTTCAGTCAAAATACTTTTATAGAAGAGATTCTGGAAAATGCATTCACTACCCCCAACTGCTTTTCCCTTTTCCCTTGCTCAACCCTTATTGCTGACAAATATGTCGACATACTTTTCATTTATAGAAACAGACACGTCTTTACAGAATTCTGAACAATTTACTTGGGTCTGAGTAATACAGTTTATCCCCAAAGAAATGCTCTAAATAGATTTTTAGCTCACCGTTGGGGCACATATAATTTCTTAAGGGGGGGGGAACCCTTCTTATTGAACATAGCAGATCAAGAGCTAATCACCAATTCATATTGTGAAACTGAATACCATATCATGACTTCACCTGAATGGTTCAGTGGAATCGAAAATAACTCTTAGCGTTTGTGACATTCCACAAGCAGTGTTCTTCTAGACCCTGGAAGATGGCCACAAAGCTCAAGGCCTTGCCCATGTATGGTTTACAGTGAACAGCAAGGACCAGATGAGAAAAATTAAGGTAAGGTTGAGGGGACAGAGTGGGGGAGTGGGCATGTGTACACGCATGTTATTTTAGGTTGGGGTGGCATTATTTTTCTATTGCTGCTATGACAAATTACCACACATTTAATGGCTTTAACAACACAAATTGATTATTTTACAGTTTTAGAAGCCAAAGTCTAAAATAGGTTTCCCTGGGCTTGAATCAAGGTCTTGGCAGAGCTGTGTTCTTTCTGGAAGCTCTAGGGACAATCTCTTTTCTTGCCTTTTCCAGCACTCACAGCCTGCCCACATTCTTTGGCTTATGGCCTTTTTCCATTTTTAAAACTAACAATGTTGGGCAGAATCCATCTCCACTTCCTTCTTCTTCTCTGTCCCCCTCTTTCACCTTCAAGTACCCTGGTGATGACATTGGACCCACCCTTACCATGCAGGATAACTTCCCTCTCTCAAGGTCAGATGATATGCAATCTTAATTCCATCTGCAACCTTAATTCCCTTTCTTATGCAACAATTTATTTATGGGCTTGTGGAATGAAGGTGTAGACTGGGGGGGAGGCCTATTATTTTGCCTATCACAAGTGGTCAAAAATTTTTCATTGAGTAGCTGATATTTGAGTGAGGGTTTAAATTAAGGAGGTCTCCCTGGGAGAAGAGCCTGGATTGTAGCAAAGTCAGTGTTCAAGACTAGAGGGAAACTAGTGTGCCTGGGAAATGGAGCAAAGGCCTCTGGGCCAGAGAAGCAAGTCAAGGAAAGAAGGATACAAAACTGGCCAGAAAGCCAAGTGCATATAGGGTTGGGGCCATAATCCCCAAAGATGGACTCTCAAATGCCATAATCCCAAATGTTGAAATCCCAAAAGATCAAAATCTCTGAATTCTAAAATCCCTGAAGTCTAAAATTTCAAAAATATCATTTTGAAAATATAATTTTAAAAATTTATCTAAAAGACAATTTATAGTTTTTAAAGGAGATTTATGTGGGACACATAAAAACAGGACTGAACACTTCATAGATCTCTTTGCATTATAAAGCAGACAATAAGAAGATTCATAGTTTTGCAAACATAAATTCTGTTATACTAATGACAGTTGTGAGTGTGACCATATGCATAAAGAAATGGTCAAAAAGTGAAGTATATAAATCTACTTACTATGGTTGATAATTGTGTGCACGTGGCTTTCTAACTGTCTTCTCTGAAATTCTGTGATGGACAACCTAAGCTTTTGCAAGATCAATCAAAAAATCTCTGTAGGTAACCACTGCATGCAGAGTTGCAGAAAGAGCTAAAATATGGAGAGATTTTATCTTTCACAAGTACAGATGTATAAAAAGAACATCTCCTTATTTACTGAGGAAATTCCAAGGTTTTTAATGTTTATATCAATGCTTGCAAGCTAAGTCAATTATTTTATGATAATAAAATTTCAGTGTCAATTTTTCAAAAAATACTTCAAGTAAATTATGACTCTTGAAAAGTCATTATACAATTAATACTTCTATTATTGGAAAAGATGCAAAGATACAACACATACAAAGCAAATTGTAAAAAGAAAATGATAAGGATTTAAAATAGTAAGAGAAAAAAAACAAAGAAACCGAGAAAGTCTGAGGGCACAAGAGGCTATTGAAATAAATCCTAAAGTTCAAAAGCCAGGGAGCCTGGAGTTCTGATGTCCATGGTGGTACAAGAAAACTTTGCCCCAGCTCTCAGAGATCAAATCACCTTCTATGTTCATTCTCTCTGGTCCTCTGGCTAAATAGATACGTTAATCTCTGGAAACACACCCCAAATAGTACTTTACCAGGTTTCTACACTTTCATTCTGTGTAACAACGCATCTATTCTACAAATAACCAAAAATATGCTAATCCTTTCCCCAGAATTTGGCTTTCAATCCCTCTTAGATAACTTTCTTCCCCCTCAATGGGAATTGTGGTTTGGGGGATTTCAACTTTTGGGATTTTAATATTCTGGATTCTAATCTTTCAGGATTATGATTTGGGGGATTTTTGACTTGAGATATAGATTTTGATCTTTTGGAATTTCAATATTTGGGATTATGGCATTCAGGGTTGTGTCTTTCAGGATTATGATCAGATCTGGGATCAGGATTTTGGATTTTATTTAATGAGTGATGGGAAGCCCAGGGTGCCTTTAAATAGGCAAGTAACATGATTTGAATTATGTACTTGAAAGGATCAGTCTCACTTCTGGATGAAGAATAGCCTGGGCCTGTGTCAGAGCACAAACAGGAGCCTCTTCTCATTGTCCAATAAAAGAACTATGGCTTGGCTTGAGTGAGAGCAGATGGCTGAGAAATGGTTGGACATGGGATTGGAAAGTGCAGTTAGTAGGATATCATTATGGGTCAGATGAAGAGTGCAAAAAAACATCTTGACTTGAGTTTCTGGAGAGAAGAGATTGACACAGGGAACAGTGGGAAAAAGAGCCCATATTGGAAGAAATATCAAGAGATGAGTCCAGATATGTGAAATTTGGTACTTTAGTTGGACATCCAAATGGAGGTCAAATGGGCAGTCGGATAAATAAACCCAGACCTCAGGCAAGATGTCTTGAGGATTTAAATTAGGAATCAGAAGTATGTGGGTGATGTTAAAGAACATGACTTGAGGAGTGAGTGTGGATAGAGAGAAGAGAAGTGAATCAAAGAAAAAGGAACATAAAAGAGATAAGATGAAGGTTGAGGCCACCCTGGAGCACCCTGAAATTGAGAGAAATATTAGAGAATACAGGAGGATGCATCAAACCCACAAATGAGCAGCCTGTTAGGTGAAAGCTGGGAATATGGGTTGAGTGAATGAGGACTGAAGTTTAAACATTTGATTTACTAATTGAAGATTATCAATGACTGAAAATAGTAGTTCAGAGCAGTATATCAAGAAAGGAAGTGGCAGAAGACAACAGGAGACATCAATGTAAGCAGACAATTTTTAAAGGAGTATTGTTATAAGCAGGACCAGAGAAATTTAAGTCAAGAAGATCACATAAGGTATTAGCCTAATAGAAATTATTCAGAATACAAGAAGAGGGAAACCACGATGATCAAAACAGAGGAACTGTGCAGGAGCACATTCCTGAGTGGATGAGAATGGATGGGATTCTTACACAAATGGAGGGACTGGCCTTAGAGCATCATAGAGGGAAGGCAGTTCAGTCTCTGCAATGGGAAGGAAGGCAGAGAAAGGAAACAACCAAGGGTAGGTTCTTGGATTTGGGGACTGGAGGGAAAAAAATTATCATTTTCCATTTCTTGCATTTTCTTAGTAAAATAAGAAGCCAGGTCATTGGCTAAGAGTGAGGAGGCAGAGAAGAAGGTTGGGAGGAGAAGACAGTGTGACTGGTAATAGCAGAATGACAGAATGAATCAACTAGTGAAGAAATGGGATGCCCAGGAAGTGTGTGGACAACACGAGTCTGAACCTGTTTGTTGAATGAGTAAACTTTTGTCTCTGCTCACCCCACAGAATGGTACCGTTTATTTAGGGTAGGACTTAAGAAGATCTCCTAGAGAACAACTCCATCTTGGATTTTAATCTTCTATCTTGGAAGATTAAATACAGTGCAGACATAAAAAGTTTGAATTCTTCAGTTCCTACTTTTTGTAACATTAGGAGGTTACCTTCTTAAAGAAACACAATATGAAAACTCATTTGTGAGATGAATGGTTGGGACCCCTTTTTAATACAGCACTTCTAGAAACAGGGATGAAGCCTAGAGGAATATGCAGCTATGAAACAGGAGGGAGTGGGAATATATTTTTCAAGTGCTAATGGGAAGTAAGTTTATACAACCTTCATTGTGAAACCCAATCACATCCTGTATTTAAAGTGGTCCTTTGAGATTATACACAAAGATATTTGTGTCAGTTGGCTTCCTGAGATTCCCATGCTGAGAGGTTTTCATTACTTCTTGAAGCAAATAAACAATGGGGCACTAAGCAGAATCATGCTGTGCTCCTGACCATCCAAAGGTGATATCTAAGCCATACCGAGAGTTCTGATTTCTCAATTGTGCCTACAACCATGATATGTGATCCCAGGTAATTACTCCAAGGATGAAAACCCAGAGAAAGTGAAAAATTCAAAGAGCTGAAAGCAAACCACAGTGGTTGAGAATGCTGAGGATGATCCTGGCAAGGTCAGGGATTATACTGGTTTGTCCTTGTAGAAAGAACCCTGCTCCATGATAGAGAATGGGCTTGAAGGTGGCAAGCCTAGAGCAAGGAAGGTGAGCCAGGAAACTGTGCCAGTAACCAGAGCTAAAGCACATGATGGTCACCATGGAGTAATGGAAATAGGGATGGAAAGAAGATGGACTGAGAGGGATTTGGAAGGAAGGTGTTTTATTCAGCTTTTTTGCTGCTGTGACTAAGGACCTGGCCAGAACAACTGTAGTGGAAGAAATGTTTATTTGAGAGCTCACGGTTTCAGAGGTCTTTGTCCATAGAAGGCTGGTTCCATTCCTCAGGGCTCAAGGTGAGGCAGAACACAATGGCAGAAGCAGGTAGCAGAGGGAAGCAGCTCATATGATGATCAGAAAGCAGAGAGAGAGGTCACACTTGCCAGATACAAATATATACCTCAAAGCCACACCCCAACTCCCACTCCTCCAACTGTAGATACCACTTCAGATACCACTCAGTTAATCCCTATCAGAGGATTAATTCACTGATTGGGTTAAGACTCTTACAACCTAATCCTTTATCCTCTAAACCTACTTTCATCGTCTCTCACTCGAGCTTTTTGGGGACACCTCATATCCAAACCTAACAGAAGGATCAACCAGAAGTGATGACTGAATGGAATTTGTAAGCACAGGATTGGTAGTTTACAAGAATGAGTTTCCTGGGCTGGGGTTGTGGCTCAGTGGCAGAGCACTTGCCTCGAACGTATGAGGCACCAGGTTGGATCCTCAGCATAAAAGATAAATAAATAAAATAAAGGTATTGTGCCCATAAAATAAAGGTATTGTGTCCATATACAACTAAAAAAAAAAAGAATGAGTTTCCAGTGTATGGCTTGGTTAATGGGGTTATTATTATATTGGGCAAAACTAATGAACAAGATAGACATAGTCTCTGACCTTGCAATGCTTCCTATGGAAGACCAGTAGCTGGCATCTCTAATCCAGGTATAAGTGCCATAGTAGCACTTTTCTAGTGAAGAATACTTTAGGTGTTCAAAAGGACCCCATTTCTAACTGAAGGGGGTGGTTTTTATGTGTCAAGGAAGGCTTTTCAGAGAGAATGGCACTAAAGGTCAGATCTAAAGAGTGACGTGAATGTGCATGTGTGAACATGAATGAATGTGTGCATGTACATGTCCATCTCTGGGATTGGCAGATAAGAGAGAAAACTGCTGCAGCCAATGTGGATGTACTGGAGGAAGTTGTAAATGAGGTCAAAACTGATGTTTTCATCACTACAATGTAACTGGAGCCAGCTTCGCCTTTCTGACTATTATGTTGCACTTGGGACTCACCTTATTTTGTTTTGTTTCAATCTGGTCTGCCACAGATGGCTGAAGCTTTCCCTTTGAAGAGGTCATTCATCCATTTCTTAACTCCTAATTTCTTGCTCTTCTTGCATCATATCAATCAGTATAATACCCACCTCCAAAATGGTTCATATTGTACCAGCAAAATTCCACATTATTTCCAGAACATACCTTACATAAGACCTTAGTCAAGTTACATATGAAAAAGGTTTCAAATGATATTCAATGTAGAAAGCTTATTCATTTTTTTATTAGTAAGCAAAACTCTAAAGAACACTAGCTAGCTACTCTTGGCTATTCAAAATAGTAGAGTTGGAAACGTGATCTCTATTTTAGGGAAGATGATCTTAACATGAAAATAATTATAGCAGAAAATGTAATTGGTGATCCACAGCAGGAAAACTATATAATAGGAAGGTTGCAATACCATCTATATGATTGCTGTTCCAAATCCATACATATAAACATAATTCTTAAAACTCTAAAATTACACATTTATCTCACTTTATTAGTATTTGGTTATGTATGAAATTGAAAATTTAAGTACTGATATAAAGAAATGATTTAAAATAAAAGTTCCAGAAAGGAAAATTTTATTTCTCTATAAACTAAAGAAATGAAATAGAGTCCCTTAAATTCTGAACAGCTGGATGAATTTATCAAATTTAACAGCAACTAGTCACAGGGAATTGAATTCTAACAGCCTTTCACTTGCTACGTCATATAATTCCTTATATAAGCTTTGTTACATTTTATTATTTAAAAAATTTGGAACAATATTTTTATTGTTGAATAATTGAAATAACTTTACTTTGTAAGTAAATAACTGAATTCACTTTGTAAGTGAATAACTGAAGTAATTTTACTATATTTTAAAACAGCTTTTTAAAGAATCAATTTGGGCCCAGTGCAGTGGTGCACACCTATAATCCCAGCAGTTTGAGAGGCTGAAGCAGCACGATCTCAAGTTCAAGGCAAACCTCAGCAACTAGAGAGGCCCTGAGCAACTTAGCTAGACTCTGTCTCAAAATAAAGAATAAAAAAGACTTGGGATGTTGCTCAGTGTTTAAACACCCCTGGGTTCAATCTCTGGTAACAAAAAAAAAGTGATTTGGGCAAATTGGCAAACAAGAGGGAAATGTATTTGACAAGATAAAGAGCTGAAAAGAAGGCCTTAGAGTATGACTCAGAGGGAACAGAGGGGTAGCACCTGATTGAGAGAATACCCCATACCTAGAAATCGGCTGAGGTCAGGGTCCACAGGTGCAAGGCACAAGACATTTAGACATGATCCATTAGGAAGACAAAAAAAAAAAAAACTGTGTGCGTACAATGCACTATGTACCTATCTAAATATTATACATATATGATATAAATCATTACTCTCTGTTACATATAATGTCCACTTAATCAGAATAACACATTTCTTGAACATCACGTGGAAAATGAATTAGTGAGATATTTCCTTAAATACTTGAAAATTCATATTAAGATGACCAAGAGTGTGAAGTCTACAAAGGTGTTCTTTCAATAGTGATCTTGCAGTATTAGGAATCATACATTCAGATGTCTAGTCTTCTGGGAAAAAAAAAAATCAGCTCTTGTTCTTTTTTGGGATTTGCCTGACCACTGCTATTTTATCTTGAATTTTAACTGAGTGCTCTTCATTCTCACAATTTCAATGAAACTTTTACAGCACACGTTTGACTGTGGTAAAGATCATAAGCAAATGTTTAAAGATCTCTTTCCCCCTCTTCCTGATTAAAACTGTCTGAACAGCTCCTGCAACGGCTTTAAGAAAGTCCCTAAGGGGATGGATTTGGAAGTGATGACTGAAAGTTATAGGGGAAACTTACTGTTTTTCCAGTACAAGGTCGAGAGCTTTATAGTTTTCAAAAATCACATCATCTGCCAAAATGTTTGGTCCCACCTGTGTCCGTTTCAGCTTCTCCCTTCCCTTGCCCATGGTGATCCATCTTCACTTCTTGTAACTCTCCCCATTTCGCTAAATGAGAAGATTGGAAAAACCTGTTGTAGTTCATGTGCGCACCACATTCTACACTCCCTCACTCCTGCTCTCAAAGACATACTCCCGAGAATGAAGGAACCAAAACCCAGTAGGCTTGCCACCCACTGGGAATTGTACCGAGACAGTCCATCGCTGCCATTTAAGGATGATTGCATCAAAGTCTAGAAACGTAGGATGAACCGGATCAATTTTACTCCTAACACCTATCTAAATTTCCCAGGTTAGCCTACAGAGTTTTTCATTGTATCTTCAGGTTTGTCTTTTCTTATTTTTTTTTAGATCATAAATGTAATAATGCCCACTCTAAGCACTCTCTCTCTCTCTCTCTCTCTCTCTCTCTATATATATATATATATATATATATATACAGAGTGCTTATATATATATATACACACACACACACACACACACACAGAATATTTGCCCTTTCAACAAAAGTGGAACCATACTGAACAATGAATGTATCATAGACAAACTTCTGAAGGAACAGATGGGCCGTTGGTCATTCATTGAGGGTCTATTATGTGTCCTCCACTGTTTTAAAAAAATGGGAAATTCACTGGAGAAGCAGAGGAGTCTCTGTTCATGAAATTTAGGCATATTCTCAAGGGCGTAGTCAACACACGTGCAAACTAACAAGGCCATCTGAGATGGTGGCAAGTGCTACAAAGAAAACTAGAAAGAGTAACAGGAGGAGTGAATGACAGGGCAGTCTGACCAGGTGGCTGAGGGGATGTGTGTCTGGGGAAGTGACATTTGAGCTACATCCTGAGTATTGAGGAGGTAGCAACCCTGTGGGACTCACGGGAGGAACAGTCCAGGCAGCATGAAGAGTAACTGCAATGGCGAGACTGAAACAGCTGGGTGTGTTCAATGGACAGATAGTGTGGCTGCAGCTTCATGAACCTGAAAATGTAGGAGAGGGTGAGGCCAGAGAAGCAAGCAGGACAGGTTTTGTTGGCCCCAAAGGCCACTCCAAACTTACTGTTGCAGAGGTGGCATCATAAATCATCCAGCGAAGAGCGAGATTGTTTTGTAAATGATGTTGGGACAACTGACTCTTTATATTGAAATATGCAAGATATTCCTGCCACATTGTATGCAAAAATAAATTTCAGATGGACAACAATCTCCATATGATTAAAACAACAAAAGAAAAATTGGGAGAAAGTACTTGCAACTGATATTTGTAAAGAAGACTCCAGACCCCCAATGGGTGATGAATTTGTGGTAATCAAGGCTATTAACCAAATAAGATGAGCCAAGGATATAAACAGGCAATTCACAGAAGAAAAAAGTGAATGGTACATAAAGATGAAAAGAGGATCAATCTTACTAACAATCAGGGAAATGAAAATGAAAACAAAGTGAGATATACTTCACAGTCACTCTGGTTGGGAATAATTTAAATGTCCTGCAACATCAAGAGCTGATACCTCCTCTCTCACGAGCCACTGGTGGGTCTGGAAATTGTGGTTGCTTTGAAGTGATAAAATGGATGTGATCATATTCTTTGATCCAGTAACGTCATTTCTTGTCTGTTGCCAGAGAGAAACCCTTGTACATATGCAGATGACGATGGATATAAGGATACCTAGAGATCATGTTTATAGTCATTGTAAAACTGAAAATGAACCTAATTTTGTTTTTGTTGTTGTTTTGTTTTTGGTACAGGGGATTGAAACCGCATCACTGGCCCTTTTTATTTTTTGAGAAAGGGTCTTGCTAAGTTGCTTAGGACCTTGCTAAATTGCTGAGGTGGACTTTGAACTTGTGATCCTCCTGTCTCAGCTCCTCTGGCTGCTGAGATTACAGGCATGCACCACCATGCCTGCCTTAAATCTAAAGTTTTATATGTAAATGAAATAAATAAATAAAATTTAGGTGATTATTCAATGTGATTTAGTACTATATAGAAGTTATAAAGAATGAACTGAAGATGTCCATCTGTCTTTCCATCCATTCGTCCACCTACCCATCTATGTCATTATGTATTTGTCTTTGTATCTAGCTAGCTAGCTATTCATGGACATCTCATCTCTCACAGATATAAAATTGAATGTAAAACACAAATACAGGCTGCTACATAAAGATAAGGTGATGCCTTATTTTCAGTTAAAAGGAATCCACAGCTAGGCGCTATGGGGCACACCTGTAATCACAGTGGCTTGAGAGGCTGAGACAGGAGGATCCCAAGTTCAAAGCCAGCCTCATCAACAGTGAGGCATTAGGCAGCTCAGTGAGACCCTCTCTCTAAGTAAAATATAAGATAGGGCTGGAGGTGTAGCTCAGTGGCTGAGTGCCCCTGAGTTCAATTCCTGATACTCCCCACCCCCCCAAAAAAAGAATACACAAAAGAATACTCTATCAATTGTTGGCAAACCACAACTAAATCTGATCTACCTTCTGTTTTTGTACTGCCTATAAGCTAAGAATAGTTCTTACCTTTTTAAATGGATGAAAACGATTTTCAATAATAATATTTTAAAGAATAATATTTCATGACACATGAAATTATATGATATTCAAATTTCTGTGCCCATAGATAAAATTCTATTGGAACACCACCACAGTCATTCTTTTATATATTACCTACGGGTTGCTGTTGCTATAAGGACAGAATTGAGTAGTTATGACAAAGACCATAGAGATAGAATAAACTGAAACATTTATTATGTGGCTCTTGATGGAAAAAAAAATTGCAGAGCCCTGATCTCTATTATCCATAGACATTATTTTTTAGATGGCCAGAATTCATGATGGTGGCAACCTCTGGACGAGGAAGGAAGTGGGGAAAAGGTGGTATGGGCTTTAGATGGGACTGCTGCATTTGGAAAACTTCACAATCATCAGTTCTATACAGTAGGAACACGTGGTTGCCATATTAAGTCCTTATACTTTTCATACTTGAAGAAGAAAAAAATATATTTTATACACATTATTCTGTACCAATGCATACAACTCTATTCGTACATGTTTTAACAGTAGGATAGTAATCCATTTTATAGACAGCAGAAATTTATTTTTGAGTCCCTTATATATGTGCCTGTAAGTTCTAGTTTTTCATATTGCACACAGAACTGTAGTATGTTTGTATTATATCTTTGGGCATTAGTGTTGTATTTTAATTGAACAAAAATTTCAAGCAATTTCTCAATCAAAAGAAAAAATTGCATTTAAAAATTTGACACATATTGTTTATGGACATTCCAAAACATTGCAATCAAGCTACTCTCTTAAGAATAAATATTATTAATCTTTTGCCAGACTGGTAGATGACAAGTGTTAAATCATTGTTATTTTAATTTGAGACACAAGATGTTTCCATGAATTTACAAGCTATCTAATTTATTTTCACCTGCAAGGCCTATCCAGGCCCTTAGAACTTTTTCTCTATAGAATTTTAGTCTTTCTGTATTGATTTTTGAGCTTTTTACATATTAAATATATTGATCTTCTCTTGAAAAAAGACTCACTAGGATTTTCACTGTTTATTGGACACAAATAGAAATGTTTATGTTTTTCATTTTAGGCTATAAGGTATAAGATGCCCTTCTTCTTTGCCAGTGTGTGCAATTTTGGGTGAAGATATCCAGAGCTTGTTTTGTTTGTTTGTTTGTTTGGTTGGTTGGTTGGTTGGGTTTTTTTTTAATGTCCAATCAAAAGCATACAAATTTTAAGAAGGAAATTAATTATTTTCTTTTTTTTCCTTTTTTTATTGGTTGTTCAAAACATTACAAAGCTCTTGACATATCATATTTCATACATTTGATTCAGGTGGGTTTTGAACTCCCAATTTTACCCCAAATACAGATTGCAGAATCACGTCGGTTACACATCCACATTTTTACATAATGCCCTATTAGTAACTGTTGTATTCTGCTACCTTTCCTATCCTCTACTATCCCCCCTCCCTCCCCTCCCATCTTCTCTCTCTACCCCATCTACTGTAATTCATTTCTCTCCTTGTTTATTTTCCCATTCCCCTCACAACCTCTTATATGTAATTTTGTATAACCATGCGGGTCTCCCTCCATTACCATGCAATTTCCCTTTTCTCTCCCTTTCCCTCCCACCTCATGTATCTGTTTAATGTTAATCTTTTCTTCCTGCTCTTCCTCCCTGCTTTGTTCTTAGTTGCTCTCATTATATCAAAGAAGACATTTGGTATTTGTTTTTTAGGGATTGGCTAGCTTCACTAAGCATAATCTGCTCTAGTGCCATCCATTTCCCTGCAAATTCCATAATTTTGTCATTTTTTAGTGCTGCATAATTCTCCATTGTGTATAAATGCCACATTTTTTTAATCCATTCATCTATTGAAGGGCATCTGGGTTGGTTCCACAGTCTTGCTATTGTGAATTGTGCTGCTATGAACATTGATGTAGCAGTATCCCTGTAGTACGCTCTTTTAAGGTCTTCAGGGAATAGTCCGAGAAGGGCAATAGCTGGGTCAAATGGTGGTTCCATTCCAAGCTTTCCCAGGAATCTCCATACTGCTTTCCAAATTGGCCGCACCAGTTTGCAGTCCCACCAGCAATGTACAAGAGTACCCTTTTCCCCACATCCTCTCCAGCACTTGTTGTTTGACTTCATAATGGCTGCCAATCTTACTGGAGTGAGATGGTATCTTAGGGTGGTTTTGATTTGCATTTCTCTGACAGCTAGTGATGGTGAGCATTTTTTCATGTACTTGTTGATTGATTGTATGTCCTCCTCTTAGAAGTGTCTGTTCAGGTCTTTGGCCCATTTGTTGATTGGGTTATTTGTTTTCTTATTGTTTAATTTTTTGAGTTCTTTGTATACTCTGGATATTAGGGCTCTATCTGAAGTGCGAGGAGTAAAAATTTGTTCCCATGATGTAGGCTCCCTATTTACCTCTCTTAATGTTTCTCTTGCTGAGAAAAAAATTTTCAGTTTAAGTAAGTCCCATTTGTTGATTCTTGTTATTAACTTTTGTGCTATGGGTGTCCTATTAAGGAATTTGGAGCCCGACCCCACAATATGTAGATTGGAGCCAACTTTTTCTTCTATCAGACGCAGAGTCTCTGATTTGATATCTAGCTCCTTGATCCACTTTGAGTTAACTTTTGTGCATGGTGAGAGGAGGGGATTCAGTTTCATTTTGTTGCATATGGATTTCCAGTTTTCCCAACACCATTTGTTGAAGATGCTATCCTTCCTCCATTGCATGCTTTTAGCTCCTTTATCAAATATAAGATAGTTGTAGTTTTGTGGATTAGTCTCTGTGTCCTCTATTCTGTACCATTGGTCCACCCGCCTGTTTTGGTACCAGTACCATGCTGTTTTTGTTACTATTGCTCTGTAATATAGTTTGAAATCTGGTATCGCTATACCGCCTGATTCACACTTCCTGCTTAGAATTGCTTTTGCTATTCTGGGTCTTTTATTTTTCCATATGAATTTCATGATTGCTTTATCTATTTCTACAAGAAATGCCATTGGGATTTTGATTGGCATTGTATTAAACCTATAGAGAACTTTGGTAATATCGCCATTTTGATGATGTTAGTTCTGCCTATCCATGAACAGGGTATATTTTTCCATCTTCTAAGATCTTCTTCTACTTCTCTTTTTAGGGTTTTGTAGTTTTCATCGTATAAATCCTTCACCTCTTTTGTTAGGTTGATTCCCAAGTATTTTATTTTTTTTGAGGATATTGTGAATGAAGTGTTTTCCTCATTTCCGTTTCAGAAGTTTTGTCGCTGATATACAGAAATGCCTTTGATTTATGCGTGTTGATTTTATATCCTGCCACTTTGCTGAATTCATTTATTAGTTCTAGTAGTTTTTTTGTAGACCCTTTTGGGTCTTCTAGGTATAGAATCATGTCAACCGCAAATAGTGATAATTTAAGTTCTTCCTTTCCTATTTTTATGCCTTTAATTTCTTTCGTCTGTCTAATTGCTCTGGCCAGTGTTTCGAGAACTATGTTGAAGAGAAGTGGAGAGAGAGGGCATCCCTGTCTTGTTCCAGATTTTAGAGGGAATGCCTTCAGTTTTTCTCCATTCAGAATGATGCTAGCCTGAGGCTTAGCATAGACTGCTTTTACAATATTGAGGTATGTTCCTGTTATCCCTAGTTTTTCTAATGTTTTGAACATAAAGGGATGCTGTACTTTGTTGAATGCTTTTTCTGCGTCTATTGAGATGATCATATGGTTCTTATCTTTAAGTCTATTGATGTGGTGAATAACATTTATTGATTTCCGTATATTGAACCATCCTTGCATCCCAGGGATGAATCCTACTTGATCATGGTGCACAATTTTTTTGATGTGCCTTTGTATCCGATTCGCCAGAATTTTATTGAGGATTTTTGCATCTAGGTTCATCAGAGATATTGGTCTGTAGTTTTCTTTCTTTGAGGTGTCTTTGTCTGGTTTCGGAATCAGGGTGATGTTGGCCTCATAGAATGAATTTGGCAGAGCTCCCTCTTTTTCTGTTTCTTGAAATAGCTTGAAAAGTATTGGTATTAATTCTTCCTTAAAGGTTTTGTAATACTCCGCTGTATACCCATCCGGTCCTGGGCTTTTCGTGGTTGGAAGTCTTTTGATTGCTTCTTCTATTTCATCTATTGATATTGGTCTGTTTAAGTTGTGAGTATCCTCCTGACTCAGTCTGGGCAAATCATATGACTTAAGGAATTTATCGATGTCTTCACTATCTTCTATTTTATTGGAATATACGTTTTCAAAATAATTTCTAATTGTCTTCTGTATTTCTGTAGCGTCTGTTGTGATATTGCCTTTTTCATCCCGTATGTTAGTAATTTGAGTTCTCTCTCTTCTTCTCTTCGTTAGCATGGCTAAGGGTCTGTCGATCTTATTTATTTTTTCAAAGAACCAACTTTTAGTTTTGTTAATTTTTTCAATAGTTTCTTTTGTTTCAATTTCATTGATTTCCGCTCTGATTTTAATTATTTCTTGCCTTCTGCTACATTTGCTGTTGTTTTGCTCTTCCTTTTCTAGGGCTTTGAGATGAAGTGTGAGCTCATTTATTTGTTGGTTTTTCCTTTTTTTGAGGAATGACCTCCAGGTGATGAATTTCCCTCTTAAAACTGCTTTCATTGTGTCCCATAGATTCCGATATGTTGTGTCTGTATTTTCATTTATCTCTAAGAATTTTTTGATTTCCTCCTTTATGTCTTCTGTAACCCATTGATCATTCAGTAACATATTGTTCATTTTCCATGTGATGTAGGATTTTTCCTTCCTTCTTTTATCATTGATTTCCAGTTTCATTCCATTATGATCAGATAAAATGCATGGTATTATCTCCACCCCTGTATATTTACTGAGGGTTGCCCTATGGCATAATATATGGTCTATTTTTGAGAAGGATCCATGTGCTGCTGAGAAAAAAGTATATCCACTTGATGATGGTTGATATATTTTATATATGTCAGTTAAGTCTAAGTTGTTGATTGTGATATTGAGTTCTCTAGTTTCTTTATTCAGCTTTTGTTTGGAGGATCTGTCAAATGGTGAGAGAGGTGTGTTGAAGTCACCCATAATTATTGTGTTGTGGTCTATTTGATTCTTGAACTTGAGGAGAATTTGTTTTATGAACATTGCAGCACCATTATTTGGTGCATAAATATTGATAATTGTTATGTCTTGTTGGTGAATGGTTCCTTTTAACAGTATATAATGTCCTTCCTTATCCATTTGATTAACTTAGTCTTGAAGTCGATTTTATTCGATATGAGGATGGCCACCCCTGCTTGCTTACGAGGACCGTGTGCGTGGTATATTTTTTCCCAACCTTTCACCTTCAGCCTGTGTATGTCTTTTGCAATCAGATGTGTCTCCTGGAGGCAGCATATTGTTGGATTTGTTTTTTTAATCCATGTTACCAGCCTATGTTGCTTTATTGGAGAGTTTAAGCAATTAACGTTTAGAGTTACTATTGATATATGGTTTGTACTTCCAGCCATGTTTGATTATTTATCTTCTTTTTTTTTAATTTAATTTAGTTTTTTTCTCCATGGTTAGCTTTCCCCCTGCCCTCTGTTTTTATAGAGGCACTTCCCACTGATGGTTTTGGTTATTGTTTTTCATTTCTTCCTCGTGTAGTGTTTTGCTCAAGATGCTTTGCAATGCTGGTTTTCTGGCTGCAAATTCTTTTAGCTTTTGTTTTTCATGAAAGATTTTTATTTCGTTGTCGTACCTGAAGCTTAATTTTGCTGGATACAGAATTCTTGGTTGGCATCCATTGTCTTTCAGTGTTTGAAATACGTTGTTCCAGGATCTTCTCGCTTTCAGCGTCTGTGATGAAAAATCCGTTGTTAACCTTATTGGTTTACCCCTGAATGTAATCTGCCTCCTTTCTCTTGTAGCTTTTAATATTTTCTCTTTGTTCTGTATATTGGATATCTTCATAACAATGTGTCTTGGCGTTGGTCTACTGTGATTTTGTGTGCTCGGTGTCCTGTATGCATCTAAAATTTGTATATCCGTTCCCTTTTTTATTTCTGGAAAGTTTTCTGTAATTATTTCAATCAGCAGGCTACTCATTCCCTTGGTTTGAATCTCTGTACCTTCTTCTATCCCGATGACTCATAGGTTTGGTTTTTTTTATGTTATCTCATATCTCTTGGATGTTTCTCTCATGATTTTTAACCAGCCTTTCTGAATTGGCTAGGCTCTTTTCAAGATGATACATTTTGTCTTCATTATCTGACGTTCTGGCTTCTACTTGCTCCACTCTGTTAGTGATACTCTCAATTGATTTTTTAATTTGGTTTATCGTTTCCTTCATTTCTAGAATTATTGTTTGATTTTTTTTATAATCTCTATCTCCTGATAAAGATGCTTAACGTCTTCTTTTATCTGTTTATGTAATTCACTTTCAATGTGTTCTTTCAGTGTTTGGATTTGCTGTCTCGTATCCTCTTTAAGGTTCCATTCCATCTGTCTAAGGTATTCCTTGAGTTCTTTATATGACCATTTTTCTGCTGACTCTAGGTCCTCCTGAATATTTAGGCTGTCCTTCATTGTTTGTACCCCTTTTCTTCCTTGCTTTTTTATGCTGCTCATGTTACTTCTTGTTCTGCTTGACTGCTAAGTTACTGTTTACTCTTATAAATTTATTTGATGCTTGGGAAGAAAGATAGTAGAAGGGAAGGGAAGAAGTCACTAAAGAGAATGAGAGTAGGCAGGTAGAATTCAAGGAAGGGGGAATAAGAAAATTGAAAAGAAATGAAAAGACAAAAGAAACAAAAACAAAACACACACAAAAAAGTTAGAAAATAAAGAAAGAAAGAAAAGAAAAATAATTTTTTTTACAAAAATAATAATGATAATAAAAATAATGAAAATTAAAATTTAAAAAATTATAATAATAATAAAAATTTAAAAATTTAAAAAAATAGAAATATTAAAAAAAGTTAAAGAACAACAAAAAAATTGAAAATGAAAGAAAAAAAAGAAAATGAAAAAAATGATAATAATAATAATAATAAATGCAGTCATAGAGTTCGATTAATTTCTCTTTCAGTAGGTGGAGCTGTGCCCACTGGGTCAAGCTTCTCCTCTCATTAGGTGGAAACCAATCACTGTGTAGCAGCTCTTCCTCACAGACTGGGCGGGTCTCCAATCCTGAGTGCCTAGGGCCTTCTCTTGTGTTTCCTCAAGCCAGGCCGCGCTCACCTGTGACGCTCACCACAATACTGGCTACACACCTTGTCTTCTGCTCCTGGGAGCCCTGTTGCGCTGGTTTCAATGCAGTTATCTCCTCTGCCCATGACGTCAGTTCTCTGCCAAGATGGAATCCCATGCAAATGGTGACTGTTCGTTCCCTTTGCCGGGTGACCAATGCAATGGGTGGGTCCTGACTGTCTCTCCCAATCCCCGTTTCAATCCTGTGGCCACTGCCTATGAAGGCTCAGTTGGTTTTTACCTCTGAAAGTTCATAAGGGCCAACCAGTTATTTCAGCGGGATCGTTAGTGCTGAGTCATGAGAAGCAGGCGAACCGGAGCTTGAATGCAGCCGATCCGGGCTCGGTGTGTGTGTTCTGAGGGGCCCAGACTGTACACCCCAGATCCACATCAGCTCAGCATTGCCTAGTGATCCTGAGCAAACAGCATTTATACAATTTACAGCTCCCTATACCCGCGCAGTTGAAGAGGTCAGAGACTTGATCTCTCCCCGCCCGCTGCCATGTTAGATCTCCTCAATGATATTCATGTTGCCCTTACAGCTTCCTGGCATAAGTAAGTTCTTGAGATTATACAAATTGCTGCTTCTGTTTCCAGTCCAGATTTCTAGAAATTAAACCCTGCCGCCGTCGCCTCTTCCCTGGGGCCACGCTCAGGGGCGCCATGCTCGTCCGCGACCGTAGCTGCGCCGCCGCCCGGTGCCCGGCCCCTGGGGCCCAAGCGGCTGCCGCCGCGGCTCTCCAGCCCCCTCCTCTGGAGCATGGGTCCCCTCGCAGGGGGATGCAGAACGACCCCAGAGCAGGCTCTGTCCAAGGGTGCAGCGGCAAACAGGCGACCCAGGCGTTCAAGGCTGCGGTCCAGCCTTCAGAGGACAGGGCTCAGCACGCAGCCCAGATCCAACCTCTAGGTGCAGCTGCCGGACAATGTAGACATAGCCATCAAGACAGCCGGCAGAGAGCAAATGGCAGCTCCCGCGGAGTGGATTTTCGGCACAGAAACTGTAGCCCAGCCAACAATCCCAATCCACAAACTCTCCCTGTATAAAAAATATTCAAAAAAAAAAAAAAGGCGGGGCGCACTGAGCTTTCTTTGCCTAGGGTACTTACAATCCACTGCTGATTACACATTCACCTTCTCTGCCCGGAGCGAAGCGAAAGAGGAAGCAGATGGGAGCAAAGCGCCCGCGGCTCTGGGCGGCAAAGCGTCCGGGAGCCAAGCGTCTCTTTTTCGATCTCTTTGTTCTTCCTGCTGCTTGACAAAGTGGTCCGCTACAGATTAACGGTGAAAGGAGCTCTTACACGCTGCGCGAAATCTCGATTAAAGCCGCTGCTCTGAGCACCACGCTCAGCACTTCAGCAACCTCCGTGCGCAGCGGCCATCTTCCGGTGCTTCAAATTTTGAAATTAATTATTTTCTACAAAGGTATCAAAATATTGAGTATATGGTAAGACTGAATATATATAAATTATTCTTTTAAAAGTCTATAAGCATACATATACACAGTTGAAGGTTTAATGACATTTATTTTGGCCTTATCTAATGGAGAGTCAAAAGTTCATTTTGGAATGTATTTATGATAGAATCAAGGAAGAAAAATAAAACACATATGAAAGGAGACATGTAAATAAGAGGACCTAGAACCATTTTTGTTTTGTTTTGTTTTGTTTTTTGTACCAGGGATTGAACTCAGGAGGCACTTAACCACTGAGCAACATCCTCAGCCCTTTTTTTGTATTTTATTTAGAGACAGGGTCTTGCTTAGTTGCTTAGGGCCTCACTAAATTGCTGAGGCTGGTCTTGAACTTGCAATCCTCTTGCCTCAGCCTCCCAAGTGGCTGAGATTACAGGTGTGTCCCACCACACCCAGCTAGTACCAATGTCTTTAGAAACTCATCAACTATTATTGATGACACTCCTGTTAGAACAGTGCACTTATAACTGTGTGGGGAATCAGTTGATTGGGAAACAACAGTGAATAAAGATATTTGCCTTTGTTTAAGACTTGAAGAGGATTATAATTGGGAGGAGCTTCTCCCCAGCTGATTCCTTTCATGAGGATCCCTGTGAAGTATGTGTAAAATTGTGTTGGACTGTCATCTTTGGTGGCTGTGTGGACACATTACTCAGTTAAGAAATAAGGCTTTGGCATGCTTGATGCTGGCTCCTGCTGTCCAATGATGAGAAATTGTGTGCTTTTCAGACCAGAGAGAATCTTGTGGTTTGGAATTTTTTAAAGCAGTTATAATCATTTGGTCTTCTATCTGAAACAAATCAACAATTTAATTTCTAATAGAAGAGTAGATTCAAGACTACCAGAGTCCACATTAAGTTTCAGGTATGGTTAGCTCTAAGATGTAAAACATGAGAAAATATTTTTTTAAGTTGTGAAATGTCATGTACGTATTTTCATTCTGTATTGATGTAGTGAAAGTCATCCTCTATTTTGGACTTAAAGAGAAATCACCCTTGTGTATGGAAATTAGTTTTAAGTATTTTTTAATTTAACATATAAAATGGTATATATTTACAGTGTACAACAAGGTATTTTGATATATGTATATACTGTGGAACAATTAAAGCAAGCTAATTAATCTATCCACCATCTAACACAGTTACTTTTTTATTGTTGTTGAGGTGAAAACATTTACTGTTCTCTTGGCAGTTTTCAAGTACACATTATAATAACTGTTGTCACACACAGCACAATAGATTTCCAAAAGTTATACCTCCTAACAAACTTTTCACGCATTGATCAACATCATTCTACTCTCTGCTTCTGTAATTTCAGCATTTTTACATTCCACACATAAGCAAGACCATGCACTATTTGTCTGTTTGTGCCTGGCTTATGTTATAATATACGTTAGTAAAATGTACCTCCAGTTCATCCATGTTGCCACAAATAAAAGAATTCCCTTTCTTAAGGTTAATTAGCATCCCAAGTGTATATGTGTCACATTTTCCATATCCATTACTCCATTGGTGAACACTTAAGATGATTCCATATCTTGGCTGTTGTGAATATGTTGCGATGAGCATGGAGCGTAGAGATCTCTTCAACATACTAATTTTATTTCCTTTGGATATGTACTCAGATGTGGGATTGCTTGAGCATGTGGTAGTTCTATTTTTTAACTTGAAGTATTTTAACTCCTCACTCCTATCCATAAGGGTGGTACTAGTTTGCATTCCCATCGACAATGTGCCATCATTCCCTTTTCTCCACGTCTTTGCCAGCATTTGTTTAGTCTTTTTAGTAATAGCCATTCTTACTAAGGTGAGGTGATACCTCATTATAGTTCTAATTTGCATTTCCCTGATGATCAGTGTGATGTTGAGCATTTGTTCATATTCTTGTTCACCCTTTGCTTTTGAGAAATACCTATCCAGGTCCTTTGCTTAGATTATAACTGGATTATGTGTTTCTTGCTATTGAGCTCCTTGAATTCCTTATATATCTTAGGTATTAACCTTTATCACATGTATGGACGGTGAGTATTTTCTTCCATTCCATAGGTTGTCTCTTTACTCTTGGTTGTTTTCTTTGCTCTATAGAAGCATTATAATTTGATGCAATCCCATTTGCCTATTTTTGCTTTTGTGGCCTCTGTTTTGGGGGGGTGATGTCCAAAAAATGTTTGCCAAGACCGATATAAAAAAAACTTTCCTCCCATGTTTTCTTTTACTAGTTTTACAGTATGAAATCTTCCAATTCAGTATTTAATCCATTTTGAGTTGATTTTTGTATATAGAGTAAGATAAAGGTTCTTCTGCATGTATATATCCAGTTGTCCCAAGAGCACTTATTAAAGAAGCTATCCATTACCTATTGTGTGTTTTCGGCACCTTTGTTAAAGATTGGTTGATTTTAAGTTTTGGGATTTATTTATGGGCTCTCTATTCTATTCCATTGGTCCATGTGCCTGTTTTTATATATTATGTTATTTTGATTACTGTAGCTTTGCAATATACTGTATTTTAAAGTCATGTAGTGTGATGCCTCCAGCTTTGTTCTCTTTGTTTGGGATTGCTTTGGCTATTTGGTGTCTTTTGTAAGTTCAATATGAATTTTACGATTGCTTTTCCTTTTTCTTTTGTTTGTTCTAATACATGGCAGCAGAATGCATTTCAATTCATTGTTTACAAATGGAGTACAACTTTTCATTTCTCTGGTTGTACATGATGTAGAGCATACCATATGTGCAGTCATACATGTACCCAGGGTAATGATGTTCATCTCATTCCACTATCTTTCCTGCCACCATGCCTCCTCCCCACCCTCCTCCCCTTGGTCCAAAGTTTCTCCATCCTGCCCCCTTTACTCCCCCACCCCCATTATGAATCATCATCCACTTATCAGAGAGAACATTTGGCCTTTAGTTTTTGGGGATTGGCTTGCTTCACTTAGCATGATACTCTCCAGCTCCATCCATTTACCTGCAAATGCCATAATTTTATTCTCTTTTAATGTTGAGTAATATTCCATTGTGTATATATACCACAGTTATTTTTATCCATTCATCTCTTGAAGGACATCTAGGTTGTTTTCACAGTTTAGCTATTTTAAATTGAGCTGCTTTGAACATTGATGTGGCTGCATCACTATAGTATGCTGATTTTAAGTCCTTTGTGTATAGACCAAAGAGTGGGATAGTCAAATGGTGGTTCCATTGCAAGTTTTCTTAGGAATCTCTGTACTGCTTTCCTCATTGAAATTTTAATAGGGATTGTATTAAATCTATAGATTGCTTTGGGTATCATGGCTATTTTTTAAATTTTATTTATTTGTTATGTGTAACAGCAGAATGCAATTCAATTCATAGTACATATATACAGCACAATTTTTCATGTCTCTGATTGTACACAATGTAGAGTCACACCATTCATGTCTTCATATATGTACTTAGGGTAATGATGTCCATCTCTTTCCACCTTCTTTCCTATCCCTATGCCCACTTCCTCCCCCTCCCTCCCCTTTGCCCTATCTAAAGTTCATTTATTCCTCCCATGCTTTCCCCACCCCCATCCCCATTATGAGTCAGTTTCCTCATATCAGAGAAAACATTCAGCCTTTGGTTTTGGGGGATTGGCTAATTTCACTTAGCATTATATTCTCCAGCTCCATCCATTTACCTGCAAATGCCATGATTTTATCGTCTTTTAATGCTGAGAAAAATTCCACTATGTATATATAGCATATTTTCTTTATCATGGCCATTTTAACAATATTTATTCTTTTCAATCCATGAACCAAGTATACATTTCCATTTATTTTTGTCTTCCTCGGTTTCTTTCATCAGTGTTTCATGGTCTTCAATGTATAGATCTTTCAGCTCTTCATTAAGTTTATTCCGAAGTATTTTTAATGCTATTTTGATGGGTTTGATTTTCTTGACCTTATTTTTGTACAGTTTATTGTTAGTGTATAGAAATGCTACTGAATATGTATGTTAATTTTGCATTCTGCAATTTTACTGAATTTGGTTATTATTTCTAACATTTTTTGGCAGTCTTTAGGGTTTTGTGTATATAAGACCATGTTATCTGAAAACAGAGATCAGAGACAATTTAATTTCTTATTTTCTGATTTACATTCCTTTTATTTCTCTTTTTTTGCCCAATTGCTCTGGTCAGACTTCTAATACTATGTTGAATAGAAATGGCAATAGTGAGCATCCTTATCCTGTTCCTTCAACTTTTCATCATTGAATATGATATTAACTATGGGCTTGTGATAAATGGCCTTTATTGTGTTGAGGTATGGTCCTTTAATACCTAATATGTTTAAAGTTGAGTTGCTACAATGAAAGGATAAATATTATCAAATACTTTTTTCTGCACCTATTGAGATGATCATATGTTTTTTCTTTTATTCTATTAACATGATGTAGCATGTTTATTGTTTTGCATATATTGAAACTTTATCCCTTGCATCCTAGGGATAAATCTCACTTGATCATGGTGAATAGTCTTTTTAATGTGCTGTTTAATCTGGATTACTAGTATTTTGTTCAGAATTTTTGCATCTGTGTGCACCATGGATATTGGCCTATAATTTTCTTTTCTTGGAGTGTCCTTGACTGATTTTGGTATCAGGGTAATGCTGGTCCTTGGAAATATTCTCTTCTCTTCAATTTTTTTTGGAAAAGTTTAAAAAGGATTAGTATTAGTTCTTCTGGTATTTGAATGCACAAATTTATTACTGTGTATTTTAACTGGATGACAAATTTTACAAATTATTAATAATTGATATCCTCCTTGTCAGACAACAGAAAGATCAGAGTTAACGGAACCAAAGAACCTATAGAGTTTAAATCGAATCAGTGGTTTGGAGCAACAGTGAAAGCTCACAAAGGGAAAGTTGTGGTGAGTACAAATTGTGTGATTATGGTGTTGCTTTGGAATACCAGGTGCCCAGAAATGTTGTAATGCTCATATTTAGAAAAAACCCATTACCCAGGAACTTATTACACTCTCAAAGGTAAAGTATTGGCTTCTAAAGAACTTTAGTGCTTAAAATTAAACAATGTAGTTTAGTGTTCAAAACTATGGGAAATGAAGCTTGTTTCCCAAAAGAGCAGTTAGATACTTTCACATATTTTTAAAATGACTAAGAAATATGAAAAAATAAGGGCTTATTATTCAGGAGAGTATTTTATTGATTAAGATTTAAAGATCTGTCTAAAATCTGAACAGAAAAACAAGAGTACTCCTCTAGGGATGTTAAACAATCTACACCAGTTATCACTGATTCTTTTTCGAATAAAAGTCAAGCTTTCTTTAATATAAAAATGTTAGAAACTACTAACTACCTGATTTTGTGATTTCATTAATGTTTTTGTACTGAAAACTCTCAAATAGATATCTTTTAGTTTTAAACTGTTGTGGCTATAATTCCTATTCTTATTGCTGATACACAATAATACATGTCTAAGTTGTTGAGAAATAAGTAACCATTGAATTAATCTGAATTTGGGGGGGGGGGTTAGGGATTTTTTTTAAGTTGTTGGCTTTAATTTCTCTTCAACAATAAAGAAATAATTTTGGATTTTAGAATTTGTTTAAAGGTATTTGAATTATAGTTTATTAAGAATAAACATCTAAAGAATAAATACCTAAATTACAGTTTAGTGAGAATAAATATCCAAAAGTTTTATTTATTCTGTGGCTAACCTCCCCCAAAAGATTTTTTACAAAAATAGAGGACATGCAAAATATATATAGGTTGTCTTCTTTAGTTAGAAATACAGCATTTACAATGCACTTTATATAGTTTTTACATTTATATAGTTTTCTTCCAGAATTAATAAGATCTTTTTATTCTTTAGTAATATATGGCTTATGAAAATACTATTGAAAAACTAAGTCCATCCTAATAATTGTTTGGAATTCAAAATATCTTTGGGGTACTTTATTTTTTTTGGAGTCTTGAAATTTTATCTGTAGCACACAATTGTTGCACATGTATTCAATATTTCTAGAAACCTCCAAAACCATTGGAAATACAATATATAATATGTTCATGATAAGAATGTTTTATTTTTGATATGATTGCATTTTTTAAATTATGTGATGAAAAAGAGAATAGTGTAAAGTGTATTTCCAGTTAATCTTTTTTTTGAGTGCTAAAACTTAGCAGAATGAAGAATTAAATTCTACCCTATGTGATACAATTATTAAAATTAATAACTAGCAATGTTCAATAATTAATTATATAAAATCTGCCTACAGAAGGATCATCTTTCTGGGCAAGGTGGCACATGCCTGTAATCCCAAGGGCTTGGGAGACTGAGACCAGAGGATCATAAGTTTTAAGAGCCAGTCTCAGCAAAAGCCAGGAGCTAAGCAACTCAGTGAGACCCTGTCTCTAAATAAAATACAAAATAGGGCTGGGGATGTGGTTCAGGGGTCGAGTGCCCCTGAGTTCAATCCTCAATAATCCCCCCCCCCCAAAAAAAGGATCATCTTGAATACCCAGGTATCATGGGTACACATTGGACTTGAATCAAAACCTAAACATATCATATAAGTGAAATTAAGCAGATATATAGAGAGATAATATCTATATCTATATTATCTATAATAACTTTTTAGAATGGACATCAGGCAAGCACTGGATACTATCAGGCCTACAGGTGACTCTTTTCACTGTCCCAACTCCCCCTGTATTTCAACATTTATACCTTGCATTTATTATACCTTGAATTTATTAACCAAGTAACTGAGAGGGCCCTAAGACAAGGGAGCCTAGATGCCTTGGAGACTTTAGGGGCACTAGCAAGGCTTTATACTGTATAGGAAAGCAAAACTACACAGCCAAAGTTGTAGAAAGGATTGGCTTGAAAATATGGGTTGTCTCTGCTAAAAGTATGTATTGGACTAGATTATGAAGGATACATTTAAAAGCAGAAGATGACTTTAAAATCAGTATGTCTTCACTTCTCATTAGAAGATAGCCTAGTAGCTCCACCTTCTAGGATTCTGCACTTCTGTGTCCTTAGGGATGAGGCTTGGGCAATCAATTCAAGCTAGCAAAACAGAAGTCAAAAAAGCTGCCTATGTTTTGTACACATTTACTGCCTCTCTCATTCTTAGCAACATTAATGTTATTTAACTTAAAGAGGATTTCATTTCTATCCTTTTAAATATTATGCCCTTGTTAGAATCTAAATTCTGAAGAAGAAACCAGAGCATGTCATTTTTAAAAAACCACATTTTTCTTATTGATGTTTAAATTATTTTTTGTTGATAAAATTCCTAATATTGTGTGAGCTAATTCAAAGGCAAGTCCTAGCACCATAAGGAAGACTCTAATAAATGTCTTATTTTCTCCAGAGGAGCATTCTTAAAATTAGAACAAGTGGATGAAGCATCAGATAAGTTTCTAATATGACAAATTTGTTATCATAAAAACAAAGATGTAATAACTAACACAAAATATTTTAAAATTGTAAAATTATGTTTCACTTTCTATTTAGTGGGCATGCATTTAATTTAATTTAACATGCATTTATTAAGAAACATCTACATAAAAAGCTTTGTGTTAAGTGCTGTTGGCAGTTTAATAAATTCCAAAAGAGTCTCCAGTGTGAGAGCAAGTGTAACATGCACCCTTATCAAATTTACCACTCTATAGGTGAGCTAGAAATAAGCATGTATGCTTCTTTTCTAACCTTTTGGGGTTTTGCCTTGTTAGAATTGAGAGTGCATTTATGGAATGACTTTGATAACTTGGCTCCTTCAAAAAGATTGTCTGTGGCCTTTAGAGTTTATCAGAATAAATTTCTCCATAACAAGCAGAGTCAGATTGTTGAATTACTTTACATTCAATGTTATGCTTTGGAAATACTTATAGGTCATTAACATGTGCTTTTTTAAAAAATTGTAGATGGAGAGCATGACTTTATTTGTGTATTTTTTTTAATGTGGTGCTGAGGATGGAACCCACATGCAAGGCAAACACTCTGCCACTGAACTACAGCCCCAGCCCCAACATGTGCTTTTTAAATGACTTTTTGATTACTTCTCATAAAATTGCTGAAATAGGCATAAGATGCTGTCTCTTGCCTTCAGTTTTACTGTGCATAAAAAAACAATGAGTGAAAATAAAGCCCAAAACACTGTGATAAGGAGGTAGTATGTCTAGATGGAAGTCATTATTTAAACATTCATAAGAAGCAACTATGGGAATCCACCAAACAGAGGTTTATAAACTTGTGTGCATCCTTTGATCATTAGCTGTCTTGTAGGTTCAATTTTTTAAAAAAAGAAATGAATAGAAAATACAAGTTATTTGCTTTTAGGAAGTAATTTTCTTTTGCCATGTTACTTTTTTTTAAATTTAAAATTCTGTGGAAGGGGTCATTCCTTTGTACGTTTAATGTTTGGCAGTTACTGTGTATTAATCTTAAAAAGCAGCTTGGCAAGTTTAATTAACTCTATCAACCAAGGACTCACTAGGATGATGAAGGCCAATTAATTCAACTGACAATTTAGAATAGTATGTCCTAACTTTAGGTACACGAATAGAAAATTCAAGTCAAACTATTGTATAAAAAAACTACCTTGAGGAGAGAAGGGGGAAGTGCTGGGAAAAGATATTGGCCAAATTTTATTGTTATATTGTGTGTATGTGCAAATATGTAACAACAAATCCCATTAATATGTACAACTATTATGCACCAATAAAAATGTGGGGAAGAAATAAATAGAAAACTACATCAGAAATATTTTTACTATCTTTGATGTTTCCTAGGCCTGTGCTCCTTTATATCATTGGAGAACTCTTAAACCAACACCAGAAAAAGACCCTGTTGGCACTTGCTACGTGGCAATTCAGAATTTCAGTGCCTATGCTGAGTACTCCCCTTGTCGGAACAGTAAGTTATTTGTATCCCTTGAAACTGAAATCTAGCTCGATGGCTTTTCTATGATAGATAGGAGTGCAGGTAAATTCAAAACACCAATGGGGGCTGGGGTTGTGGCTCAGTGGCAGAGCGCTTGCTTAGCACGGGCATGGACCGGGGTTCGATCCTCAGCACCACTTAAAAATAAAGGAATTGTGTTGTGTCCACCTACACCTAAAAAACAAATATTAAAAAAAAAATACCAGTGATACATTGTAACATTATAGGGGAAAGGGAGGAAGGTGTAGATTATCGACAGCTTTGCAGGATGTCTTGCTATGATAGGGAGGCCAACGGTCAGAATTCTGCTGATCCTTTTCTATGTTTTTGGAAATTCAGTTATTAGATATTCTGCAGTAGAATTGATTTGTTCCCTGTTTTAGGTCTGAAACTGTCAGTTGCTGCTTAAATTTTACCCAGTATTCTAAAGAAGGTGGCTGCCCATTCTGCTTGTTTATGGCAGCCATGGTGTTGGTCAGCTCATGGTGTTGGGCCCAGCTCAGCATCAGCTTTCTGTCTGGCCTGTGTTCTCAGGGGCTGTTGCTTTGATTGACAGACACTTTTCTCCTTAAGGTGTTACATTCCCCACAACCAGCACTACCACCATTTTTTCCCTCAGTGAAGACGCTGTACACTTAAGAGTCCCAATCTCCCCTGCAGTTCTAGAAATCTTCTAACAAAGCATGTTTTAAAGGAAGCCTGTGAGTGCCACTTGGGGGACATTGCTGTATAATCCCTTTATTTTGTAGAATACCCAAGGACTCTGAGATGGCATGATGGGTGGATGGACTGACTGATCATCTGCTCAGAGTTTTTTGGGAACACCTCCATTTTCTAAGTGCCAAGTAGATTACTGGTTTTTGTAGATAAGCGACCAATGGTGTTTTTACTCTTATTCTTATTAATTCAGCAAATGACATTGATGGGGAAAAATGTCATTGGAAAGAACTTTCTAGAGACTGATTTCAGTATATGTTTTTTTTAAAAATCTCAATCCAGAGTTAGTTTAACTCTGAAAATTACAAGTGAATCTTCCTCATTTTGCATAAATATTTCTAAAATTCAAGATTATTGGGAACTTAGTGAGCCCCTGTTTCAAAATAAACAATAAAACCAGGCACAGTGGTACATGCCTGTGATCCCAGAAGCTTGGGAGGCTGAGGCAAGAGGATCACAAGTTCAATGCCAGCCTCAGCAAAAGCGAGGTGCTAAGCAACTCAGTGAGACCCTGTCTCTAAATAAAATACAATTGGATTAAGAGAGAGGCCACTGAATTTTACACCTGAAAGTGAAATTTATTTTTAACTCTGATGGGTTTTGATGAGGAAAATGATTTTCTAAATGTCAGCTAAATAAATAATCTGTGGAATAAGGACTTCGTTTTAAACAGCTATATGGAGGGTTCTTTGTGGATAACAAGATTTCATTATTTATTCATTCAACACATTTATTGAACACATTAGCACTACCCATTCTACAGTTAGGGGATACATCAAAGAATAAGAGAAAAAAAAAACCCTGTGTCCAAGGAACTGACACTTCAGTGGGAGAGATAGAGAACAAACAACAAACATATCAATAAATAAATTCAAATATCATATCAGGTAGAGAAAAATGACTTGAAACAGCAAGGCAAGAGAGAGAGGCATGACCCAAGCCTGGAGGGACAGGTAGAAGGGGGCTCCTTAGACAGGACAATAGGGAGAAATTCTTTTAGCAAGTGGTAGTTGGGATGGTGAGGGGAGGAATTTCCCAGGAACAGGCCATAGTCAAGAAGAGGTTAGCGTGGCTCACCTTCCACTCAGGTGCTTGGTTCTTGGGTTTGGCAAGAGGTCAGTGTTGTTAAGCCCAAAAGATTCAATGCTGAACTTGTTTTATCATTGCTTATACCTATCCATAGCACATTTTTCATGATGGCTACAGATGCTTCCCCAAATTACACATTTTTTTTTTTTTGTAATTAAAAGCTGAGCCTATCTTTGCACGCCTTTTGCCTTGATGACATGTCTTATTCCTCCAGCTGACATCAAGGGTGATCATTTGTAAAACCTGTCCCTACTTCTTGTTCTGCCCCTTTGCCTGACTGCCCATGTGATGTGAGAGCTCATACAGCCCATAGAATCTAGTCTTGTGGGGCACAAGTTTCAGTGTGAGGTTGAAGCATTATTTAAATATAAATTACAGACACTCAATCTTGAGCTTCTTTATGGTGCCAATTTATTTATTCTTTATTTTCCTAAATAGAAGAGTAATGGAACAAAGGCAAAAATGGAGTTCAGGCTGAGTCGCAGAATAGCTAAGTAAATGGCCAAGAATTTTTTGGACTCTAATACAACCCATAGTCTTCACATCCTCAGGGGCTCCCTATTCCTACTTGTACTTCTTCCTCTTTTAATCATCCAAAGATCAGACTTCCTGTCATGGCTAAGAAATTCACAGTTCATTAACACAAAGCCAGCTTGTTCATGAGCATATGGTCAATATCACAGAACAGGAACATCAACAATATTATTTTCAAAAGAGAATTTAAAGAATCACTTCTGTTCATTCCACACCACAAACCCACTCCGAAACTGTGAGCAATGTGGGAACTAACCTGTTCATTCATATGGATGTCACATCTTCAGCTCTAACAGTTATTCATGATTCAGGTGACGAGAGTTGACACACACTCTCCCATTTTACTCTGGATGCCAAAAACTAGTAGCAAATGAACAGCATCCATCCTCACATTCCTGAGTTCACTGGGACGTAATTATAAAGTTCAGAGACATTCTGAAATTCCAGGAAGAAGGATGCCTTCAGCTCTTCCAATAAATCATAATTCAACAAGAAAAGAGAAATGGCTTTGTGGATGAAAGAACTTCACAAGCTACTCCAGTTGCCACTCAAAATAAACATTTGAAGTTGGTTATTTTCTCAATGAATTTTTTTTAAAAAAATTAGTGTTTTTTCTTCATCTTTTTCAGTTTCTTGTTTTAAAGCAAAATAGTTTCCAAGAATGATCATGTTCCTTTCCTGTTGAATATTTGACAATATTAAAAGGAATAGTTGACTTTTTTAAAAAAAGTTTGTGCCTTCCAATGTAAAAAAGAAACAAAAGGGAAACCAGTAGAGAAAGAGGATCAGGTAAAGGAGTAAGGTAGGAAAAAGAGGTACTAGGGAATTAAATGGACCATATTTTGTACACGTGTGAATATGTCATAATGAGTCCCACTATTATGTATAATTCTAATGAAAAAGAAAAAGGTTTATGCATTTAAGAATACATTTCTTAAACATATTGAGATTAACACATGTAGATTCACATAGTAGTCTATCATGCATGCACATATATTTCTAGATGTGTATGAATATTTACACCCATAACTTTCTAGAAAACCAGTACCCAGAGGTTATACAGATGAACTTTTATGGAACTAAATAAAATTCATAGCCGTATGCCACAAAATATGATTATAAAAGGAAGTAAGAGGGTTTGGGGTTGTGGCTCAGTGGTAGAGCACTCACCTAGCATGGGTGAGGCACTGGGTTCGATCCTCAGCACCACATAAAGATAAATAAATGAAGGTATTGTGTCCATCTATAACTAAAAAATATTTTTTAAAAAAAAGAAGGAAAGAATTTTGTCACAATATGTTGTATATGGTAGATAACTTGAAAATGTAAAAAAAATAAATTAAAAAAAGAGGGAGAGCATCTGGAGAAACTGATGATGACAATACTAAAATTAGCTAAGTACTGACCAAAGGCAGGGGATGGGGGGAAATGGAAGATATTCTAGGAAAAGCTGGAAGGACAATATCCATTTCAGAAAGCATCTAGAACAGGCACACATCCAACCTGTGAGTGTTTCCTGTGATGATGTGTATTTGTTTCCTTTCCTGCCCTCTCATTTCAGTTTTCATTCTGGAATATTCTTGATTAAAAAACAAGTAATTAATAGCATGTTCATATCTAGCACCACACACACACACACACACACACACACACACACACACACACACACATTCTTTTTTGGTAGTGGGGGATTGAACTCAGGAGCACTCGACCACTGAGCCACATTCCCAGCCCTATTTTGTATTTTATTTAGAGACAGAGCCTGACTAAGTTGCTTGGCACCTTGCTTTTGCTGAGGCTGGCTTTAAACTTTCCATCCTCCTGCCTCAGCCTCCCAAGCTGCTGGGATTATAGGCGTGTGCCACCACACCTGGCCCATATCTAGCTATGTTAACTATTAAGATTTCCCCTAGTTAACTACATGTTAGCTATAATTCAAGCATTTTAGAAGTGCTTAAAGTACAAGTTATGAGCAGTACATTTCTAATCTTAATGCCATAAAGACTTCTGGTAATAAAATTATTGGAATCCTTCTATTGGTCTGTGTGTAATTTACATAAGTGTACAGTGAGATATTTTTGGACATTCTGTTAGTGAATAACACTGAATACAAAACAACCATTCCTAGAGAGTGTTCTCTTTGACGAACATCAGCATTGAAGTGTCCCTGTGAGAGTGATTGCAATCAGAAATGGAATTTGCCAATTTACCTAACAATAAAAAAATTTTAAGGTCGGTTCCTAATGAAAAGCACAGAAATGGAAATCGTTTTTGGTGTTCCCCCAGCAGAAAGCAAGAACACAGGTGATCTTTCTCCAGGCATTCCTGTTAGGAATGGCAGATGTATGAGAAGGAGCAGACAAAGATGAGAGGTTACTGTCACAAGGGCAATTAGAAAGATAGATTAAAGGTGGAGATTTTAGTTCTTCCAATGAACATGATTTGTAAAACCCAATTTAACTCTGTTTTTTTTTTTTTTTTTGCTGTATTCCCTAAGTGTAGAATAGTCAGTACTCTAGGTGAGCAGTAGATCCAAAAAGATATTATTCCTATTGCTCTTACTATAAATCACAATGATGTTTAGAATCAGAAAATATGTGGAACATATTTAATAAATTACTTGGAATGAATTTTTAAAATAAAGGACATATTAATTATTTCAGGTTTAGAAATCTATAGGGAAAACAACAAAATATCTGGAATTGGTTATTAAAATATATCTTAGAAATGATGATGTTATAACCCTTATATATCTTGATCCTTCCAGGCAATGCCGATCCTGAAGGCCAAGGTTACTGCCAAGCAGGATTTAGTCTGGAATTTTATAAGGTAAATTTTTTTGGTCTTGCAGTCTCTAATATTTCATGTGGTTTGTTGCTGTTTAACCCTCTTTCCCTCCCATGCCCCTCAACAATAGCAACAACCAATGAACCTTTAGGTACCTATGTATTCATGTCTGGCAATATAAGATTATTTTTCCATTTACTCTTTATTTGTGTTAAGGAATCTATGCACATAACAATTTACTGATAAAACCACATATAATGACATATGTATAGGAATACCAGGAAAAGCAATCATCTTCTTTCCTATTCCCTGTAGCAATTGTTTTTAAATGAAAATCTCAAAAACTCAGGGAAAAATATATTTCTAAAATGATCAGAAGAATCTATAAATTATTTAATCTCTTAGCTGGGACTGATTGATTTGGTTAAATATGAAAATTCACATATCCTTTTACAAAATTAAAAATACAGATGTCTAGTACTAGTACTTGAGGACAGACATTCTAGGGTTTTGAAATAGAAATACAGTAGAAATTTTTCCTCAACATATATTGTTTGACTGTCTGTTCATTGTATTTTCTGTCAAGACTTTGTTGTTTTGTATTAATTTTTCCCCCACTGGGATTTACAGATTTAGGGTACCAAAAGTGGGACTGTATGCAGTTGAAAATATATTTATATTTTTTAGTCTGGAGAGTTTTCTTTCTTTCCTGAGAAGGGGTTAGGCTTGCAGATATATGAGAAAATAAAGCAGGCATTACTGTGGCCTTGAAAAAAAATCAGGACATAATTTTCCTTTTATTATCAAGGCTTTTCCAAAGACCATGCCTGCTAAATCGTACAGCATTAAACAGGCAGATGTTTTGTTTACCAGAGGCAGTGCCAAAAAACTGAATTTATATATTCTCAAGGGAGGAAGTTCAACTTATCTGAGTCATATTACCACTCTTTAATCACATACTAAATATTGAAAGGAAATTAAAAGAGGAAAGAAAATGACCTGCAGGCCTCTGATACAAGGACCTCTTTGAAAAATCGTTTTTTAATGAGAACAAATTGTTAGAGCAGTGCTTATTAGCAAAGATTTATGGCTCTGAAAGTTTCTCAGTGTTTCTTTTCCAATTGTTGTTCCTGTTGCTGCTTCTGTTTTGTAGAATGGAGACCTCATTGTAGGAGGACCTGGAAGTTTTTACTGGCAAGGTATGTTCTGTTAGCAGAGGAGAAAAGCACATTTGTTGCTACTAATAAGGAGTCAAATGTTGACTTTTTATTACATTAATATTTTATCCTTAGTCATAGTTTCTTGATTAAAGCATCGTTTCAATTTGTACTCTTATATAGAAATGCTATTTTAAAAAATTCTTGCAACTTAAGAATTAATTTCTTCCCCAAGAATTTATTGAAGCTGTGCCAGGTTTTGTGTTAGATGCTAGGAATATAATAATGGGTGAAAACAGATATGGTTTTACCTTCACATAACTGGGGAAAGATACAGGCATCAATTGAATAGTAACATGAGTACCTAAGAAACTCTGATCATGATACACATGAAGAAGTAAAGTAATGTCATACTGGGGCCAAAAAATGAGGAGGCTTTTCCAGGGTGGCTGCAAATAGGTGAGCTTTGTATTCTGATCACTGGATGACAGGGAGCTGGAATACAGATTGTAATCTACTTAAGGGCCACCAACTCAGGTGCAACCCAGCATGTACCTAAATAGGATGACTTCCTCTAATTCTTTTTTTTTTTTGGTACTGGGTATTAAACCTAGGGGTGCCTAACCACTGTACCACATCCCCATTTCTTTTTATTTTTTAGTTTGAGACAAGATCTCACTAAATTTCTTAGGCCCTCACTAGGTTACTAATTAGGATTTTTAAAAGGACAGTAGGAGCTGTGTATGGAGTGGCAGGCCAAGGTAAACAGCATTGTCACTGTCCTACAAACAAGACTCCACTGGTGGATTTAAAGAGTGTAAATGGATGGGTTCAGCTGGAGTAGGAAGGTGATATTTGTCCTCAGAACAATGGGAAAGTGCTGGGGAAGTTCATGGCATACTATTATCAAATTCCCGTTTTAACACCATCACGATGGCAGTGATCTGGAAAGCTGATTGGAAGTTGGCCGAAGTGAAATATTAGCAAACTAGTCATAAGGTTGTTACAAATTTATAAGCTAATTAAAAGTTTTTAAAGTCAACTAGCTATAGGTTTCAGGTAAACATGTTTGCTCCTTAAGAATAGAGATATACAGATTGAAAAGGAGGAAAAATTTGCCAGGCATGGTTATGCACACCTGAAATCAGGAAGCTAAGGCAGGAGGATGGCACGTTTAAGGCCTGCCTCAGCAACTTAGTGAGGCCCTTAGCAACTTAATGAGACAGTGTCTCAAAATTAAAAAAATAAAATAAAAAGGGCTGGAGATGTGGTTCTGTGGTTGAATGCCCCTGAGTTCAAATGTTACAAAAAAAAAAAAAAGGAAAGAAAAATGCACGTCAAGAATATGTTACTGACTTAAATCATTTGGGTACCACTCACTGAGTTAGAGAACAATGGAGAAAACAGATTTAGAATGAGTTGGAAAGAGAAGGTGTTGAGGTTGCTTTTGGTTATGTTTTTTTTTTTTTATTGGTTGTTCAAAACATTACATAACTCATGAAATATCATCTTTCATACATTTGATTCAAGTGGGTTATGAACTCCCATTTTTACCCTAAATACAAGTTGCAGAATCACATCGGTTACACATCCACATTTTTCCATAATGCCATATTAGTGACTGTTGTATTCTGCTACCTTTCCTATCCCCTACTATCCCCCCTCCCCTTCCCTCCCCTCTTCCCTCTCTACCCCATCAGCTATTGTTCAATTCTCTCCCTTGTTTTTTTTTCCCCTTTCCCCTCACCATCTCTTATATGTAATTATGTGTAACAATGAGGGTCTCCTTCCATTTTCATACAGTTTCCCTTCTCTCTCCCTTTCCCTCCCACCACTCGTCTCTGTTTAATGTTAGTCTTTTCCTCATGCTCTTCCTCCCTGCTCTGTTCTTAGTTGCTCTCCTTATATCAAAGAAGACATTTGGCATTTGTTTTTTAAGGATTGGCTAGCTTCACTTAGCATAATCTGCTCTAATGCCATCCATTTCCCGGCAAATTCCATGATTTTGTCGTTTTTTAGTGCTGCATAATACTCCATTGTGTATAAATGCCACATTTTTTTTATCCATTCATCTATTAAAGGGCATCTAGGTTGATTCCAGAGTCTAGCTATTGTGAATTGTGCTGCTATGATCATTGATGTGGCAGTATCCCTATAATGTGTTCTTTTAAGGTCCTCAGGGAATAGTCCGAGAAGGGCGATAGCTAGGTCAAATAGTGGTTCCATTCCCAGCTTTCCCATGAATCTCCATACTGCTTTCCATATTGGCCGCACCAATTTGCAGTATGTTGACTATAGAAATGTTGGGCTGTCCAAGAGTTTTTCAATTAAGAATTTAGGTATCAAGGCTTAAGTTCTAGGAAGATGAATTTATGATAAAAATTTATATAAAATTACTCTTAAGCTTAATTCATACACATTAATTATGAATATCAAATAATTGACATCTTGGTCTTTAAAGATTATTTTGCAAACTGAAAAACATATTTTGCAAGAGAGGGACATAAAATAAAATTTATGTTTATTTTTAAAAGATTGTCTTCTAATTCACTTGGTTAATTTTGCATAATCCATTCCTCTGTCTAAATTGGGAAAAATGTTTGATACAAATGATTTGCTATAAATTAGCTCTGGCAAGGGCATATAGAAGCATTTGTCTGAGATATAGAATTTAAAAATTTATACCAGTTTAAGATTATGTTTATAGACCCAGCTGAAGAAAAAAAGCAAAGGCAGTATGTATGTGGGAGGGAAAGAAGTTTATAGAGCTTTAATTAAAAGAAAATTGGCAAATTCTACAGATATTGTTCAAAAATTCACGTGTAAACACCATTGTCGAATATTAGAACAGTCATTTCGGTCCCAGTGACTTGGAAATATTTATGACGTGGTTTGATAGTTTTATTCTTTCTCCCCCTCTCCTTTTTTTTGGGGGGGTTGAACTTCAAACAGAAAAATTGTGGGAATTTTATGTGTGAGTTTCTCAAGAACAATTTGGCTTCAAAATTGATGTTAAATATTAGTCTTTTGAAAGCATTCCTCCAGTTTCCTTCCAAGGAGCTCATAAGTACACTTCTGCCCTAGATGTCCATAAAAGATGTGGAATGCAAAGCAACTATAGTGGAAAATTACTATCTTTTAGATAATCATGTACTCCAATACAACCATATTTCAAGACTTTCAAGTGTGACTTTATTTGGAAGAGATTAGCAAAACTTCTTATCAATATTTGTGGCCATGGGTTCCTTTATTGCTAAATTTCTGGATCTCACTGAACCTAGCTCCTTCCTACTGTCATAATTTTATTCTCAATATATTTTAGCATAAAAAGTAAATGACTCACTGATCATATTATTTCTTCCTTTAACTTAACTGATATGTTTACAATCTATTGAATCTTACTTATACTCAATCTAAATTATTTATTTAGATTTACTGTACATCTATACTTTGCAAGATTACAAAATTTTATTAAAATGACAAAGGAGACCTTGGTTGTCATGTCAGATATCCTTCTAGCAAAATCATGTGACCTTAGAGAATGCATTCAAGTGCTCTGAGCCTCATCTTCCCCTTTTCTAAGAAGCTATATAAGGCTAGATGATTTCAAAGTTTCCTTCTAGCTAAAATATTCTAGAATAAGAAATTTAATTATATAAATTGAAGGCAAAGGGAGTATGTATGCTGGAAGCAACAGGAAGACATAAAATGTTCATGTCTGGTCTTCTGTGCAGCTATAATCAACTCTACCTTTCAGTTCTAGTGGCAGGTGGGAAAATTTATCATCAAGAATGCAAGTAATTCCATGGTAACTTTCTTTTTTTTTAATTATTAGTTGTTCAAAACATTACAAAGCTCTTGACATATCATATTTCATACATTTGATTCAAGTGGGTTATGAACTCCATGGTAACTTTCTGGGTCTGCTGAGGGCCTGCCTCTTGCATTCATTCAGTTAACATATTCATTTGTCTAAAAACAGGTCAAGTGATCACCGCCAGTATTGCAGACATTATTGCAAATTACTCATTCAAGGATATTCTGAGGAAACTGTCTGGAGAAAAGCAGACCGAAGTGGCTCCAGCTTCCTACGATGATAGTTACCTTGGTGAGATCCACTGCTCAAGACATTTTTTTCTTGAAAGAAAAGCAGATTAAATATAGATGTTTATTTGATTCCATACTTACTTGATGTCATTTGTCATCTTCTATAAGTTTCCTTTCCTTATTAGAATAGATGCTTAGCTCTTCTCTTTAAATACAACTACTTTTTTTTTTAGTCATGTTGTATACTTGCATAACTTGAGAAGCTATTTTGTTTGTTTTTGAGCATCTCTTCTGTAGGATCCATAACAATCTTTTGCATATAAAATACTTTGCTGATAGCAGACACCATGTATTTGCAGGGCTGCTACCAATGTTACAGGGGCAACAATGGTTGCTGAGCCACTGTCCAGATCAGCAACAAGAGACTTTCCAGCTGCTCGAATATTCTCACACTTTATCATATGAAAACCACACAATATCATTTCATCACTACTCTTTCCTACCTTTGGTATCCCAGTGGTATTTTATTTGCTTGATAAATTTGAAAAAAAAATTTAAATGGTAGTTATGTTTTGTAGGAACAGCTAGCACCTCCTCTTGGAGCTAAGTGAAATTTCTGAAAAGTAATTACTAAAGGAATTAGGAAGCATGCTTTGTTAATGATCAAAAGTAGCAAAACTTGACAAAAAGGTTATCTTTAAGAGTATCTGCCTAATCATGATGAATCAGCAGCTCTTAAAATGTAACAGCTGCCACTTACACATACAGATTGATTATGAAGTGTTCATGTTTTGAACATTGACCTCAGAATCTGATTTTTTTTTTGCCAGTTTCTACATAATGTTGGTAGTAACAACTATTGTGTATCTAGGACTTAGTATGAAAGTATTCATAGTAGTGAGATTACTTTTCCTCTTTATTGAACCACGGGCTTTTATTTCATAATGTTCATAAAGATTTCTAAATAAAGGAGTACTGTCATTTTTTTTCATTTCTTTCTAGATATATCTCATTTTTTTCATTTCTTTCTAGATACATCTCATTTTTTTCATTTCTTTTTAGATATATCTCATTTAATCTGATTACAGTTTGTTTCTTTTTTAAAACAGGATACTCAGTTGCTGCTGGGGAATTCACTGGAGACTCTCAGCAAGGTGAGAGACATCATTGAACTTAAGTCATTTTAAAAGCATGACAAATAGGTAAACTGGCATTAAAAGTCCTTTTGTAAATATGTTTTCTTTGCTAAATACAATATATATAAATAGAATCCCAAATACATATGATAATATTTTTGCAGAAAATATATACATATTTGGTGCAGCATTTTCCATCGCAACAAATTTAATAGGAATTGATATAAACCTTAAGAAATAAAAATTAGGGCAGTCATCCTATGTTATGAATGAAAAACGTACAGAAGGTTAAATGAATTAGACAATAGCCATGCCGTTAGCAACAGACGAAATTTGAGAAACTAAGATCCCTCTTTTAAATTTAACTTCTAAGATCTCATGTAGTATATGTCCAAAACTACACTCCCCACCTGACTCCTATGCCTCATGCCAACATTACTTCTCTCTTTCCCTTTGGACATGTGCAGTCCCAAAATAACAGCACAAACTAATGCCTGTTCTCGTGTATGACAAGCGTTCGCCTGCCTTCTATCCTTTCCTTTCCTTTGGCTGTTGTGTCTGTTTTCAGTCCTCTCAGTCTGTATCCATCCCCACCTTCCAGTGGCCAAGTGCTTTTATTTATTTATCTTTTTAGGTCAATTTTAAATGTCATCTTCTCCAGAAATCCTTACTTAGCCTCCTTCTGTAAACTCCTATGTCATCTTCCTTTTCTCTCTCCTGTGGGATTTGCCATTCATTAGTCAAACGTGTGTGTGTGTGTGTGTGTGTGTAAAGTGTGGAGCATGCAGAGGTGAACAAATGGCCCTTAATCTCAGAGTCTGATAGATACTAATGAACAAAGAATACCTAATTTGAAATTGTGCTAAGTACCATGATAAAGGCCAATCTTTGCATTCTAAAGTGTGTAAAAAAATGGAGTTTTCAAGGAATTCATTTTGACTGGCTGGACTTTGATACGAATAATGAAATAAGATTGGTTTAGAGAAAAGGGACTGGCCCAGATCATGTTGGGTCTTGTAGGTCATGGAAATGATCCTAGAACTTATGCAAAAAACAGGGGAGAAGCCACGAAAGGTTTAAGTAGAGTAATAATTATTATCCAATTATACTTGTGATTTGAAAAACAAAACAAAAAGAAAGGAAAGGAGATTAACCACAAAGGCTGTAAGGCTGTTTCGTGTGTCTCCTTGAAGGCAAAATTCATATATATATATATATATATATATATATATTTTTTTTTTTTTTTTTTTTTTTTTTTTAACTGGGGATTGAACCCAGGGGCACTTTACCACTGGGCTACATCCCAGTCCTTTTTATTTTTTATTTTGAGACAGGGTCTTACTAAGTTGCTAGTTGTTGAGGCTGGCCTCAAACTCACAATCCTCCTGCCTCGGTCTCCCAAGTCACTGGAATTGCAGGCATGTACCATTTTGCCCAACATGATTTTCTTTTTCTTTTTTCTTTCTCCATGGCATTTGAGCACTTGTTGAAAAAGCTGTCTAAAATAGTACTCTGACCCAAGGAAATTAGTGATGCTGCACATCAACAGTTTCTCAAGAAAGATGGCAGAAAATAAATAGTGATTTTCCATTGGATCTCAGGAATATCTAGAAAATGTATCCAAATTTTGAGGATATCTGAAATAAAAAGTTCTCTGAAACCATACCGCAATCAGTTCACTAGGTCATTATGAATCCAAGGCTGTCCATGTTCACTGTTTACTTAATTAGACACCAGGGACTTAGAATGCCATGAAAAAGGATTTGATGTCCTTTACATGAAGGGTTCTTAATATGGAATCTCTGGACTGTTGAGTGGTCCACAGATAGGCTTCACTAGTTTTGAGCTCTTAGATATTTTATATATATATATATATATATATATATATATATATATATATATATATATATAAAATATAACATATTATATATATCATATATATTTATGTATGACATATATATCATATATAAAATTTATATAAATATATATATGTAAATATATATTTATAAAAATCTCAAGGTTTCCATGTATGTGAATTTTTCTGTTGAGAGGATGCATAAGTTTCTTTCCACTTCAAATGTGTTCATGACTCAAAAAATACTAAGAGCCTGTGATCTCATTTTGGAATCAGCTGTGGTGGACTTAAGACCCAAGAAAATGATCTGAAGTTGACCCTTATCGGGAAAGTAATGGAATATGGAGAAGGAACATTGACCTGACGGTTCTTGACTTCTACTCAATAACTATGGTCTCCACAGTGACTGAATCTTCCTAAGCCTTGATTTCCCTATATATCAAAATGGGATATTAAATCCCTCCTCTTTAGAGGTTAAGTGGTATAAATATGAAAAATCACATGGTATATTGCTTACTCAAGAGAAGACATTCAATGAAAGTCTCTTTTCTGCTTCTCACTAGACACAAATTTTCAGGTCAAAGACCTAAATTTTTCCTGAACATATTGCTGATATTGAGAAACTTCTGAAGGTTTCACCATGAGTTACTGGAATAGATCTAAGAAATGTCTCCTATTTTCCCTTCCAAGTAAAAATCTGTGTAGTTGATTGACAGTTCTAATTTGCCTTTGGCCCTAAGTAATTAAATTTCCTAATCATTTACAAAAGATTATAAACATCTTTAATCAAAATTTCATTTAATAGCTCCTTAATGGTGTGGTCATGGGAGGTTGCAGATTCCAAAGTTACTGGGTGTCATGATTGATTTGGGGGGAACAAGATTCTAAATGTTTGTGAGATATAAGAAGTAATGGTTGCCCTGCATCTCAAATGACACAATCCCCCTGAATCTGTCTTAGTTGACAGGTCTGACCCTGAAATCAGTCAATTCCATTATATTAGACTGTGGTGGGTTCTCAGTGTCAGGAGGATCTAATTTATATCCCCCCACAAGATGACTGAAAAGTGGACGATATCCTACAAGTGCTAGAAGCTTCCTTGGCCAGAACCGTATCTTGTCCTCCTGTTGCTCTAGGTAGACTATTCACATGCTCTCTCAAGCTAACCCCTCTGCTTTGTCCCTTTTGCTCTTGTCCTCAGAGATGAAATTCCAGCAAGTCTTGCTTTTCTATCTTTCATAGAACCATTTGTCCTTTCTCCTGTGTCATTCTCACTACCATCCAGTCATACTCTTACTTCTCCCATTGAAAACAAAAACATCCACTTGTCCCACTTCCACCTGTGGCTATAGATAACACCTGTATTTCTCTGCTTTGAAAGGATTGTCACTTTTCTCTTCTGGTATTCTCTGTGTGACAGTTCCTCAGTTCCCTTGTCCTAAGCCTTGGCCTCTTGATCTGTGCTGCTTCTGATCTTGTCAGGCAAACTAGGGGCCTCCATGTGTCTGTCTCATCTTCCCTGAACCTCAGGAGCACTGGACAGCTTGGATTCCTCCCTCCTCATCTCTCCACCTGGCTTCCCTCTAGGTCCCTGGCAGCTCTTTCAGTTCCCTCACCTCACTGAGTGACCCAGGAATAAATCCATGGACAGTTTCTACAGAATTTGAGTTCTCTCTGGGTGATCTCGTAGTTTTTATTTCTCCAGCTTAGACTGATTTCCAGGAGCATGGATCCAGCTTCCTACTCCACATCTGTAATAGAGTAGCCATCCCAAATTTGATGTGGTGGTATGGAAGGCCTTCCCTTCCCTCAGAAAGAGGTGCTGCCCTCCACTGTCACACTCCCAGCTGCAACCTAATGGCAGCGCAGTCCTCTAAGTTGCTCAAGTCAAATACCTTGGAAGTCAGCCAAGTGCTCTTTCTCTCACCAGATCCAATCCACAATCAAATCCTGCTAACTGAACCTTCAAAATAGAACCAGAATCAGACCACTTCTTTCATGTCTTTCTTCCTGCGTATTTTCTACTCTGATCCAAGTTTCCATTATCTCACACCTGTATTACTGCAAGAGCATCCTGCCTGGTCTCTCTGCTTCACCCTTGCCCTCCTATAGTCTATCCTAAGTCCAGAAATCAAACCACAATTTCAGAAACATAAGTTAGATCATGTACCTCCTTTTCTCCCAATGAGTTCCCAACTATAACCCAAGTCTTTACAATGACCTAAAAGGCTCTCGTCATTGGCCCCCATCTGGTCTCATCTCCTGCTCCATTACCCCTCACTGGTTCTATTGAAGTCACTGTGGCCTCCTTGCTATTCTTTGAATAAGTCCAAACGCACTTCTACCTGAGGACCTTTGCACTTGATGTTCCTTCTAACGAGGACATACTTCTGCCAGATATCTACAATATTTACTTTTTCCTTTTCTTTGGTCTTTGCTCCAATGTTACCTACTCACTGAGTCTCCCCTGACTACACTAATAAATTGCAATCCCTTCCCCATCCTAACTCCAACACCCCATCTACCAGTTCATCCCTTAGCTTTTCTCTACTACATTTATTTTATTCTGCTATGCCATTTAATTGATTCTAGTTTTTAGGTGACTGCCCTCTCCAACTAGAATATAAGCTCCCAGAGACCAAGTCATTCTGTCTGTTTTATTCACACTATATCCCTACAATCACATGTACATATTTGTCAACTGGATGAATGAGTTTACATATGAAATATCTAATGTCTGATCTAAGTGAATCTTCCCTGGTGATTAATGCTAACACCATACACACCCAACTCTGCTGAAGCACAGAACAGCAGATATACTTAATGCTGCAATGAATATGTGCTGTACCTTTAGGAGCAGTTTTGGAGGATGGGTAGCAATTTGGATAGAATAGGAATCTATTCCATTGCCTCTTTTCTTTAAATTATACTAAATTTTAAACCCTAATATAAAAGATGGTTTAGATTTATATAAATGAGAGATAGAAATAATAATAATTATCATTATTATTATTTATAATCTAACTCCCATAGATTGTAGGTAATTGTGGAAAACTAAGTTCAATGATTCAACTCAGGTATATGGCGGACCCATGACTGCAACCACTGTTTTCTGAACCTACAGCCAGGCCTCTGTGCACTGGAATATACTGCCCCCTCCTCAGAGTTGTCTGCTGTACCATCAATGCTTCCTCCCTGAGATGTGCTTAGCTACCTTGTTGCCCAAAGGCTGCTGCCAACATTCCCAAGAGGAAGTAAAATTAAATTAGCATCTAATTTATGATATGTGTTTTTTTCTTAGGTGATCAAACTTTGCATTTAGTTTTAGCATGTTAGTATCATGGGAACTGTACTTCTATACCAGCAAAAAAAAAAAAAAAAGTCCCAAAGTGACTACTGGCAAATTAGAATAAAAGTTTCAACCTAGAAATCACTTGCAGATTTGAAAAGTCTGGCTGATGTTCTAGAAACAGAAGTGCATGCAGAATGTTATGAAAATTCGAAAATCTCAAAGAAAAACTTGCTCTTATGTTTTCTATTGTCTGTAAAGAAACAAAGGTTAATGAAAATGTAATGCAAAAATCTGATTTTGAACTTTTAACACACTACCCCATTTTGAAAATACTGTCATTACCACTTACTTACTATACAGATTTAAATATACGTGGAATTTTCCTTCAAAATTTCTATTTTATCCCCAGAATTGGTTGCAGGAGTTCCAAGAGGAGCACAGAATTTTGGATATGTGAGTACTTGACAATGCATTCTAGAATATTTCTTGTTTATGAAAAGAAATGTTTTCTTGCAATATATTTTTAAGTCTTCAAAATTTTTCTTCAATAATGAGTGCCTCCTATTGATTCATGTTGTTTGCTTACTAAAATAGGAAGGAAAACAAATGAGGCTAAATTTGATCAGATCCACGTGCAGGAGAAGCTTCATGATTTGTGGGACCTAGTATAAAATGAAAATGTGGGGCAATTTTTTTTTTTTTGCAAATAGCCACAATTATCAAAGATTTTTGAATTGTTAAAAATTTCAGGGCAGCAACAACAAAGCATTAAACTAAGGTTGGATCTGGTGGCACCCAGGGCCTTATGTGACTACATAGGCCACACACCCAGGAAGCTAACCCTATCTGTGTGCACAATTGAGGAATGTTGTAAAGGCTTCCATTGCTACAATCAGCACTTTAATGTGTCTCATACAGTAGAAATAATAAATCAACAGTGATTTCACTAGGACATTAGTTTGCTAAGTTCTGAGTTCTTAGAGTAGCATAAGAACAGAAATAGATTTAGACAAAAATCCTGATTAATAAGTTATCTGACTATCAGTTTACCTATTCTCAGTGGTCTTGAATTCAACTATTATTTCCCCACTTACTTCAGTAAGCATGCATATTCTGAAAATATTCTGGAGTTAACTACAGACAAAAAGTTTATTTGGATTTTTCCTTTAGGTCATTCTCGGGGACTTGCAGTTTTGTTTTATATATAGCTAACTCTTATTACTTATTAAAGCTTATTAGTCTTCACAAAAAAATAAATTATTTTTAAGTTGCATTTTTTTAAAAAAACAATTTCTTTAGCTTTATGTCAAATGATCTATCTAATTTCTCTGATTTTAGGTGTCAATCATTAATTCTACAGATATGACCTTTATCCAGAATTTCACTGGTGAACAGGTAAAGATATTTTAATATGAAATCATAGTATCACTCAGTGCTAATATACTTTAATACTTACATCATTTATTCATTCACTCAAAAAATATTTAATGAGCATCCGATATATGTCAGAAACTGATCCGGGCACTGGAGATACAACAGTGCAGCTGAAAGATGAACCCACCTCTCCTGCAGCTGTGTGTGGGGTACAGCAGGATGGAAGAGTTAATTTGCAATCAAATAAAATGTTCATGATAATTTCTGATAGTGATCAGTGATATAAAGAAAATAAATAGCTAGATAATTAAGGTGTGGTAAAGGATCTCTTAGGGTGGTCAGGGGATCCTCTGGGGGCAACATCTAATGCAGAGCTAATAACAGCTAATACTAAGACACTCAAACATCTGACATGTCTGAGAAGCACAGAAAAATCTCCAGTATCTATACACAAGAGAGACAGAAATAAAAGCCAAAGATAAAGAGGGGCAGGGACCTACCCCATGAGCTTTGTGAGGAATCCCCTAGTTTCAACTTATTTTTTAATAAATTCACATTTGAAATTAAGTGCATGCTTTTAATCTGACATGAACAGCCTGTATTAAGCTCTTGTCTTTCAAGATGACATAAAGATAAAGCCCTTTAGAATATCTCTTCCTTGAGGTGGCAAAGAGAGAATCCCATGTTCCACTTAGGATAATCTCTTAGTCACTTTATGTTGCAATTAAAAATGAGTTAATTGAGGCTATGCTAGAATGGACCAGGGTCTTAATGAAGTAACTAAGTAATTACTAGTAATAAGTGGTTGCACAGGTAGAGCTGGCACTGCATGTTGGGAAGTAGTTGTATCTACGGGTCCTCAATAACATCGAGGAGAAAAGCTCCCACAGACAGTGTGAGGGTGTGTATGTGTGCATGTGTGTGCTTGTGTGCTTGTGTGTGTCGGAGAGAATAAGCTAAACACCTAAGAACCCAGTAATTCAGGACAAGAGATTGCAATATTAAGAAATGCAAGTAAGATTTCTTCTGTTTTCTGAAGATATTGTCAGGGCTCTAGGAAAGAAAGAATCCTAGAAGAGCAAGCTAGAACATGTCCTGGTGTGTAGGACTCTCAGAGATTCTCCATGCTAGCCACTGAGCCAGGCTTGCCCAGCAAGGCAGACTACCCTCCTTAAAAGAAAAACCCCACTACCTGCCAGGATCCAAAACGGTCTTGGTATATTGCCAGTGATGTTTAGTGTACCTGGTGGTGAGCTCTCAGTACCTCCTTCCCTTTGAGAAGACAGTGGCAACTCTGAGGTCTCATCTTCTTGGTCACTGCCAATGGGCCTGGACTTCTGCTGCTCTTGTTTCCTGTAACTGGAACCCTCTCCTGAGCCTCAGTAGTATATGGGGTCTTGAGAGCCCTTTCCTCCCAGAGACTACCATTGCTCCTTTCCCACTGTCATTTCCTGAGGTCCTACTGTGAATGGGTCAATTCCTGAAGACAGGATGCTACCACCCTCTTGACCAAATATGGTCGAGGCCACAATTTATCTCCCACCCTTCATGTTCCTGGGTATTGTGACTGGTGAAATTTGCCACATTTCTTCAAGCACTGAATTGGGTACTGCTGTCTGAGAGGCATGTCAAGAAAATTGATTAGCAGGTTTTTAAATGAGCAGAAAATGATTTTGACATCTTGTTGCCAAAATGTGGGGAGTCAGTCCACCTGTTACTCTGAAATTTTCCACAAAGCAGTTCACATTTCTCATGATACTCTTTCGGAAGTTATGGAGGAAGGAGGCAGGAATGGCAGTGAAGTTGGATGGGTCTGTAAATTTTGAACAACTATAACTAAGGGCATTTGACCAATGTGTGCTGAGTGCATGTATGGTGATATCACACAGAATCCCACGTTTCAAAAGAGAAAATGCAGAAAGTGTTCTTTAACTAGATCTCTTTTTACATGTTTATCATTAGAAGCATTTTAACATTGCTAAATTTAGTCCTTCTGTAACTTCTCATCTTCAATACCACCTAGTTTGATAATCTTAAACCTCAGAACTTAATGCATACATGATGAAATTTCTCTGAGCAAAGGCTGCACACATCACACAAGGTATAAGATTTGCACTGTTTATGTTTGGAATAAAGAAAAGAAAATGAGAACTGAGATCATGGGATACTTGGTAACTTTCGTGTTCTCTCCCTCAGCAAAGAGATTTTGGTACCTGGTGCCTATTTTGGTCCAAACATTGCTTAAGTAGAAGAGAGAACTAAACTGATCATTCTCTGCCTTCCATGGACATACACTCTAGAAGTTGATTAGCTTAGCAGATGGCAGGAGGCTAAATCAATTGAAACTTCAGATGGCAGACCATGGAAACTACATTGACAATCTGGAATGATCAGCCATATCTGAAAAGACTATATAACTCCTGACAACCTAGATTGAACAATAAAATATCAGAGGGAAAACACAGGGAGATTATGGTACCCCACTTACACTTGTAGAAAAGATTCAGGAGCTTTCATTGAATATGAGCTCATCATAAAATTGATACTGAGATGTAGGTTCCCCCCAAATTAAAACTGCCCTTATGCTTTAATAATATACAGGGGCCAAAGTAGAGATTAGCAATCCCACTTAACTCTTCTGTTACTGTTCTCATAAGAATCATCCATTCTTTGTTTCCACATGTGGCATCTCTAAGAAAGAGGGGCTGCATGGTGATCCATCTGAAAACATTTGCATACGAGGCTTCATATGGAGGTGGAATTGGATTTGTTCTGTGGGATTCAAGATTATAGAACTAGGTGGGATTAAAGACTAGAAGTTATGAAAGGTTGCATGAAGCACAGAACATTCTAATCATTGTGTTCACAGATTGAATGGGCTGATTGTGAAGCCTAACCAGAGGAGGATGTCCAAGCAGATGTCAGGGTTATTATGGGGAAAATTATTCATCGGGTCAGAGTGAGACTAAATGACTCCGACAGTCAGTCCACATCCAAGGATTTAAGTGCAAAAATGTATCAAGATAAGATGCATCATTCAGGAGTAATTAAGAGGTGACTATAAAAATGACTTTTTGAACACAAAATATGTCACTTTTGATCTTTTTTTTTTTTTTTTTGCAGATGGCATCTTATTTTGGTTATAGTGTTGTTGTATCGGATGTTAACAATGATGGGTAAGTTTATAAGAACCCCCCTCACACTCTATATACCATGGTCATCCATAAAGATGGGATATTTTTTATTCCTGAAGTATATCCTTCTGTACTTCCTCAAAAACATAGAGGCTCCCTTGTTTGAACTTTTTTTTCTGATTCAGGACAAGAGGATGTATCTAATAAAGAATTCTGTCATCCTATTTTATGTCTTTACTGAGATTTTCCACATCTGCCACTTCTAAAAGGGGACTACTTTATTTGGTTTTATTTTTAATTTTATGAAGTGAATAATCCTTGGCCACTCAAAATCCACATCCATTGAGGAATTTGTTCATCTTCTCTTCGGTCTTAAGAATTTTCCCCCTAGAACGTGATGCAGTCATAACACATTTGCACAAAAATGAACTTTTTTCCTCCTGACATTGCTTTAACCAACTATTAGCAACATCCATGGGGGAGATGAAATAATAATAATGTTATTTTTCTGATGAGGATAGTAATTACAGTCAAGCTTCGACCAAACAGCACTATTGCATTATGGTTGCTGTGACATCATTACTTCAAAAATAAATGATTATTAAACACCCCTTTATTCACTATAAATTCATAGATCATTAATAAGATCTTTAAGTTGAGATGTACTGAGTATCCACCCAATAGATACTTTGCTTGTTGTCCCACACATTGTTCTCAATGCCCAGAACACTGTACAAAGTTGAAGAAATTAGTCTGGCTCTCTGTTCTCAGGGAGCTCACAGTTTGGCAGAAAGGAAATATCTGAAAACTCCTATCACATTCCAGAATCTGGACCAAGTTCTTTAAATAGATTTTTGATAGACATTTTCCTGTGACCTTTGTACAGCTAGAAATGTACTTTCTATATTTTGTTGTGGCATATGATCGGAGTTCATTAACTTGTATACCTCTTGGAAAATATCCCTTTATTATCCTTTCATTGAACATTTATTTCTTGAGACTCTATTATGCCCTGGTTCTGGGTGCAGAATGTAAAAACTTCATGAAATTATGCTAGAGTTGGAAAAGTGGGAGCCACACAGGAAAAAAAAAATAAGTCAAATACAGAGAGTAATAGATGGTGATAAGAACTCTGTAGAAAAAGCCCCAAACGCAAGGACTGAAAGCAACCAAGATGTCCTTCAGTAGGTGGGTGAATAAATAAGCTGTGATACATCCAGACAATGAGATTTTATTCAGCTCTAGAAAGAAATGAGCTATCAAGTCAGAAAATGACATGGAAGAACCCTAAGTGCATATTCCTAAGTGAAAGAAGTCAATGTATAGAGGCTACATGCTGTATCATTCTAATTGTATGACATTCTGGAAAAAAAAGAAAACCTACAGAAACAATAAAAGATCAGTGTTTGCCAGGAGTTTGGGGGAAGGCAGGAAGGGATGCATAGGTGGGGCACAGGATTTTAAGGGTACTGAAACTATCATAAAAGATACTGTCACTATGCACTTGTTAAATCCCAAAGTATGCACTACAGCTGTGGTTGATAATGGTGCGGGAGGGTCAGGTCACTGATGGTAACAAAGGCACCACTCTCGTGGGGGATGAGGGTGGGAAAGGCTATTACAGGAGAATGAGTAATGTGAGAACTCTGTACTTTCTGCTCAGTTTTATTTGACTCTAAAGCTACTCTATAAGATAAGGTTTATGAATTAAATTTTAAAAGAAAACAGAAAGGAGTGCTAGGGGACTTTTTTTCTTTTATCTTTTTTATTTTGATTCTTTGGTGGTGCTGGGAATGCTAGGCAAGTTCTCTCCCACTAAGCCACATCCCCAGTCCCATGGATGTAGTTATTTTTCTTATGCAATCCTTTTTTTAATTGATTCTTTGTGGTTATATATAACATTAGAATTCATCTTGATAAAATCACAAAAGTGTGGAATGTAATTTGCTTTACTTGAGTCCCCAGCACTTCCTCCTTCCTCCCCCTCCTTTCTCCCACACCTCTATTTCTGCAATTTATTTATAGGTATTTTTAAAATCAGTGTCCTGAGGATATGTTTGGTGTTGAGACTCACTGTGGTATGTTCATGGATATTCTTGTGGAATTTGGTCAGATTCACTCCACTGTTCTTCCCTTATCCTGTCTCTCCCTCCTCCCCCCAACCACCTGCTCTACTTTACTGATCTTTCCTCTAGTTTGATGCAATTCCCTCTCCCTTTTTTTCCCTTTTGTCTGTCTCTCTTTTTATCCCCTTCCCTTATTTTGGATTAACTTCCACATATCAGAGAAAACCTTCACCTTTGACTTCTGGGGACTGGGTTGTTTTACTTAGCATGATGTTCTCCATTCCCATCCATTCATTGGCAAATGCCATAATTTTATTCTTTTTTAGAACTAAGCAATCTTCCGTTGTGTATCTGTACCACATTTTCTTTATCCATTCTGTTGAAGGGCACCTCCGTTGGTTCCACAGCTTGGCTATGGTGAATTGTGCTGTTATAAACAGTTTTACATGAAGTACATGGAAAAAACCTCAGTGATGATTACAGTGGAGAAAGGACCTAAAGGAGATAAAAAAAAGGAAGCCATTGATGACGTAAAGGGGAGGAGTGTTCCCAGACAAATAGTAAAACTAACAAATTTCTGGAGGTGGGAGCTCCTGGCATATTTGAGGAACAGCAAAGAGTCTCAGAGAGGTAACAAGGGGGAGCCTGATCATAAAGGTGCAGAGGCCACTGCATTCACCACAGATTTACATAGTGCCCCCCAGACTCTGCCATGAACTAGGATGAGTCTGTCTCCAACAGGGACACTGCATCCTGTGAGCCCTGGAGGATTCCAAGGCAGGGAGTGGCCTGCTCAGACTCTGGTTTTCACAGGTGGGTTCTGTCCACCTGGTCAAGTGCCACATGCCAGGGCACATGGGACAGGGTCTTGGACCCATGCTACAGGCATGGAGGGAAACAGAAGTAGTTACACTCTGGATAGATATATTTTGAAGGTCTAGTTCAGTACCAGTTTTCTCCTGGAAGCAGTTTTAACTTAAAATCAAATTCCCTTAATCTCTATTTGTCTGAGTGTAAAGAAAAAGAAAGACTAGATGCACCAGTCAAGAATTCCAACACGGACAGACTGTAACTGTCATGGAAGGCTGTCAATAACTTAGGAAGACAATTGTTGAAGAAGAACTTGAAGCCCAAATGCAGCCTGTTCTTCAGGTTTATTGAACCCACTCTACGGTGAATACAAAACATCAGCGATGGCCTTTCAGATGTGCCTGGATACGTTTCTCTCAACAGAAGAAGGTCCCATGACTACAGGGACTTTTCCCTGTGAATGCTCTGTGGCATTTTATAGGGCACAGATTCATTCCATGTGTGCCTTTCCGGAGGCCGCTCCTGTTTTGAATCCCTGCAAATTTTCCCAGGTTTCACAATATGCCCTGGAGGGTCCTCTTTCTTTCCTGGAAACGTCCTCAATTTAGACTATAGCAAAGTTTTGTGACAATGTTTATAGTAAATATTTTTGCCATGCTAAGAACAACCAATAAAAAAAAAAGAAAAAAAAAGGACAAAAACTCATGAGAAAAGGACTTCACTGGCTTCCTGCTGATCGAAACAACATGATAATAACAACAGAGGAATTTTCAAGTGATAAATTTGTTCTTTCTTGATGTCCCTATAAAAACTGCTGTGCACACGACTTCTCTTTTTTATTAGGTAACATATTCCAAATTCTTCAGACTGCATGAAAAAATAGGTCCATTAACTTAAGGTTGTCATTCTCAAAAAGGTGAGGTAACCAAAGGTGCTAATAACTTAATATTGCCATTCTCAAAAGTAAAGTGACCAAAGGGGATAATAACTTGCTGTTTGTAATTACTCAGATATCTCAAATTTAAATTCAAGGTCCTATCAGAAATAAATTTATTTTGGAAGCAATTGCAATTGGTCAAAGAAAGATCCCAGATAAAGATAGGTAGCTAAAATGAAATCTGACATGAAAATAATGGTATTGGTAGCATATAAAGACTTAAGAAAATCACTGGGCCAGGTCATTGTTCATGGTTCAGAGGAAGACTCCCTCAAACACACACAGTTATGGGATGGAACCAGACTTTCCATTCTCCAACTGAGAAAATCAAGTATAATTGTACACGAGGCTACCTAGTGAACATCTTCAGGCAGCGTGTATTCCTTATCAACTATGCAACAAAAACAAGGTCCCTACAAATGCTCCAGCATCTCAATATCAGGAAAAAGAAAGTGTCATTAAGTAAAGTAACAAGTAAATGGGTGGAGATTTTCCCCAATATTTTTTACTACAAAATAAATCTTCCAGTATTCTGAGTGGACTCCAAAAATTTAGACCAAACAATTGTGTGCCTGCTGGCTGGGAGATGATACTGTCAAGCCTGTGATGGTTTTGAAAGTACAGTGTAAACAAACTGGCAAAATTAACTTCAGTTTAGTTATCTTACGGCAGCCAGAACTACAACTCTTGTCAATGTAAACTTTGCTAGAAATTTCTAGACAAACTCCTTAGCAACAAGTAGGGATGGTATTTTTCATCCTGTACCCAAGGAAGCAATCTGTTTTGTTTTGGTTTGGTTTGTTTTTTTCCTTGAGGCTTTTGAATCTTACAGCATTTATACTATTTCAGATATTCACAGAATTACAGTTTAAATCATTGGACATTTATTTCCATATGCCTATTGTTTCCAGCCTCTGTGAGGCCAAAAGCAGATAAATTTACATAGATTCATAGTAGTTTGTTAACTGAGAGCAGTTTAGAGAAATCTGTTTGAAAGCAAGAAGCTTTGGGTGGATATGGCTTTATGTTCGATTTAGTACAAGTATGATCATTTGTCCAAGATATGTCATTATGATCGAATTAGGTAAAACATTTAGAAAGTTAAAACATAAAAAGGCAGTAAGTTAAACTAATTTCTATAATGTAATTATGCATAATTCTTATATTTGTTCTTGCCTGTCATAAATCAATTAGATTGATTAGATATCAACTCTATTGTACAGTCTACTGATCTGCATTCTTTTAATGAATAACTACATTCTGAATGTTAGTCATGGAACTTAGCATACAAAAAGAACTACTGGAAAAAAAAAGAAAAAGAAAAGGAAAAGTTTATATATTAACTCAAACCGTTAATAGCAAATGACTGCTGAAAACTTGAATTCAGATTCTTCCTATTGAATATTCTCATTGGTGGGTCTGCTCATACTTTATCATAATATTTGTGCTTTGCTTTTGATGAAAGTGTTCGCAATGTTCTGTATCAAATGACGTGTGAAAGATAAGATGAGTTTCACATGGTATGAGATTATCAGAGTGAACTTAGACATAAAAGTGAGACGAAAATAAAACCTGTATAAAGGCCGCACTGAGTTTGACATTTCCGATAAAATGAAGTTTAAGTACACATCCTACTTTTATGAAATACCTTCACAAAATGACTTAAATCTTGTCCAAACAACGAACATGACCCAGAGGAAATGGTACTTAGCAGAACCACATCATTAATATTCTTTTTGCATCATTGTTTCTTTTAGATTAAAATATATTTTAAAAATCTCCTCTCTCTCTCTCTCTCTCTCTCTCTCTGTGTGTGTATCCTTTTAGAATGGTACCCAGCCCACTATACTCAACTACTTATCAGAAGTTCAACAAAAGTCATCTTTACTAATAAATATTTTAAAACTTTACGCTTGAATTGGGTATATTTAACAAGAGGATGTGGCAATTTTTGAAATAGTTTAATGGCACACATAGTCTACGGTGGTGGTTTTCCAACCATTTTTTGCCTGTGGTTTATAATACATTTGATATTACAAATCAGTACACACACATGCGCACGCGCGCACACACACACACAACTGAAACGAAAGTTTCGCAAGACAATATTATCTTTATTACATATAAGGCATTTACTCTGTCATCTATTATTGTATGCAATTTCATTTTTTAAAATGCTGGCAGAGACCCATTATGCTGATTTCATAACCCACTAATGAGTTGCAAATCAAAGTTTTAAAATGCCAGCCTAAACAATAATATATACCATGATTAAGTGGTATTGCTAATACAATACTAAGTCCAAAACACTCTCTGAGGCACACTGTACCAATTAAATCCAAGACAGTTATTGTGATCAACTCTATGAGAGCATAATCATAAATTAAGAACAAATGCCTCTTTGTCTTCTTGGAGGTTAAGAACATTTTAAGACAGTTAAGTATCTGGGGAAACATATTTCTAAGAAAATAAATCAATGCTTTCATATTACTTCTAAAATCCAAGGATTCCTTGGATGTGCCAGACCTTCACAATGATAGGTCTAATAATGTCCAGTTCTAGAATCTGATGTTCACAGTGAGGAAGGTTTTGAGCCAGTTGTATGAGCCCTGTGTCATGTTTGAACTCTCGGAGACCAATTGTATGGCTTGTTCCTTCTCTACTGAATTAAAACATGACTTTGCTAAATCTGTGCAGTAGGGAACCAGCGACATTGGATCTTACCCTGAGGAAGGAGGCACCCACATAAAACTTAGGTGTGTAACAAATGCCTCTTCATATGGACAGTAACAATGACAGAGACAGGCAACTGAGGCTCCCCCTAAGGAAAGGCCAGGCACTGGAGGAGCACAGATCCCTGCTCTCCTCTCATCTAGCAGGACAGCAAGCAATGTGAGCAAACCTAAAGTTCTGGGTTTACAAGTTGACAGGAAAACTGAGTAAGAAGGACAGAGAGATTCCCTATAGTCCCTCTTCTCCCCCTTCAGTTCCCCATTATTAACATCTTGCATTGACGTGGTCCATTCGTTACCATTGATAAATTTACATTGACATATCAACAAAAGAGCATAGTTAACATTAAGATTCACTCTGTGTTATACGGGTGTTGCCAAATGCCTACCAATGCACAGCCAACATTAGAGTACCATACAGAATTGTTCACTGTCCTCAAAATCTGGTGCTCTTCTTGTCATCTCCGTCCACTCCCTCATCCCTGGCAACCATGCCTCTTACTGGTCCCATAGTTTTGCCTTTCCCTGAATGTTAGCTCTTTGGAATCATAGAGTATGTAGCCTTTTCACATCTGCCTCTTTCACTTAGTAATATGTATTTTCGGTTCCTCCTTATCTTTTCATGCCTTCATCACCCCTTTTTTTAAAATTACTGAATCCTATTACATTGTATGATGTACCAGTTTGTTTATTCATTCACCTACTGAAGAATATCATGGTTGCTTCCAGGTTTTGTCAATTTTGCTTTAAACATATGTGTGCAGGTTTCTGTGTGGACATACTTTTTTTTTAAAGATTTTTTTAATATTTATTTTTTAGTTATAGGTAGACACAATATCTTTATTTTATTTTTATGTGGTGCTGAGGATTGAACCCGGTGCCTCACGCGTGGTAGGCGAGTGCTGTACCTCTGAGCCACAACCCCAGCCCGTGTGTGGACATACTTTTTAAACTCATTTGGGCAACTACCATGGAACATAAACGTCAGATCACATGGTAAGGCTATATTTAGCTCTGTAAGAAACCTAGACTGCCTCCCAAAGGAGCGTCTCACTTTGCATTCCCACCCACCAGCAATGACTGAGAGTTCTTATTGTTCCACGTCCTTGCCAACATTTGGTGGTGTCAGCAGTCTGGACTCTAGCCATCCAAGGAGATTTGTAATGGTATCTTATTGTTTTAATTTGCAATTCCTAATGATATATGATGCTGAGCATACTTTCATATACTTGTTTGCCATCTATATCTTCTTTGATGAGGTATCTATTCAGATCTTTTGTCCAATTTTTCTTTGTTTTTTTTTCTTGTTTTTATTATATATTATAGATACATAATATAAATTATAAAAATAGCATATAGTATAATGTAGTGTTGTATATCATAATAGGATAGCTAATATATTTTGGGGAGATATTATTCTTAGCTCACATTATTGAGTTCTAAGAATTCTTTGTATGTTTTACTTTTCCAATCAAATGTGTTGGAATCCTCCTAGCATGGAGCCACCATGACACACCCCCCCAGGGTGCCTTGACCTCATTTAGGACAACACTACCCTCTGGAAAGCTCACCTCCAGGCCTGCCTGTCAGAATCGTACCCAAGGCACATGCCATCTCCTCCAGGGCACCTTCCTTAATTCCCTCCAAGCATACAACCTCTGCCCTGTCTGTGATTCCAACATTAACTTGGATCCCCCATATTACTTTTCCTAGCCTGCCTTGTTTTCTTATATAATATATGGGTAACAATTTAACCTCAGTTGTAAATTAATCAGGGACCTAATTAGCTCATCTACCAGTCATCATTGTATTCTTTCAATAACTTATCATAGGATCTTTAGAGTATCTAGTAGGAACTAGCAGGAACACAGGATGCCTGTGACTTAGACTCAGAAGCAGACAGGAGACCAACACCATAGGCAAGGTGAAAATTCAGAGAGAAGGGACACAGCAGTGTTGGTGTCTTTCAGACCTCTCAGATCTGCAAGCAGGTTCTGACTATCAGTAACTGCCCTCAGTTCATCCTTGACCTTAACTATTAATGAGTTTTAAAATATACAGCATATATATGATGTACATGCTATGCTAATATTAATATGCATTTATATTAATATATATCAATAAGGTGTACATTTAGTAATATGCTATATATGGCATTAATGTACTTGCTGTGTTAATGATATAATACTAGTAGTAATATATTAATGATACAAAATTAAATTATAATAATATTTTATCAATTGTGTTACTTGTCAAACTCCAGCATTACCTAATCTACATACATATAAACAACAAATGCAGGTTTGTATTTATTTGTGTTAATCGGCCTTTTACGTCATTGCGTTTTCCAGGATAGAGCTTCCTTCGGGCAAACTTTAGTCATTAGTAGAGGTCAAATTGTGCATTATATTTGGTGAGACATTTTAAATTTTTTTAATTTGTTCTTTTTAGATACATGTGGCAGTAGAGTGTATTTTGACAGATTATACATACATGGGGTATAACTTATTCTAATTAGGATCTCATTCTTGTGGTTGCCTGTGTTCATACATAAATACACCACCAGTGAAACGCAAGATCATATACACAGAGTGGTGTGGCTTTTAATTTTTTAAAAAGAATTTCAATTTTTTATTTTTTATGTTTTTAAATAAAAATCAACTAACTAGGAAGGCTTATGGCAAAAAAAAATAAATAAAGTTTCCTGTTCTATACTTCTCTGTGAAAGAAACACCTGTAAGCACTGTTGGTTTTTATTCTCCTGATGGTTATGTCTTCATCTCTAAATCATTTGTTAGGTGTCTGTTTCTTGAATTTTTAAGACCTTAAAAGTCATCAATTTGTTTCCTGCTATAATTGACATATACAAAGAATGACTATAAATTTTCGTCTGCGACGGAAAGTTCTTCTGGCTTTCTAGCCAGCACTATTCACTTCTTTGGATTCTTTTATTTAACTAGAAGTAGCAAAAGGAAAAGGAAAGATAAATTTATTTTAGACCTTATTTACTACAAAAGCAGCATAATTTGGTCTATAGCTGTATCAATTGTAGACAAACTCTAATCTCCTTCTAGAAAAATAACTCCTTAGGTGTTTTTGATGTATTTTCCTCATGTAACTACAACTTATGGAAAAGCACTAAAAAGCTGGAAAGGGTTTCTGTGGTTTTCTTAAAGTAGTCATTTTCAAGGTAGTGAAAAGGTTCCAGGTGATAATTTAACAATTCTTATTTTCTAACAGCATTCTATTTCATAGATATAACAAAGCAGTGATAGAAATACAATGATTGTAAATTGACCCTCGGAAAAGGAAAAATATCAATGAAAATGTCCAAATTAAGCCTATTACGAGTATACCCAAAAGCAATCTTCTGCCCTCCAGTTTGCTGACTGCTCTCTTTGTTCCCTACAGGATGGATGACATATTGATTGGGGCACCCCTCTTTATGGAACGTGAATTTGAGAGTAACCCTAGAGAAGTAGGGCAAGTCTACCTGTATTTGCAAGTGAGTGCCCTCCTCTTCCAAGATCCACAGGTCCTCACAGGCACCGAGACTTTTGGAAGATTTGGTAGTGCTATTGCGCACTTAGGGGACCTGAACCAGGATGGATACAATGGTAATTCAAATTACTGCATGGAAGTTACTTATGTCATAATTTCATGTTATTGCTGCATCAAGGAAACAATGGGCACTTTAAAGTATACATGTGGTGTAGGCAGTGTAGTTGTTATTGTTGGTTTTTAATAAATTATTAAAATCTCAAGGCAATTTTTAAGTTTTTATGTTTTGACTAATGTAGATGTTACATGGAAATTTTCTCATGTTCAATTTAGGAAGTCCCACAATAGCTCTCAATAGTGACTTGAGGCCAGCTAGAGAATCTTCTGTATGTAAAGAGTCAAGACAAATAAATACATATTGATATATTAGCAAATATATTGTCTTCTGACTAACCTATATGAATTATATATAGTTTATGTTGAAATGTGATTGGTCTATAAACTCCAATTTAAAGGCATTTTCAATGTTTGCAATAAAGTAGTGCTAAATTCCTGGTGTAGGGTTGCAGTTCTTTAGGTTGGAAAGTCATGGATGCCTTTTGAGTATCCTCTTCTCAGAAAAATATGAAAGTTCACACAAAATTTTATAGACATTTTCAGGACTTTTCAGTTAAGAACCAAGAGTGAGTTTCTAGATCAAAGTCGAGAATATAACAGAAACTTGCTGTACAAAAATAGTCTTGGAAGTATTCACATCAGATCAGAATTCATTTGTACTTTTGACAAGTGCTATCCAACTCATGCTTTCTTTGAAAATACAATTTTAGTTAAGTACAGTGGTGCACACCTCTAACCCCACTTCTTGGGAGGATCACAAATTTAAGCCAGTGTTGGCAACTTAGTGAGAACCTATCTCAAAATAATAATAATAATAATAATTAAATAAAAAGGGCTGGTGGTTTAACTCAGTAAAAGATCACCCCTGGGTTCAATCCCCAGTAACATAGAAGAAATGAGTATTTCTGGGCAATGTGTGTTTAGTAATTTTTTTTAAAAAAATATTTTTAGTTGTAGATGGACATAATACATTTATTTATTTATTTTATGTGGTGCCGATAAATCGAACCTAGCAGCTTCCAAGTGCTCTACCACTGAGCTACAATCCCAGCCCTAGTAATTTTTAAAGTACCAGAAAACATATTAAAAACTTATGACTCCACGAACTGACAAAAGACGAGTTCCCCTTTAAGTGACTCACTGCTGCTTACAGTGCATTATTTCCTGTCACCCAAGTGAAATAATAATGTACAATTATCTATGACTGTATTCATATTTTTTTATCTTAAACCCTTTACAATACTTTTAAGAGCTAAAAGAAGCATTTTTAACCCCATCAAAAGAGTCTTAGACTCTGAGCCTTGGGATTGGGAGTCCTAAGTAGGTAAAATAATGCCCACTACCTGAGCTTAACAGAGGGGACAGAAATCAAGTCACTGACTCCGAGGAAGAGAAGGAAGAGTGCCTTTACCCTACCCCACTACCATGTCCCTTCTATGAGGTCTGAATTCTGAGATCATTGATGTTGACCTGCTGAATGAAAGCAGACTTACAGTCCTCATGAATGTAATTGAAACCGAGTCCTAGTTCATTCCGTAATCTCTTTGACCTAGGAACAGAGAGAAACGAAGGAACGTTACAAACAAGGGACAGAGCCATGGTCCACTGCCATAGCCTCTTATGTGACCATGTTGGGGGTATTCTTTTTCAAATACAATTATGTATTTATACTTATGGCTCAGGAAAAAACCTGCAAAACAATGAGGCAGGTGAACTGTATGTGAGTGGGAGTCAGGTACTATGGTTCTCTCTAGGTTCCCCAATAATCTTCGACTATTAAATGAGTCTTGCCTAGCTCATAGGACTGGGTAACCATTTAACAGTATCATCTTTAAAAACAAGGTGTTTTCTTTCTTTTCTTTTCTTTTCAAAAGAAACAACTCTTAAGTACTCACAATGGCACTTATCTGGTCCACCTGCCCTGTGATCTGTGATCTGACCTGGTTTCCTCATTCCCTACCAAGCTCCCCCATAGGTCATCCTTGGGCAGTTGACTTCGCTTGGAGTGTTCTTCCCTCTAAGTTTCATGTGGTTGGTTCCTCCTTGTCCCTAGGCTTCAGTTTCTCTGCAGACATGGCAATGCCACCTCTGGTCACCTAATCTAAAACAACACTCCCACCACTTCCAATTGTATCAACATTAAGATTCTCTACACAGCACTCATCACTTTTGATATTTTTTGATTATGTCTCCATTCAAATTGTCTGTTACCTGCACCAGAGCATACATTTTTCTGAAGACAGGCAGAGACTGAGTGTCCCACTCACTGTTGTACCCACTGCACCCAACATGTAATAAATAAATACTTGTCAGTCAATACTTGTCAGATGGATAAAAGACAACAGATAATTTTTCTGTTGCTGCAGTACTACTGAATCCTCCTCCTGAAAAATGTAATAAACCCTTTGGATTTCAAGATATTGCTCTTTGATTGTCCTTATCGATTTCTAAAACATTCTCCTTTATTTCAAAGTATGTTTCTATGTCTCTATTTGTAGACATCGCCATCGGTGTGCCCTTTGCGGGCAAGGATCAAAGAGGCCAAGTGCTCATTTACAACGGGAATGAGAACGGCTTGAACACCAGAGCGTCCCAGATGCTGCAAGGAGCATGGGCCTCCCAGACCATCCCTTCCGGATTTGGCTTTTCTTTAAGAGGAGATTCAGACATTGACAAGAATGATTACCCAGGTAAGGTTTTCTTCCTTTTCCCATGTGAGAGTCTGCTTCCTGGCAAGAGTCCATTCTCTGGAGAGTGGATCATGTGTAAGCAGTTCTCTCATAAAGATGAAGGTCGAGCTTAAACACTTTCATAAGAATTTGAAGGAAAATAAAACAAAACTTTCCCTTTCCAGGCAAGAGACAACATTAAAGAGGCAAGATGGTTTAAAAAGCTGCAGTCGACATAAAACTTATCAACTTTGCAGCCCCAGTTTTCACTGAAACCCTGAAGTAATTTTGTCTCTATTGGCAAAGACAGCGTACATCAGATACCTTTCTAGAATAATTTATTTTAATCCAGTAATTCCCATTTATGTTCACAGTTCCAATTAATCAATAGATAAGCCTCAACATTTTCTGTCATAAGACTCATGTTTTTAGAGCATAAATATTTTCCAGCCGCATTTTGGAGCTTTCCAAAGATAGACTGAATATTTTAAGGAAAAAAAAAACAAAAAAGTGGTTCGTGATGAGAATCATAAACTCTTCTTGATTACCTAATTCAAACTGAAATTCATAAAGTGCTGATAGATAATTCATGTTCTGTGCATTCCACATCAAAATAGGGGTTTGTCTTCAAGGATTATTTCAGTAATCAGAACTTTTAGCAAAGAACATTAGGCTCCTTGGTTTTATGGTTCACTTTTTATTTTTATGTTGGTTATTTTTAAATGGTTTCAATAAATGCTGAGAAATAATTAATAGTTAACTGACAGCTTCAGCTATTTATTGAAACCTTGTCTCTTCCCACCAGCACCTCCCCTAATTGGGAATTTTCCATATGTTTCCATATATTTTCCAGGGTTTTCTCTGGTTTGGGGCAAGAGTCCAATAAGCTGACTGCCTAAATATACATCATTAATTTTAATATGTTGGCTTTCTCTTCTCCTCTGGGATTAGGCAAAAAAGGATAACATTACACATTTTTATAAATTTGCCAGAAACCTTTCACAACACCAACATAGATGTTGTAGTGGGCTCAAAGAGGATTTGCTATTATGTCGTATACTAATGCTTTCTACCTGTGGTAATGTCAAGAACATTTAGTTATTTTCCTAGGTCATGATATATTAGTATAGTCAATGATGGTTAGTTTTACTTTTGGGGAGGTGAGGGTGAGAGAGGGGATCTCCTGCATAATGTATTCTAATTTTAAATAATTCAAAAATCTAGATCCCTTATGTTATTCCTACCCAACATATGTCAGGGTGATTAATGAAATTCAACTCCTGGGTTGCGATTTAGTTGAACAGTTAATTTAGGAAGTTCTTGCTATTCCTTAGGCCTGTCTTAGGCTTCCTTCCCTCACTCTCAGTACCAGGGGACTTGACAGACAGAATGGCTCTGCCTGCCACCAGGCAAAGGAAGTGAAGGATGTGTTGATCAAATAGCCAGTGTGTTGCTCAAGAGAGGAGGAGGCTGGAGTCCGATGGAGACACCATTTGTGGTTTCGTGTCTAATGAGGAAAAGGAGAAGGCACTTTGGAAGTTTCACTTTGGCTTGGTGTGAAGAGGGGTTGGCAGGGAGTCACACCAGTGTAGTTAACAGTGACCTGGATCCCGGGAGTGGCAGTGCAGATGTGGAGAAGTAAATGGTTGAAGAGCTTGTTGGGACATGGAATCAACAGGGTAGGTTGACAACTGTACATGGAGGATGGATGAAGGAGAGAGAGGCTTTTATAATGACTTCCAGTTTTCTGGCTTTGGTGACTAGCTGGCTGGTGGTGCCATTTGTTGAAACAGAAAATACGAAGGAGGACCAGAAATGTGGAGAAAATAATGATTTTTAAAACATTGTGAATCTGGGAGAACTTGGCCCACCCATGGGCAGGTGGGATGCCCCAAGCAGTGGGAGGCATGGGTCTCAGCCGGAACTCCAGGTGCTGAGGGAGTGGAGGCTAAAGTAGTATCTGTGCTTGATGCCAGTTAGGAATAATTCAGATTCAGCAAGATTTCTCTGTCAGTGAATTACCCTCTGGAGTCCTTGCTCAAAGCTTCTTGACCCCTCTGAACATGCTCAGTGTTTCTCAGTTCCACCAACTACATGCTCAAGACATGAAAGATAATCTTCATACTGAGCTGAGAGATAATTCTCTTTGTATCTTGGCTCTTTTCTTGCCTTTCTCCAGGAAATCCATAGAATGGAAGAATTTGCAAATTCATGAAATACTTAAATCTTGCAAGTGCAAGTCTCTTTTTGGAACACAATAATATAGTTCTTGAAAAAAATTCAACATGTTGCTGAATATTATGTTTGTGAATTTTAAAATATTTTATGAGGAAAATATTGTTGCCCTTTAGAAATTTTATAATCATTTGGTCTTAATTAAAATCATCACCAGAAGAAAATGTACAGGCCCTGTAGCCCTATATACAAGCATCTCCCGTTCCCCTGATTACTTCCAGAACCTGAGCTAATTCCAGGACCAGGGCTGCTGCAAATGATGAACAGGTTATGACCAGCCAACGAGCAAGTGGGGGAAGATTCGTATTCTGGGGGATTCCTTAGGCCTGTCTTCCACTCAAGAAGGGGCAGGGGCACATTTTAAAATTCACATGCGTTTTTCAAAGTCACGTGTTCTCAGTGGCTCTGTTCCAGTTCTTCCATTCTAAATAGACCAGAAACAAAAATCCCAGATCTCATGACTGCATCTGCCTGGTCACCTGCAGGATCATGAGGAAACAAATGCAAAGTCAAAGAGATTAGAAATTCTGAACTGACACAAGTCAAACCACTTGGAATCATTATGAAATGGAACACACCTAAGAGACGGTGCTTCCCATCAGTGATGACACACAACATGGCTCCCTTCCCCATTCTTGAGATGAACCGGCATGTTTTCCCCATTTGAGGTACTACAGTGGTGAGCAGCCATATAAAAACAGATTGCAGCGTTGGCCTTCTTTGTCCTCACTGTCTGGGCAGCTTGTGAGGAACCAACTCAAATAATGCAGACATTCCCTTTGCCCCACTCATAGATAGCACAGTACTCTACCTGTTCTTCACAGAACCTGGCTGCTATTTACACGGAGAAGGAGTAGGGATGAGTGTGATGCTTTATGTTTTCTTATTGTGCATTATAGCTGTTTCATCTTACACACTGTCTAGAAATCAGTTCACCTGGTACCTGAATTAACTAAAAGCACGGCCATGTAAAAAGATGTATGTCTACACATTCTAGGATGATGAGAACAGGCAGCCCAGGTTTAAAATTTGACCCCATTGCTTTCTAGCTGTGTAAGAGTAATAAAATGTCTTGACCTCTCTGAATTTCAGTTTCCTTTCTATAAAATTAGATGAGAACAGGCTGGTGTAAAAATGAAAGAATTGAATTGTCATGGGATCTGTTCTGCAAGCTACATATGTTATGTCTTTCAGCAAGACCACTTGTTTTGGGAAGAAGGAATGCCAGAGAACTCAGGCATGGGATCAATTATATTGTTAATATTTTTTGTAATTATAGCAATTATAACTACTGATGTATTATAAGTCCAAAGCATACTAGCATTGAAGATACATACAGGGCATATCCATTAGAATATTATCATTATCCCTTCATACACACAGATATACTCATACATATATGTGTATGTGGGTTTATATTTGTTTGTATGTATATGTTTTCACATAGCAGGAGAGTGGTAGACTTCTTTCTTTTTGAAAAACATCTAACTAATATAAAAATAACCTTATTAAAGACTTCCATCAGAGAAAGGGAAACCAGATGCCTGATTTTGAATTCCCACCCAACACTGGTTCAATTGGCACTCAATGGGTTATTTGACATTTTTGAGTTTCCGTGTCCTTATCTGGTAGTACAGAGCTAAAAAGACCTACTTTGCTTGGGTCGGGGAGAGGGGTGGGTTGCACTTTCTAAGTTGGGAGAGGATTTTTACAAAATGTCCTGAATAGCTTAGAATAGCAAAGAAAATAAATTTGATTGCCACTCACAGAATAGAAACCACTTTACTTCCCAGTCACGTTGGGCTCACGTATGATTTTGAAGAACTGCAGTCAAGGATGTTAGAAACAAACAGCCTGGGTTTAAAATTTGACCTCACTGGTTTCTAGCTATGTAAGAGTAAGGAACTGTCTTCGCCTCTCTGAATTTCAGTTTTCTTGTATATAGAAATAGACAAGAATATATTGGTGTGAAAATGGAAGGAGATAACTTTATGATATAAAATGAGATCATATATTTAAGTTCCAGTGAGATTATATAGAACTTGTTTAATAAATAGCAGCTCTTTAAACAACTTTTTAAAACAAAACTGTATATATTTTGGAGGCATTCTTTTTCCTCTACGCAACTAGTTGATATTCTTTTCTTTTGCTCAAATAAGCAAACTTCCATGGTCTCCAAGTTTAACGTACAGTACATTTGCTTCTTCTGCCCCAGAGTAAGGATATATCTGTTGGGACCCTGCTGGGTGGAGAACCATTCAAAATATTCCTGTTGCTGGACCCTCAGTAGAAGGTCCCCCCAAGATCATGAGTTTGCTACCCCAGTGTGACAAAATCCACTACCATTCCTCTTCACTCCCACCCCAAAGTGAGAGATGAGAGACCAGGTACTTCTCTCTTTCCTTACTGCTGTGCTTTATAGGGGGCCAGGGAGAGAAGACGCTCTTCCCTCTCAGCCCCTTAGCCATTGAAAAATATTTGGTTACATATAAATTAGGTGGGAACTAGTGTGATAACAATGGGAATTGAAGAAAAGGAACTAACAAAATGGTGTGAATGAAAAATAGACTGTACTGGACTTACGGGCTGTAGTGAAAAGCAGAAGAACAGCAGAAAGTAAGAGGTGACTGTAAAAGACCACCTGGAATTTTGAGCAGGATACCTGAGAAAAATACTGTCTCAAGGACAGACATGGGGAGATTTATGGAGATTTGATTATAGAAACATGGGCAATCATTTTCTTAATGTCTAATGTATCCACCCATTTTTTTTTTGGCATTTTTTGGTAACAAATATTGTCACCGGGCACACATACAGAAATAGGAGTCATAAGTATTTTCATTTCTAGCACCCAAGTTGTTTTTCTTATTCAAAATATGGATGTGTTCAGGTTCCCATGTTGATGCTCCTTGGAAAGTTAGGATTGACCAGAAGGGTGTCTTACACACATTAATTGAACGAAAGCATTTCAGAGGAAAAACAGCTGTGATGGTCAGAATTCTTAAAATTCAATGATCTAGTTTAATCCCGTTAAACATAGTTGCATAACAACACCATCTGCTAAATGCAGAGCCCAGACATGAGAGGGTGGAGGAGAGGGAAGGGTAGGTTTTGTTGAGGAGCAGAAATCTTTCAAGCAGGGGATCCAACATGGCGGCGAGAGGGGAGGCAGCGCTTTCAGTACCTCCTCAACAACGGGGTCAGAGAGACGCATGGATACGCTTAGATTCGACCTGCTGAGAAACTCCTAGCAAAATTCCACTAAAGAGAGACCGGCCGGGAATCGGTAGGATTTTTGGAGGTGACAGTCTGCGCTAGGCGAGTGAATCTCCTCCACGCAGCGAAGAGATCCAGACCCACCAGTGGCTGCCCGCGCGACTGTTGGCTGCCTGCACACGGCCCCCGCATCAGGGCGGATAGCCTCCGAGGCGCAGCGCAGCAGGAGCGGTGCAGGGACTCTAGGAAGAGGTCTCTCGCCAAGCCTTCATGAAATAGCAAACCGGGAGCTGAAACCAACCAGAGACAGACCAGTCCCACCCCTCCCTTCGGACACTCGGCAAGGAGCCTGGGGCCCGCCATAGCAGAGAGGTGACATCACCAGAGTTCCGCCCACAGAATTCCTTCCCAGCGGAATCCACGTTAGCAGGTGTGTGACTCCCACCCCCTCCAGATACAAGCAGCCAGGAAACCTCGGGAATCTCTCCGGGGATGTGTCTGTAGGGAAGCAGAGGGGATTCCAGATCCCCACCTCCCCTTAACACCAGGGGCGACACCCAAGATCTTAGCCGCCAGTTTCTGGGGGCGTGCCCACCAAAGGGGTCCGGAAAAATTAAACTGTTGGTTCCCAGATCACCCCACCACAGCACTGGGGCTTAGATGAATGACAGAGAGGGTGTTCATCGTTCGGGATATAGGACACACGGTGGGGCTGCAAGTGTAATCAGATCCTTGGGGAACCGCCTCTGGTGAACAGGACCTGGCTGGCTGGCTGGGAGGAGGAACAGGGGGAGGGGCCGGATAAGTGAAAGGGCTCTGGACTAACAGGATTGAGAGACTCCCAGGAGCCACTGTACAGGGATTTCTGTCAGCACATAGAGGGCAGAAGCTCGGCTCAGAGGGCACAGCTCCGCCTATTGGAAGAGAAGAAAATGGGATTCAGCCATAGAACAGGGGATGCCAGCATGGCAGAGATCTGATGTCATCGGAGAACAGCCGAGGAGAGAACTTCATCGGTGCCAGCGGTGACGGAAACAGTTGGTCCCCTGGTAGGGAGGGTGAGTCACAGATACCCGAGTCTCTCTCGCTTTGTCGTCGAGCCAGAGGGGAGGAGCGGGGCCGCCGCCCGCGCCCGCAAGGTAGGCAGACCTGCGACCAACCTGCAGATCAGGCCCAGCGGTCTGCAGGCATGGTAGGAGGGGCAGGGCAGAGCCGCCGCCCACGCCGGCAAGGTAAGCAGACCTGCGACAGACCAGCGGATCAGGCCCAGCGGCCTACCAGCGTGGTACACACTTCACCCCAACTGGAGTAGGGGCAGAGCAGAGCCTTCGCCCGCGCCCAGATCAGGCCCAGAGGCCCGCCTGTGTGGTGGTCAAGTGACCCCAATTGGAGTGGTGGCGGAGCGGAACTGACACCCGTGCCCGCAAGGTGGGCAGACCGGCGACCAACCTGCAGATCAGGCCTAGCGGTCCCCGGGCGTGGTAGGAGGGGCAGGGCAGAGCCTTCGCCCCCACCTGCAAGGTAGGCAGACCTGCGACAGAACGGCGGATCAGGCCCAGGGGTCCGCGGGCGTGGTAGACACCTCACACCAATTGGAGGAGGGGCAGAGCAGAGCCCCCGCCCGCACCTGCAAGGGAGACTTTTCAACTATACAAGAGCAATATAAATATATAGGGGGGGAAAAAATTTCAAAAACACAACAGTTTCACCAAGAAGAAAGAAACGCAAGCAGTACGAAAAGACAAGGAAAGAAAGGACTACAAGCAAAGTAGGTCAACTCAACTTTAGAAGAGGTAACAGCTGCAGCAGATGGAATGTCAGATAAAGAATTCAGGATATATATGCTTCAGATGATCTGGAGTATCAAGGAAGACATTAGACAGCAAAATCAGACAATGAAAGATCACTTCGACAAGGAATTACACAAACAAATCCAGGAAGCAAAGGATCAACTATACAGGGAGATAGAGGTTATAAAAAACAAACAAACAGAAATCCTAGAAATGCAGGAAGCAATAAACCAACTTAAAAACTCAATTGAGAATACTACCAGCAGAGTAGAACACTTAGAAGATAGAACATCAGACAATGAAGATAAAGTATTTCAACTTGAAAAGAATATAGACAGCTCAGCAAGACTGTTAAGAAACCATGAGCAGAACATCCAAGAAATATGGGATAACATTAAGAGACCAAACTTAAGAGTCATTGGGATACAGGAAGGTATAGAACTCCATACCAAAGGAATGAGCAAATTATTCAATGAAATAATACGAGAAAACTTCCCAGACTTGAAGAATGAGACAGAATCCCAAATTCTAGAAGCCTACAGGACGCCGAATGTGCAAAATTATAAGAGATCCACACCTAGACACATTATAATGAAGATGCCCAACATACAAAATAAGGAGAGAATTTCAAAAGCTACAAGAGAAAGGAAGCAGATTACATTTAGGGGCAAGCCAATCAGGATAACAGCTGATCTTTCAACACAGACTCTGAAAGCTAGAAGATCCTGGAATAACATATTTCAAACACTGAAAGAAAATGGGTTCCAACCAAGAATTGTGTATCCAGCGAAATTAAGCTTCAGGATGGAAGATAAAATTAAAACCTTCCACGATAATCAAAAGTTAAAAGAATATGCAGCTACAAAACCATCTCTTCAAAACATCCTCGGCAAAACATTACAGGAAGAGGAAATGGAAAATAACATTGAAAACCAACAGTGGGAGGTAGGACAGTAAAGGGGGGGAAAATAATCAAAGAGGAAAACAAACCATGTTTAGTAACATAAATAAACAAATATGGCTGGAAGAACAACCCATATCTCAATAATAACCCTAAATGTTAATGGCTTAAACTCACCAATTAAGAGACACAGGCTAGTAGAATGGATCTCAAAACAAGACCCAACAATATGCTGCCTACAGGAGATGCATTTGATAGGAAAAGACATACATAGGCTGAAGGTGAAAGGTTGGGAAAAATCATATCACTCATATGGACTTCGGAAACAAGCAGGAGTGTCCATACTCATATCAAATAAAATAGATTTCAAGCCAAAGTTAATCAAAAGGGATAAAGAGGGACACTACATACTGCTTAAGGGAACCATACACCAACAAGACATAACAATCATAAATATATATGCCCCAAACAATGGTGCAGCTATGTTCATCAAACAAACTCTTCTCAAGTTCAAGAGTCTAATAGACCACCATACAATAATCATGGGAGACTTCAACACACCTCTCTCGCCACTGGACAGATCTTCCAAACAAAAGTTGAATAAGGAAACTATAGAACTCAATAACACAATTAATAACCTAGACTTAATTGACATATATAGAATATACCACCCAACATCAAGCAGTTACACTTTTTTCTCAGCAGCACATGGATCCTTCTCAAAAATAGATCATATATTATGTCACAGGGCAACTCTCAGACAATATAAAGGAGTAGAGATAATACCATGCATCCTATCTGATCATAATGGAATGAAACTGAAAATCAACGATAAAAGAAGGAAGGAAAAAGCATACATCACTTGGAGAATGAACAATAGGTTACTGAATGATCAATGGGTTATAGAAGACATCAAGGAGGAAATTAAAAAATTCTTAGAGATTAATGAAAACACAGACACAACATATCGAAATCTATGGGACACATTGAAAGCAGTTCTAAGAGGAAAATTCATTGCTTGGAGTTCATTCCTTAAAAAAAGAAAAAAACCAACAAATAAATGATCTCATACTTCATCTCAAAATCCTTGAAAAAGAAGAGCAAAACAACAGCAAAAGAAGTAGAAGGCAAGAAATAATTAAAATCAGAGCTGAAATTAATGAAATCGAAACAAAAGAAACAATTGAAAAAATTGACAAAACTAAAAGTTGGTTCTTTGAAAAAATAAACAAAATCGACAGACCCTTAGCCATGCTAGCGAAGAGAAGAAGAGAGAGAACTCAAATTACTAGCATACGGGATGAAAAAGGCAATATCACAACAGACACTTCAGAAATACAGAAGATAATCAAAAACTATTTTGAATCCTTATACTCCAATAAATTAGAAGATAGTGAAGGCATAGATAAATTTCTTAAGTCATATGATCTGCCCAGATTGAGTCAGGAGGATATAGAAAACCTAAACAGACCAATATCAATTGAAGAAATAGAAGAAACCATCAAAAGACTAACAACTAAGAAAAGCCCAGGTCCGGATGGGTATACAGCAGAATTTTACAAAACCTTTAAAGAAGAACTAATACCAATACTTTTCAAGCTACTTCAGGAAATAGAAAAGGAGGGAGAACTTCCAAATTCATTCTATGAGGCCAACATCACCCTGATACCTAAACCAGACAAAGACACTTCAAAGAAAGAAAACTACAGACCAATATCTCTAATGAACCTAGATGCAAAAATCCTCAATAAAATTCTGGCGAATCGGATACAAAAACATATAAAAAAAATTGTACACCATGATCAAGTAGGATTCATCCCTGGGATGCAAGGCTGGTTCAATATATGGAAATCAATAAATGTTATTCACCACATCAATAGACTTAAAAATAAGAACCATATGATCATCTCGATAGATGCGGAAAAAGCATTCGACAAATTACAGCATCCCTTTATGTTCAAAACTCTAGAAAAACTAGGGATAACAGGAACATACCTCAATATTGTAAAAGCAATCTATGCTAAGCCTCAGGCTAGCATCATTCTGAATGGAGAAAAATTGAAGGCATTCCCTCTAAAATCTGGAACAAGACAGGGATGCCCTCTCTCTCCACTTCTGTTCAACATAGTTCTCGAAACACTGGCCAGAGCAATTAGACAGATGAAAGAAATTAAAGGCATCAAAATAGGAAAAGAAGAACTTAAATTATCACTATTTGCAGATGATATGATTCTATACCTAGCAGACCCAAAAGGCTACACAAAGAAACTATTAGAGCTAATAAATGAATTCAGCAAAGTGGCAGGATATAAAATCAACACGCATAAATCAAAGGCATTCCTGTATATCAGCGACAAATCCTCTGAAATGGAAATGAGGACAACCACTCCATTCACAATATCTTCAAAAAAAATAAAATACTTGGGAATCAACCTAACAAAAGAGGTGAAAGACTTATACAATGAAAACTACAGAACCCTAAAGAGAGAAATAGAAGAAGATCTTAGAAGATGGAAAAATATACCCTGTTCACGGATAGGCAGAACTAACATCATCAAAATGGCGATATTACCAAAAGTTCTCTATAGGTTTAATGCAATGCCAATCAAAATCCCAACGGCATTTCTTGTAGAAATAGAGAAAGCAATCATGAAATTCATATGGAAAAATAAACGACCCAGAATAGCAAAAACAATGCTAAGCAGGAAGTGTGAATCAGGCGGTATAGGGATACCAGACTTCAAACTATACTACAGAGCAATAGTAACAAAAACAGCATGGTACTGGTACCAAAACAGGCGGGTGGACCAATGGTACAGAATAGAGGACACAGAAACCAATCCACAAAACTACAACTATCTTATATTTGATAAAGGGGCTAAAAGCATGCAATGGAGGAAGGATAGCATCTTCAACAAATGGTGCTGGGAAAACTGGAAATCCATATGCAACAAAATGAAACTGAATCCCTTTCTTTCGCCATGCACAAAAGTTAATTCAAAATGGATCAAGGAGCTTGATGTCAAATCAGAGACACGCTGTCTGATAGAAGAAAAAGTTGGCTAAGATCTACATTCTGTGGGGTCGGGCTCCAAATTCCTCAATAGGACACCCATAGCACAAAAGTTAATAACTAGAATCAACAAATGGGACTTACTCAAACTAAAATGTTTTTTCTCAGCAAAAGAAACAATAAGAGAGGTAAATAGAGAGCCTACATCCTGGGAACAAATCTTTACTCCTCACACTTCAGATAGAGCCCTAATATCCAGAGTATACAAAGAACTCAAAAAATTAGACAATAAGAGAACAAACAACCCAATCAACAAATGGGCCAAGGACCTGAACAGACACTTCTCAGAGGAGGACATACAATCAATCAACAAGTACATGAAAAAATGCTCACCATCTCTAGCAGTCAGAGAAATGCAAATCAAAACCACCCTAAGATACCATCTCACTCCAGTAAGATTGGCAGCCATTATGAAGTCAAACAACAACAAGTGCTGGCGAGGATGTGGGGAAAAGGGTACACTTGTACATTGCTGGTGGGACTGCAAATTGGTGCTGCCAATTTGGAAAGCAGTATGGAGATTTCTTGGAAAGCTGGGAATGGAGCCACCATTTGACCCAGCTATTCCCCTTCTTGGTCTATTCCCTAAAGACCTAAAAAGAGCATGCTACAGGGACACTGCTACATCGATGTTCATAGCAGCACAATTCACAATAGCAAGACTGTGGAACCAACCCAGATGCCCTTCAATAGACGAATGGATTAAAAAAATGTGGCATTTATACACAATGGAGTATTACTCTGCCTTAAAAAATGACAAAATCATAGAATTTGCAGGCAAATGGATAGCACTAGAGCAGATTATGCTAAGTGAAGCTAGCCAATCCCTAAAAACAAATGCCACATGTCTTCTTTGATATAAGGAGAGTAACTAAGAACAGAGTAGGGAGGAGAAGAGCATGAGAAGAAGATTAACATTAAACAGAGATGAGAGGTGGGAGGGAAAGGGAGAGAAAAGGGAAATTGCATGGAAATGGAAGGAGACCCTCAGGGTTATACAAAAGAACATACAAGAGGAAATGAGGGGGAAGGGAAAAATAATACAAGGGGGAGAAATGAAGGTCAGTAGAGGGGGTAGAGAGAGAAGAGGGGAGGGGAGGGGAGGGGAGGGGAGATAGTAGAGGATAGGAAAGGTAGCAGAACACGACAGTCACTAGTATGGCAATATGTAAATCAATGGATGTGTAACTGATGTGATTCTGCAATCTGTATATGGGCTAAAAATGGGAGCTCATAACCCACTTGAAGCAAAGTGTGAAAGATGATATATCAAGAACTATGTAATGTTTTGAACAACCAACATTAAAAAAAATTTAAAAAAAAGAAATCTTTCAAGCAATAAAAACTGAAGGAAAACATGGGCTGGATGCCAAGACTATCACTGTTTCATTCAGACCTCTAATATACAATGATTATATCATGAAGTCATTTCATACAATTACACTCCGTGAAATAAAATGACCCATCATCTGTTTTAATGAGGTGTGTGTGTGTGTGTGTGTGTGTGTGTGTTGTAAGCAAAATAAGTGAACAAGAGAGAGTCTATATACAATAGGAAATGGGGGAGGGGGGCTTAACTGAAGAGACTGATGCATTTTAATTAACTTTGAGCTTCCTTGAAATTGATCAAGTTTATTTGAACCAAGTTCAAATCTTGTAGTAAAAGTTTATTTTCACTTCTCAAACTGTTCCTCAACTTTGTATGAAAAGCAAAACATTACATTCCTTTAGAGCAAGATTTTCATAATTTCATTATAAACCCATTAGAAATTAGAATTTTACATTTCTTATAAAAATATCTTATGAATTTGGATTGAATTGAATTAATTATACTGAAAAAGTTCATGGACCTGAAACAAGTAGTGTCATAAATTAGAAGTAAAAAGGAATTGGGAGGTAAAGGGCCTGAGTTCTAGAACCAATTCTCCCAACTGTGATGTTAACAACTCAGCTTCTCTGGGCCTTGTTTTCCTACCTAGAAGCAAAGTAGATGTATGAATTGCTTTTTAAAAAAAATTTAACTCTAAAATTCCTTGATTCTATTATTCTAGAAAGACCTAGATATTCTGCCTCCACAGCTGCAATTTTGAGTGAATTACTAAGGATTTATCTTTTAAAAGATTATACCATACTCTCTTAACTGTTTCTTGGACAAAATTCTAGACTCACAGAAAAGCTGATAAGTCCTTCACATGGCTTTTCCTAATAGTAACATCTTGTACATCTATAGTACAATAAAATATTAACGGATCAATGGATCTGTTGGAAATTCTACAAAATTTCATCATTTGTTCCATTCATAATTTTTTTAAGCCAGGATCCAATCTAATATCCCTTGTTGCATTTAACTATCTCATTTGCTTAGTCTTCTGTACTCTGTGAGGGTCCGTTGGTCTTTGCTGTCACAACTTTGACACTTTTGAAGGGTATTAGCCAATTTTCAAGCGTGTCCCTGAATTTAGGTTTGCCAAATGTTTGCTCACAACTAGGCTGAGCTGATGTATATTTGGCAAGAATACCACACAGGTCATGCTGTGCCCTGCATCATGGGCCTGGAGGCATGAGGTGATCGTCTGTTGTCTTTGACACTTCAATCCCTTGCTAAGGGTGCTATCAGCCAGGTTTTCCCAAGATGTTTCCCCCCATCTCTGAAGAGCTATTATTAGACTATACAAATATCTCATTTCTCATCATACTTTGGTCCACTAATCTAAGCATCCACTGACAAGTATCACCTGTAACAATTATTACTGTCCAGTTGCGATTTTCTCTTTCCATCATTCCAAGGCAATTTTTGGAAGTGATTTGATCCAAATTAATTGGAGCATAAATGGAGAAAAATTGTTGAAAGGTAAATTGGGGATAGATAATTAAAGGCCTTGAATAGCATGCTGAATAATTGATACTCTTAGGAAAACAATGAGAAAAGGCAGCATCTTTTATAGTTCAAAATGATGTTTTAAGGACTTTAGTCTTAAGCAATGAGCAGAATGAGTTGTAATAGAAAAGAAACTTGAGTTTGAAAACATTAAAGATTCCCAGGTGAGAGTGATGCACTGAATCAATTGAGTTCAGCTGGAGGTGTTTGGAAGCCAGAAGCCCAGGTCTACCCTCAGCTCCTGCTGGTGAGAGCTGGCGGACGATTGCCCTGCCTCCCATCCCTCAGACAGCTGGGGAGCATCCTGCATGCCTTTAAGAGGTCCTGTCCATCTCATTAACTTGGAATGAGCCTTTATACTCAGAAGTGTGTTGGAGAAAATATTTAACAACCAACTTTCCAGAGCAAAAAAAGAAAAAGACAAGATTTGTATAATTTACCAATTTTCACGGTGCACATATTGCCACCATGATTGATTTCAAGCTGTATTGACTCCTCTGTGGTAAGAGTTATATCATTGCTCTATGTACAGCTGAAATGAACCTGGCATACCTACATACAAGTGCCCAGGCATCCACAAACACACTCATCTTTTATGTTTATGATGTCTTTCCAAGGAGGAAATTCACAGACTGAGCTTGAAAATGACTCTGGTCTATAGTTCAAATTGCATTTATGAAAAACCAAAAGAATATTATCTGCAATTATTTTCAAATCCAATAGCATAGTATGCTGAGCTTTTTTCTCCCCAGGCTTAGATTAAAACACAACAGCTTGGGAACTGTCACATCTCTGCAACAGATATTTCTATTTTGTTTATTCTGATATGAAGACCTGTGGGAGCCCCTTTCTGCCTTACCCCTGGTTCACCTTTGATGAGGCAGCCATATTGAAATATGGTGCCCTCCATCAAGGACACAGCAATGACCTTAAATTGAAAACCCAAACCCTCTCACACACCTGAATCATTTTCTAAAACAAGACTTTCCACAAATAATAATCTTTCATACATAATTCACCCTAGAGTCTGCTTCAGAGCAGATTTAAATAATATCCTACTTGAAAGTAGTAAAATATAGCAAAAAATTTCCCTCACCAGATAAGTGAACTCTTGACTATATATGGCTACTACATATTTCTGCCACAGGGCATCAGTGAGTAGGAGAAAATATCATTTACCCTTCATCTTGCTTGCAAAGATACAGTTCATAAAAAGGTGCTGCCTTGCCATGATTCCTATCAGTGAGAGGAGGAGGGAGAGAGGGAAGGGAAAGAACTGGAATAAGCTGTCCTCGTATTTAGAACCTCACATTATTTCTGCCTTTCCACTGACCATTCTTTCTCTAAGTTATTTTAACTTCTTAATATGCAAATTTTAAATCACCATTTAGTGTCATTATATTGAGTCTCTGTGCACCCTAGCCATTCTCCAGGAGTTCACTTCCCACTGAGGAACTCAGGTCAAATGTCACTTCCTTAGGAAATCAAAATAAATGTCTCTCACCCCACCAGACTGGATGCGGTATAAATTGAAAGCTAGGGACAAATTTGGTTTTGCTCACTTTGGAATCCTGGTCTTCAAAACAGTGATGGATACAAACGTCCCCTTGTCAATACTGGATATATCAGTGGATGGTTTATAGAATGAATAGTGTGAAGTCGTGAATGAGTGAACAGACCAACTTCCTCACAACCACACATTTTGGTGCATAAATTATTGCTCTCATCTCTTTAGCTCACCAATGCCTTCCAACCCTACTTTATCAGCAAACTATGTAATTCCTGTACAGAATGAGATTGAAAATAGAAACAGAGATGATGAAAATAAACTTTGGTATTCCTCTCCTGGGAGCACAAGATGCTCCAAAGTGGCAGGCTTGTTCTTGCTAAGCATTCAACTCTTGCTCCTAGTTCTATCTTAGCTGGATATTTAGGTTCAAGTGACTGAATCAGGAGAGTCCGTAGCCAGCAAAACGGGAAGAGCACCACACCAGGGGATGGGGCCCCATGTGATCCTTTCTTCACCCATCATGGACCAACTCTGAAGCCTGGGACATACTTAAACCTGTTAACCTTAGCTTATCCAACCACACAAGAAAAATGACTAGACCAAACACCCACCATTCAGAATTGTTGTGGACACAATTTGCAAACTCCCAAACTACTCTGTTAGTCAATTGCTCTTCTTTCTTAACTCCACTGGCCAAATGGAGGTGGAGGAGTGGAATCAAGCTCTAAGCCCGAGGTCTGGGTTCTTTGCCTCAGACCTGCTTCTGTGCTGTAAACTGATGACACAGGTGATCTATGTCTAAAACCACCTCTAAATCATAGGTAACTTTCAAAATGATCAGTACAGTGAGAAAATCCCCTTCAGTCCTTTCTATTTGGAAACATTGTCACAGAATATTGTTCTTTCTATAGGGTAATCATTGGACACATTTCCTGTGATGACATTAGTGCCTGTTACCTAAAATCTATCAACCCTAAAAGATGCTCATAAGAGAGTGCAAAAACAACAAAAGCCTGGGGTCTAGCCGGGCCTCAGATGAAATTATGAAGTAGAGGAAGCTCATTGGGGGAAGCCCAGTTCTTCTCTTCCTCGGCTTCTTTCCTTTCTGTCCCTAGAGCTACCTCACACCAATCGTAGGAATGTGTACTATTTCCCTTAATCAAATGTGTGCTATGGAAGGATCTAAAAATCATAATATCTTCCTCAGGATAGGAGTGATTCAGGAGATGTAGGTCTCACTAGAGACTTTGATTCAGTGGGTCCTGGTCTGTGTTTTTAACATGATCCATTGGTGAGTTGGTTGATGGACACTAAGTATATTGAGTGCTGGGAGTACCTGTGTGCTTGGCTTCAGCAGACCCCTACGTGCCCAGGTGGGGCAAGGACTGGCTCCTGGTGAGTGAAGAGTTGCTGAGTGATCATGCCCAGCACAAGAAACCACTGGCGTAAATGTTCTTGCCTTCCCCTATTCTTCTTTTATAAATTTGCACATTTCTATCTTACGGTATTGGTTTGCTTGGGCGGCCATAGCAAAGTATCACAGAGTGGGTTTTAAGCAACACCTAGGAAATTTCTTCCCCCCCCCCAGTTTTGTGGGTTAGAAATCCCACATCAAGGTGTCTACAGGTTGGTGTCCAAGGCTCTCTCTTTGGTTTGTAACTGACCATTGACTCTCTGTGTTTTCCCATGTCTCCCCTCTGTGTGTGTCTGTGTCTTCTTATAACACCAGTCCTACTGGATTAGGCCTACCCATGTGACCTCATTTTTCATTCATTACCTTTTTAAAGACCCTATCCCCAAATCCAGACACATTCTGAAGTACTACAAGTTAGAACTTCCACATGTGACCTGGGAATGAGCACAATTCAACCCACAGCACTTAGCAAGCCTAGAAACCCCACGAGGTTCCAATCATAGGCGTTTCTCCATCAGGTTGGATGTCAAGGGAAGTGTCTTGTGAGCTGCTGGGCTCTTCTGGAGTATGAAACCATTCCCAATAGGCAGCTACTTATAAATGACACTGGTCTTACAGAAACAAACTTTTCCCTGGGATATTCAGTAACTGACTGGACAGCACACATAGTGTTCATTGGTGTGGTCATGACAAGGACAAAATGAAATGCCTTTGACACAGTGACATGGAATTCAGCAAGTGGATCAGCAGAGCAGAGTAGGGGAAGAAATAATCCTCGCAGCCACAGGATGTTAATAATGTATAGAAAACTATTTTCATAAGGCAGACTCATCGTTTGATATTTCGCTCTTTTTTGTGGGATTTTTTTTAAAGGAAAGCAAACGCTTAGTAAATTAGAATGTTGCAACCTAATACCATGTTCAAGCTCATAAATGTTTTTCTTCAGAGTTCATTTGGAAGCATTTCAGACAGATTGTTAGGATTATTACTTTCTGGGATAAAATCATGCATTTTTTTTTCAAACATTTCTTCCTCAACTCATAACCTTCCCCTCAGTAATATTTTGTATGTTGCAATAAAAAAGCAGGGAAGAAAGACAGCCTCTGTCTATTTTTAGATTAACACATTTGCCAGACTTAAGGAGACTTATCTAAATGCCTCCTTCCCACAGACAAGAGCTGTTTTTCTAGTGCCAAACACACCAATGTCATAACCCACTTCCAAAGGGACATTGCCAGATTTATGTGCCATCTTTAACCACAGCATTTCATACCATGTCTCTAATCCTGTTATTTCTCTTAATATCATCATCGAATGAAAGCGAATAGACCTTGGTAGGTGCAAGTAAATGACTCCACTTGACAACCTTCATTCATCTTAAAAATACTTGGGTGCTAGGGGAAGAGGCTTACCAGAAATGGAGCCCGGTCAGTTATGGGCAGTGCCTGGAGGTGATTCTGTGTGGTGAAGGCAGAAGAAATGCCAAGACAGGAACCATGAGTTGGTGAAGCCAGGTTGCACAGGTGATATGCAGGGTCTCACTTACAGGGCTGGTAAAACCAGGGAGAGTGTCAGAAAAGACCCCCACCTCAGGAGGAATTTTGTGTCAAGAGACTAAGGAGAATCCTGGATTGTACATCAGAGCACAGAGAATGCAGTCGCCCCACCCCAACAAATTCTCCTGAGTTCTTGGCTTTCTCATCTGAGATCCTTAAAGGCTTTACCAGAGAAATGGCAGTGAATAGTGGCTTCTCCAAGGTCATTCAGAAGCCAGTGGCAAAGTAGACCAGAAGGTAGACTTCCTAGTTTTTACCCTTGATTCATTAACTTTCCACTTGAAATACTACACCACATTGAAAAGAGGGATTCAAAGGCTTTAGAGAAATTCAACAAGAGATTATGTACAAATCAAAAATTGGCCTGTAGATGCACAAAAACCTGTATCCAAATATGTACAGTGACTTTTCAAAACCCAGAAATAACTCAGGGGTCTCTTAGCCAGAATGGACAGTCAGATCATGGGTCATCCAGTGCCACACGCAGTGGGACACCACTCAGCGACAGGTGGAATGAACTCCCAACACACAACGTTATGGGTGAATCTCAGACACACTAAGGTGAATGGAAGAAGCCAGATCCAAAAGGCTGCATACTATACATGTCATTCTGGAACAGATTAGATGATGCCAGGTGCTAGGTGTCAGGGCAGGTTGGACTGCAGAGTTGCTTGGGGATGATTGTTCTGAGATGATGGATGGATTATTCTATACTTTTTTTTTTAGTACTCAGGATTGAGCTCAGTGGTGAAGGGGCACTCGACCACTGAGTCACATCCCCAGCCCTATTTTGTATTTTATTTAGAGACAGGTCTCACTGAATTGCTTAGCATCTTACATTTTCTGAGGCTGGCTTTGAACTCCTGATCCTCTTGTCTCAGCCTCCTGAGCCGATGGGATTTCAGGTGTGCACCACCATGCCCTATCTCTTAATTGTGGTAATAATTACATGACTAGATGCTGTTTTGAAAGCTCTCACGTCTGTATATTAAAAAGAATAAAATTTACTATGGTAAAATATATTTCAATTTTAAAAAACCTTAAAAAGAGAAAAAATAAAATGTAATGTGGCATCACAGTAAGCATGTAGGAGTGTGGCTGAGCACCAGACTGTCCAGTCTTCAAACTGGGTCCTGCCTCTCTATAACTCCTCTTCCTCATTATTATTGTTATTATTTTATTCCCATAAAGTGGGTATAATAAAAGTGCCTTCCTCAAGAAATTGTTGCAACAAAGGAGTTTAAGTAGTTCCCTCTTGACCATAAGGAATACATTCCATAACCCCTGGTGCATGCCTAAAATTGAATATGATCTTACCTTGGATATTCTGTTTTTTATGCATTATTGTGATAAAGTTTAACTTATAAATTAGACACAGTAAAGTGTTAATAACTAGTAAAATAAAACAATTGTAACAATATACTGTCATAAAAATTAGTAAATATGGTATCCCCCCTCTAAATATCTTACTGTACTATACTCACCCTTCTTGTGTTGATGGGAGATGATACAATGCCTACATGATAAGGTGATGTGAGATGAAACAGGCATTGTGTTTTAGTGTTAGGCAACTATATAAGGGTTAATTGAACACAAGTACTGTGATACTATGATAGTTGACCTGATAACCAACATACTACTGAGTAACTAACGAGTGGATAGCATATACTGTGTGGATACACTAGACACTTCTCAGAACAGTGGCCAATTTAAAAAAATACATATTTTAATTTCTGGAATTTTCTATTTATAGATTTATATATTCATAAACATGTGACTATACTTTTATGTATCCATGTGTATATTAAATGGATATCTAAATATTTGTTTAATATTTTCAGACCACAGTTGACTGTAAGAAACAAACTATAGAAAATGAAACTGCTATAAAGGAGGATTACTATAATTACATTTTAGATAATTAGAATGTTAGCTTTTTGTTTGACATTTCCTGTACAATTGTGCAATATATCTCAGGATAAATGCCTAGAAATGCAAATTCTATGCATTATCACACAAATTAACAAACTATATTCCAAGAAAATTATACCAGTTTATTCTTCCACAAATAGAAATGTAAGTTCTTGGTCCTCTGCTCTCTTCCAACCCTGCCTAGTTCTAATCTTTTCATCTTTTCAATTCAAAAAGCTGAAAAAGATATTTCATTGTCCATTCCTTTGTCCTCCTTTGATGACTAGTGAAGTTGAATATCTTTTGATCATAAGTATTTTATGTGAATAATCTTTTTATTAGAATGTTTATAGTTTTATTAATTTTTATGAGTTTTTTAAAAATTAAGCATAATAATAATAATTAGCACTCATTTTTACTAGGTACCAGACATTCTACTGAGCACTAAAATATTAACTAGCTTTTGATGGAGCATATATGTACTTTGTAAACATTTCCTTGCTTCTTTCATTTTTCTTTCAACTTTGCTGAAGTTTTTTTATGTTATCTGAAAAAGTTAAAATTTTTAAAATTCCTTTGTCATTTCTATGTTTCTGGTCATGTTTAAGGGGGTCTTCCCTTTTGAGTAATTGTAATCATTTCATAAACTAGTATTTTTATGTTCCTGTGTTTCTCATTTACTTGTAAGTTCTTTATAGCAATTCTCATTGTAGAAGTATTCTAAAATAGTAAAATAAAAATTGTACCAGGGATTGAACTTAGGGATGCTTAACCACTGAGCCACATCCCTGGTCCTTTTTACCTTTTATTTTGAGACAGGATCTCTCTAGATTGCTCACAGCCTTGCTAAATTGCTGAGATTAGCTTTGAACCTGCGATCCTCCTGCCTCAGCCTCCTGAGCTGCTGTGCACCGCCGTGTCCGGCTAATAAATGTTTTTAAATTCCAAGATGAAAAAAAAAGGAGACATCTGCAGCAATTTGTAGCAATAAACTTCAGCATCCATCCATTTTTCAACAAGACAGGAGTGAAATGTGAGAAGATGGTCCCCAGGGAGGTGATAGGTGGGAAAGGCTGACAGCTTATGGAATGTAGTGCTGGAGGGGCTGCAGAGACTTCTCCCACGAAGTGGCTCTGGGTGCTTCTTGAATACTGGCTCCTCTCTTCCTCCTGTCTGCCTCTTCCATGTGCCCTTTCTCCTAAGAAATCTCCTCTTTCCATCTCCTCCCTGTACCCTGTGCACCTACCCAAACCTCAAAGACATATTCAAAACAAAGCTCATGTTTTCAAATAGCACTTCTTCCAACGCTAAGATTTCTTTCACTGTTAGTGGAATCAGATTCAACAATCCAAGCACTACTTTAAAGGCTTGGCTCTTCTTTCTCACATAAGAATAACAGTTTTAGAAAATGAAATACAAAACAAAGGTGTAATACATCTCCTATGACCTCACATTTTTAGGGTAATTTTTTCTTGCCAACTGATCCTGCGTTTATGCTAACAGCCCTTTTGTTTCCTTAAAAGTACTCAGTTATTCCATCAAAAGCCAAAAGGAAAATAAACTCTGTTTCTCAGGCAATGTGAGGCAATAAGAAAGGCCTTGAGCACTTTGAGAACATTTTTTTTTATTGAGTGGAAAGAACCAATTATAGTTACCAGTTATTTCTTGCGGGGTGGGGGGGGGGGGTGGGGAGGGCGTGGAAAAAACAGTGTCTATGTAGAGAGAGGGCAAAGTGTTTCTTTTGTTTGTTTTTAGATCTGCCTTTAAGATATTTCTGTAAGGAAGACAAGTAAACATTAGATAACAGCGTGAGACCTATGTTATCTCAAAGTAAGGAAGAAACTTCAGAATTATAAATTCAAAGATCAGCACAAAAATTATTTTGTTTGTAGATTATCATTTAAATTCCTAAGCACAAAATTAATCAAGAATTTTAAAGGGTATTGTTTCTGTCTGTGTAGGTATACACACAAATATGTACATATACACATAAATGTACATGTACACATGTCTATAGCATATATTAACGTATATGCATATAAATGTTACATATATGCAATATATATGAAATTAAATACACACACACACACACACACACATATATATATATATATATATATGTATATAAGAGAGAGAGAGAGAGGGAACACAAGAGAGAAAGAGAAATCATATAGTGCTTATCAAAACCAATCGTATATTTTGGAAAGACAAATTGGTTAGAAACACAAACCAGTAAATCAATTCTGCTCCCCTAAAGAGACTGACCAATTTAAGGTCCTGAGTATAAATTCTCTGGCATTTTCCAGCAGGCACAATACCAAGGTGGTGTCTCAAAAGACAAACATACTTTTGTGGTAGATAACTGTTTTCTTGGCTTCTAAAGAACTGTGGCCACATTCTTATGAAGAAAATTGTGGCCTACTTTGCCAGTTATTTTATTTTTCCAAAGTAGGAAAATTCCCACCCATAGGCACAGGAATTAAAGTTCCTAAAAGAAAAGTTCTCTTCCTGAGGACCATCAGGTGGTATCTCAAATGCTCACCTCTAATGACAATCTGGTTGTGACGAATCCTCTATGTTACTTTCTAGAATCTGATGTGTGTGTGTGGTGGGGGGGGGCGGTCCCAATACCTCCAAGTACACAGCAGAATTTAACTATGGTTTATATGAACACATCTGAATAACTGACTCATTTCTTCATCCCTCTCATCTTTTGTATATTATCCCATTATTACTTACTTCCCTACTTAGCAAGCATTTATGAGGTCTCTACTCTGTATCTGACAGGGTACCTGCTAATGTGGTTGCAAAGATGATTTCTTTCTTCTTTTATTTCAACCCATACTATTCTATGAAGTACCGGGGACTTTATGCAAACCTAAAGATTTCTGCTTGGAAAAGTTTACAGTCTTGTTTTCTTTGCCCATCCAGGGAGTCCATTCATAAAATTCACCTGTGATTTATGCAAATTCTACTCTTGCTGTATAAATAGCCATCTTACTCAGAGTCAAGAGCACAGCTTGTAGTTCCTCTTGAATCGCTTTTCATAATGGAGCACTCCTGTCTGGTGTCAGGTCAACACATATGGACTCAGGCCAGGGCCACATGTGTTACACTTGTCTAAATATTGGAGTCTGTGATTACACAGGATGGACTGAGTTTATGTTTCTGCAAATCAGTGGCTCCTTTTCCTGTGACATAGCAAAAATGCACTGATATGCTAAAAGAGGCAAATGTAACAAAAATGAATGAGAAAAATCACTGGAAAAAAGTTGAAGTTTTGATATCATCATTTAGCCTTATAATATTAAAAATTGGTAGACTTAGGAAACCTTCGTATCTTCAAAGATTCAAGCCCTTAAAAAAGAGTTTTGTTCCATGAGCCATAGTTGGCCATTTGCTTACTGTTTTCTTTAATTTTGCTAATAGTGAGCTCTTTAGATGACTTTTGTTCGACTTATCTGAACATTAGTATATGCATAGATGCATATTTTTAAATGCAGAGATTTGGTGTCAAAATTCTGAGTCTATTGTTGCAATCTGTGTATCTATAAGACATCTCACTGTGCTTTTGATCTTAAAGATGTTGGAGTCCACTTTTTAAATACAAATTTTAACTAGAATTTTTGTGTCTTAGGTTTAATTTTCCCAGAGCAGATATTAAAACAAGGACTAGAAAACAGGTAATTGGTTTGAGAAATGATCTCCAAAAATACTGGTAAGGGAGTAAGGAAGAAAGACATAGGATATTTTAAAAATTCTTCTTATCAAGGTAGCTGCTGCTATGGGCAGCTGGGGCTCCACCTGAGCAGGAAAATCAGAGGCATGGGGGCAAGCATGACTGAGGGATAGGAAACTGTACTAGTTTTCATCTGGTTCCATCCATAAATGGCCAAAAGCCCATTAAGCCCTCAGGCGGAAAGGTGGGAGCAGAGGTGGCTGTAAATCATTCTGCTGTGCAAAATCCATTATTCCAATTTAATTATGCTATTAGTTTCCATATCGAGCAACAAACTCAGGTTCCTTCCCCTCCTTTTTGTTTTTTAGGGGTCTTGGGTTTTTTTTTCTATTTTCATTTCTACTTTATTACTAAAGTGAACCAATTATAATTTCAACTGTTTTCTGCTGGTTGGCTCTTGTTTCTTTTTTTTTTTAATTTTTTATTGTTGGCTGTTCAAAACATTACATAGTTCTTGATATATCATATTTCACACTTTGATTCAAGTGAGTTATGAGCTCCCATTTTTACCCCATACACAGATTGCAGAATCACATCAGTTACACATCCATTGATTTACATATTGCCATACTAGTGTCTGTTGTGTTCTGCTGCCTTTCCTATCCTCTACTATCCCCCCTCCCCTCCCCTCCCCTCCCCTCTTCTCTCTCTGCCCCCTCTACTGACATTCATTTGCCCCCCTTGTATTATTTTTCCCTTTCCCCTCACTTCCTCTTGTATGTACTTTTGTATAACTCTGAGGGTCTCCTTCCATTTCCATGCAATTTCCCTTCTCTCTCCCTTTCCCTCCCACCTCTCATCCCTATTTAATGTTAATCTTCTTCTCATGCTCTTCGACCCTACTCTGTTCTTAGTTACTCTCCTTATATCAAAGAAGACATTTGGCATTTGTTTTTTAGGGATTGGCTAGCTTCACTTAGCATAATCTGCTCTAATGCCATCCATTTCCCTGCAAATTCTATGATTTTGTCATTTTTTAATGCAGAGTAATACTCCATTGTGTATAAATGCCACATTTTTTTATCCATTCATCTATTGAAGGGCATCTAGGTTGGTTCCACAGTCTTGCTATTGTGAATTGAGCTGCTATGAACATCGATGTAGCAGTGTCCCTGTAGCATGCTCTTTTTAGGTCTTTAGGGAATAGACCGAGAAGGGGAATAGCTGGGTCAAATGGTGGCTCCATTCCCAGCTTTCCAAGAAATCTCCATACTGCTTTCCAAATTGGCTGCACCAATTTGCAGTCCCACCAGCAATGTACAAGTGTACCCTTTTCCCCACATCCTCTCCAGCACTTGTTGTTGTTTGACTTCATAATGGCTGCCAATCTAACTGGAGTAAGATGGTATCTTAGGGTGGTTTTGATTTGCATTTCTCTGACTGCTAGAGATGGTGAGCATTTTTTCATGTACTTGTTGATTGATTGTATGTCCTCCTCTGAGAAGTGTCTGTTCAGGTCCTTGGCCCATTTGTTGATTGGGTTGTTTGTTCTCTTATTGTCTAATTTTTTGAGTTCTTTGTATACTCTGGATATTAGGGCTCTATCTGAAGTGTGAGGAGTAAAGATTTGTTCCCAGGATGTAGGCTCCCTATTTACCTCTCTTATTGTTTCTTTTGCTGAGAAAAAACTTTTTAGTTTGAGTAAGTCCCATTTGTTGATTCTAGTTATTAACTTTTGTGCTATGGGTGTCCTATTGAGGAATTTGGAGCCCGACCCCACAGTATGTAGATCGTAGCCAACTTTTTCTTCTATCAGACGGCGTGTCTCTGATTTGATATCAAGCTCCTTGATCCATTTTGAATTCACTTTTGTGCATGGCGAGAGAAAGGGATTCAGTTTCATTTTGTTGCATATGGATTTCCAGTTTTCCCAGCACCATTTGTTGAAGATGCTATCCTTCCTGCGTTGCATGCTTTTAGCCCCTTTATCAAATATAAGATAGTTGTAGTTTTGTGGATTGGTTTCTGTGTCCTCTATTCTGTACCATTGGTCCACCCGCCTGTTTTGGTACCAGTACCATGCTGTTTTTGTTACTATTGCTCTGTAGTATAGTTTGAAGTCTGGTATTGCTATACCGCCTGATTCACACTTCCTGCTTAGCATTGTTTTTGCTATTCTGGGTCTTTTATTTTTCCATATGAATTTCATGATTGCTTTCTCTATTTCTACAAGAAATGCCGTTGGGATTTTGATTGGCATTGCATTAAACCTATAGAGAACTTTTGGTAATATCGCCATTTTGATGATGTTAGTTCTGCCTATCCATGAACAGGGTATATTTTTCCATCTTCTAAGATCTTCTTCTATTTCTCTCTTTAGGGTTCTGTAGTTTTCATTGTATAAGTCTTTCACCTCTTTTGTTAGGTTGATTCCCAAGTATTTTATTTTTTTTGAAGATATTGTGAATGGAGTGGTTGTCCTCATTTCCATTTCAGAGGATTTGTCGCTGATATACAGGAATGCCTTTGATTTATGCGTGTTGATTTTATATCCTGCCACTTTGCTGAATTCATTTATTAGCTCTAATAGTTTCTTTGTAGACCCTTTTGGGTCTGCTAGATATAGAATCATGTCACCTGCAAAGAGTGATAATTTAAGTTCTTCTTTTCCTATTTTGATGCCTTTAATTTCTTTCGTCTGTCTAATTGCTCTGGCCAGTGTTTCGAGAACTATGTTGAACAGAAGTGGTGAGAGAGGGCATCCCTGTCTTGTTCCAGATTTTAGAGGGAATGCCTTCAATTTTTCTCCATTCAGAATGATGCTAGCCTGAGGCTTAGCATAGATTGCTTTTACAATATTGAGGTATGTTCCTGTTATCCCTAGTTTTTCTAGAGTTTTGAACATAAAGGGATGCTGTACTTTGTCGAATGCTTTTTCCGCATCTATCGAGATGATCATATGGTTCTTATTTTTAAGTCTATTGATGTGGTGAATAACATTTATTGATTTCCGTATATTGAACCAGCTTTGCATCCCAGGGATGAATCCTACTTGATCATGGTGCACAATTTTTTTTATATGTTTTTGTATCCGATTCGCCAGAATTTTATTGAGGATTTTTGCATCTAGGTTCATTAGAGATATTGGTCTGTAGTTTTCTTTCTTTGAAGTGTCTTTGTCTGGTTTAGGTATCAGGGCGATGTTGGCCTCGTAGAATGAATTTGGAAGTTCTCCCTCTTTTTCTATTTCCTGAAGTGGTTGGCTCTTGTTTCTATGAAGCCCAGTTTTGTTACCTCTGAATTTCACTCTGCAGATTTAGCTATTGTCATTCCCATTTGTGTTGGTTCGCTCCCACCAAGAATAAACATTGTAAATTAGGTTTAAAAAAGTGGGTAGTTTCACCTACATACTAACCAATCATTGAAACTCCCTGAAACAACTGTGAGTGCCATCCCTCCAAATACTCCAGAATCATCTATTGCTGTAAGCAAGCTTCACCTCTGACCTGATGGTTGAACTTTAGTAAATTTATAGCATGGCCTTCTTAAGCCTCCGTTTCCTCATCTGCAAAACTATACTAACGATAGAGACTTCCTAACTTCTGGTTAGGAATCAAAGTAAATTGTTTAGAAGAATTTTTTGTGGAAGTAAACATTCAATCAATATAAGCTATTTATTATTAACGCTTTGTGATTTAAGATTGTTAGAATATATGTCAGTTATTTCATCAACTGCTGACTGATTTGCCAAAAGCATACTCACCATCCAAACTACCTATAAAGAACAAATGGTTGTATCCCTCTCCAGGGGTAAAAATCGTGGTTTCATAGGGTTGTGGCTGGTAAGGGCATCATAAGACACTATGCATAGTGGACACTGAGAACTGCTTTGTGCCTTTTCCTCTTCTAGGAATGTGTGCCACTAGTTTGCAGGATAGGAAAAATGATGTTATGATGAATTTCTTAGGCACTTCTAGAAAGATGGTCTCCCTGAGTGTTGGAGGATTTGATATTAGTTGACTCTCCTGTCATATCTAGTTGTTTATCCTGAAGCTCCAATACCCTTTCCAAAATGTCTTCAGAAAGGTTTGTCCGTTCTTGTTCAGTGGTTCCTACTCTGCAATCAGCGCTTCAGGATGCTCATGTGCTACTTCTGTTTGTGAGCTTAGTACAGGTTGAGTACCCCTGATCAGAAGTGTTTAGGATTCCCAGCTTGGGGAGGTGTTGGAATATTTCATATACATAATGAGATATCTTGAGGATGGGAACCCAGTCTAAACATGATATTGGTTTACATGTTTATATACATCTTATACACCCAACCTGAAGGTAACTTCATAAAATATTTGTAATCATTTTGTGCATGAAACAAAGAGTCGTAGTGTGGCATTTTCCACTTGTGTTCCATGTCAGTGCTCCAAAAGTTTTGGTGTTTGAAGCATTTTGAATTTTGAATTTTTGTATTAGGGATGCTCAACCTGTAGATTTTTTTCTATAAACCGTGCGTGTATTTTTTCTTCTGTTTTTTAGATTTACTTGTGGGTGCGTTTGGAACAGGAAAAGTAGCTGTTTACAGGTATGTGGCTGGTGGTATGCAAATGTTCTTCTAATTGTTTTAGTTACATTTTCTTTTTATTGTTTGTTTTGCCTTAAAAACCTATTCTGATTATTCTGGATAATACTTAGATGCTCTTTTTAAAATCTGGAGGTATTTTGGCCCTCAATTTTTAGCCTTTCATCCTTCTCTATTTTTATTTTCATACTTGATGACCAAACTTCCAGTCCCTACCAGTGAAACATTAAATAAGACTTGAAACTCAGAAAATCATAAAATGAGCCACTCTTTAAATATTACTGTATTTGAACTTTTCTTTGTACTTTGGAAATCATTGAAATGTGCACTCATAGAGGAGTTTGGGGTGGGGGAATTTACTCTTTACCTTGGCTGCTATAATCAAGTGTGGACACTGAGTTAAGGAATAAAACATACCAGGAGTTGGCAGCCTGCAAAATCAAGTGTTGATCAGCAGTTCAAATGCAACAGGCGTGGAATCCAAGCCAGGCCGTTCCACACACTCACTAATTTGTAACCTTGGATAAATTCCTGTAACTTTCTAAACCTCAGGTGTTTTATCTGCAAAATGGAATAGCAATGCTGACTTTATTAGATAACCTTTGTTCAAAAGAATTCAGTGAGAATCTGCATGTGAAGTACTCTGAACACTAGCTGGTTAGATAGTTGATGCTTAAAATGTTTGGACTTTACTTTAAAACATTTATAAGAATTTAAGAAACTATGTCAGGATATTGAGACAAAAGTCAGAGAGCATAAATAGTTGTCCCTAGGCATGTAGGGAAGGTAGTGCTAATACAGTCAGCTCCCAGAGAAAGTCTGAGGTTAAGGTTTCCTGCTGTAGGTGGGTTTTCTTCCTCATCAGTTCCATATAAACTCAATGAGAGCTGATTTATACCAATGACTTTCCACTTCGGGCTCTAGAGAATCAGGCAGTTGGAACTCCCAAAGTTTTGAAGCTTGGGGCTTGGGATTTGCAGTGGCCACAAAAAGTTGAAGAGAAATGGCCCCATGGCCCAAACTGCTACTTTCTGCGTCTGCCATTGCTCTTGTGTCAATGCACTGTTTCCCATGAGCAGCTCCCAGCCAACTACTGAACACAACAAGGACATAAATAGAAGCTTATTCCTACAAGACATGCAACTCCCCTCACAGGTAACTCTGACCCAAGGACACCCCATCACCCACACCAGAACTTTCTTATTCAACCTTCTCTCCTCCCTTCATCCTTACAGGTATCAAAACTCCAAGCCTCCTCCCTTCACTCCCCTTTTCTTCTCATAGGTGTTTGCCACAATAAATATCTTGGACACCTAATTCCATTTTGTCATCTGCTCTAATAAGGACTGGAGTTAACACAATATTGAGAATAAAAATAATGAAGTACAGATATACAGCATAAAGCACCTTAGGAAAAATCCCAGTAGGCCCCATGTGGTAATGATGAAATTGTTTAAAGCAATGTCCTAAGCAACTTTCTGACCTCCAAGTCACAGCTCCCCCTTCTGTCTTCAGAGAAGATTTACCCAACATGGCGTCACTGCATCCTGAGATATGGTGGCCTTGACTCCTACTGTCATCCTGAAATCTGGTGGCGTTGATTTCCAAGCTTTAAAAATCACTCCACTCACTTCTGTGGTGACTTATTCTCTGGTCTTTTTATCCTCACCTGAGTGGCCAGAATAGTGCTAACTCCATCAGTTCCTCTCAAACTTTGTTGCATGTTAGAAATACATTCCAATGTGGTTCTTGCCCCAGAGGTTCCCCTTTGGTTGTTCTGTGGTATGGCCTGAGCCTTGTATTTCAAAGTTCCCTGGGTGATTCTATTGGGCAGTCAAGATTAAGAACCACCACTCTGAGTTAAGCACAGAATTATTCTGTAAACCCACCCTCGAGTGCTTAGCTAACTCTGCAAAGCTCAGATAGAACTTTGTCAATTGAGGTAAAACATTGTCAATGAGCCAACAACATTGTAAAATTCAAATACTTACTGTGAGTGGCTGGAAGATGATGGATTTTCTCAAGCATGAATGTAAATATTCTACCAAATTGTAAAGCAGTATTTTATACCAATGTAGTCACAATATTGTGAGTCCATTCCATAAAGAAAGCAGGTCTGTGAGTATGGCTACACTTTATAGGCCCACAGCATCCCTTATTTGGATTCATATGCTATCAGGTGTGTTCAGAGGTAGCTAATTGAGTGTGCTGCCCTTTTATTCATGCAGAGAACAGAATTCTTGGCACAAATCTGGGAATATTGGCAGGAGCCTTTGGAAGCAGACTTCTGCCTTTCAGGAAGAGAGCTTCTGCCTGTCGCTGGTGAGGGCCATTCAGACCCTGTGTTTTCTCCCTGCAGAGCAAGGCCAGTTGTGACTGTGGATGCCCAGCTTCTGCTGCACCCAGTGATTATCAATATTGACAATAAAACTTGCCAGATTCCAGAATCTTTGACACCTGTGGCCTGGTGAGTTCACCCAGTGCTTCTCAACCTCTAATGTGGATTCAGATCACCTTGGTATCTTATTTTAAAAAAATGCAATAGTTCAGTGCAGTAAGTTTGAAGTAGGGCCTGAAGCTTTGTATATCTAGAAAAAGCTTCAAGAGGCCACTGATGCTGCTTGTCTGTGGACCAAGTTTGAGTAGCAAGGAAGTAGTCTTTTAAATGCAACTATGACATGATGCCGACCTTTGGCTAGTTCTCTGATCTTTAGGCTCTGAAATGAGAAGCATCAAAACCTTTGGGAAAATTCCCAGTGAAACAAACCTTGGAGAGATCTCTTTGGCATACTAAAATGTTAATCAAACTAAAAATAAAACAAAATACCTTATCTTGCATTTGCATATGTTTATGGATACCACTTTTCAGATATCTCTTATGTATCCTCCCATGCAACTTTTCTAATAGTCTAGCTTGGGTTAAATCATTGCTTCCTGTGCTGAATGCAGATGTCAGTTTTGTAACATAGCATGTACAACTAGATAGAAGGTAAACCTTACAAAAAAAGAGATTTTTTTTTTTGTATGCCCTAACCTGAACTTTTGTGATCACGATCTCATCATTAGGAATAGTGGTAGAATCATGGCCCCTTGGCCTGGACCACAGGAGAATATTGCTTAGCCAGCTTTTCAAAGTGTCCCTTGTGAATTGTGCCAGTCACATGAAAGGAGGACAAAATGAAACTAGATTATATCAAAACCCAAGAAAATAACCCCTAGTATTTCAAGAGTAGGTCAGAGGTCATTATATTGGATTATGCCAACTGGGCTTATCTCCTGGAAAATCAGTAAATCCCTGAGGTGTTTGAGATTTGCCCTCATTTTCCAGGAGATGCGGTCTAACTCAGGACAGTATGTTCAGTTTCTCAGAATGTCAGAATGTAGAACAGGCCAGTCGTGACCCAAATAAGTTATTTCTAGCCCGTGTTACTATGTTACTGATGGCCTTTCGACAGGAGTTCTTATCAAAGTCAACACTTGAGGATGGAGGGTGGGGGATCCAGAAGACCCCGAAGAATTCTTCGAAAAACATCCTGTTGCTGGGAGCTCCTATAGCGGGCAGGCATGTCCTCTCCCTTAACTGCTTTTGAAAGTAGTTGGGAAATGCCCTGAGCACATTTTTAAATGGTTTAAACCATAAAATAGTATAATGAAAACCTGATCTGAGAAAATATGTGAAAGAGCCAGAACTTTTCCTTAGCCTGGCATGATTAAATGAACATTAAATGAACTGTGAGTGCTACTTGAGTGTGAGTATTAAAACTTCAATATCCCCATGTAGTCTTCTCTAACCCTGTGGATTTCTAGAAGGAATTCCTTCAACATGGACAGCACACTCTGGTATAGAATGTGGTGGTTTTGAACAAGATAAATTTTTTTTCCTAAGGACTTTTAGTTCCATGGATAGTTTCCTTAAAATTTAAGTAGTTTTATGGAACCTGTTTGGTTTTACAGAAAGATTATTACTTTTAAACCAGAAAGTGTTCTTTTTGTGAGCAATTTTCCGATTGCATTAAGTCATTTTTATTAAGATGAGATGCGATTCTTATGTAGACGAATTATATTACATTCCTTTAAAGTTATTTATTTAATTCTATTGCACATGTTTCCTGAAAGGCATTTTATTCTCATTTGCAAAATTTATGAGTGGGCCTGTAATCCCAGATTAATCCCTCAGGAGGCTGAGGCAGGAGGATTGTGAGTTCAAAGCCAGCCTCAGCAAAAGTGAGGCACTAAGCAACTCAGTGAGTCCCTGTCTCTAAATAAAATACAAAAACAGGGCTGGGATGTGGCTCAGTGGTCAAGTGCCTCTGAGCTCAATCTCCAGTACCAAAAAAGAAAAAAAAAATCTGAATGGTACCTCAGAGTATTAAAAATATAGAGAGAGCAGTTGTTTTAGTATACAATGTGTCTCTCTCATTCTTTATAGTTATTGTTATTATTCTGATAATTTAGCATAGTTTTTTCAAAGCAATTGAAAGGCCTCTGTGAATAACCTTTTACTGTAGATCTGAAATGGTTCTTCACTTTCATCAATATAGATTTGTCTTTCCTTTTTTTTTTTTTTTTTGGCACTGGTAATTGAATCCAGGGGCACTTTACCACTGACCTACAACCCCACACCTTTTTATTTTTAATTTGTACAGGGGTTCATTAAGTTGCTTAGAACCTTGCTACATTGCTGAGGCTGGCCCCAAATTTATGATCCTCCTGCCTCAGCCTCCTGAGTTGCTGGGATCATAGGCATACAGGCATGTATAACCAAACCCAGCTTATTGTAGATTTCTATCTTTCAATTGGCTGTGTAGCTTTATAAGATAACTGCTATTGGCTTTCTAAGTTAGAAAAAGAAAAGGAAATCCAACTCATTAAATATCAGCATAATTAATTTTAACAAATTAGAAAAAAACTAGTGGAAATTTGCATTTTATAAATGCAAAATTAACTAGTCAATTTACCAATCTGGGAAAAAACAAACAAAAAGCCTTTCCAGATTTAAGTAACTTTATGTAAAATCTAATATTTGCCATCATCATAAAAGGATTGAATTGGTGAGAGTGAAAAATGAATTGTTTTGTGTTTTTAAATCAAATTTCATATTGATTTCATTTTCTTCTCATCATACATGGATAGCTATGATCAGACTCATATCACAGGATCATTATTCCAACCGTGCATAGGTGGCAATTAGTATGAGGATTGTGTCTTGTCCTGACCATATCAGAAGCACTGTCTGTGAACAGTTTCATTTAGATTTATGTGATGAGGGGTCTGGATTGATTTCATGGTTGTTGTTCCAGTCAGACCTATTCAGAATAATGGGCCATGCCGAATATGATCATAAGTTCAATAATGGTTCACAGCTTTTCCTGACAACCCAAGTATACTTTATAACTATGTACTAACCTGCAAGTGGTCCTAATTCTACGGTATATAAAACACATGATGTCTGTGCATGGATCTGTATATAACAGATTTTTTTTCTGTGTTTTAGATGAATATGCCAGTCCACTGCTAAACTAGTCTGAGGTTTTTCTCTTTAGATTAGCACAGAGTTCTTAGAAACTTGTGACAAAGTTTTTTTTTCTGCTAAAGACATCTTTAAAACAACAGGTTTTAAAGATGCTGTTGTCAGTAATTCAGTAAGTTGTATAGTGGTTATATTAAGCTTCATGAAAAATGTGAGTCATCCAGTTGTTAATGATATTGAAGGAACAGAAAGAGGAAACTAAGAAATATAGACAGAGACTAACATATAATCCATAAATCAACAGTAACCTTCAGTTGATAACCTCATTTACCAAATACCTTCTCACAGAGTGGAAATAATGTCTACTTTCATAGCTTTAATTTCTTCCTTTTCCAAAAATCTATATTGCTTTTGAACGGTTCGTATTAAACAAAACACTATCTCCAAAATTGTTTTAATTTACACATGTCGATCATTTCATTACAAATATGAATTTATCTTCTAAAAGCTAATGAGCTTTGTCTATGCAGAATAATGATAAATAGAATAAAGGTCAATAGATGACTTTAACAAAAAAGTTGTGCACAGAAAAAAATTCCATTTTTGGAAGCCGGACCTGCTACAAAATTTAAAGATGTGATTAACTAGTCATTGTCCTTGAATACTTCTAATTGAAGTAGAAGTGCACCGGAATTTGTGATTTCTCTGGGGAAGTGGTATAAACACTTGTAATGGCATAGACATCTCGGGAAACTTTTGACTTAATGGTATGTGGCGAATTATTTACCCTGAAGGGAGACATTGACTGGGGTCACAGAGATAGATGAATCCCAGATGTGACACATTTTCATTATGTTTGACACAGGAAGCCGGCATATAATTAAAGTATGATTGGGGCTTATTTACTTTGTTTGAATTCTGTGGAAATATTTAAATCATGCTGTAGTATTTTGTTGGTAAAATCTTTAAGACTGTCATTAAATCATAATAAGTATTTTCTTATATTTTTTACTTCCTTTGAAATGTGAAAAGGCTCCATCTTTCATGCTATTAGAACTTAAGAATTTTTCCAAGAGGAAGGTAAGAACATTCAACAAACTCAGGAGGAGAAAATGGGATGTTTCTCGTTCCCGCTGTGGTCACAGACCAGGGCCAAGTGCAGGTCATCCCAGAAGCCAGAGCAAGATATTTCCTTGGATTAGGATTCAGGCAGGTTCATGGCAAAACTGTAGAGTGTCTTCCATGTACATCTGTCCTCTCATCGCTGTCTTCATAGAAAACAAACAACAACAACAACAACAAATATATATATATATATATATATATATATATATATATATATATATATATATGAGAGAGAGAGAGAATTTTTAATATTTATTTATTTATTTTAGTTTTCAGTAGACGCACCATCTTTGTTTTATTTTTATGTGGTGCTGAGGATCGAACCCAGTGCCCCGGGCATGCCAGGCGAGCGCGTTACCATTTGAGCCATATCCCCAGCCCAATAGCCTATATATTGTGCCTACCTAGCTAGACAGCAGCCTGAAGCTCCTTATTTTCTTTCTCTTGTCCTCCTTTTTCTTTTCCCTCTACTGCCAGTCTTACTCCGCATCTAGCATGCTACCACCAAGTTCCAGTCTTTCCAAGCAGAGTGGGTGATGTAGGTTAAGCAGAGTGTGCTATTCTATGCTTTTTAGGATTAAATTCACACTATTTAGCATGACTTCAAAGCCCTGTTTCCCATCATTCCACCAAGTCAGCTGTGCCTCCTCCAACTTCCATACCTTGTTGGATGCTGTAACCACACTGGATCTTTCAGTGTTGCAGATGGGGCCATGTTCCTACTAATCTAGGCTTTGCCATTACTATCCACCACTGTCCTGCCTTGTTCTTCACTCCATTGCATATGAAAGATATTTATATGTGTCCACTGAATAAAAGCTGCCGGGTATTAGTTGATCAATTGTTAAATCAGTTGAACTCTAGTAATTTTTTCAAATATTACTTTCCTATGGCCAGTTACCTGTCTTAATTGTATTGGTGTTGTGGCAGACTTGTGGGAAACGTGTGTGTGTGTGTGTGTGTGTGTGTACCATTAAAAATATAAAGGGAAAATTATGTGTTCGTTTTAATGGGGGAAAAGGATAGGAAGATTTCTACTTCAGATTCAAAACTGTATTAACCAATCAATTATTGACTATTTTTTATAGCTTTTCTTTAAGAGTATGTGCATCTGTAGCAGGTCAGAGCATTTCAAACACAATAGGTGAGTATACTCCTGTATTGTACCAAGAAAACTGAACAGTAATCATCTCTCTGCATAGACTATATAAAACTAAAGATCCCTTACTCAACACCCAGATTTCTATTGCACTTTTGGAGACTTGTACATAATATTACTTCAATAACTGTTATTACTATTATGTATAAAGTATATAATTGTGAGGAAAATGACAATCTGTAAAACATTACAAAAAAAATTTGAGCTTGGAGAATACTTTGTAACTTTGTTGTTCAGTTCATGTATGTATCTGATCTCAGCTAATTAGAAAAAAAATATTTCCTGAATAAGCAATTTAAAATAAGAATTCATATCTGAATACTTTTCCTCCCCTGATTCTATTCAGCCCTGACAGCTGAGGTGCAGTTAGACTCCCTGAAACAGAAAGGAGCCATTAAAAGAACACTCTTCCTGGGTAACCATCAACCCCATCTCCTCTTCCCTCTGGTGATAAAGCGTCAGAAATCCCTCCAGTGCCAGGATTTTGTCGTTTACCTTCGAGTAAGTGTTGCAGAAATCATTTTCGTGGCCTCTCACATGCAAATCTGAATTCCAGTCATTTTCCCCCATGTAGTCATCGTATTTGTCTCCAGAGATCCCCATCTATTTTCATTTTCATAGGAGGAAACTTCAAGGTTGAATACTCTTCCTGACCCTGACTTCAACTAACCTAATGATCTGTTGCTCTTAATTTCTAAGGCTTCTTTCTGTTTTGAACAAAATCTTGATAACAGCACTCAACTCAGGTGGTTTTCATTTCTAAGTGCCTCCCCTCTAAAGATCATAAAAGTTCAATACAATTTATTTGAGTTTTTATCCAATGCAAGTATGTCATGTTGTTAGATTTTTATCAGTATGCATTTCAAAGCCAACTTAGGAAAACATTAGGCATTCAAGGCTTTTATTAAAAGTAATTTATAATTATCATTTTTAAAAGTAATATGTTTTTACAACTCTAAAACCTGCCATGAAATTTGAAAAGTCCAAATATTTATAACACAAGTATCGACCTTCACCTTGCCAGTGGTTGGGTGATGGTCATTTATTCTCATTTCTTCTCCCATAAGGGACTGGTTAGCAAGAGGAACCCTAGGGAAGACCAGAGATTCACAGCCACATTCACACGTGAAAAGCCAGGCATGACTCACACAGCTTACTGTGGCCTTAAATGGCACAAATAAAGGGTGAAAGGCCCGATGTGTGCTTGCTACTGGGTGTTTAGCCTCTCCTTGGAAGAATTCTGTGCCTTTTATCAAGGGAACGTGAAATGTGCTGAAGATGTTTTGAAGTTCATGCAAGCCAGGCCTTAAAGAAATAATAAGGGAAGAAGAGAATCAAGATGTTTTTTTTTCCCCTGAGCCTAAGAGTACTCATAAATTATGGCAATCTCCTGAAAACAAAAATCCCAATTCTTGATGGTTTTCATTGCATTTACAGTATATAAGTGTAATCTTTTGCTTTACAACTTGACTGATTTTGTGTGAGTTGTTGACAATCTAGAGATCCCAAAGTTTCCCTCTAGAAGCACATGTTGGTGAAGCTGGGGCTCTAAATGATTGCATCACTGAACATAAACTAACTACGCTAGCTACTATATACCACATAAATCAGCATGTGTCTAAACCTTCTGCCGTGGTCGTTGCTCTATCAGTCACTTTCACTGAGCAATGTCGAGCGTTGCCTGCCTTTTGCAGACCAACATCTTGCAGCTATTTCACGGAGCCTCTCTTGAGCTTGTGGTTATTTTTCCTAGGATGAAACAGAATTCCGAGATAAATTATCTCCAATCAATATTAGTTTGAATTACAGCTTGGATGAATCCACCTTTAAAGAAGGCCTGGAAGTGAACCCAATACTAAACCACTACAGGGACAATGTCGTTACTGAACAGGTATGTCCTCGATGAACTTTGGTGGCACTTTTGACAGGTAACCTTTGGGGGTGTGGGTTCCTGTGACCTGAGATGAAGGCTGGCCCCTGATGTTTTCTTTCCTGTATATAGTTATGCAACATTTGGGAGGTTTTTTTTCTTTTTTCTAAGAGTTTTTTCTAACATGTTTCCTGAAACACCGCATCCTGATGTTTTCTGAAGCCCCTCCCCTTATGCAACCAAGATTTAATTTGTTCAAAATGTGGCAGTAATAAAAGCAACACAGCCTATAATACTCAAAACAATGACACATATCATACTTGACTGACATTTCAAAATTAATTGGAATTAGACAACAAGGTAAACTAGCCCATGTTGAGAGGTCATCTCATAACCTAGGGTACAGGACTGGGTAGAATTGGACATCATGAGATAAAAGCTTTGGTTTAATTTTTGGAATTGCTTGGAATTTTCAAGAGAAAGGATATGATTCAGGCTTTCCCAGATTATTCCTGATGTCTGGTTTGTACAATACAGGCTCACATCCTGGTGGAGTGTGGAGAAGATAATCTGTGTGTTCCTGACTTGAAGCTGTCGGCTAGACCGTGAGTTTAAATAAATAAATGTGTGCATTCTATCTAATGAAATACAGATGTTTATTTAAAGTTTCTCTGGATAAGGTACACACTTCCAACTAGAGGGGAAAAAAAGCAACTTACTTGAAATTCTTGAGTTTGGCAACACTTTGGGTTATCCTGGGGTTTGGTTATTTCTTTGCCATTGGCGTCAAATGACACCCTGAGATTTTGGCTGAGCTATTTCGTCTTTCAACAAAAGTTAAAAAAAAAAATAATGTTTTTTGTTAAAAGTAAACTCACATACAGGGTGGCTGGGGTTATATTTACTTGCCTGAGTCAAGTGGGCAAAGCATTCAGAGAGGGGGTTCTATCTACACCTTAACCAAACTGGTTTTCACAGCATGCATGGCTCAAAGCCATCCTTAAAAGTGTCAAAACAAAATTCATTTTAACTTGCTGGAAAAAAAGGAACTTAAAATGCACAGAAGGGAGTAAAGCATAAGATGTCAGAAAGTCAAATAAGAATCAAAGGGCTTCCTAGTTGTCAGTAACTGGGGGCCCAGACTCCAGCATCTGTAATTTCAGAAAGAATTCAGACTGAGATATAAAACATCCTCTGGTAGCAAAAGCAGATTTGTGCTCCTTCCTCTCCCAGAAACTATGGTTACTGCCATAGTTTGGAATCTGTATGGTAATTTCTCAAGGGAACTTTGCCCAAACTTCATAATTTACCAAGTGTCAAAAGCAATGGATTTGAGTGAAGGTCAAAAGTGGAAGAGTCATTTCTAAATGTTGGTTTCATTTGGAGTTCAAAGTGAATTAAGGTTCTTCAAAATCCTTCAAAACCTTCTATCAGCCATTTAGGATCCTGTTTGATCTGCCAGTTTCTTCCTTTTTATCATAAGTGTGTCATGTCCCTTCTTACTTTCTAAACCATCTCTCTTTTTTCTCATAACCTATTTTCTTCCTAATATATGTTTTCAGCAGTGTTCTGAAGCTGCTTAATTCTGGCTTTTAAGCCAAATGTTAATTTTGCAGAACTTTTTGCTAGCAGGTTGCTAAGTATATTGGTAGCTTGGAATTAACTACAGTGAGACGATTTATACCATTGGAATCCACAAATGCTATAAATTGGTTTTCTTGTGGTTTGAGATCTGGTTGTCAAACATTCCCAGCACCCCACTGGGTGTTTTTCTGCTATTCCCAACCAGACACAGTTCTCCTGACTCTTCCTGCCACTCCTTCCTGATGATCTATCTTCTTTATTGAAGTTCTAGTTTAGTATTTGCTCTGTTCCTTTTCCCTCCTAAATTATTTTAAAAGAAAATCCATGAAGTCAGAGAAATAGAATAAACTAATCATTCTTCCTAAAACTACATTTTTTTAGAGATAAGCACCAGATTATCATTGGAGATGAAAATCACCTTATGCTCATAATAAACGCAAGAAATGAAGGGGAGGGGGCCTATGAAGCGGAACTCTTTGTAATGATACCAGAAGAGGCGGATTATGTTGGCATTGAACGTAACAACAAGGTAATGCCTGAAAATTATTTGAAGTAAGGAGCTGGGTATGCTTTCAAATTCACATAATGTTAAGTAGGGTCATCAAGCCTGAGTGAGTTTCTTCCTAACTGAGAGAGAACAAAATGGTACCTTGCTCTGTCAAATCATGGTAGGATGAAGGGTTTACACTGTGGTAATGTCTGTCTTTGCCACAGTACAAAGGTAAGTTTGCCAAAGACTGAAAGCTGAAGCAAGGAAGAGAACAGAGCTGGACAAATGGTAGATCAGCTAATATCCCAGGCTAACTCCCCGTCCTTGTGGGATTTTCAAGGTTTGTTTTGAGTTCCTTTTAGTTCCCAGCAGGTCACTAGAGCCTGGTTTTGATTATTAGTTGGGAAAAAGGTCCAGCCAATCTTGCTGAGCACTGATAACAACCTGGACAGGAACTGGAAAGGAAACTAGTAAATTTTTCTTTCTTCTTGGTCCACTTTGGGATTGTGACCAGGAAAAAAAAAACTGTTTCTATGTTCTTATGTTTGTTAAAATGACACTATGCTATTTATCCTCTTTACATTCGTTATCAGAACATGAAATTTCCCACCTCAATATATCCTCTGCTCCTACAGTGTTCTTAATCACTTGGTCTAGAAAACCATTATTAATTCATTATATATTAATAAAGAGTCCCTCAGTTTCAGAAGTATACAAAACTCACAATTGAGAGTAGAGACCAAGTTCCACATTTCTTTCAATAGGAACAGGCACATCATAGGCACTCCTTAAATACTTGTTGAAGGATTTATTTAACTAAAGTTTATTAAATGTCTTGCTGGTTTCCAAATACTGAAACCACTAGGAGTTCTAATGATTTTTTTTCTAATGATTAAGGAGTTCTAATAATTTAATAAAAAGGTATTCCTCTGTTTTGATATTGCTATTTTAAAGCCATTTTAATACTTAGGGAATATGAAACACTCTGTTAGCACTTCTAGTTTCAGGAATTTTGTTTTAATTAAATGATCTTTTCCCTGTAAAAGAAAAGAAGAATCCAGATGAAAAAGAATCAAGTATCTTTGACTCATTTAAAATTATTATGAGTTTCAATGGAAGAAATTCATAGAACAAATATCTCCAAGTTCATCAAGTTGTATCCATTGAATATGTATAGCTTTGGTTGTGTCAATCATACCTCAATAAAGGAGTTTTAAAAAATGGTCCAAATTTTTTCTCTTTTCCATGTCAGCAATGAGACTAGGAAGAGGAATATTCATCCCATTTGTTTTCAGAAGTGTATGAAGCTGTACAACCTGTTCCTTCCTGTCCCCATTTCAGACATGAAAATCAATTTGTCCCCTCATTTCTCCAGTGAATGGCCTATAATCATTTCATTTTCTTCTTCCTCTAGTTACGTGATTTTCCTTACTCATTTCTCCATTAAAGTTACTTCAAGATATGAAAATATGAGAATAAATGGAGCACTTTTGAATGGGAGAAGGAAGATGGCGGCGAGGGGAGTGCATTGCCCCCGTGTGCTGCTTCACTGTGTGGGAGTATGACAAGTCAGGACGGCTAAAGGATATCTTGTTAGGAATTTCCAGCAATAGTGGGGTGCTCCGGAACCTGGAGGAAGGATTTCCATCGCACGAGGATCGGCTACTGGGACTCAAACGCGAGAGGTTTGTCGCACGGAGGGTAACACTGCTTATTCAGCAAATCGCCCCGCGGCTAGAGTCTGCAGCGCGCGCTGGGAAACGAGGAGATAGCGACGCAGGGATACAGCGCTGCAGTTTCTGCCAGCCGTGCAAGCACCGTACTCAGGGCTGAATTCTGGGTTCGAGATGGGGGAAGAAAGCGGTCCATCTCGGTTCTCCACACCGGTCAGACCACAGAGGAGGCCAGCAGCCACCATGTTGGAAAGCTGACGTTACCATCCCTGTTTGCGACTGACCGCAGCTCATTCAGCCATAGAACAAGAAATTTCAGGCTGCAATTCGCCTGCGGCTTGGAGACAGATTGCTAGGGTTCAGTGCCTGGGTGCTTCTTAGAACCTGATCTTATCGGAGCGAACACCGAGCGCGGGGCGGCCAAGTTCCGGCTCCCGGAACCGTCCCGGAACCGTCCTGGCCCAGGGCTGCGGAGCCTGCGGAGGCTGCTTCTTGGATCCTGCTCCTATCAGAGCATACACCAAGCACTAAGCGGCCGAATTCCGGCTCCCGGAACTGAGCCCGCGGGGACTGCTTCTTGGAGCCTACACTTATAGGAGCTTACACCAAGCACGGAGCGGCCGAGTTCCGGCTCCCGGAACTTCCCTGGCCCGGGGCTAGGAGCCCGCAGAAACTGCTTCTCGGTCCGGGTCCTGCTGAGGGCCGGTCAGGACTCACCCGTTGCTTTGGTTGCCCGGCAAGGGGAACGAAATGCTGCCATTCGCATAGGATACCAACATGGCAGAGATCTGATGTCATCAGAAAGCGGTGGAGGAGAGAACTTCATCAATACCAGCGGCGACAGAAACAGTTGGTCTCCTGGTAGGGGGGGTGAGGCACAGATACCCGAGTCTCTCTCGATTTGTCGTGGAGCCAGAGGGGAGGAGCCGGGCCGCCGCCAGCGCCCGGAGCAGGCCCAGCAGCTCGCCAGCGTGGTGACCGCGTGACCCCAATAGGAGAGGGGGCGGAGAGGAGCCGCCACCCACACCCGCAAGGTGGGCAGACCCGCGACCCAGAGGTACATGGGCGTGGTAGGAGGGGCAGGGCAGAGCCGCCGTTCGCGCTTGCAAGGTAAACAGACCTGTGACAGCCTGGCGGGTCAGGCCCAGGGGCCTGCCAGTGTGGTACACACGTCACCCCAACTGGAGTAGGGGCAGAGCAGATCCTTCTCCCACGCCCGGATCAGGCCCTGCCGGGGTGGTGGTCACGTGACCCCAATTGGAGTGGGGGCGGAGCGGAACTGCCACCCGTGCCCGCAGGGTGAGCAGACCTGTGACCAACCTGCAGATCAGGCCCAGGGGTCTGCAGGCGTGGTAGGAGGGGCAGGGCAGATCCGCCGCCCGTGCCTCCAAGGTAGGCAGACCTGCAACAGACCGGCGGATCAGGCCCAGGAGCCGACCAGCGTGGTACACACACCACCCCAATTGGAGTAGGGGCAGAGCAGAGCCTCCACCCGTGCCAGAAAGGTGGGCAGATCTGCGACCGACCAGCGGGACAGGCCCAGTGGCCTGCCGGTACGACAGAAACGTCACCCCATTTGGAGTAGGGGCAGAGTAGAGCCGCCGCCCACGCCTGCAGGGTAGGCAAACCTGCAACCGACCGGCGGATCAGGCCCGGTGGCCTGCCGGCGTGGTACACTCGTCACCCCAATTGGAGTAGGGGCAGAACAGAGCCGCCGCCAGCGCCCAGAACAGGCCCAGTGACCTGCCAGCGTGGTAGCCACGACACCCCAATTGGAATAAGGAGAGAGCAGAGCCGCCGCCCGCGCCTGCAGGAAAGATACGCAAGCAGTATGAAAAGACAAGGAAAGAAAGGACCACAAGCAATGCAGGTCAACGCAACTTTAGAAGAGGTAACAGCTGCAGCAGATGGAATGTCAGATAAAGAATTCAGGATATACATGCTTCAGATGATCTGGAGTATCAAGGAAGACATTAAACAGCAAAATCAGACAATGAAAGATCACTTCGACAAGGAATTACACAAACAAATCCAGGAAGCAAAGGATCAACTATACAGGGAGATAGAGGTTATAAAAAACAAACAAACAGAAATCCTAGAAATGCAGGAAGCAATAAACCAACTTAAAAACTCAATGGAGAATACTACCAGCAGAGTAGAACACTTAGAAGATAGAACATCAGACAATGAAGATAAAGTATTTCAACTGGAAAAGAACATAGACAGCTCAGCAAGACTGTTAAGAAACCATGAGCAGAACATCCAAGAAATATGGGATAACATTAAGAGACGACACTTAAGAGTCATTGGGATACAGGAAGGTACAGAGCTCCAAACCAAAGGAATGAGCAGTCTATTCAATGAAATAATATGAGAAAACTTCCCAGACTTGAAGAATGAGACAGAATCCCAAATCCTAGAAGCCTACAGGACACCGAATGTACAAATTCATAAGAGATCCACACCTAGACACATTACAATGAAGATGCCCAACATACAGAATAAGGAGAGAATTTTAAAAGCTACCAGAGAAAGGAAGCAGATTACATTTAGGGGTAAGCCAATCAGGATAACAACTGATCTTTCAACACAGACTCTGAAAGCTAGAAGATCCTGGAATGACATATTTCAAACACTGAAAGAAAATGGGTTCCAACCAAGAATTGTGTATCCAGCGAAATTAAGCTTCAGGATGGAAGATGAAATTAAAACCTTCCACGATAAACGAAAGTTTAAAGAATTCGCAGCTAGAAAACCATCTCTTCAAAACATCCTCGCCAAAGCATTACAGGAAGAGGAAATGGAAAATAACAATGAAAAGCAACAGTGGGAGGTAGGACAGTAAAGGGGGTAAAAATAATCAAAGAGGAAAACAAACCATGTTTAGTAACAGAAATAAACAAATATGGCTGGAAGAACAACCCATATCTCAATAATAACCCTAAATGTCAATGGCTTAAACTCACCACTTAAGAGACACAGGCTAGTAGAATGGATCACAAAACAAGACCCAACAATATGCTGCCTACAGGAGACGCATTTGATAGGAAAAGACATACATAGGCTGAAGGTGAAAGGTTGGGAAAAATCATATCACTCATATGGACTTTGGAAACAAGCAGGAGTGTCCATACTCATATCAAATAAAATGGATTTCAAGCCAAAGTTAATCAAAAGGGATAAAGAGGGACACTACATACTGCTTAAGGGAACCATACACCAACAAGACATAACAATCATAAATATTTATGCCCCAAACAATGGTGCAGCTATGTTCGTCAAACAAACTCTTCTCAAGTTCAAGAGTCTAATAGACCACCATACCATAATCATGGGAGACTTCAACACACCTCTCTCGCCACTGGACAGATCTTCCAAACAAAAGTTGAATAAGAAAACTATAGAACTCAATAACACTATTAATAACCTAGACCTAATTGACATATATAGAGTATACCACCCAACATCAAGCAGTTACACTTTTTTCTCAGCAGCACATGGATCCTTCTCAAAAATAGATCATATATTATGTCACAGGGCAACTCTTAGACAATATAAAGGAGTAGAGATAATACCATGCATCCTATCTGATCATAATGGAATGAAACTGAAAATCAACGATAAAAGAAGGAAGGAAAAAGCATACATCACTTGGAGAATGAACAATAGGTTACTGAATGATCAATGGGTTATAGAACACATCAAGGAGGAAATTAAAAAATTCTTAGAGATTAATGAAAACACAGACACAACATATTGGAATCTATGGGACACATTGAAAGCAGTTCTAAGAGGAAAATTCATTGCTTGGAGTTCATTCCTTAAAAAAAGAAAAAAAAACAACAAATAAATGATCTCATACTTCATCTCAAAATCCTTGAAAAAGAAGAGCAAAACAACAGCAAAAGAAGTAGAAGGCAAGAAATAATTAAAATCGGAGCTGAAATTAATGAAATCGAAACAAAAGAAACAATTGAAAAAATTGACAAAACTAAAAGTTGGTTCTTTGAAAAAATAAACAAAATCGACAGACCCTTAGCCATGCTAGCGAAGAGAAGAAGAGAGAGAACTCAAATTACTAGCATACGGGATGAAAAAGGCAATATCACAACAGACACTTCAGAAATACAGAAGATAATCAAAAACTATTTTGAATCCTTATACTCCAATAAATTAGAAGATAGTGAAGGCATAGATAAATTTCTTAAGTCATATGATCTGCCCAGATTCAGTCAGGAGGATATTGAAAACCTAAACAGACCAATATCAATTGAGGAAATAGAAGAAACCATAAAAAGACTACCAACTAAGAAAAGCCCAGGACCGGATGGGTATACAGCAGAATTTTACAAAACCTTTAAAGAAGAACTAATACCAATACTTTTCAAGCTACTTCAGGAAATAGAAAAGGAGGGAGAACTTCCAAATTCATTCTATGAGGCCAACATCACCCTGATACCTAAACCAGACAAAGACACTTCAAAGAAAGAAAACTACAGACCAATATCTCTAATGAACCTAGATGAAAAAATCCTCAATAAAATTCTGGCGAATCGGATACAAAAACATATCAAAAAAATTGTACACCATTATCAAGTAGGATTCATCCCTGAGATGCAAGGCTGGTTCAATATATGGAAATCAATAAATGTTATTCACCACATCAATATACTTAAAAATAAGAACCATATGATCATCTCGATAGATGCGGAAAAAGCATTCGACAAAGTACAGCATCCCTTTATGTTCAAAACTCTAGAAAAACTAGGGATAACAGGAACATACCTCAATATTGTAAAAGCAATCTATGCTAAGCCTCAGGCTAGCATCATTCTGAATGGAGAAAAACTGAAGGCATTCCCTCTAAAATCTGGAACAAGACAGGGATGCCCTCTCTCTCCACTTCTGTTCAACATAGTTCTCGAAACACTGGCCAGAGCAATTAGACAGACGAAAGAAATTAAAGGCATAAAAATAGGAAAAGAAGAACTTAAATTATCACTATTTGCAGATGATATGATTCTATACCTAGCAGACCCAAAAGGCTCTACAAAGAAACTATTAGAGCTAATAAATGAATTCAGCAAAGTGGCGGGATATAAAATCAACACGCATAAATCAAAGGCATTCCTGTATATCAGCGACAAATCCTCTGAAATGGAAATGAGGACAACCACTCCATTCACAATATCTTCAAAAAAAATAAAATACTTGGGAATCAACCTAACAAAAGAGGTGAAAGACTTCTACAATGAAAACTACAGAACCCTAAAGAGAGAAATAGAAGAAGATCTTAGAAGATGGAAAAATATACCCTGTTCATGGATAGGCAGAACTAACATCATCAAAATGGCGATATTACCAAAAGTTCTCTATAGGTTTAATGCAATGCCAATCAAAATCCCAACGGCATTTCTTGTAGAAATAGAGAAAGCAATCATGAAATTCATATGGAAAAATAAAAGACCCAGAATAGCAAAAACAATGCTAAGCAGGAAGTGTGAATCAGGCGGTATAGTGATACCAGACTTCAAACTATACTACAGAGCAATAGTAACAAAAACAGCATGGTACTGGTACCAAAACAGGCGGGTGGACCAATGGTACAGAATAGAGGACACAGAAACCAATCCACAAAACTACAACTATCTTATATTTGATAAAGGGGCTAAAAGCATGCAATGGAGGAAGGATAGCATCTTCAACAAATGGTGCTGGGAAAACTAGAAATCCATATGCAACAAAATGAAACTGAATCCCTTTCTCTCGCCATGCACAAAAGTGAACTCAAAATGGATCAAGGAGCTTGATATCAAATCAGAGACACGCCGTCTGATAGAAGAAAAAGTTGGCTACGATCTACATTCGGTGGGGTCGGGCTCCAAATTCCTCAATAGGACACCCATAGCACAAAAGTTAATAACTAGAATCAACAAATGGGACTTACTCAAACTAAAAAGTTTTTTCTCAGCAAAAGACACAATAAGAGAGGTAAATAGGGAGCCTACACCCTGGGAACAAATCTTTACTCCTCACACTTCAGATAGAGCCCTAATATCCAGAGTATACAAAGAACTCAAAAAATTAGACAATAAGAGAACAAACAACCCAATCAACAAATGGGCCAAGGACCTGAACAGACACTTCTCAGAGGAGGACATACAGTCAATCAACAAGTACATGAAAAAATGCTCAACATCTCTAGCTGTCAGAGAAATGCAAATCAAAACCACCCTAAGATACCATCTCACTCCAGTAAGATTGGCAGCCATTATGAAGTCAAACAACAATAAGTGCTGGCGAGGATGTGGGGAAAAGGGTACACTTGTACATTGCTGGTGGGACTGCAGATTGGTGCAGCCAATTTGGAAAGCAGTATGGAGATTTCTTGGAAAGCTGGGAATGGAGCCACCATTTGACCCAGCTATTCCCCTTCTTGGTCTATTCCCTAAAGACCTAAAAAGAGCATGCTACAGGGACACTGCTACATCGATGTTCATAGCAGCACAGTTCACAATAGCAAGACTGTGGAACCAACCTAGATGCCCTTCAATAGACGAATGGATAAAAAAATGTGGCATTTATACACAATGGAGTATTACTCTGCATTAAAAAATGACAAAATCATAGAATTTACAGGGAAATGGATGGCATTAGAGCAGATTATGCTAAGTGAAGCTAGCCAATCCCTAAAAAACAAATGCCAAATGTCTTCTTTGATATAAGGAGAGTAACTAAGATCAGAGTAGGGAGGAAGAGCAGGAGAAGAAGATTAACATTAAATAGGGATGAGAGGTGGGAGGGAAAGGGAGAGAGAAGGGAAATTGCATGGTAATGGAAGGTGACCCTCAGGGTTATACAGTGGAGCAGGTAGAGAGAGAGGAGGGGAGGGGAGGGGAGAGGTGGGGAGGGGGAAGGGTGGAGGATGGGAAGGGCAGCGGAGCACAACAGACACTAGTATGGCAATATGTAAATCAATGGATGTGTAACTGATGTGATTCTGCAATCTGTGTATAGGGTGAAGGTGGGAGTTCATAACCCACTTGAATCAAAGTGTGGAATATGATATGTCAAGAAATTTGTAATGTTTTGAACAACCCACAATAAAAAATTAAAAAAAAAAATGGAGCACTTTTATGTATGCTTATAAAGATGGTGTTTGATGACCATTTTGAGTTGAAAACTGTCATCGTGTAACAAACCTCTACAAAGAAAGAAAAATCATCTATAAATACTTATATGCAAATAATATGTGAGCAAATTACAAACATGAAGCTCAAGTGTGATATTTTTTTAAATGTTCCAGAGCTCCACTCACGTTTTTGTTTTGATTCCCTTTGTGTCACTCCACCCCTGACTTCATTAAACAAAACATCCATGTTCTTTTAGCAAAACTTTCAGCTGACTGTTCCCTTGGTTGCAATGGAAAACCTGGGAGAGGGCTTATCACTCTGTGGTTGGCTGTAAATAATACCATCGACCTTATCCGTCATCTCAAATGAACCCTTAGCAAATTTTTCTCTCCATCAATTTCCCTTCGGCCAAGATTTTTATTCAGTCTTTGAATTTTACAAGACTAAGCCACATTCTGTTTCCTTCTTTGTTTTTAATACAGTTTGAGGTTTGTGAACCTTTTCATTTAAATGCAGTTTAGGTTTTGTTTTTTTAGTAAAACATTCTCTTAAGGGGAAAAGTATTAGGAATTATCTGATTGTATATTTGGGAGTTTTATTGTTGTTCTTGAAAACATTCATCTTTTAGATGCTGATTATTACTTTCTCTAGAAACATGAATTGAGCCAACCTATACCCTTTCTTTCATTGATTTTTCTTCTAAATTTTTCTAGGAATAAAGGCCTATATGCCTTATTATTGTTGTTATAATAAAATACGTGTGAGGTCCGATTTACCATTTTCACCATTCGCAGTGTGCAATCCGGTGGCTTACGTTCACACTGCTGTACACCCATCACAGTTTCCAGTTCCAGAACTTTTCATTATCCCAAACTGAAACTCTGTCTTCATTACAGTCCCATTACCCTTTTTTCCCATACCCTAGTAACCACTCTTCTTTCTGTCTCTACAAAGCCCCTTCTGTTCTAGGTAGTTCATACACATCTTCACTTAAATCTCTCCAAGCACCTCACCTTCAGCCTGTCCCTAACTAGACTTTTGTCTTCCCACCACACACTCCTCCTGTATTTCTATCTCAGAGAATGGCAGCAGTAGCCACCCAATTTCCGAAAGCCTAAAGCCAGTCCTTCATTTCTTAGTCCATATTCCACCTCTCCATCCACTGGCACTGACTCTGCCTTCCTCTCAATCGGCATGACCCATTAACCAGATTTTTCCAACAGTCTCCTAATTCATGTTCCCATCTGCCTGATACCAGTCCCTTCACTACAGAGAAAACCATCTTGTTCAAATGCACATCTGACCATGTCACTCTCTGACTTGAAATCTTCACCAGTTCCCTGTTGTTTGGGGAATAAGATCCAAATCCTTCACATGACTTCTGAAGCTATTCATACTGCCACCCCAGCTCACCTCTTTAGCCTCACCATGGCTTACTGGTTCTTTCTGCTCACCTAACTTACCTCTCTTTACTCATCCTTCAGACACTGATAATAATTGAGATGTACTAATAACTGAGACTTAATAATAATTGAGGTTGCTAATATTTATTAACAGTGGCTATGGGCTAGATACTGTTTGGAGCTCTTGTAGGTATATAATTTATTCAAGCCCCATAACAACCTTATAGAGAAACTGCTATCATGATACCTGTTTTTTAGATAAGGAGAAATGAAGTAGCATGCCCAAGATTACAACAGTCATTGTTTCTAGCAGAATCAAGATTCAAATCTCACCTGTCTAACCACTGGCAAGCATTGTCCCCTTCAACTTAAATGCCACCCCCACCAGGACATCTCCAATTGCTCAAATCCATGTGTATGTTCTCCTTTATCATGATTTATTTCTCCTGTTATAAAACTTACCAGCTCCTACATAATAATATGTTTCCATTGCTTGTTATAATGGCTGGTAATTTACTTGCTACCATTATAATATTAATTAGAAATTCAATGAGGGCAAAAGATCTTATCTATCAAAACCTGATAAATAGCTGGTCCACAGTAAATATTTTTAGTGGATGAATATGTGAGTGAATCATACTTTAAGAGCTATAAACAGATTAGAACCAAAATGTTCCTGGAACTGCTGACGAAAATAATCTAGAAATATCTAGAAAAACAATCATTGTTTCTCTCGTAGAAAGGAAATAAAGGTTAAAAAAAGACAGAGGGTGGAGGGGATGTGGGAGTGAGAAAAACCTTTGATTGATTTCAAATAACTATTTCTAGAAAGCTGGGAAAATGTCCTCATTTATCCTTTAAGACTTAGATAAGATGAAAAAATATTTTCTATAGAAACTAAATCCTTGAATTATATTCAAGGGACATATGGGCACTTGTGAAAGCTTTTTATTCTGTCTTTGTGTCTGAGTTAATAATCTCAACATGAAACATCTCTGTGTAATTAGGATTAGTTATGGGATTTTAAGAAGTTGAATACTTGCTAAATCAAACTTTAGAAAAGAGAAGATGACCAGCTTTTGGAAAATATGCTTTTTGGTTCCTTCAGCGTAACTAACATGTCATTCAGGGTATTTGGAGAGAGCGTGTGTTAAATGTGCTTCCAAATGTCAGTGATTTACTCCTTTCCCTTTAGTTAAGACTGTGTGTGTTGAAGTCTCAAAGTGTGTGATTTGCCTAGGGAATTCTCTATGTGGATGTCTGGAATTTAGAGTTTGTTGTTTTGATTTGGGTTTGGATTTGGGGTTTTTCATTACTAAAGTAGAAAGAAAGAAATAGAGGATCTTTTCCAATACTTTTACTTGAAAATTTCACATTTCTTCCTTCCATAAAATTTCAACACTTCTGATAGGCAAAGGACCATCTTGGTGGGAATTATCTCCAGGACAGAAATCCCCAAAAGGGTGATCCATTGTAAAAAATAATCATATTGCAAGGTTATCTTTGGGAATTGATGACATGTAATAGTTAGAGCAAGATAATGGATTAGTGTAAGTAGCTATCATCCAATGGAGAGCAGGGGCATAGGCCAGTAGGTTCCAGATTATGGAAAAAGAGTCAGGATGAGAGTCGAGGGAGGGATTTCTAGGCAGCTGGGAGTAGCATGAGGACAGGAAGTAGAGGTGGGAGGAGCAGAAGGCAGCAAAGATAAACTCCTTTTACCTCCCCTTCTCTAGGGTAGAGTTCTTCCAAGTTGACTTTTTATAAACTCTAATCAAAACAGGATATAGGGAGAAGCAAAGAGATTGGAATTATACTAGTTAAGTATAAAAGTCTTCTCTTTGCATATTTGGAGTATTGAACAAAATTAACTCTAGACAAGACCATGATGGGTAGAAATTTGTATTCAAGGAAATTCTCTTGCAAATGTTCATCAAGTCTTGTGATGAACCATACATGTTACTGGATTTCGCTTTTGAAATTTCGCTTTTAACATAAGGAATGTCTGTTTATTCATGCCCTGATTTACACATTAACATCAGTGAAAATAATGTCCAAAATATTCACGTGAATATGAGCATTGTGTTCCTCGGTGAAGCCCATGTTTACCATTTAACACATTTTCTTCTAAAATTTTACTTTCCCCTTTTTCTCTCAGATTTCTTCTGAGTCAGTGGTCACAGATTAATTTCTGTGCAGCCCTTCTCACACAGGTGTTTGAAATCAAGGGCAGCTCCCAGGCCCCACATGCTTCATGTCCGGGATGTAATTTATTCTGCCCCTTGAAATCCAAGCTGGTGTTCTTTCCCGTTGTAGGTACTGCGGCCACTGAGCTGTGAGTACAAGATGGAAAATGTGACCAGGATGGTGGTGTGTGACCTTGGGAACCCTATGGCGGCTGGAACAAATGTAAGAGAAAACCAGCAGAATGTACCAATTTCCGTCGAATTGAATTTTACAGAGAAATCGTACTCCCCCATTAGCACTCATCAACCTAGCACACAGCACCCAAGACAAATTAGGCAGGAAATTACCAAGGTGGAAGAATTTAGCACTAGAACCATAGACTGATGATCACAGGTCAAAAATACAAAAAGATGTTGACTTTTACAGGGTTTCTTTTTAGACTTTACATTTGAGTCTTTTTCAGCAAATCTATGAAGATGTTCTTCCTAGATTTTTTTCCTTTAATATTTTTTTTAATTTTATAAAGACTTTCCCCCTTGAATTAAAAAATAAATAAAATGTACGGGGGGGACTTAAAATAACTTAATTTTAGCAAAAAAAGTTTAACTATTATTTTCAGTATACCTTCCTATATGGATATTATTCACAGTATTCATATTTAAATTATTGCTATACTGTAGCTTTTGAATCAACTGTGCTAGGTATTCATTTGAAAAATAACACAGAAAATTGTTGATAGCAAGGGCAAAAAGGTTGATGACTTTCTCTAACATGCTTGTAAAAGAATAGGAGTTATTTGTTTTTCTCCTTCTCCTCCTTCTTTTACTTCTGTTTCCAGATTTAGGAACTTTCCACTCAGGACTACTTATGGACAATCAATTTCTTTTATGTAATCCTAGTTTAAGTCCACACATAGTAACTTCTTATAATAAATCTCATCATGGCAATTATATTATAAAGTCATAAGGCAGGAAAAAAAATTCTGAAATCTGAAAATACTACATAATTAAATCTTCCATAAACTGAACTAACATATTCTTAGATTTAAAATTAGTGTTCATATTTATCAATGAAATGGTTTGTTTGAAAAATCTTATGAAAAGTTATAATTATATGTAGGTTTGTATTCAAGTGACTTCTCCATGGATTCTAAAGAGTGCTGCTCCTCTGGACATCCTTTTAAAGGGAGCTCTGCAGTCACTAAGAGCATCCTGTCCTTCCCTGGGAGATCTAGGCACACACAGAGAAGCCTTCCAGTAAATAAATCTTTTAGGCCAATGCTTCACAAAATTACCTGAGCATGTGAAACCTTTTTCTCAAATAATATATATTCCCAATTTATACTTCAGGATATAAACAAGAATAATATAGACTATATAGACTGTACACTGATATTGGGTATTTTAAAAAAATGTACCAAGCTGTAGTCCAGTAAACTTACTTCTTGGGTCAAAAAAATATTTAAGTGAAAGGTAAATTCCTCTAACAGATTACTGTTGGGTAACATGGATCAATTCTCCTGTGTGTTATAAACCCATCCCTGGAGAAAGGGGGTACTTTTGTGTTCTTTTATTCAATTTTCCAAAACAACCCCATGAGTCAAGTATTCCTGCAATTTATGGATGAGGAGACTGGGGCACAAAGAAATCAAATGAATTACCCAAAGTCACACAGAAGTTGAAGACAGAACCTAGATTTAAACCAGGCCTAACCACAAAGACCTTACTCTGTCTGGTCTGCAAAACTGTGAGAGGATTTGGATAAAAACTAATGAAGAGCAGATGAGACTTTAAAATGACTCCATGGAAGAGAATGGGATGTCCAAACTGAGATATTAGAACATTTTTCACTATAATCCTTTTTAGTTAGAAGCTAATAAATTCTTTTGCCAGTTTTGAAGAAAAATATCCAACCACCCAATATGATTACCTAAGGACAAATGAAAATGAACTGACATGGTGCCATAGAGTTAGCATCTGTAGGTGTAGTCACTCTGTCCTTCTCCAGTATTGGTAAGTGTTAAATCTGGACTAGAGTTTGTATAAGGTCATTGATAACAGAGGATCGTCTTGGAGCAAAAACTGGCCACCAGTGTCATTCAAAAAGGAGGGTAAAAATGGCGGTGTGGTCTGAACCACAAATGTGTTTATGTGAAAGGATGTCAATCCATTTTACCAGCAAATAATCTTTAAAAGTCAGGGAAGTAAATTGTTTACATTCATTTATCTCCGAGTTCTCTAGTAGGAGAAACCTAATAGCTTTCTTATCTTACCCCTTAATGCCCTTAAACACATCAAATTTTATTGCATTCTGTTTTGTTATAAAAGACTTTGATTTATTTACTTCTTCATTTTGTACTTTTAAAAGACTCTCAGTGAATTGTAGTAAAATTCCAAATAGAAATGCAGCTCTAAATCTTTTTTTTTAAAAAATCATAAATCACCAGGAATATTTATCTCAGTCCCAATATTTTCAAAAAATTAATTTCCAAGTGACTTTTAGCATAACAAAACACTCAAGGTAGTATTTAGAAGTTTTACTTCTGATTTTTAAATAGTAAAGTCATATTCCTTTAGTAGTTATAATAGAAAACAGTTCACGACAATAAGGTTCCTAACAACTCGCAAGTTTTCTATAATAAGAAAATGAAAAGAGAAAAAAGGAGGGGAGATCAAAAAAAATTTTGAAATGAATATCCCAAGATCTGGTGTTAGGTATGAGTTAAGACCACATGTGCCTCTTATCAATATGACCTTGCCATGCCTTGATTTGTCTTCATCCTTGTGAACTGCTCTATACTGAAGACCAACATGAAGCAGCCTCATTCACAATACTGTACAATTCCCATCATGGGTGTGTGCAAACAAGGGCACCCTCCCATCATTCTTTTAACAATTTTTACTGCATCCTTCTGTATGCCTCTTGCTAAACTAGAATCTGACAATATAAATATGAAAATACGCAATTTCCTTTCAATATGAAAATCTAAATTTGCAAAGTCATAGATTTGAGTTGTGGTAGAGTAGTACAAGGAGACCGAGAATAAAGAGGTAAAAATTCTTCCTGGCCTGGCCGATGACTACAGAACTTAGACAACAACTCTAATCCTGAGTTTTGAAGCCTAAGTAGGAGTTCTTCAAGTAGCAAAAGGCTTAAAAAAAATCTCTCAAAGAAAAGAGCATGAGCAATGGCCTGACCAAAAAAAAAAAAAAAATCACCCATTTGGAATTAGAAAGGACTTGCTTGTTACTGGAGCATGAGGGTGCACATGCTTTATAATTAAGATACATCTTGGTTTAAATACAGGCTTTTGCCACTTATCAGCTATGAAACTTTGGGCAAGTCACAGAGAAATGGGGAAAAACCTACTTGTAGGAAGTTTTGAAGTAAGACACTGAGATGGTGTAAGTAAAGCTACTAGGATGGTGTTTAGCCCTTAGCACATTCCATAAAGTCCAGTGAAATAATGAGGATGATCTATGACCAAAATGATAATTTACTCTTAGAATTTTATTGATTCTCATTAATGTGTTTTTAGATTCGATTTTATTCTCATAGTATAGTAGCTGTGATTCTGGAGTCATTATGCAAGGGTTTAAATTCCTGCTCTGTAGTTTATTGCTCTGCACCTGGAGCAAGACATCTCTTTAATCCTCAGATTGCTATTCATTTATAAAATGTCAACCACTGTACCTATCTCAGAGTGCTTGTCTTAATTACAGGACATGAGGCACATAGGCATAGTACAGTGCTTGGAAGAATAATGTAATTTTGTAGACATGTTAACTATTATTCCAACTTCCTCATTTTATATGATTGTTTTCTCCGTTTTTAAAATCTATTTTCTTTTTTTAAATTTTTTTAATATTTATTTTTTAGTTTTCAGTGGACACAACATCTTCATTTTATTTTTATGTGGTGCTGAGGATCAAACCCAGGGCCCCATGCATGCCAGGCGAGCGTGCTACCACTTGAGCCACATTCCCAGCCCCTATTTTTAAATTATAAAAATAATAGAGCAAAAATTAATAATAATAAGAGCAGTTTTTTAAAAAATTGGAAATAAAGGAGGAAAAAATGATCCATACAACCATAACCCTAACCTAACATATTGTTGTGGAATACTTCCCTCCAATACATCCCCACTCCCATGTGGTAATTTTTCCATGCATAGACTTTTTAAAACAAGTTACACAAAGAACTTTGTAACTTTTATTCTTTGTTGTTCACTATTACATCAACAGCATCATCCACATTATTGCATTGACCTTATAGCTATAATTTAAACAACTATATAATGTCTATCAAACGGAAGCATCATAGATTTCTGAACCAATCCTCTCATATATTTGGGTTGATGCCAATAAATGCATTAGGGAGGTGACATACAAAGAAGGGGTACAGGACAAAATATAGATTGACTTGAATCTTCTGGACCCCTGAAGTCTGATTCCATGACTTCCTCTCAGCTCTCAGTCACCCAGGGCAGAAGCAGATAAAAGGATATTACAGAGACTAAGTCTCAATTTTTGGAGGAATTACTTAGGAAATATTTTCACATAATAACTTTGTGTCCTTTGTGTGTTCTGTTGTTGTTGTCATTGTTTTCAGTATTCTCTGGGCCTCCGGTTTGCAGTTCCACGTCTTGAGAAAACCAACATGAGCATTAACTTCGATCTCCAAATCAGAAGGTTAGACCTTTCAATGCTCACATTATGGACAGCACTCATGAGCAGAGATTCATAGTGAAATATCTGCCACTTACAAGCTCTTTTATATGAAAAATTCTTCTGAAATCAGAACCTAGACTTTCACAGATCAGCTATTCTTCATTTTTCTCAAATTATTTCAGTTTTTTCAACATTTTTCTTTTGACACAGAGTCTGCATTTCATAGGCCTCATTATGAGATAATCAGATTTTGTCCTGGACACCCTTCACCTCACTTCCCCTCCACTTTCCCTCATTCCACACACATGACTTCTCCCTCCCCCACCACACCCCATAGTCACAGTGTAGCATCAGGTAATTACTGCAAATCTACAAAAAAAGCATAGATTTTGCATGTGCAATCTTGAAATTGCCTGACATTTTCAGGATGAAGAAGTCTGTGATAGTTTACTTGGGAGCACAATGCAGGCAACAGAATATCATATTTGGGGGGCAGAGCCTTTTCCAGCAATGATAAACTGAGCCACATAGATGGCCATCTCCCTTTTCTAAGGATGATCCTGTTCAAGAACTCAGCTGTAACTTTGTCCTTTCATTGTCTATTCTGTTTGCTCCTTCATGACCAAAAGTGGTAAGGAAGACCCACAGAGTAGTGAGGCATGCAGGTCAAGGCTTCCTGGCACTTCGACCCATTAGCTGGGAATGGAATCAGTTTAATGGCTCAAAATCCATATTAAAAGAAAAGGATCTAGGCATGGTTATACACATGCAGGTACCTTGTGAAGTAGATAGGTATTTTCTTTTTGTGGTCTGTTTTAGTCAGCTACTACGTGACTGTGACTAAAAGAACCAACCAGAACAATTGTGGAGGAGAAAAAGTTTCTTTTGGGCCTCCCAGTTTTAGAGATCTCACTGCATAGACAGTAGCCTCCATTCCTTGGGACTCAACGTGAGGCAGGACATCATGGAAGAAGAGTAGTGGAGGGAAGCAGCTCACATGATGATCAGGAAGCAGAGAGAGACTCCACTTACCAGATACAAAATTTATACCACAAAGCCATGCCCCACCTCCTCCAGCCACACCCTACCTGCCTCAGTTACCACTCAGTTAACCCCCATCAGGGATTAATTCAATGGTTGGATTAAGGTTCTTATAATCCAATCATTTCTTCTCTAAACCTTCTTTCATTGTCTCACACATGAGCTTTTTGGTGGATACCTCACATCCAAACCATAATATGGTGTAAAGTTTTAAAACTTCAAAAAACTCTGGTATAGATGCACATATGTGCCTTCCATAGTTATAATTTGCTCAACATTTTGAATCCCTGTTCTAATGATAGAAATGACTACAATTTGATGCTTAGAATTTGGTTCTCTAATAGCAATGCAATGTGACTAATCTTTAAATTTATCTTAATATCTTTCAAGAAGTGCCATTAGCATGCGATAATTTTTAGAACAATTATTCTGTGCAAAAGATCACCTTTTAGTACTACATCAATGAAAGGTTTAGAGTTTTTTTAAATATATAAACTCTAGAAGAGTATAGCATATTTTTAAAAATCTGCAACTTGCATCACAAAACACCCTTCCTCACACTTTGTGATAGATCTCTTGTGAGGAAGGTATTCTAACTTAACTTAGATATTCTTTTCTGACTTTTCCTAGGTATTTCTTGAATTTAACTTAAATATTTTCTGCTGAATCTTAGAACATTTTTTATTTTCTCCAGATAGCAATGAGATGCAGATGAAATGAATGTATTCAAAAAATATCTCTTCATGTTACCAAAAGATTATTAAATCGCTTTTTTATATTGGCAAAACAATGTATTTCCAAAAAAGTTCAGATAGTTGTGAATATTTTCAGTTCGGAACTATTATGCTTGTATTACTGAGTTTACAGGGGAAAAGCGCCAAAGTGAAGGACCCACATCACTCTAGATATTCGCCTGAAGCTTCTATTTCTCTCTATCGTTGCCTATGCCATTGATCCTACAGGAGCATGAAGCTTTATGTACTTGGGGAAAGATATGTCTCTCATAAAAATGCATGGCCTTATTTAGGAAGAAAGTGCCAAGCAAATTCACTGGTATTTCCTCCTTTCTCTTGATTGCAGTTATGAATGAAAGAATGGAAGCAAACAATTTAACTGAAGAGGCAAAATACACTATATGATATTGTAAATGCCACATCCAAATCCATCTTTTAGAGCATCACTTAATTAATTCAATAATGAAATGTTGAATTGGACAGAAAATAGAAATGGATACATCTTTAACATCCCCTTTCATCTAACAATGGATCATAATTATATTTCAGGTCTACTCATGACTATTTTAACATTATACTAAAAAATAAGAATGCAGATATGCAGAAAGAACAGGAACATAGATAAAACATCAAATTCTCAAAATATATATTATAGAGATAAAAGTGTTTGAGAATATTTTTAAAACTCAAATACTAAAAGTATTTAAGAGATGGACATTTATCTGCTTATGCTGGAAGGCTCTGAAGATGTAAATAAGAATTGAGAGGGTAGTTTTATATTCAGTTTAACTGCATTTAAACCCAAAATAAATTAAACCAATGCTATGAAGTATGAACTCTTATAACCATACTTGATCACCATTACCTATGCCTAATTTCCTTTTCTACAAATAAAAAAAAAGAGAAATGGGCTTTTATAAGTTAATAAGCTTAAAATATTTTCTATTAGCAAATATTTGAATTAACCGTCTTTCCATGCCCCTGATCTAAATGACATCAACATTTCCCTCCCTGGGTAGAGAGGTTCTCACACAGCAGTCCCCACATACAAACGGGGTTTTGCAATTATTCTTGAAGTTACTTCCTAAGTAGTGGTGAAATGAACATTATATTGTCTTTGCTGACATCCCAAGGACCACAGAAAAATATAAAAAGAATGTTAGAAAATAGGAAACAGTGGGAAAAAGAAAATGGCATTTGGGTAACAAAGTAAAAAACATGTTTTTCTGTGGTTTATGCCATAAGACGTAGTCATGTAGAGGAAATCCATCCTTCCTTGCATAACTCAGCATTGTGGCAGTGATGGATTGCTTGTTTGAATGTAGCAGGGGTATTTGTGAGGGACACTTCCTTCCAGGAAGGTCAGAGAAACATCTAAGTTGTATATCAACCTGGTTCCTTTATTACAAGGAGATCTTGTCAACTCCAGTGGTACTCAGTAGTCTGTGTCTCAGGAGATGATTCTGACTAATCTACCAGAGGGTTCAGACTCTGAATCTGCCATTGCTCTTGCTGCATCTTAAAACAGCCTCTAACAGCCTCATATTAGACTGAAACTCAAAGACAATTTCAACATTTGACCTTCATTTACATTTTCAGGATATCATAGTGAATATGTTGTTCTCTAAACTAATTACCAACAAAACTCAATGGAATTATTATGCAATAGCTTAAATGATACTTTTTCATAATTCTGATTTACACTACTGCAAAGCAGTAATGAACTGGAAATAGAAAAAAAATCTGGCTAATCTGTGGAGCAAGGATATTTCAATTTCAAAACTAAAGAGTTACTCAGTACATTTGGGACCATAAAGTCTGCCACAAATAGAATTATTTGGTAATGATTTCTTGGTGGTTAGAAATTTGAATCCTGCCTTTGAAAGAAGAGGAGGAGAGGTGAGGAATGAAAAGAAAAGGTGTGATAATAGTTAAATGAATGGCCTGGAAACTGGAGTTCAAACTTCACTGAAAAAGTTCTTGTAGGCTCCTTCATTAGGTTAGCAGTGATGCTCCACTTCAGGAAATGCTGGCACCTGCCTGTTTATATCTGCTATGTGTATTTGCTGGGTAAATTGCCTTATCAGTACAAACAATAGGATCAGGACTTTGCAAAAGCATCATGGGAACAATTCTGTCTCTTTTTCCTTTGAAAGCAGGACTTCATCCTGTTCTTTCCAGCTCCCACATTTTGAGAGCTTCAAAATCTAGACAGAAACTACCCCATTACCATCACCATGGCGTCAAATCTTGTCCCTTAAATCCAAGTGATGGGTAGTTTTATAATAAAACAGCAAAATTAAAAAAAAAATTGTCACTGTTCAAAGAAATATCATATTAAATACACACTTTCTAGCTTGAGACTCTTGATGCTTTTCAGAAAGATCCATGTCACCTCTGAATGGCCTGTTTATGAAATGCCCAACTTCCTTGGGTCTCATTTCTCCTTGCCATTAGCCATGTTTCCAATTCACTCCCCACTCCTCTCCCAGACAGTGAGTATGCCATGAACATACACTTATTTTAACATTAACTTAAGTAATAAACCAAGAGGAAGATAAAATTGCTGCCAAAACAATGTATGGTATGAGGCATTCCAGAGCCAAACACAAATGCTTTTTCAATTAAGTGCTGCTCTGGATTATTCATGCCAGTTCCCCTCTTTATAAGCATGGAAAATCAGGAGTTGACTGTGTTGTCGTTTCCCATTTGATGGGCAGTGAACATGATGCTCAGAGATGTTAAGGAATTTGTCCAAGGTAGAAGCCAGAAAATGAACTCAGCTAAATGCCTTTTTGCTTTAGCCATTGAGACTAAAAAGTGTTGGCTTCTCTAGATCTGTATCGTATTTCCAGATAAAGTGTCTCCTTGTGGAAAGTTGTTTCCTTACTGTTGGTCATAAAAGATCTTAGCATTGCCTTGTACAAATGGTTATGATTTTGTAGAATGAATATACCATTGTTTTCTGAATGATCAGGTTAGGAATGTGTGTTGCTCTTGTGATCATCAGAATGTCTTTTAGGGTCATATAGTGTGTAACACACCTGAGGAAATATAAATTTAAATAATGTATCATTGTGTTTTAGTTCCAACAAGGACAACCCAGACAGCAATTTTGTGAATTTGCAGATCAACATCACTGCTGTAGCTCAAGTAGAAATAAGAGGGTAAGTAATAAACAAGACATAAAAATAATATAATAGCATGCAGTAGCAGTAGTGGTGGTATAGCTCCATGTATGTAAAGATTTATGATGAAATACTGGTAAAGATTATGTGGAGAGGCCGGGGATATATCTCAGTTGGTAGAGTGCTTGCCTCGCATGCACAAGACTCTGGGTTCAATTCCCAGCACCATATACATCCGCACCAAAAAAATTATATGAAATATTCCTAATGTATTAGAGATCATAATTTACTTTGTTACCAGTTTTTATTCTTTTCTACTCATCATTAACATTCTATCAGAAAATACAGTGAACTTTGTGTAATAATTAACTCTAAGTATATCAAAACATCAATGAATTCCCCAAACTGACAGTTCAGTAATCAAACTAAAACAAAAAAAAAACAGTTGATGAGAAGCTAGATAAAATAGACAACCGAAAACCATATGATTGCCTGAAAATAAGGTCACTTTTCAATAATTATTTTAGACACAGTGACAATTTAGCCCCACTCTATCACACATTGAGTTTAATAAATAACTAACTCTCAGGTGCAAGGGTGGATGGAATGTACATTCTGTATCTTTTCCCTTTGGTCTTGTTCTTTAAGGAAGGTGCCAATAAGCAATCACCTGAGAGACAGGAGGAAAGTGGTCAATGGACTGCCCAAGTTCTGTTCTTGTACAAATATGTAATCCATTGATCTTGTTATGGTAATTCTGCTTTTTTCAGAACAATCAAGGACTTGGTTAAAAATGTCAACTGGTGTTTTGGACCAATCATCCTTGGGGTTCCAGAATACTGGTTCCCTTCCTTTTCCACAGATCCTGAGTGGTTTACACTCCTCCACGATAACAATGGATTTCTACATTTCCAGAGCCACTCTCCATGGGCCTTCTTATGGCTGTCCCATGGTGCTCTCACAGGGACCCTGCCCAGGTGTCTGGGTACCACTGAGCACCCCCCCAGTGGATTAGATGATGATGATGATGATAATAACATAATATTATTATCAATACTGCCCAACACTTATCACCATTTTCTGTGTGCTAGTCATGTATTATATCTTATTACATAGTAGAATCCTAGTACAAGTAAAGGAATTGTGGTACAAGAATTCAAAGGCTCTACAGGTAGAAAATAGCCAGAATATGTACATTGGCAACCTGTCTCCAGAGCTCATGCTCAGGAATGAGCATGCTGTCCTGCTTATGAGACAGAGTTTTTTGGACCCTGTCTATAAAACTTATGTATGTATGCTCTCTGATTTTTGTATTCAAACCAATATTTTTATTTTTACCCATTTTTTGTGCACATGCTTGTAGTTCATTCACTTTAACTGCACAACAGTCTTACATTGTAAAAATAGAACATAATTAATTCACCCATTCTACTCGTGATGAAAATTTGGAACTTTTCTTTTCTCCTTTTTACAAACTTTTTCATGCATGTCTTCCAGTACACAATGGACAAATGTCAGCCAGGCGTTATGTTAAAAACTGAAATTTCAGGATCATAGAGTTTACACCATTTAACTTTACTAAGTAATTGCAATCTCTTTTTCAAAATAGTTATGTCAAGTTGCACTCCTACCATAAGTGTATGAGAGTTTTCATTGCTACACATTATCAGATAAAATGGTCCAGTTTTTAATTTTAAGACATTGATGGATAAGAAATAACATGTAACTGAAAGTTTAATATGCAGCTCCCTATCCTTAAATGAAATTGAGATTTTTATAAGTTCATGTCTCTTAGTTATTCACATTCAGAAAACTTCTTGTTCATATTATGTACATATTTCTACTAAAAAGGATTGACTTTTCCTTGTCAATGCACAGAACTTTGTTTCTATTCAAAAATTTAGATGCTAATCTATTAATTACACATGTGCAAATATCTTTTCATAATTTATGGGGTCTGTGGGTTTTTTAAGTCACATCTACTTAGTTATAAATTACATACACTAAAATTCAGCCTTTTGGGAGTCCAGTTTGAAGAGCTATAAAACCATAAAAACTTTCAATATAGAACAGTATCATCACCCCAGTAATTCCTATAGATTCTTTTCTAGTCAGTCCTTCTCCTGCACCTAAACTCTGGGAATCTTGATCTATGTTTTTGTCACTATATTTCTACCATTTCAGAATGTACATAAATGGTCTCATTCATTCAGAGTGCACTTAGCATAATGATTTTGAGAAGCATCCATCTTCTCACCTGTATCAATAGTCTGCTTCTTTTTTCGCTGAGAGGTATTCCATTATATGATGTCCTGCAAGGTGTTTGTTGTATGGTGAACATATAAGTTGTCTATAGTTTGGGGCTGTTAAGAATAAAGCTGCTATGAGCATTCACAGCCAGGTCTCTGTTGAGAATTTTGTTTTCACAAATGGAATTACTGATTTGCATAGGATGTATATGTTTGTAAGAAATTGCACAACATTTTCCAGAAAGGATATGCCATTTCCATTTTGCATTCTCACTAGCAATGGATGAGAGTTCTATAGTCATGTTCATCCTAGCCACCATGTTTTGTTTGTTTATATTTAGTCACTCCCTGAGGCTTTATTTTCATTTGCTTAATGATTAGTTGTATTGAACATCCTTTCAATGCCTACTTGCAACTCTTTTTTTGATGAAGTGTCTCAATTTTTTTTCCTCATTTATTATGTGATTGTTTGTCTTGTTCTTACTGAGTTGTAGAAGTTCTTTACATATTCTAAACAGAAAATCATTCATCAGTTACATGTCCTGAAAACATTTTCTCCCAGTCTAAGGTATGGCTTTATATTTTCTTAGCTGTGTTCAAACAAAAATTTCTAAAGTTTGCATGAAATCCGGTTGATTAATTTTTTCACATTTTGTGCTCTTTGTATCCTGAGAAATATTTTGCCTTTCCAAAGTCACCAATATTTTTATCTTCTGTGTTTTCTACCAGAAGTTTTATAATCTTAGATTTTACATTTAGGTCTCTGATTAATTTTAAGTTAATTTTTGTATTTGGTGTGAGGTAAGAGCTGAAGATTGTCCATTAATTATGGATCCACCAAACAGATTGATCCATTGATGAGATTAAAGCCCTCATGATCCAATCATCTTCAAAAGACCCACATGTAAAAGCCTTGGAGATCAAGCCTTCATTATATGAGCTTTTGGGAGGGCATATTAGATCCAACCCATACAGTGCTATTATTTTCCTATAAGACTTGTTTCAGTAGCCTTCTAAAATTTTGACATGTTGAATTTTCATTGTAAATCAATTCAAAATATTTTTAAATTTCTTTTATGATTTTTTCTTTAAATCATGAGTTGGCTCATGGGAAAAGATTTTGTTTGATTTAGATTTTTGGAGCTAAGCTAAATGTTTTATTTTAATTGATTTCTGTTTCTGTTCTAGCTCTTGATGAGAAAAAAACACTGTTTTTAAAAGACAAGAAAACATAAGCAATTTTTTTACTATTGTATTTTTAACTTTTAAGCTATTGGGAATTAAACCCAGGAGAGCTCTACCTCTGAACTACATCCCCAGCCTCCTCTTTTTTAAAATTAATTTATTTAATTTTATTTCAATTTGTTATATATGACAGTAGAATGCTTTACAATTCATATTACACATATAGAGCACAATTTTTCATATCTCTGGTTGCATACAAAGTATATTCACACCATTCATGTCTTCTTACATATACTTAGGGTAATGATGTCTGTCTCATTCCACCATCTTTTCTACGCCCATCCTCCTTCCTTTCTCTCCTACCTATTTGCCCTATCTAGAGTTCATCTAATCCTCCCATGCTACACCTCCCAATCCCACTATGAATCAGCCTCTTTATATCAGAGAAAACATTCAGCATTTGGTTTTGGGGGATTGGCTAGCATCACTTAGCATTATCTTCTCCAGTTCCACCCATTTACCTGCAAATGCCATGATTTTATTCTCTTTCATTGCTGAGTAACATTCCACTGTGTACCGCAGTTTCCTTATCCATTCATCCACTGAAGGGCATCTAGGTTGGTTCCACAATTTAACTATTGTGAATTGTGCTGCTATAAACATTGATGTGGCTGTGTCCCTGAGGTATGCTGTTTTTAACTCCTTTGGGTATAGACCGAGGAGTTCGATAGCTGGGTCAAAAATGGTGGTTCAATTCCCAGTTTTCCAAGGAATCTCCATACTGCTTTCCAGATTGGCTGCACTAACTTGCAGTCCCACCAGCCTTTTCCCCCACATCTTCTACAATACTTATCGTTATTTGTATTGTTAACAGCTGCCGTTCTGACTGGAGCGAGATGAAATCTTAGAGTAGTTTTGATTTGCATTTCTCTAATTGCTAGAGATGTTGGACATTTTTCATATATTTTTTGATTGATTGTATATCCTCCTCTAAGAAGTGTGTTGGCCCATTTATTGATTGGGTTATTTGTTTTGGGGTTTTTTGTTTTGTTTTGTTTTGTTTTGTTTTTTGATGTTAAGGTTTTTGAGTGCTTTATATATCCTAGAGATTAGTGCTGTATCTGATGTGCTTGAGGTACAGATTTGTTCCCATTCTGTAGGCTCTCTATTCACCTAATTGATTGTTTCTTTTGCTGAGGAGAAGCTTTTTAGTTTGAATCCATCCCATTTATTGACTCTTGGTTTTAAGTTTTTCACTAGAGGAGTCTTATTAAGGAAGCTTGGGCCTAATCCGACATGATAAAGATTTGGGCCTACTTTCTCTTCCAGTAGGCACAAGGTCTCTGGTTTAATTCCTAGGTCCTTGATCCACTTTGAGTTGCATTTTGTGCATGGTGAGAGATAGAAGTTTAATTTCATTTTATTTCATGTGGATTTCCAGTTTTTCCAGCACCATTTGTTGAAGAGGCTATCTTTTCTCCAATATATGTTTTTGGTGCCTTTGCCTAATATGAGATAACTGTAATTATGTGGGTTTGTCTCTGTGTCCTCTACTCTGTGTACCATTGGTCTACAGATGCCAATACCATACTGTTTTTGTTACTGTTGCTCTGTAGTATAGTTTAAGGTCTGGTATAGTGATGCCACCTGCTTCACTCTTCTTGCTAAGGACTGTTTTGGCTATTCTGGGTCTCTTATTTTTCCAGATGAATTTCATGATTGCTTTTTCTATTTCTATGAGCAATGTCATTGGGATTTTGATTGGGATTGCATTGAATCTGCATAGTGCTTTTAGTAGTATGATCATTTTGATCTTTCCATCTTCCAAGCTCTTCTTTAATTTAATTCTTTAGTGTTCTGTAGTTTTCATTGTAGAGGTCTTTCACCTCTTTTGTTAAGTTCATTCTCAAGTATTTTATTTTATTTTTTTGAGGCTACTATAAATAGGGTGATTTTCCTAGTTTCTCTTTCTGAGGATCTGTCACTGATTTACAGAAATGCCTTTGATTTATGGGTGTTGATTTTATATCCTGCTACTTTGCCAAATTCATTTATTAGTCCTAGAAGATTTCTGGTGGAATTTTTTGGGTTCCAGCACTCTCTTTTACACCTTTTTTGGAGACAGGGTCTCACTAAATTCCACAGCTGGCCTTGAACTAAGCAATGCTTCTGCCTCAGCCTCTTAAATTGCCGAGATTACAGGTGTTCACCACCATGCCTGGCACTATCTTATTTTTATATCTTTTCAAAATTTTCAGCTATTATATGTGAACTTCTATCTTGTTCTTTAAGCTTGGCTTAGCTTAATTTGGCTAACGCAAAAATAAGTGGGAAGTGTTTAGCAATTCCAAAATAAATTTAAAGTTGGGAAATATTTTTATTTAATAAGTCATAACTCAATCCAAGGCTTAATGGAACTGTCTTTATTTTCATATATTTATCTTATGAGGTGCATTTCTGCCATCACTTACAGTAAAAATAAAAGAAGAAAATTTCTATTCAATTGTGCCAGTAATCCAAACAGTTTATTAAAGTTAGGTTTCTTACATGGGTACAGTTATTTTAATTGTTAGATTAAAGTCCAAAGTCTGTTCTCTAAAACAGTATTGAAGTTCTTTTGGATCACTTTATATAGTAAAACTCTTTCCTCTGAATATGCAGCAAAATATTTGTTCCAGTGTTTATTTCTTCAAGGAATGAACAGTTGCTATTCTAAACACCTTACATGTTCAATCTTCAGAAAAATTTTATTTTCTTTTGTCCAATAGTATTCATCTGAATATATTTTATCACTTGCTATCTTCTACAGTATTTTTTCCTTAATTTACTGTTGCTCTTACAGTTTAAAAAATAAACCAAAATGGATTTTGTTGAAGCTGAAAATTGTAGATAACTACTTCATTCGTTTCGTAGCTAGATAACACCAACATTGTCTTTGGCCCAATTTATATGCCATTTGTTGGGACAAAGGATCAATTTAGCATAGCTCTGTGAGAAGTAAATTTGGCCACTAGAGACATCAAAACATATATTGAGCTTATAAAAGTAAGACAAATTGCAGGATTTGTGAAATAATCAGAATTGGATGGGTTTGTATTAGGAACTATCATGATCTAACCAAGTTCTATATAGGATACTGTCCACAGCATTGTTCTGACAATAAATGAATGTCTTTGCTATTTGAAAGTAATAGGATTTCAAAACAGGGTTCACAACATATTATCATAACTTCTGGGCAGCATACACACTGTCAAAAACCTAGTTCCTTTATTCCAGAAAAATTTCATTTTAGGAAAATTAGGTTAATATAAAACCCATACCAAAAATGCTTATACCAATTTATTGAATTAACCCCAAACTGCAAACAACCCAAATGTCCTTCAACAGGTGAATGATAAATGAAGTGTGATACATCCATATCATAGAATACTATGAATTATTGAGAGATGGACAACTTGAATGGGACTCAGAATTATACAGAGTGGAAAAAGCCAATCCCAAAAGGCTGCCTACTGTATGTTTCCATTTACATAACATTCTTGAAATGACAGAATTGTAGAAATGGGGAACAGATTAGTGGATGTCAAGAGAGAAAGGGAGGAATGGGGACACATAGCCTATGAAAGAATATCTTTGTGGAAATAAAAATGTTCTGTATCTAAACTAAATCAATGTCAATATTCTGGTTGTGACATTACATACAATAGCACACCTTGGTTTTAGAAGATGTTACCATTGGGGGAGATTGATTTGTGGGTATAAGGGATTTTTTATATTATTTCTTATAAATTGCATGTGAATCTACATTATCTCATTATGAAATTTAAATTTAAAAAAACCTATTCCTTGGGGCTGGGGATGTGGCTCAAGCGGTAGTGCACTCGCCTGGCATGCGCGGGGTCCTGGATTCGATCCTCAGCACCACATAAAAATAAAATGAAGATGTTGTGTCCACCAAAAACTAAAAAATAAATATTAAAACAAATTCTCTCTCTTAATAAAAAAAAAAACTATTCCTTGCTTCCAATTCCAGTCTGATATCCAATGCTATACAATGCTACAATTAACAGTACACCAGTCTTTTTACTAACTGAAAATCTCCAAGAATAATGCTCTAGCCTCTATTTTAGAAGGGAGGAATATTCAATAGACGTAGTTAGATTAGTGCACAGGCTGCTCATTCCAAGAAATTTAGATTATTGTATTTTTCCTTGATGATTTGCTTCCTTTTCTAAAAATCTTCACGTTGAAACAATAGTGTGTCACTGATTTACTTGGGACCCATTCTTTTCCATGGTTTCCCCAGCTTTTAATCAGTCTTCAATGGATAAATAAATAAACCATACTGTTATGACCCTTTTTAATGATTATTTTTCCTGTGCTCCACAATAAATTATATTTATTTATATATTTCTACTTAAGTTTTGTTACAGAACCCTGCTAGAAAGTTTAAGTTGTGTTTGCTAAATATCATTGCATCTTAGGGGCCCCTAAAATATACTGTATATTGGAACAAAATGGGTGAGCTGTAGTGCTCACCTGCAGCTCACCCATTATTCTCTGTATATCAGTTTTTCTTTTGTGTGTAAAATGAGAAGTTTTGATCAGATTATCTCCATAGTACCTGTTAAGGTCTAAAAATTTGATTCTGTAATCCTAGAGAATTTATAACCAGTCCTATAGGATTAAAAACTATAAGAGCCAAAATTTCAGAGAAAATATATTCAGCTTCTGGTCTATGTTTGTTCTGTATGAAAAAAAAATTCCCAGAGATGCACAATGGATAATGAATGTTGAGCATAGACTCCCCTCTCTATTGCCAAGCTGAGAAGAAAGTAAAGATTTGGGAGGGGAAGCTGGCAAGGCCTTTGGGAATGGAACTCATGATCTCTGAGATTCTGTCTAATGAAAGCAACACACCATGTCCTGTGCTCTTCTCCCCATTACATCCCCAGGTTTGAGCATAATGTGATTTAACCAAATCAAGCAGGAAAAGAGAACACAGCATAATGACAAGAACAGGGCATGATGACAAGCCAATTTGAAGGAGTGGTTTTTGAGGTGTCAGCACAGCAAAGCTGAGCCCTACACTTCTTACTTAACAGTTACACATTAAGGACATGCAAAGGGACTATAAATTTATAATCTAATAACATTTTGTGGGTTGCCCATTTTGAAATGCCCTTCTCCCACCCACCTCTAGGAAACAATGCACCCAAATTAACTTTGACCACAAGCATTGGAGATGTTTTCCAATTGTCTGTGGTATACAACCCAAACAGTTTATCATAATTTTCAAGATAAAGCAATACAGACATACTGACTTTAAGTTACTTGCTCTTGGGTCAGAATTTAACCCAATAAGTTGTACTTTCTACCTTGGGAAGAGATTACCTCCAAGGAGGAGAAAAACCAGTAACATTTAAATTTCCGAGAGACTGTGGTAATTATTGGATATCCCTAAAATGGCATTTGGGACTCACCCTTGCATTCTCTACTCTAGAACTCAATCATACTTCATTTTGTTCTGGCTCTAAACCTGGTCTGGTGAGAGGTCTGACTGCATTCATAAGAAACTGAAAAAAATATCTAGGATAAAGGAATATACAATGACTGTTTTATATTCTGAAGTCTCAAACCAGAAACAGAATTTCTTTACAACTGGACATCTAACACAGAGGATCCTAGAAATTTACACACACACACACACACACACACACAGAGAGAGAGAGAGAGAGAGAGAGAGAGAGAGAGAGAGAGTCTCACTTTTCAATATGACTTAAAGCAAGGATTATATAATCTTTAAACACAGAAACATACACACACAGGATGGATGGATGGATGGATAGATGGATGAATAGACAGACAGATAGGTAAATGGACAGATGAATGTATAATGTTCAATTACTCCTCTCAAGAATGCTCTCTGCTATTCCTCCTGGTGTCCACGGACGAGGTGCTATAAAATAGTTGATCTCTGAATAGGAACAAATGTTTCAGATCCTCCACTAATTCCTTCAGTCATTTTGTTGAACTTCACTTCCAGTGTTTTTCCTTGTAGACAAATATCTTTTGAAATAAATCGAAAGCCACCTGTTTTGTCTGATGACCGTGCAGTGTACACTAGTGAAACATTCCTCCCCTGGGCCATCAGTAGCAATTAACACAGCACTCCATATTTCAGAGTATCCCACCCTCCGCAGATCATTCTGCCCATTCATAACTGGGAACCGGAAATGGAGCCCCGCACAGAGGATGAAGTTGGACCATTGGTGGAGCATATTTATGAGGTAGGTTTTTTTTTTCTTCCTTGTACTGGGGATTGAACCCATGGATGCTTTATTATTGAGCTACATTCCCAGATTTGTTTGTTTTGTTTTGTTTTGTTTTGTTTTGAGACAGGGTCTCAATAAGTTGCTGAGGGCCTTGCTAAGTTACTGAGGCTAACCTCAAATTTAGATCCTCCTGTGTCAGCCTCCTGAGTTTCTGTGATTACATACATATGTCACTGTACCCAGCTGGGTAACTATTTTCGATTAGCTGTTTTCTATGTTAAAGTTGTATTAGGGTTTTATTTTTATGTTCTTTATTAACAAACATACAGCATTTTGAAAGACACCAATCCAAGTTTTGAGCTTTATGTAGTATTTAGATTTTATGCTATCACATTGCAGTGGGTGGTGGGAGATGTTCTGGGCACTCACAAACATGGCCACTTCTCCTTGGTGGTGAGAGCCATTACATGGTAAGAAACATTTTATCCTGTTACTGTTTTCTTTATTTAAATGTTCTTTGTTTGCTCCCTTTTTAATATTTGGATAGCCTATGCATAAAAATGTCTAACTCCCTAGACCCTCTTTCATTTCAGATAACCTTAAAACTCACCCATTGAAGGTCACCAATTAGAAAGGTGCCAGATAGAAAAGTTTATTAATTTTTCTTATACTAAAAAATGTACATATAATACATGAGATGGGTATGTGGCAGATAGATAAGAATAAATTTATTTTTCATTCAAATAACCTGATTAGAAATTAACAATTTATTTTGAAGTTTGAAATAGTCTATTGGTTAGTAAAATATTTTCCAGAAGCAAATAAGCAAAACATGAAAAGAAACTGATGTTCTTTTCCCATTTTAAGTCTTACATTGTGAACAAGATAAAGATTTATTGACATGGAGCTAACTATTTAATTTTTTTTTTTTTTTTACAATTAGAAACAAACTCATAGTAAAGGGTTAGTTTATTCATTGTTCAGCTTTTTGGTTTGGTTTGTTAATAAAGTTAATGCTATTAGTGGAGAGTGGTTATTCCTTTTCAAGGTAATATAAACTGAATTTTGATATAATGAAGTTCTAAGGTGTTTTCTGATTGAGGCCCCTTCTAGAGAGTGGTAATGCCTTATGTTCTTTTCCTATGTAACTTATGCCATCGATTCAATGATTCTAGCTTTGATTTTCATCTCAAGCTACAGGGTCACTAATAGCATTCTCTCAGGGCAACTATAAAGCCATTTCCAAACTGAAGAGCTGTTTCCATAAGTGGGGAAAAGCCTCAAGTCCTGAGTAGGATTAGCCTGGAAACCTCTATTATCTGCCCAAACTGCAGCTCAGGTTTGGAAGCCCTGTCCAGAGCTGGATCAAAGTGTGGCCCTAAGCTCATCTGATAGTGAAGGGATAACCCTGTCCCAGTGGCATTCAGATCAGGAACCTCACCAGAAAAATGAAAAGCTGTCAAATAATTTATTAAATTTGCATGTGTCTGTTTCTGCTCAAGAAAGTTGAAACTTTATAGTTTGCAAAAAAACACCCAGACTCAATCATTCCCAGGGTAGTGCTGTTTCTGATCTTAACATAAAGAGATCATAAAAGTTTAGGGTAATTACCAGCAGTGCCAAAAGCAATCGTCAAATGTTTCTTACATGCTAATCTCATGTCTCATAATATACGGTACCAATGAATACCATACTTCTTTGATAATGTCAGCTAAATAGGCCACCTAAATAAGCAAAAAAATTTTTCTTGTTTCATAGACCATGATAATTATCACAACTGTGGGGTTGGGGGGAAGATCCCTGTTAACTTTGAAGTGAATTTCTAAGTCCATGATAAATCTAAATATGCTTAGTGTTTTTGGCAAGCTGTTTTGTGTACTGTGAATATGGGACTTGTGTGTTAACAACATCCATCTCTTTTCTCGATGTGAACTTTTTTCCCTGGGGTTTGCTGATTAAAACAAAAGTAGCTCAGCTTTGAAATATGCAAAATGAACTGAAGTGAGTACCGGCTGGCTTTTGCCCTTGATGGATAACCATTTTCCAGAGGGTAAAAGAGAGTGCATCACATATGGTTGCAATTGACAAGTCAGTAGTCAGGGAACAAAAGGCAGATTTTAAATATAAAGAAAAAGTCAGTATGTTTTGAAAGCATTTAATTAAAATTGCATTTCTAGTGCTATCATTAATACAAATTCAAGGTAACCATTGCAGTTATCAGCCATGGTTAATATAGGTTGGGCAAATATAGGTTGGGCATACCTATTCTGAAAATCAAAAATGTATTCCAAAATCCAAAATTTTTTGAGACCTGACATGATATCACAAGTAGAGAATTTCATACTTGACCTCATATGATGGGTCACAATGAAAGATTACCTTTAGGCTTCAAGGTGAATATGAATTTTCAATGAATTTTGTGTCTAGAGTTCAGTCTCATCCCCAAGGTATCTCATTATATAAGTGCAACATTCCAAAATCCCAAACACTTCTGGTCCCAAGCATTTTGGATAAAAGATGTTCAACCTGTATGATCTTCAGTGAAGAAATCCACTTTCAGAGCTTCACAAACTAGACCAAAGAGTTTTTTCTAAACACCATCACATCACGCTTTCAGAGTTCCTGATTCCCATATGGACTTTTTTCTTCTTCTTCTTATTTGCTAGAGTTATTATCATGATGACTTACAACCAATAGCACATGCCTTTAAAAAAAGGTACAGGTCGACGGAGTTGGATTTCATATCCCCACCTTGAACTGTACCATTCCATAATCTGTCACTTGCTTACAGCTGCACAATATTGGACCGAGTACCATCAGTGACACCATTCTGGAGGTGGGCTGGCCATTCTCTGCGCGGGATGAGTTTCTCCTTTATATTTTTCATATTCAAACTCTGGGACCTCTGCGGTGTCAAACAAGTCCTGATATCAACCCACAAGATATAAAGGTAAGAGCTTGATCTAATTCATAGCTTTATACACTTTTTAATGGTAAGGAAAAAGTAAAAATGGCTGCTTGTTTAAAATTAAAATAGCAAAGTAATTTTATGTTGCTTCAATGATCATTGATTAGAGCTTTCCTTTCAGTTTTCTAGTTAAGCACCAAATTTAAATGTCACTCCTAAAAAACTTAAATTTTCCTAGGTTTTATTGCTCATAGTAACTTGTGATTTATTTAGCCCATTTCAATATGCATCTATTATGTAGGGTTTGATGAGCAATACCACCAAATCAAAATCATTAATAGATATGTCATGTTTTGGAGAATTAGTACAAAATTCTATTTTTGAAGTCTATTTGGTATATTTCCATAAGACACAAGCATCTTTGCCACAAAGGGCTCTTCCAGCTGTTGTCAATAGCGAGTGGTAAAATACAGGAATTTGCCAAAGGCTTCTCGACTCCCTAAAAACCCCCAAACTGGAAGCTTATAGAGAAACCTAGAGCAGCAGCACGCTGCACCTCTTAAATGCTTCCAAATCACCTGGGAGTCTATTGAAATGCAGGGTCTGGAGGACCCCGACATTCCACCTCTCTGCAAGCTCCAGCCTCCTGTGCACGTGATGGTCTGCTGGAGTTCATTAACAAGGAGCTCAACTGTCCAAATAGCTGATCCCATCCAGATTAAGACCCAAATTTGGCTTAGGTTCCTTCTGAGAAGGAAAGGAACGAATTAGCATAAGCCCTAGAAAATGTCACATTTGTATGAAAACAAAACAAAAAAATTGGTTAATCAGATGGTGTCCTCAGAAGACAACTTTATTTAAGAACAAATATTCCCTTAGTAGCTACAGGGACACAGTAACTATGGGGCAAGGGAAGGTTTCCTGAAAATTTTATTTGACTTAACCATCTGGGACAAAGGGCAGCTTTGACCCTGGGCCCAGGCATTGGGTCACTGGGAGTCATAATAGGCTTTCTGTGTCAACTCATATGCCTCCTTGTTCAAAGACAGGAAGACAAAAAGGAGACTCAATGGTAAAGGACTTGTGGGGCAACAGTCTCTTTCTTCATGGAGAAACAATAATAAGGCCACTGGTATTCCATAGTTATTTGAAATACTTGTCCCTAGGATTTTCCCCCCATTTCCTTTTTCTTCACTCTTCATTGGGATAATTTTAACATCCTAAGAGACTGTAGCTCCTTATACAATAATGTCTTCAAATATTGATGTATAACATTGAAGTATTTCAAACTTTTTCATATTTTTTTAATTAAATTTTTTATTTCTTTTAATTAGTTACACATGACAGTACAATGACCTTGACATATCATACATTTGAATCAGATGAGATATAATTTCTCATTTTTCTGAGTGTACAAGTTGCAGAATCATATTGGTCATGCAGTCACATATATACACACAGTAATAATAATGTCTGTTTCATTCTACTATTGCATATTTTATTCTGTATTTTTCATGTACTATATGGATTCTTAAAGCACATGATAATGTGGAAAACTCCTGTCTCTGAGTGCAATGTTTAGTTTATATCTGACACTATTTATATATGTTTGTATATATTGTGTAACTTGTTTAATGTTCACTATGTTGGTTGTGAGTTATTTTTTTTTCTTTGTGGCAATTAAACAATCACTTACAGTGACTGGAATAGTACTAATAGATAACTTGCTCAAATGTTGACAGATTCATGAAAACCAAGAGGTAGTATACACTAAGCACCTGGTATCCAGTACTTCCCACTTATTGTGTAAATACTCATAGATTTTCATTAAAAATCTGTCCAAAGCTAGAAATTTTTTTAAAAATGCAAATTCTGCTCATTTTCTAAAGTTCTAAACTCCTAAAAATTGAATGTAATATTTGGTAACAATATTAAAATTGCAACAGATCTCTAAAGTAAATAATTAGAATAATATATGAATTCTTAAAATTCTGAATTCAAGGAAAGGTTCAACAACATTACTTAAAGGTTCTCAAAGTATGTCTACCTATATTTAATATATGCCCTGAAAGTCTAAAAGACTTTTTATCAATAAATAGATTTTAAAGTTGATAACCAGTATATTTCAAATCAGTGGCTATAAACAATTGAAAACATTTGAAAATTATTTTTCTCTTAAGATATTAAATAATTTCTTAGTCATATTGCTACTAATTCACTTGGCAATTTATTTCTTCCTAGAGAATGGAAAGATAAACTGTATTTTCTGTCTTAAATACAGAGTAGAAATTAGTGAAATGGAAATTGCATTTTTTTCTTATATGTTCTTATCTTCAGCACAATAAACATCAGACACTTCTGATTTTTTTTAATAATTTTTATGACTTTATTTTATTTATTTATTTTTATGTAGTGCTGAGGAAAAAAAACCAGCACCTCCTTAGGCAAGTGATCTACCACTGAGCCACAACCCCTGCCTGACATTTCTGATTTAATATTAATTTTAAATACTTGCATAAAAGCTAATTGCTAGTTTATTTTTATTTGTTTGTTTGTTCTGTTTTTTTTTTTTTTTTTTTTTTTGGTAAGAAGCAGAGAAAGCAGGTTTAGTAAAAGGACCAGGGAGGCAGAAATATACTTGTTAAAGCAAGAATCAAATCCCAGTATTCAGTCTTGCTTCACCCAGGAGTAAGTTACAATTCCTCCTACTTGTGCTATGGAGTGAGCGTGTTCTGTCCCCCTCCAAAACTCATGATAAAATTTGGTTCTCAGTGTAATGGTGTTGAGAGGTTGTGGGGCTTTCATGATGAGTTTGGTTCACAGGAACTCTGCCCACATGAAATGGATGAATGCTGTTCTTTCAAGTTAGTTCTCCTTGAAGGGTCCCCTAACATGGCCGTAAGCTGTTCCTCCGCTTCCTCTCACTTCCTCTCTCCATGGGACTCCTTCCATTCTTCCTCCATGAAGCTGCACAGGTGCTGCCTCCGTGCTTTTGGACACCCCAGCCTCCAGAGCATGAGCTAAAATAAATTTTCTTTTATAAACTATCCAATCACAGTTATTCTCTATTAGCAATAAAACGGACTAAGACCATTTGCCATACAGTTTCTTTATAAGGAGAAGGACAGGTGGCAAATCCTCTGACACATCTGTGTTTGCCAGCAGTCCAGTTTCCACATATCCTTCTGCCTCCTGAGGACGTTCCACACACCACTGGACCAACCCTCCAGATGTTCCATGGCCTGTCATAGAGAACCTTCACCCCGACTTTCTGAAGCCAAGGGATTTTCACAATTCTCCCACCACATTCTCCTCCTCAGCCACTCAGTTGATTTCCCTTCAACCAAATCCCTTTCTCCAATGTTAGACATGCATCTTAGCCAATTTTGTCTTAGCCAATTTCTTCCTCCCATGTATATTCTCACTTTTGCTCAATTATTACTAAAAAGAGAGCTCTCCTCTCTTCTCAGCCCTCTCACAGATTTCCAAAAAACCTTATCATAAAAAAGAAACTATCCAGATTTTCTTAGAAGCATCTTCTAGGCCACCCACTTCAAGGAACCAGTGCCACCAATCTAAAGCCTTTGGAATGTCCCAGATATCCCTTAGAATCTCCACAAAGCTTCCACTTTCTAATTTCCCTCTGATTAAACTTATTTCCACCTAAATATCAGCATTCGATATCATATACTTAACACAATGATTTTTTACCCTATTTTTTAAATTATTCATATGGCCACAGTCCTGGATACTATTATTTTTATTGCAAATACACAGTTTTATGGCATCAAAACCATATTGAGGCTTAAGTAGGCTTTTTGTGGACTGGCTTGAGAACTGAGCTACCATTCGAAATATCATTTCTAAAGAGAAATGCATTCTGAATGCCAAACATCCAAAGCTTTCTGAAATCCAACCCATCTACAAACTGAAGAAGTGTTCCAAATGCAACATGAGGCTCAAAGTCTTCTCACATAAGCCCCAAAGTCCAATAAGTCCCTAACAGGGTTCAGTTTTTATAACAGTAACTGGTACAGTTTGGTTATCACCCAAGTTACCCAAATGTCCCCCAAGTTTGAGGAGGAAACACTAACAGCATGAACTTTCTAACCTGTGACTGCTTTAGGAAACAATGGGCCAACTTATCAGCTCATCCACACCTTGATTGCTCAAGTTGGGAGCATGGTCACTGAGTTGGGGTGGGGCAAGAGTGACCACACACAGATGCTGTTAGAAGTCTGTGTACTTTTTTATTTGAATGCCTGCCTCCCAGCAGGCTTCGGTGAGACTCATTCAACTTGATTTGCTGACATTGTTCAAATCTCAGAATCTGAGGTAGGTAGAAATATGGGTGGTAATGGGGTTCAGGAGAAGATGAGCTATGCAAATCCTCATTTTTCTACCTGAGAAAACCAAGACCAATGTCCGCATGGTGGTCCAGAAGTGCCTTGGGCTCACTCTCTCCTGCTCTCACTCTGGCCTTCTATGACATGGTTGCTGCCCTTGTGTTTCTGTTCCCCCAGGATGGCTTCCACCTCCTCAGGTTCATTCACCTGCCGTCTGTGACGTTAGGGACATTAGCAGACATCCATGCAGGTTCTGCCTCCAGGCTTCACCATCTTAGGTCAGAGGAAGAAGACTGTCATGTGGCAATTTCTTCACGTTCTACCATTCAAAACATTTTGAAACATTCAACTGTCTGCAGCATTCAGACCAATCCATTAAATCTAATTTGTTCCAGATCCTTCTTGGAATCAGATTTTAGAGTTGAGTAAAGTATTTCTCAACTATACTAAAGGCAGTAAAATAATTATTTCAAACTATCAATTTTGTTATTTTGGTGGACTTTATCCTGGGGTTTGGAGAGGCCTTCAAACACACTATGATCTTTTGATAAGATGAAGTTGAAAATGTAAAATCTACTGAGGAACCAAAAATTTCATAAAGAGTAAAGGATTTTTTTTTCAATTTGGCAAGATTTGTGATAAACAGTGAGAGAAAGGGGGAGAGGAAAGACTAAGGAATGTGAGACTGTACCTAAGACAGATAGATGCTCAAATGTAACCAGTGTTAAGATCACAGCACATTCTGGGTCTAACATCAAGGAAGAAGAATCCTGAGATCAAAATGATCTGATGGAGACACACTGGAGAGAGTATAATGTAAGAGAAAGCCCTCACTGTTTATAAGAATTGTCTTTAGGGCCTGGGAAGCAGGAGGTTGCTGCTGAGAACTAGGCTTTTCAACAACACCAATCCCACAGGAAGCCCAAATTACAACCAGATAGCACAAACATGGAGTGCAGAGACACAGAACCCGTCCATTTGTCAAGGATTATAGCCCTGCAAATCGCTTTTTAGAATCAAGTGGGCCTGCAGACAGTGGCTTGGCAAATTTGCATAGTTTTGTCTTATCCTTATGAGTACTTTCTTCTTGCCTAACTGCCGCCCGATTACTGGTTCTCATTAATTCAGAAGGCAGTGACCCCTGTCAGTTCTCAAACAACTCTCCCTCATGCTCTCTCTACTTAAAAATCAAGACAAAAAGGAAGATCATTTCTTCTTTCTTTATGTTAGCTACTGATTTCTTTTTATTCTTTTTTTTAATCATTTTGAGGGCCTTAAATATTTGCAGCCTCAATTTATTTCATAGCCAGAGCATTGTTTGATGTCTGTTACTTGCCCTGTAATATGCTCGGGCTTCTGCTACAAGCTCTCCTTCTTGTGGGGGTGAGGGGTGGTCTATTCAAGAAAGCAGTACTGAATTTTCTTCTCTTCTAACTATGATGCCATAGTAACAGCTATCACTAGCTCCTGGGTTTGTCTTCTCCATCCTGTCTTATGTGTGCTTTCTTCTGAGAACATTTCCTCTGACAGAGGAATTTATTCACCTTTTACTCTTTTTTTTTTGTACCAGGATTGAACTCAGGGTTGCTTAACCACTGAGCCATATCCCCAGCACTTTTTTGTATTTTATTTAGAGGCAGGGTCTCAGTGAGTTGCTTAGCACTTTTCTAAGTTGCTGAGGTTGGCTTTGGGCTCGAAATCCTCCTGCCTGAGCTGCTGAGATTACAGGTACGCACCACTGCACCCGGCTTTCACCTTTTACTCTTAAGAGTGCCTGTACGTCAAATTCTTGGCCACCAAAGAAATATACCCCTTGTGTCCCATTTCTTTTTGTCTATCTTCTCTTTGAGATAGCCTTCGGGTATGTGTGTGTGTGTGTGTGTGTGTGTGTATGCACATATATGTGTGCATATATGTGTATGTATACATATATGCATATATATATGTATATACAAACACACACACATGTTAGAAGACTATATCAGGGAGAAGATAGACAAAAAGAAATGGTTCCCAAGAGTATATTTTATTTGGATATCTATATCTATATATCTATATATATCTATACACACACACACACACACACATACTAGAAAGACTAAGGAAAGACTAAGGAACGTGAGACTGTACCTCAGAGAGAAAGATGCTCAAATATAACCTGTGTTAAGATCACAGCACATTCTGGGCCTAACTTCAAGGAAGAAGAATCCGGAGATCAAAATTATACATATATATATATATATATATATATATATGTGTGTGTGTGTGTGTGTGTGTGTGTGTGTATCTTTTTAAAGGGTTAGTTGCCAACCATAGAAAAATGATATGAAAGTACTAGTTCCTAAGTTAGGTATATTCATGCCTTTCAAGCTAACCTGGTTTCTGCAGCCTTAGGGGTAGGGACCTAAGCCCATCAGCCCATGTATATTTTTAAATGCAAAAACACTATGTCCAAGACTAGGAAAAGCTCCAATATTACCTCTGGAGTGAGTGATGATTCTTCTAGTATGCTTTGCATGAACTTTTCAGGAGGAAAAAAATGTTTTTTTTTCTTTCCCCACAAACTCTTAACATTTGCTTAATTACAAACTACACGGACCCACGGACTTGTCCCCACTTACATTTAATTACAGACCAAGAAGCCCATGAGAACAGTCTACTGTTTCTTGTGTGCTAGGAATACCTAGCATCCAAAGACAAGTCACAAATAAGAGAAAGGTAACCCACTTGGCTTTGGTTTCCAGCCCCTATCTTCCAGTGTTGCACGTCCAACTGCATTGCACATTCTAGCCTCTCAGTATCCCTTTGGTCTATAAATTAAAACCTATGCCAGAGTGAAGAGTTTGATGAAGAGTTATGAAAATAACTTTTGCTGCGGTCAAATTTGGAGTAGCAGCTGGAGAAACATATTTACTAAGAATTATTTCCTCATTGCAGAACAAAGCCATTGTCATTTGTTCTGAGGCAGCCACTGAAGTGTTTACCAGCCGCTCCTCATAGCATTTAATGTCTGCCTAACAGGGTGCTAGGAAGCTGGACTCTTCACTTCCAGCGAGTTCAGATTCAGGAAAAACATGGGCTGTGGGTTCATGGCTCCAAATGTTCCTCTTGAAAATGGACTTTATTGTTTACATTTCTTGGATAACTTCTTCCTTACTTTTTGTCTTGTTTTGTTCTTTGAAATAATTTCTGGAATGCCATTTGAGAAAACTAGTTTCCAAGCCACTTGAAGACCTTTTGACCACAGTGTTTTAAGTGTGGTATTCCACCACTTGTAAAATCCAAGTGTTACAAAAAGAAAGAACTGTGTTCCACTGACCCCTGTCTTGCAAAGGACTTATTCTCTAGCTCAGAATAAGCCCAGTGTTTTATTGAGGGACTGTTACAAATATTTGTGAATGACACTATACCCCAGTAGAATATGTTCCTTATTTCTACACAAATTGCACCTGATGAAACCTTGCAGGAATTTCTTGCTGTTGGGCTATTGTTGATAGCTAATACTGATTGAGGTGAATACTGATGCTTCTAATACAATCATGCGCTGTCACATGGGAATAAAGAATCTTTCCCTAGTTCATTCCAGTACCTCTTCTCTGTAGTTTGGTAGCTACAAAGTTAATTGTCAGCAACCTATAAAAATAAAAATAACACATGGTGGCTCTAAAAGGGAAAACAACACATACATAGGGTATATGATAGAAACTATCATACTAATTAAGGATTTCCCCAATTCTCAATTTCCTTTCCTAGCTCAACTTTTTGGATTAATTGCAGGAACTGCTCATGGGACAGCCAAGTTCATGGGAAATTCTTCTCTTCTGATAATATATCCTTTTCATTCTCCTCAATGGCTACTCCAGACCTTCCCGACTCTTCCTGTCCACTGTCTCTCACATTTAATACCAGGTGATCTTAAAATGATCTATTGCCCCATCATAACCCCTGGCCCCATGCCAGCCCACCCAGCCCCACCCACCTTCTAATCATGTCTCATCCATTCACGACTCCTCTTCATCGCCTTCAGGGGAAGGACAACTGTTCCTCCAGCTCCTCGTCTAATTTTGCCGCATCAAATGTCTCCGTTTTCCTGTAAGACCTACCTTCCCCTTTCTATTGGTTCCTTCCTTGGATCCTGTAAACTTACTAAAATTTCCTGCAACTGTAAAACAAACAGTAAGCCAAATAACACTGCCCTGTGCCCTCCTCCAGGAATGGGTCTCTTTTTCTTCTATTTACAGCTAAACTGAACTTGCTATCCCTACTTCATTATTTCTCATTTAATTGGAATTTTTAAAAATTTCCATATTAAAAAAAAACTAAATATCCATCATAAGAATATATCAGGCAATATATGAAGGAAATTTTATACCTCTAGTGGTGTTCCCACCCATTGACTCTTATGTGTTCTATTAACTTATGTTTTATATTTTCATTTTTCATTCCTATAAGGGTTGCACTGTCTATTGCCAATAGACAAGGATACTCTTTTAAAGTTCCCAATGTCATTGTTATATCTGAAATGGAAATTGGCAAAACTTCCCTGATATCTATCATCAAGTCTCTACCACTGGTCATACTTTAATGACTACTCTTCCAGCCTTTTTCTATTTATAGATACATAGAATAGGTATGCATCACTTTTTCTATTAAGAAGTACAGCTTGATTACATAATGCTATAGTGTAACGTGACTTTCCCCCTAATACATGTATCTTTCTAAATTAAAATATAGCTCTATATTGCTTTTTAAAAATATCTAGTCTTGTATACATGTATCCTAATTCATTTAATCAATTACTTACATTTGTCCATAAGGTTTAGATTGCCCATTTTCCTCTGTTATACATAGTGTTGCTAGGAAAATTAATGTTTTGTTTTGCTGCTTTATTTGGAGGACAAGGTTCATCTCAACTTAGAGCCATTAGAAATTATTTTAATGAGAGTAATAGAAAGATTTAAACTTATACTTTTTCAAATAATTATTTTTCCATTCACTCTTTAGCTAGTGCAGTTTGATTTTTGCCTGTACCATCATTCAAAGGGCATCCATGATTTCTTTTGGAGGGGGAGCAGGGGTTGTACTGGGGATTTAACCCCAGGGCAATTTACCACTGAGCCGAATCCCAAGCCCTTTTTATTTTTTTATTTTGAGACAGAGTCTTTCTAAGTTGCTCAGGGCCTTGAAGGGTTGCTGAGGCTTTGAATTTGCAATCCTCCTGCCTCAGTCTCCCGAATCACTGGGATTACAGGGGTGTACCACTGCGCCCAGCCATCTATGATTTCTTAATCAACAGATTTTTTTCTCACCCTTCTTTACTACCTCTCAGGATCTCTTGGCATCCTTAGTTGTTTATTTTTGCAATTTTCTTTTCCTTGGGCTTCTATAAAACCACACTTTCCTGGACTACCTCTTACATCTCATTTCCCCATCTGAATTTTCCTGGCTGAATCTTCTTTCTCAGCCTGTGTGTTCTTCCTGGGAGGTTGAATATGACTGTGCTTCTCACATACATGTTCTCACTGGGCAACTTAGAGCAGTTAGCAGAAATTGTGGTTCGGTTTGATAGACACTGACGGGCACCAGAGCAAGCATGTGCAACATGAAACAGGTCAGGCATTAGCCAGGTGCAGCTCAGGATGCAGCACAGTTCTGCATACTGGAGTGCTGGATGTGGGCAGCTCTCAGTGAGAGATGAAGCTGAAGAAGGCAGGCAAAGGCAGTGATCAGTGGGTAGAGACTTGTACATGTCATGCTAGGGAGTGTGGACTCGACTCTTTCTGTCTATTCAGTAGATTTCTCCAGATCCTTATGACTTACCCTATGTGGTGCATCCTACATCTGCAATGTAGAAATTTCTTTTTTCATTCCATAGAGCTAAGTATATTAGTATTGCTTCCCTTCCATAACCTGAAGGAAAACCAGGTTAAAGAAGACAAAATTCGATTTTCAGCCATAGAACAGGTAATTTCAGGCTGCCATTCGCCTGCGGCTTGCAGACAGATTGCTCGGGCTCAGTGCCTGGGTGCTTCTTAGAGCCTGCTCTTATCGGAGCGAGCACCGAGCGCGGGGCGGCCGAGTTCCGGCTCCCGGAACTGTCCCGGAACCGCCCTGGCCCAGGGCTGGGGATCCTGCGGAGGCTGCTTCTTGGAGCCTGCTCTTATCAGAGCATACACCAAGCACAGAGCGGCCAAGTTCCGGCTCCTGGAACTGCCCTGGCCCAGGGCTAGGAGCCCGCGGAAACTGCTTCTCAGTCCGGGTCCTGCTGAGGGCCGGTCAGGACTCACCCGTTGCTTTGGTTGCCCGGCAAGGGGAACGAAATGCTGCCATTCGCATAGGATACCAACATGGCAGAGATCTGATGTCAGCAGAAAGCGGCGGAGGAGAGAACTTCATTAATACCAGCGGCAACAGAAACAGTTGGTCTCCTGGTAGGGGGGGTGAGGCACAGACACCCGAGTCTCTCTCGATTTGTCGTGGAGCCAGAGGGGAGGAGCCGGGCCGCCGCCAGCGCCCGGAGCAGGCCCAGCGGCTCGCCAGCGTGGTGACCACGTGACCCCAATTGGAGAGGGGGCGGAGCGGAGCCGCCACCCGCGCCCGCAAGGTGGGCAGACCCGCGACCCAGTGATACATGGGCGTGGTAGGAGGGGCAGGGCAGAGCCGCCGCCCGCGCTTGCAAGGTAAGCAGACCTGTGACAGACTGGCGGGTCAGGCCCAGCGGCCGGCCAGCGTGGTACACACGTCACCCCAACTGGAGTAGGGGCAGAGCAGATCCTTCGCCCACGCCCGGATCAGGCCCTGCTGATGTGGTGGTCACGTGACCCCAATTGGAGTGGGGGCGGAGCGGAACCGCCACCCGTGCCCGCAGGGTGAGCAGACCTGCGACCAACCTGCAGATCAGGCCCAGCAGTCCGCAGGCGTGGTAGGAGGGGCAGGGCAGAGCCGCCACCCGCGCCTGCAAGGTAGGCAGACCTGCGACAGACCGGCGGATCAGGCCCAGGAGCCTGCCGGCGTGGTACACACACCACCCTAATTGGAGTAGGGGCAGAGCAGAGTCACCGCCCGTGCCAGGAACAGGCCCAGCGACCTGCCGGCGGGGTAGTCACAACACCCCAATTGGAGTAGGGGCAGAGCAGAGCCACCACCTGTGCCCAAAAGGTGGGCAGATCTGCGACCGACCAGCGGGACAGGCCCAGTGGCCTGCCGGTACGACAGACACGTCACCCCATTTGGAGTAGGGGCAGAGTAGAGCTGCCGCCCGCGCCTGCAGTTTAGGCAAACCTGCAACTGACCGGCGGATCAGGCCCGGTGGCCTGCTGCCGTGGTACACTCGTCACCCCAATTGGAGTAGGGGCAGAACAGAGCCGCCGCCAGCGCCCAGAACAGGCCCAGTGACCTGCCGGCGTGGTAGTCACGACACCCCAATTGGAATAAGGAGAGAGCAGAGCCGCCGCCCGCGCCTGCAGGAAAGAAACGCAAGCAGTATGAAAAGACAAGGAAAGAAAGGACCACAAGCAATGCAGGTCAACGCAACTTTAGAAGAGGTAACAGCTGCAGCAGATGGAATGTCAGATAAAGAATTCAGGATATACATGCTTCAGATGATCTGGAGTATCAAGGAAGACATTAGACAGCAAAATCAGACAATGAAAGATCACTTCGACAAGGAATTACGCAAACAAATCCAGGAAGCAAAGGATCAACTATACAGGGAGATAGAGGTTATAAAAAACAAACAAACAGAAATCCTAGAAATGCAGGAAGCAATAAACCAACTTAAAAACTCAATGGAGAATACTACCAGCAGAGTAGAACACTTAGAAGATAGAACATCAGACAATGAAGACAAAGTATTTCAACTGGAAAAGAACATAGACAGCTCAGCAAGACTGTTAAGAAACCATGAGCAGAACATCCAAGAAATATGGGATAACATTAAGAGACGACACTTAAGAGTCATTGGGATACAGGAAGGTACAGAGCTCCAAACCAAAGGAATGAGCAATTTATTCAATGAAATAATACGAGAAAACTTCCCAGACTTGAAGAATGAGACAGAATCCCAAATCCTAGAAGCCTACAGGACGCCGAATGTGCAAAATCATAAGAGATCCACACCTAGACACATTATAATGAAGATGCCCAACATACAGAATAAGGAGAGAATTTTAAAAGCTACAAGAGAAAGGAAGCAGATTACATTTAGGGGTAAGCTGATCAGGATAACAGCTGATCTTTCAACACAGACTCTGAAAGCTAGAAGATCCTGGAATAACATATTTCAAACACTGAAAGAAAATGGGTTCCAACCAAGAATTGTGTATCCAGCGAAATTAAGCTTCAGGATGGAAGATGAGATTAAAACCTTCCACAATAAACAAAAGTTTAAAGAATTTGCAGCTAGAAAACCATCTCTTCAAAACATCCTTGCCAAAGCATTACAGGAAGAGGAAATGGAAAATAACAATGAAAAGCAACAGTGGGAGGTAGGACAGTAAAGGGGGGGAAAATAATCAAAGAGGAAAACAAACCATGTTTAGTAACATAAATAAACAAATATGGCTGGAAGAACAACCCATATCTCAATAATAACCCTAAATGTTAATGGCTTAAACTCACCAATTAAGAGACACAGGCTAGTAGAATGGATCACAAAACAAGACCCAACAATATGCTGCCTACAGGAGATGCATTTGATAGGAAAAGACATATATAGGCTGAAGGTGAAAGGTTGGGAAAAATCATATCACTCATATGGACTTTGGAAACAAGCAGGAGTGTCCATACTCATATCAAATAAAATAGATTTCAAGCCAAAGTTAATCAAAAGGGATAAAGAGGGACACTACATACTGTTTAAGGGAACCATACACCAACAAGACATAACAATCATAAATATTTATGCCCCAAACAATGGTGCAGCTATGTTCGTCAAACAAACTCTTCTCAAGTTCAAGAGTCTAATAGACCACCATACAATAATCATGGGAGACTTCAACACACCTCTCTCGCCACTGGACAGATCTTCCAAACAAAAGTTGAATAAGGAAACTATAGAACTCAATAACACAATTAATAACCTAGACTTAATTGACATATATAGAATATATCACCCAACATCAAGCAGTTACACTTTTTTCTCAGCAGCACATGGATCCTTCTCAAAAATAGATCATATATTATGTCACAGGGCAACTCTTAGACAATATAAAGGAGTAGAGATAATACCATGCATCTTATCTGATCATAATGGAATGAAACTGAAAATCAACGATAAAAGAAGGAAGGAAAAAGCATACATCACTTGGAGAATGAACAATAGGTTACTGAATGATCAATGGGTTATAGAAGACATCAAGGAGGAAATTAAAAAATTCCTAGAGATAAATGAAAACACAGACACAACATATCGGAATCTATGGGACACACTGAAAGCAGTTCTAAGAGGAAAATTCATTGCTTGGAGTTCATTCCTTAAAAAAAGAAAAAACCAACAAATAAATGATCTCATACTTCATCTCAAAATCCTAGAAAAAGAAGAGCAAAACAACAGCAAAAGAACTAGAAGGCAAGAAATAATTAAAATCAGAGCTGAAATTAATGAAATCAAAACAAAAGAAACAATTGAAAAAATTGACAAAACTAAAAGTTGGTTCTTTGAAAAAATAAACAAAATCGACAGACCCTTAGCCATGCTAGCGAAGAGAAGAAGAGAGAGAACTCAAATTACTAGCATACGGGATGAAAAAGGCAATATCACAACAGACACTTCAGAAATACAGAAGATAATCAAAAACTATTTTGAATCCTTATACTCCAATAAATTAGAAGATAGTGAAGGCATAGATAAATTTCTTAAGTCATATGATCTGCCCAGATTGAGTCAGGAGGATATAGAAAACCTAAACAGACCAATATCAATTGAGGAAATAGAAGAAACCATAAAAAGACTACCAACTAAGAAAAGCCCAGGACCGGATGGGTATACAGCAGAGTTTTACAAAACCCTTAAAGAAGAACTAATACCTATACTTTTCAAGCTATTTCAGAAAATAGATAAAGAGGGAGAACTTCCAAATTCATTCTATGAGGCCAACATCACCCTGATACCTAAACCAGACAAAGACACTTCAAAGAAAGAAAACTACAGACCAATATCTCTAACGAACCTAGATGCAAAAATCCTCAATAAAATTCTGGCGAATCAGATACAAAAACATACCAAAAAAATTGTGCACCATGATCAAGTAAGATTCATCCCTGGGATGCAAGGCTGGTTCAATATACAGAAATCAATAAATGTTATTCACCACATCAATAGACTTAAAAATAAGAACCATATGATCATCTCGATAGATACGGAAAAAGCATTCGACAAAGTACAGCATCCCTTTATGTTCAAAACTCTAGAAAACTAGGGATAACAGGAACATACCTCAATATTGTAAAAGCAATCTATGCTAAGCCTCAGGCTAGCATCATTCTGAATGGAGAAAAACTGAAGGCATTCCCTCTAAAATCTGAACAAGACAGGGATGCCCTCTCTCTCCACTTCTTTTCAACATAGTTCTTGAAACACTGGCCAGAGCAATTGGACAGATGAAAGAAATTAAAGGCATCAAAATAGGAAAAGAAGAACTTAAATTATCACTATTTGCAGATGTTATGATTCTATACCTAGCAGACCCAAAAGGCTCTACAAAGAAACTATTAGAGCTAATAAATGAATTCAGCAAAGTGGCAGGATATAAAATCAACACGCATAAATCAAAGGCATTCCTGTATATCAGCGACAAATCCTCTGAAATAGAAATGAGGACAACCACTCCATTCACAATATCTTCAAAAAAAATAAAATACTTGGGAATCAACCTAACAAAAGAGGTGAAAGACTTATACAATGAAAACTACAGAACCCTCCTAAGAGAGAAATAGAAGAAGATCTTAGAAGATTGAAAAATATACCCTGTTCATGGATAGGGAGAACTAACATCATCAAAATGGCGATATTACCAAAAGTTCTCTATAGGTTTAATGCAATGCCAATCAAAATCCCAACGGCATTTCTTGTAGAAATAGAGAAAGCAATCATGAAATTCATATGGAAAAATAAACGACCCAGAATAGCAAAAACAATGCTAAGCAGGAAGTGTGAATCAGGCGGTATAGCGATACCAGACTTCAAACTATACTACAGAGCAATAGTAACAAAAACAGCATGGTACTGGTACCAAAACAGGCAGGTGGACCAATGGTACAGAATAGAGGACACAGAAACCAATCCACAAAACTACAACTATCTTATATTTGATAAAGGGGCTAAAAGCATGCAATGGAGGAAGGATAGCATCTTCAACAAATGGTGCTGGGAAAACTGGAAATCCATATGCAACAAAATGAAACTGAATCCCTTTCTCTCGCCATGCACAAAAGTTAATTCAAAATGGATCAAGGAGCTTGATATCAAATCAGAGACACACCGTCTGATAGAAGAAAAAGTTGGCTACGATCTACATTCGGTGGGGTCGGGCTCCAAATTCCTCAATAGGACACCCATAGCACAAAAGTTAATAACTAGAATCAACAAATGGGACTTACTCAAACTAAAAAGTTTTTTCTCAGCAAAAGAAACAATAAGAGAGGTAAATAGGGAGCCTACACCCTGGGAACAAATCTTTACTCCTCACACTTCAGATAGAGCCCTAATATCCAGAGTATACAAAGAACTCAAAAAATTAGACAATAAGAGAACAAACAACCCAATCAACAAATGGGCCAAGGACCTGAACAGACACTTCTCAGAGGAGGACATACAGTCAATCAACAAGTACATGAAAAAATGCTCAACATCTCTAGCTGTCAGAGAAATGCAAATCAAAACCACCCTAAGATACCATCTCACTCCAGTAAGATTGGCAGCCATTATGAAGTCAAACAACAACAAGTGCTGGCGAGGATGTGGGGAAAAGGGTACACTTGTACATTGCTGGTGGGACTGCAAATTGGTGCTGCCAATTTGGAAAGCAGTATGGAGATTTCTTGGAAAGCTGGGAATGGAGCCACCATTTGACCCAGCTATTCCCCTTCTTGGTCTATTCCCTAAAGACCTAAAAAGAGCATGCTACAGGGACACTGCTACATCAATGTTCATAGCAGCACAATTCATAATAGCAAGACTGTGGAACCAACCTAGATGCCCTTCAATAGACGAATGGATAAAAAAAATGTGGCATTTATACACAATGGAGTATTACTCTGCATTAAAAAATGACAAAATCATAGAATTTGCATGGAAATGGATGGCATTAGAGCAGATTATGCTAAGTGAAGCTAGCCAATCCCTAAAAAACAAATGCCAAATGTCTTCTTTGATATAAGGAGAGTAACTAAGAACAGAGTAGGGTCGAAGAGCATGAGAAGAAGATTAACATTTAACAGGGATGAGAGGTGGGAGGGAAAGGGAGAGAGAAGGGAAATTGCATGGAAATGGAAGGAGACCCTCAGGGTTATACAGTGGAGGGGGTAGAGATAGAGGAGGGGAGGGGAGGGGAGAGGTGGGGAGGGGGGATGGTGGAGGATGGGAAAGGCAGCGGAGCACAACAGACACTAGTATGGCAATATGTAAATCAATGGATGTGTAACTGATGTGATTCTGCAATATGTGTATGGGGTGAAGGTGGGAGTTCATAACCCACTTGAATCAAAGTGTGGAATATGATATGTCAAGAAATTTGTAATGTTTTGAACATCCAACAATAAAAAATTAAAAAAAAAAGAAGACAAAATTCTCAAGATGGAAGTGGGGGTGGGAGGGGCAGAAAATGAGGTTTGTATAGTCAGTGCATCTCAAATAAAGAATGCGAATAGGATATTATGTGTGATGTATTGGAACTCTCAAAATATTTTTTTTCCAGCCATTGGATGTACCCAGCATGAAGCGTGAGATAAAATCACCAGTTCTAGAACACTTTCAAAATAAATTCAGGGCTGAAAACAAGCTCCACTACAGCATCGTGTGCATGGGGCATGCTTTGCAAAAGTCATTTTCACTAGGACATGGTTCTCTCCTGAGGAACACCTCTCCCAAGCACTGGAATGTGGGGTGCAGTCATGCAAACATGAGGCCCTTGACCACATTGGGTTATTTTCCCACTTTTCTGCTACCTCAAAAGCCATCTTTCCACCCTGAGTTTTGCCAGCTCCAAATATAATGAGAGGAAAGTAACTCAAGTCTGAAAATCAGCTACACATTTTCTAGCCTTCTGGGGAAATTGCTTCTGCTTAAAATCTTATCCTTACAAGACAAACTTCCCAAGAATGCGTTTCCCCCATGCTTCATGAATTCCTGTAACTGGAGAGTGGAAAGGCTCATTCCTTGTCAGTGCAGGTCATTTTGCTGTTGAACATCTTGCTGGTAAATCACATGTCTGAACTCTCCTATGAATCCAATTCACTTGGGAGCGAAAAACTGCCTAGAGTTCAAGGCTAATGAAAGGTAACAACTGTTAATGCAATTGTGTATGATCTCTTCCGCTTTCTGTTTGCAGCCTGCAGCCTCCCCAGAGGACACCCCTGAGCTCAGCGCCTTTCTGCGAAACTCTACCATTCCTCATCTTGTCAAGAAGCGGGATGTGCCTGGTGTTCAGCTCCACAGACAGAGTCCCACAAAAATACTGGTGAGTCGTCTCTGTGTGCATAGATCTGAAGAGAATGATTGGACCCGTCAGAAATCCCAGATACAGAGGGTTTTAACTTCAAGTATTATTTGCAGTCTCCTCTGATGCTCAGATATGCCTGACATATTTTGGCAGTACATATTGTAAGAAATGAAAGTGACTTTTCTGAGAGGATTAAGGAGCATTTGTGATATAACCTTTTTGTTCTTCTAAACCTGTCTCGGAGGCTACTTTAGAGAAATAAGGATGAAAACATCAAATGTGACCTTTAATCCATTTTAAGAACATGAAGGTTCAGTTGTTAACCTATCCACAGAGAGTCTGAAGTGAGCTTAGAGGAGGGCTGTTCATTCACTGGGCCCTGAGAACCTACCTGTCCTGAATCTCAGAGTCCTCTGCCCATCCAGAAGAGTAGGGACTGGTATGTTCAGATTTCCTGGGTCATAATCCCTGTAGCATCATAGTGTTAGAGTCCGTAGTTGCTCTAGGTTGAGCCTAGGCTGGACTTTGCAAAACTTTACAAAGCATTCATGAGTCAGTATTTTTGATGCAGTTCTCCTACTCATCCGAATGTTGTTTTTAGAACTTTATCTCCTTACCTGAACATCCACTGCTTCCCTGACCATGTGGCAAAGGCTAAAAATGAGCATCAAGGAGCAATTTAGCCCTGTTCCACAGGTCAGTTCCATAAAGAGTAAGACCATACAAGCACATCTTCCAGCCTTGCACATGTAATCACCCTAGAATTCATCATCCTGGGCAGACACACCTAGAGGATTGGGATAGGGACAGGCCTAGAACAGTGTCCCAGCACTTAGATGGTGCAGGGATTGGGTAGGTGCTTCTTGCCCCACAGCTTCAGTACAGAAGCTCAATCAAAGATGCATTATCTTGTGGTGGCGCTCAGTCAAGAGCCATAACTACCCAAAGCCAAGAATAGTCAATCCAAAGAGGTTAGCAAAAGGGAGAGACACTTGGCAGGGGGTCTCAAGGGCAAGAAAAGAATAAGGAAGAGAAGGCAGCATTTGAGCCAAAGAGGACTCTGTAGTTATTTCTACAGTGGCCAGAGTCACCTTCCTTGCTGGTCACGAGCCATGAAACACCCAGATCCACACTTCTGGTCCATGTTGGATTCACTCCTGGGCTCATCCAGGTACCACTGGGCTCTAGCCCTTGGGTAATCTTCTCTCCCTACCTGTTTGCTCTGTTGAAAACCCATGAGGATAAGAATATGTTTAGTTTCCTTAGTATTTTTTCTTCAGGGTGTAGCTCAGTGCCTGGCTCATTTGTTGAGCAAATGTATGAATGACACAGTGGATGAAGTTATCATGGCCACTACTAATAGCTTTTAGAGTCACCTCCAAAATGCTCTTGGTGTGACATTCCATCTGAACCCTCAATTCAATTCTAACTAAATATGTTGCAAGCAGTTAAAAAGATAGTGATGATGGAGACTCAATTCACTAGCCCCTCTACCTACTGAATCTGAAATAAAATGACTGTTATGACAATGAACAGCTGCTTTGGGGAATATAATTATTTGCGCTGGTTATGAAACTGTAATAATTCAAAATAGCTGAAGGGAATAAATCTATGTTTGAGGAATTGAATCCCTGATTTTAGCATTTGTATGACTGGAAGAGGGGTAATATTCACTTGAATTCACAGAATTGAAAAATTGAAAGTTAGCAAGGAATTTCAGGAGATAAAGCTTAGAATAATGGTAGGAGTGAAGGTTATTGGACTCCTCAACTAAAACAGAGGATGCACTGGATACATATAGCATCATTCTTGGCTAAATTAGAAGAATCAACTACATGCTAGTACACGTTGAGGAGGGCAGAGGCAGAGAAGTTCCAATAAAGGCCAGATTTGGGAAAGATACCGAATGAAAACCCCCTATCTGCAGGCTCCGCTTTTCCTTGAGTTCTGAATCCAGATCAGTTCATTCAGGGACCCTGTCTGAGCCAGCCACGTGCCGAGAAGCATGTGAGCCTTGAGGAAGACAAAGAGGATCGGATCCTAGGTGGGAAACTGGAGAAGTCCTAAATAGACTTCCTTTCTGTTCCCATCCTCCTATACTAACTTGGAATTAGTTTATTATTGTTTTTTAAAAAGCAGAGACAAATATTTCTTTAAACCCTGGTAATCCTAATCATTTATTTCAGTTCAATAAAGTAGGATAATGCTGCAAAGGATTATTCATAGTCCTGAGAATTGAACATGTTACCCAGAACATCCATAACAATTTATTAGTGTTAGTAAACAGCCATCAAAGAGAGGGTGTTAGGGTGAACAGACTCAAATTCCAACTCTCTAGTTCATTGATTTAAAAAAGCAGGGAGTGGTTTCCAGAGCCTTAATTTTAATTTGGAATGATAAGAAAGTTCTGGAGATGGGCAGTAGTGATGGTTGCAAAACAATGTAAACATATCCAGTGCCACATATATGCTTCAAATGGTCAAAATGATGTTTTAAACGTATGTTTCAAACACTCTGGCATTCATTTATTTTATCTTGACATTAAAAGTTCAAACATGGAAGTGGACAGAAAAGTACAAGCAAACAGGGCAATTAACTGAGGTCAAGCAAGGAGTGTTTGTTAAAAATATAAGTGCCTGAAATTACATAGCAAAAAGCTCTAATTGGCAGATTATGATTCAAGTACCTATAAATTTTATAACCGTATACTATATACATACCCGTCCCATAAATTCATACAGCTCTGTATATTGTCATCAAGGAAAAGCTTCCAGGGTGAATAATGAAACAGAAAACAATGATTGACATCTGCAGAATTCTAATATGTACACTACAAATGGGAAAAGCCCTTTGGAAAAACCAATGTTCAAACCCACATAGAACTAACCATGTGAAAAATAAAGATTCAGATTGTTTTTGTTTTTCAAATTTCCACTTCTGTGTATGTCTCATGAGTACACTGAGGCAAAGGAGATCAATAACTTAAAATTCTTCTGAAAATTGTGTGCCTTTTTGTTGTAGAGTCAAATATTTTTCCTTCTATTGTTTCTTATTAAATATTTTGACATAAATTTTAACTTCTGAATATCATAGAAGCTTACTTGCTCATGGATGATTGCCAAGGCAGTCTTTCTTTTCCTTATCTGATTTTAATTCATCTTTTATTCACATTTTCCCTTATAGGATCAAAACTTGCAAATCATACACCTCCCTATGTCCTCAAGTCAAAACAACTCTGGAGAGTGATTATGCAGAGTTTATTCTAAAATCAAAAGCTAAATAAGACCTCCCACTGTTTTTGTTTGGTTAAAAACAACTTACTGAATCACATTTCTGATTAGGAATTTAAAAGTGCAAAATGCCAACATCCTGTGTTGGGATCATAATTTCCAATTTGCATAACATTTTTTGTATCTATCACACTGAAATCTAATTCTCCTCCACCTAAGACTATATTTGCCTTTCTCATCTTGTTCTCCTGCTGCTTTTGTTATTATCACCTCCTTCTAATCCTCTCCAAACTTTTCTGTCTTCCCTTTCACTTCTCTGATTACAGAAACCTTATCTTTCTTAGTTTCTCTTGAGCATTTTATACTATTGGCCACCTTCTGGAACTATTACATCCCTTGGCTTCCCTCCAAAAAATTCTCTCATGGGTTTTGTCCTACGTTCTGGCTAGCCCTGTCTTAGAATAATTAAAGGGACTTCTCCTTTTCCCATCCTTAAATGCCCTTGTACCTCAGATGTCCATCTTCTGGACCTCTGCTTTCCTCCCATTGATTTTGCTTTTTCAGGGAAATTTCTGGCATAACCATATCTCCAATCCTGCCTAAATGCAGTCTGCCATCTTAGCCCTCCCTTCTTGCAGTCAAGACTTGAAAGGTTTGCCTAGATGTCTGATAGCCATCCCAGTCCCAACCTATTCAAAACTCTTGTCTCCAAGACCACCCTAAATGTGCCTCTTCTCTAGCAGTCTCAATTTTAGTAACACCAGTATGGATCCTACCAGTACCCTTCCACCCTGTTCCGATACAAAGAGCTCCCTCCACTACTCTCTCTCCTTCATTGCAAACTCCAAATGTCTATTCTACTTCCTAAATTTCTCTAAAATTCACCTTTCTGTCTTTATTCTCAATGCCTCTGTTCAGGGCCTTAGCATTTCTCATTTGGGCTCTTGCTACAAGCTTCTTAATTATCCTCCTGCCTTCAACTCTATTTTTTTTTCTCAAATACCACCTATCTCTCTAAACACAAACCTGATCATGGCCCTTAATTTAAAAACTTGACACCAGTTCTCCAGTACCTTCTGAATGAACTCTAAGCTCCTTAGCATAAGCAGTATTGTTCTTATCTTATTTCCATCTATCCATCTCACCCCTATGTACCCTGCCCTCCCCTTTCCTGAGCATGCCCTTCCATTGTTCAGGAGAACCTTGTGCCAGTCACCCCATTCTTCCAGGTAACTCTCACTCTTCAAGGGCCATTCCACACATCAGCTTCTTCAAAGTCCTCCAACAGAGCTAGCTAACCAGGATCAAAATCTCCAGGGAGGTCACAACAGCCACCAACTGGCTTCCGTCTTGCCACCTGAGGGTGGGATTAGCAGTGAGTAGCATCTTAATTGTGGAGCATAAAAAAATGGAAGAGTCCCCATGAGACCCAGGAACTGCAGAGCTTTGGGATCTCTTGCTTCCATCATCAGCACCTCAGGCTCCAAATCTAATGGTACAAGGATAGTCCAGTTACCTATATTTGGAAGCATCATGTACAAATCTGACCTTACCAAAATTTATTCTGATATATGTTACTGATTGCTTAGTATTCTTAGAATTCTTTGTTCCTAAAAATATTCTTATGGTAATATATTCTTCAGGTTATTATGTTATTTATCAATTTCATTAAAGTGAAATGCTTCGATCAAGTACTTCACATAATGTTCAATAGACTTATTTGTATTGGGCACCTGTAGTACAGTGTTTGAGACATGAAAAATGAATAAGGATAACCCCTAAGATAAATTCAAAGCAGTGAGAAAATACTCTGTAATGCCAAAAAAAAAAAAACAGTGCATGTTTAATGGCATAAGTTGGTGTGAACATACTGTATGTACAGAGATACGAAAAATAGTGCTCTGTATGTGTATTAAGGAATGCAATAAATAAATAAATTTTTTAAAAAAGAAGTATCATTCTGTACATTTGCACATAGAAAATGGACATTCATTAATTTCCATACTGGAATTCAATCAGAAATATGATTGATAAAATATTATTGGTTTGATAGGTAAAATGTCATCATAATGAACACTTTCTAGGATCATGCATCTCATATATTCAGAGTGACCCATTATAAGTTGGGAAACCTAAGGAACTGGTTAAAAACAGCCTGATGAATAGAATTCACAGAAGGGCCTGCTCCACAACTAGGAAGTCTTTTGGGCAGAAAGAATCATGTTATGAAACAAATGCTTATCAGTAGGTCAATAATTTTGAGTCTCCAAGATTATGGACTTGGGAGCTTCCTCTGTAGCCTTCTCCACACTTGCTCAATATAGCAACTAGTGGAAAGAATCTCTATAAGAAACATCTTCCCAGGTTCTGAGTAAATGAAATAGAACAACTCATTGACTATTTCCAGAAGATGAGTACTTAGAACAGAACTTGCATTTTATTCATGTCCATTTCTCTCTCTTACCACTAACATCCATGCATCATTACCACTAATGGTAATGATTGTCCTTGGTTGTTTCAATACCTCTGTTCTTTCCTTAAATTACATTTGCAGATAAGGCAATGACTTCTGAAGAAATAAAATGGAAATAAGCAGATTTTAATGTTGATTTTCTACCAGCATTTAAAGATGCCTGTTTCAGTCAGCTTTTTCACTGCTATGACTAAAAGACCCAGTCGGCACAATTGTAAAGGAGGGAAAGTTTATTTGAGGGCTCACGGTTTCAGAAGTCTTAGTCCATAGAAGTCTGGCTCCATTCTTCAGGTGAGGCAGAACATTGTGGTGGAAGAGTATGACAGAGGAAAGTAGCTCACATGGTGATCAGAAGCAGAGAGAGACTCCACTCTCCAGATACAAAATATATACCCCATAGCCACACGACCACTGAACCACTTCCTCTAGCCACACCCCACCTGCCTCCAGTTACTACTCAGACAATCCCATCAGGGATTAATTCACTGATTAGGTTAATGCTAAAACCCAATCACCTCCTCTCCAAACCTTCTTGCATTGTCTCACATGTGAGTTTTTGGGGGACACCTCATATCTAAATAATAAAACTGCCCCTGTCTTTTAATGTGCTGTCCCTGATGTTGGGTTTTTTGTCTTGTTTTGTTTTGTTGCAGAATTGTACAAATATCGAGTGTTTGCAAATCTCCTGTGTAGTGGGACGACTAGAAGGAGGAGAGAGTGGAGTTCTCAAGGTCAGATCTCGACTGTGGGCCCACACGTTCCTCCAGGTAATAATATCACAGATACATCTACATACCATTCACTAGAACCTCTTCTCAAAAGTTCAGTGGGAAGTCTTTTCAAAATAACTTTTTAATTTAAATATTTTTAGATTTTCTAATTTTAATTTTTTTTATTGCTGTACTAGGGATTAAACCCAGGGCCTCCCACATGTGAGGAAGCTTCTACCATTGACCTACATTCCCAGTTCTTAATATTCTCACCTTAATTTTTAAGTTTTTATCATTTGCAAAATTTTTAATTTAGATGTTTAACATGTTTAAATTTGAAAATTTTAATTGCTTCACTAAAAACATTTGAAGGAAATTTCTGTGGAGGAGTTGAGGTCATCTTTCCCTGCAGGTAAAGATGATTTAGCCACCCTGAGGCCCTAAGACCTTCAGTAGTAATGTAGAGTCAAGCAAGTATTTTCACTTGGCTCACCCCTATCTGCCCAGTGCCAGGTACACAGTAGGTCTCCCATAAATATTCACTAATGAAAGGATGGCGAGTATGGAAACACAAGCCAAGCCATGTGTCCAGAAAAATAAAAAAGAGAAAATCAATTTAAATGGGAAAAAGGAGAGTGTTCCAGAAAGTTCCTCAGATCATGTGATCCTCCAGCACAGGCTCCAACCATAAAAGCATCTCAGCAGAAATCCTGGTTTGTGGAATTTATAGATTGTTCTGTGCTTTGCCTTATCTTTACTGTGGGTTTCTCTACTGCCCTGGATAAGTCCATTGATTGTCTGCATTTTAAAAGTTTAAAAATCTCTTTTACAGTAATAAAATGAAATTCAACTAAGTAATTAACTACCGTATTTTAAGACCTTATTGATGAGGCAGGGTTCTTCTTTAAAACACTAAATTACAACTCCAACCAAATCTGTGCATTCTTGCTCAGTTTTTTAAGTACTTACAAACTCACCTGGTTCATTGTGCCACTGAAAATTCTTTTGAGCCCACCTATAAACATAGAATTTTATTTCTCTATATTTTCATGATTTCTACCATTTAAAATATGTCTCTCATCTCACAATTCTTTTAATTTTGTCCCCAAAACAAACAGGAAGAAAATTAGTTACTTTTTAAAGGTCATTCGGATACCTTTATTATCATCATTATCATCATCATCATCATCATCATCATCATCATCATCTTTTATCGAAGGCAAGGGTTTCATCTCTATTAACATGTTGCACTGGATCATCCTGCTTTGTTGGAGTCATCCATTCATTACAGGAGACTCCACAGCACTGCCTCACATTCTGGCATTTCCCCACTATCCTACAGTTCATGTCACAAGGAGGTTGTCACCCACTTGTGACAACCCAATGTGTCTCCGGACATCGACAGTTTCCTGGGGACAAAATCATCCCCCTGTGTGAACCACTAATCTCTCTCTTTTTTTTTTTTTTTTGGCCAAACCATTATTTATATGTTCACTCAACAAATATTTATGGAGCACCTACTGTGTGCCAGGCACTGCTTCACAGGGAAATATCAGTGAGCAAAGTAGATGTAGCACCAACCTTCACAGAACTGTCCCCTCAGCAAAGGAGTTGGAAGTGACAAAAGCATGCATAAGCCTGTTTTAGACAGAAATAAGTGCCCCGAAGCCAGTGAAACAAGGTCTCAGGATAGAGTGGGAAAGGGGGCTGCCTCTATAGGGAGGGTGGGTGCAGGATCTCAGGAGCATAATGTTGTTCAGTCAAGTACAGTAATAAGCAAAACTAAACAGTTCATTGGTAAATCTAAGAGAAAATAAGTGAATGAAAACACAAAATTTACTAGAGTAGTAAATATCCCCTGAGTAGGGGCCATTCAGGGAAGAACATAGAGAATGTTTCAAAGTACTGATGATGTTTCACTAAAAAAGGTACGTGCATGTTCATCTTGGATTTTCCCTATCACTATATGTTGTAAATGATGATTGTCTTTGCCCAGTATTCAATTGAACAACTTTCATTCAAAGGAAAATACCAGAAGGACTGAGACAGTTTGGAATCTACTACAATAGTTCAAGGGAAGAGGAAACTAAGAGCTCTTTTACAATTTTATAGTTCTGACTGTATTAGTTACCTATTGTTGCATAAAAAAAAATTCCCCCAACTTGGCAACTTAAAATAATAAGTATTCATCCTTTCACCCTGAAAGTTAGGAATCTGGCCACAGCTTAGCTGGGTGCTTCTGGCTTGGTGTCTCTTCACTGAATGATACAATTAAAATGTCAGTGAGGGCTGAAATCAATCTGAAAGATTGACTGGGGCTGGAGGACCATCCACAAGATGGTTCAAGGACATGCATAAAAAGCTAGTGATTGATGTTAGGAGAGCCAGGTCCTTGCTCCGTGGACCTGTTCAGATGGTGCTGATTGAATGCCCTCCTAACACAGTGGTTAGCTTCCCCCAAGCAAGCCCGGAGAGAGCAAATCTTGCATGTCTCTTGTGACCTAGCCTTGGAAGTCACATTCTGGCATTTCTCCAATATCCTAAAGTTCATGCTTATTACCCCTGTTCAGTATGGGAGGGACCCACATACAGGTGTGAAACACCAGGAGGCAGGAATCACTGGGGCCTCCTTGGAGACTGTCTACCCCAATTACATTAACCAACTCTTTACCTTCCTACTTTTTTTAAGGTGAAACTTAAAACATAAATCATAAATCCTGTTCTTTCTCTAATCAAATGAAACTAGAAATAAATGATACTATCATAACCAATATGTCAGTGCCCTAAAAGTTGATGTAACAACCACAAGCTGATTATCTTCAAGCTACAGACATTGACCCTCTCAATCAGAAGTGTAAAACTAAGGTGTGCACAGAACCAGTTCCTTCTGCACACAGTGAGGGAGAAACCATGCCAGGCCCCCTCCTGGCCCTTGCTGGCTGCCAGCCATATTGGCATCTGGTGGCCTACAGACACGTCACACCAGTATCTGCCCCGTCTTCATATCACTTCCTGCTCCATGTCTTTGTGTCATCTCCTTTCTGTCTCTTCTGAGGACATTCATTGGATTAGAGCCCATCCTAATTACTAAATGCTCATCTCTAACCTTTCCTTAACTACATCTGTAATGACCCTCATAAGGTCATGTTATGAAATTCTGGATGGCCATGACTTTAGGGGAGACATTATTCAACCCACTCTAGTCATCAATCCAACATCCCTCCTGAAACTTTGCTACTCCATTTTGCCACAATATTTTAATTAATTAATATAGTAAGTGTGCTTTTTTTTTTCCAGTACTGAGAATTGAACCCAGGGTCTCTGGCTTGCTAGGCAAACTATTTACCACTGAGCTATATCCCCAACTCTTTTTAAATTTTATTTTGAGACAAGATCTCCCTTAGTTGCCCAGGCTGGCCTCGAACTTCTTCTCCTGCCTCAGCCTCTGGAGAAGCTGGGATTATAGGCATGTGCCGTCACACACAGACAATACACTGTTTAAAATGTCACTAACCTTAATAGTACAGGGGGAAGAGATTAGTTGGGTTTAAGGCATTTGGGGTATAACTGTTTTCTTTCAGTTCATTACATACTTTTAAAAATATAGTCTCAGGTACTTCTTCACTAATCTTGGGCAGATTTTCTAATCAGAATAAAGCTATGGTGACTCTTTTGTATTTTTGGTAAACACTGGCAAAGTATGTTTTTGAATTTTATTTATTTTTATTCATGTTTTTGGTACTAGGAATTCAACCCAGGGTGCTTAACACATCCCCAGCCCTTTTAATATTTTATTTTGACACAGAGTCTTGCTAAGTGGCATGGGGGCTTCACTAAGTTGCTGAGGCTGGCTTTGAACATGTGCTCATTCCTGCCTCAGTCTCCTAGTCACTGGGATTACAGGCATGTGGCACCACACCCAGCTGAATTTTATATACACACCTTCCTCTGTGAAAACTACCCATAAGCAAAGTGGTAAAAACTACATGCACACATTAGAACAAGTTCTAGGAGCCCTGACCTTGATTTCCTCTGTTTTTGCTATCTTTGGTAGATACTGGGTCAGGAGGCAAGAGCCTGGTGCTATTCCTAATTAGCTCTGTGAACTTTCATGGGGCTTTTTTTCCCCATTTGAGATGAAGGGATTGGGCTAAAGGCTCCTTTTATTCCTAAAACTTTACTGATGTATGGGCAGCTCACATGGAACCTCTCCTAATAAGTTATTTATAATGTTTATTCTGCTTAGCTTAAGTCAGCAATAACTCGGCATGCTTTATTAATAGCCTCTTTTGTATTATGTTTACACTTAGGTTGACTCAGAACAGACTATACCTAAATGGTTCTCTAAACTTAAGAGCAGCCAGCCAACCTTTCCAAAGAGATATGTCTGCAAATAGCAAGGTTTCTATTGAGTAATCACCACACAACTGGGCGCCAGGATAGTAAATGCTTGTGTGTTCTGAATTATAACTTCTCACAGAAATCCTGTGGGATACATGTTGTTATTATTATTATTATTATTATTATTATTATTATTATCTGCATTTTACAGATAAGCAAGCTGAGACGTGGAGGTTAAGAGGCCTTCTCTAGGTCACGTAACTAGTAAGAGGAGGAATCTTTGAGTTTTTGTCCTATGTATGTTACCTTGCTAAACTGCTACAGATTTCTATGTGAAAACTACATGCTGTAAATTTTACATCATAATCGCAATGCTACAGGTTGCTAAACTAACTCTTCTGTTAGACTACTGCACTGTAACAACTGTATAGATATTTTATAAATACTATGTATTAAAGCTTTTTAGCTTTTTTAAGAATACAATAAATTTCATAACATGCCATTTCAGAATCCAGTACAAATATAATTCTTGAATTACATTGCCCAATATAATGGTAATAGCTACATGTGACTATCTAAATTTAAAGTATTTTAATTTCAATAAAATTAAATATTCACTTCCTCAGTGTCACTAATCACACTTCAAGTGTTCAGGGGTCTCTCCTCTTAACTCCTCTACAAGACTGTGCAAAAGCATTTCTGTCCTTGAAGAGAGTTCCACTGGGATGCACTGTTTTAGAACTTTAGGGAAGTATGTTTCCCTTCAAACTTATAAGATTATTTCATATAGTCAATTATCATATCTATGAATGAAGATTTGGACTGTGTTGAATACTAGCTTCCTGACTTTTATTATATCCCCTGATAATGTAAGAATGAGGCCCCCTTTTGTTTCATGATGGTGTCATCTGCTGCCTCTAAAGGCAAAAACCTTTGTCAAAAATCCACTTTTTACTAAGTGCAGCATTCCAGGTTTGAGTAAACACAACCACCTCCCACTCTCCCCACTAGCCAGCAAGGACAGCAAAATGATGTGATTTTCAGACTGAGGAACAAAATGTGTTGGCTTTACTTCAAAGCTTGGATGTAATTAGGGACTGTACAAGTAAACTTTTGGATTCAGAACTGCTTAGCAAATAAAACATTGAAATTCTGCTATATACAATGAAAAAAAAAGTTGGGGGGATTACATTCTTTGAAAGTTAAATTTGGAGGGAGTCTTCCTCAAATTTATAGCTGACCCAGGAATGTGAGCTCCTCTAAGGCAGGAAGAATGTTCTGTCTTTGGCTCTCCCAGCAGCCCTGTAGCACCTTGCCCAGGGAAGCTATACCTGGCACTGCAATGGTTGAAATACCTGTGGACAAGTTCTAGGGTTGGCTGGGCCATAACGTATTGACTATTCATTCATAATGAAACCAATCAAGCTAACCAGGAAAAAAAATCATAACAAATTATCCTTCTTGGTCTAATGCTGATAACCCTGAAAGCAGCCAATATTCTGGCAAAGTTAAAAGCATGTTGCCAGAAAACATGAACAAGAAGTGGCTTGAAATGTTCTTCTCTAGAAATGTGCCTTGACTGCTCAGTTTGAGATACAAAATACAGCTGAATGCATGGATAATCCTAGGGGATCCTCTCTGCACAGCTGGAAAGGTCTTCAGTGAGGAGCTTTGGGTCATGTTTGCTATGACATTTGACTTTTCTTCCAAATCATTTCCACCTTGTCCTGAAACCCAAACCACAAGCTGATCTGGTTCAGTGACTTTAGTAAGGACTTCTTGTCTTGTAGGCAAAGAAGTGATCATTTCACTTTCTTACTTCTCTCCAGTGAAACACTTCTGGCTGAGATGATAAGGTTCTCAAATTGAGGAGAAAACCTTAGCAGGGGTTTAACAATGTCAAAAAGTAGGCTTCCTCTTCACTCTGAGCCACATTCTCATTTGATTCTTTTGATCCTATGAGGCAGACAATCCAGGATACCAAGTGACAGAAACAAGTCCAAAGGGTCATTATTCTCTCCTTATTCCCTGTCCAAGCTGATGATCAGCACTATTAAGTGCTCTCAGCATGGTTTCCAGCCCTCAGCCAAAGGTCAGGTAGCTTCAGAAGTCTGAGCAATACAAGACCCTCCCCACACAGCTGTCATAATTGATTTAGACTCAACTGGGGGAATAGGTTTTGAAAATTATCTCCTACAACCCACATCTATGCTCCTTAGACACAACCAAAGGACATATTCAAATAGATGAGGCATTGTGCTCCCTTTCATTTCTTTTGCTGATACAGAAACTGAGAACCCTCCTGGACATCCAGTAATAACCTGCTGCCTCGTTTGATACAGTTTCTACCATTGAAGCAAAGCATAAATCCTTTCCCATTATAAGGAAATGAGAGGCAAGTTGCTTGCTATTTTGTAATTGAAAAATGCGGAAGCAAGCATGCACTCCAAAAAAGCTTTGCAAAATATTCTACATCTCAGAATGTTACATATAAATCTTTGTGTCATTTATTTAACAGTTAATCTGTTCATTCCCTTGCCTTATAAAGGAAAGTTTAAACACAAAACTTTATGTTAAAATGTCAAATGGTTTCTTGAAGGGTCTTTCATAAAATTTAGAACTTTAAATGAGATAAAAGAGAGAAAGCATAAAAAAAGATAAGTTTTTTAAAAAAACTATTTTCACCCTATAATAATTTTGAGAATGAAATTATTAGTGTCCCAATGATAAATTGTCATGTCAGATTTTTATTGTTTTAATTATCTTTGGTATACATTTTTTAACACTAGTTTCTTCAAAGACTGAACAACAAAAATTATGTCATTTCAGAGGTATTGAAATGACATAAATTTGAAAACTATAATTAGCCTATTCAAGTCATATTCCACTTTTCATAAATAATATGAGCTTCCTTAGGTTGCTCATTTTCCTAAAGACACAACTTTTCAATCAAATAACCAGAAGAATGACTCTACGACTCGTATTCCATCAATTTGCTTAGGATCACTCTGCCTTTTGCTGTTGCTTCTTATCTAAGGGTTGGAAGAGAGGTGGATTAGGGAACCCCAAGCCCATGCAATCTAAAGGTAACTATGCACTTCTCTTATTACTTTGAGCATGACATCATACTGAAATGAGGGAGAATGCTTTTTCCATGAAAGAGTTATCATTACAACCCTACAATTGAGGGACAAGTAAGTATTTCAGTCTACAAGTTTCCATTCTATGTGTGACATTCTATTCCAGAGGTCAGCGGAGTACAAACTGCATCTTCATTTTCCTATTAAATAAGACCCAGTGTTTCTTATTTAAGAAGTCCCTGGTAATGGAGGGACTGGCTAAACAGTAAGTTGTTAGCACAAGAAGTCAAACCAAATAACCTGTATCAACATTCTGAAGTCTTTCCAGGGAAAAGGGTCACTTCCTGGGATACCAGAAAACACTGGCATGAGTCACCAGGTGTCTAGCCACACCAGTAGCCCAAATTTGTGTACTTTCACAGTTTCTGCTTATTTCAGTATTTCAGTCTTGGAAGCCTAATGCCAGAGAGGAATGCATTACTGCAAACTCTCTATTTGTATATGTTTATGTGTGTGTGTGTGTGTGTGTGTGTGCGTGTATATATATATATTTATACACAGACACATAATATATTGAGGATTTTTAATAGTTTTATCATGAAATCCAGAAGGAGATAAATATTTTCTTCCTCCCTAATCCAGGCTAGAAAGTCTACAATTCATGGTTAATGCAACTTGATGCATTATATTTGTTCTGTCCCTTTGTAAACATACAAATGGGACAGAAAAAAAAGTTTTTATTTTAGTTAATCCTAAATGAACCCCTTGTCCTGTGATTGTTGCTTAAAATGGAAATTTCCTTTATAATTTAAAGTTTCTCCAGCAATTTCTTAGGTTTTGTCTCCTCACAAAGCTTAGCTCCTGGGAAATGTTGAGTATTTAAACATGGGCTCATAAAATGGAAATGTGTTTTTAAAATAATTGTGGAGAAGGAATTAAGCAGTTCAAAGGCAGGAAAGGGAGAGGTTTTGACCTTGACAGACATGCTTAGGTACTTAACCAACTCAGAAGCCTCATCTCCTCTCCATTTGTTGCCAATAATTTTTATTTGTACCATTATTGTAAGCAAACCATTGTGCGAAAGTACATAATAGAGACAGCCAGTGGGCTTACAAACCGCAGTTTAAATAATGCAGTATGACAGAGAAGGAAGGCATTTTTCTGGGGATTAATAGCTATCTGGGGTAAAAAGAAGGCCCCAGATATTGTCAAGGAATAGTAAACAACCTGGTTTGTCAGTCCTCAATCAACTCTAATATGGCAGTGATTGCTCTTACATGAGTAATTGCTGGATAGGAGATTACTTTTAATGTGAGAATATTATACTTGTTTTGTAAAGAGCACAATTGAAAGCATTCAATTTAAACAGGGAATCAATATCGTAACACTGCCCATAATTATTTCTCATAAGTTAAATACTCGCCCAGGCCACACCTTGGACCTATGATGCAGAACTAAGATCTTTGACATCAACCCAGCTGATCATGACCTAATAACACACATTTCCCATTCCTTGGCACTCCAGGGAATTTTTTTTTTAAATGACAAAGATGCCTTTTTATTTGCCGTAAAGGATAGAAGAAATTTTGCTTTTGGAGAATTTAAAACAAATAACAAGCTGATGTAGGAGTTTCAGTCTTTACAGACTCTTTGCCTACCTCCTAACTGACTCAGGCCCTAGGTTGTGTTGGTTTGCATGGGTGAATAGATAATGAAGGTAAGACCTCATCGTGAACTGCAGCCCTCAATATATATCACGACCTTTTCTTAAGACTTCCCAAACTTCCTAATTCAGTTAAGGGAAAGTTGCACATCCAATTCAGTAATTGAAAACATTAAGCCTTTTATAAGGTGCTCTCAAATGACTGGTACATGGGGTAGGATCATCAAACAGCCAAATCATTAGATGTCTTAAGTCATCCTCTATTCAGGTGGTCCATCAACCAATATCAATTAAGCCCTAGTGCAGAGTTCTAGGTGCCATGGAAGGTTTGTACCATCTAGTTGGAGATAAAAGTAAACCTAGGCATCATTTAACATTATTTTATGAAAAAGATAATAGAGATGCACTCAGAGAGATGTCTCAGGAGGCAATACCATCATTGTGTAAACATAATATACTTAAATGAAGGCCGCTATGATGCCAGTAGGCAATATAATCTTATGGGACTACCATCATATACGTGGTCTGTTGATGACCAAAAACATCATTATACATCTCACAACGGTAAAATTTTTAAAAATCAAAAAGTTAAGCCACAATGTGAAAGTTCCAAAAAGTATTCAAATATGTTCTCATCCCAGACTTAATTAATCAGAATCTCTAAGATGGGTCTCAGACATTTCTGAAGCCCAACAAGGTCCAGTGGTTTATGAACCACCAGAAACAACAGTAAAGATTGGGGATGAGTGGAAATGTGAGAAAACCAACTGTGGTCAACAGTGGGAGGGATGAAGGGAAGAGGAAAGGAAAATTTCTTAGAGAAATATAGTTGTCCACATTCTGCATTCTAGATTTTGACCCTCATCATTTATGTGCTAAAAAGCTTTCATATTTTATTCTTTCATAAATGCAGAAAATCAAGTAAGAGGAAATCTTTTTTTATCTAGAATAGATGCAGAGATGGAAGGTCTTGAACAATTTGTTTGCCAAAGATACAACCTCAAGTGAAGGAATATGATTTTCTACCAATTTTTTAAAGTGAACTTGGAAATGAACAAAAGCTTCTTTGTTTGGGGTTTGGGAGCATAGACATGTACTTGAGTATTCAACAAAAATCTTCACATACACAGAATACCCAGGCTAAAATTTCCCCTGGGTCTATCAGTGAAGATGGTAAGGAATTAGATTGAAATTGCCAAGTACACAGAAGATTTTATAAGCAAAGATTTCCAAACTTTATTTTTTAAAATTCTCAAAGATAGAAATAAAAAACCAACTTTCAGTTAAAATGGAAATATCAGCAGAGAAGTGAACAGCAGAAGAATGATACTTTCAAAAGAATTTTTTCCAAATGAATGGAGCTATTTACCCTGAAGAGCTAGAAAGAATAAAAGCCAAATATATAGTAACTTTAAGTATGTAAAATTTGTATCCTTTGACTTGTCCTTATCATAGGCAGAAAATAGGATTTACCAAAGAGAAAGAGAATTCAGCTGTAGGAAAAAAATAAGCTTCATAAAAATATATGAACAAAATTATTATAATCCAGATTATTGAATTGGCCTCCAGAGACCCAGCACTGAATCTTAGATAGTGATGTGCTAGTAAGTGTTTAATAAACTGAACTGCTCTTTGGGAGGGGAGAAAAAAAGCTCTGAGGTATAGCTTGTGTTGATTTCCATGGTGTAAATGCTTTCATCATGGCTGTTTTCAGGCTACCAACATGATGTCAGTGAATACAGAGCTGGGAAGAGATGCCCAGTAGCACACTATTATAAATATGATATTTAGTCATAAATGGCATTAGGAGCATAGATAATAGGAAAATGTAATAAAAATGACTAGGTATTGAGTTTTGAATATTCATTACCTTCCAAGAAATACAATGGACTTACATCTACATTGAAGGTTTAATAATGTCTTTGTTTAACAACTGACACCAAAATTTTTGAAATTTTAGCAATTGGCTCTCAAGAGCCATTATGAGGCCAGCTCTAGCACAGCATTGGGTTTAGTCACTGTTTCAAGTGGAGGAGAGTCACAGAAGCATAAGTTCTCAAAGCAACTTTCCTAAGTTATTCCCAAATATTTTCCCCTTGACTTTAATCAACAGTTAACATGACTGTTTGCTGTGAAGAAGGTTTTTAGTTTGATACCATCCCATTTATTGATTCTTGATGTTATTTCTTGGGCTTTAGGAGTCTTGCTGAGGAATTCAGTTCCTAAATTGACATGATAGAAAGTTGGGCCTATATTTTCTTCTAGTAGGTGCAGGGTCTCTGGTCTAATGCCTGGGTTCTTGAGTCACTTTGAGTTGAATTTTGTGCAGGGTGAGAGTTAAATTTCATTCTACTATCTATGGATTTCCAGTTTTCGCAGCACCATTTGTTGAAGAGGCTATATTTTCTCCAATGTATGTTAATAGCACCTTTGTCTTGTATGAGATAAGTGTATTTATGTGGATTTGTCTCTGTCTTCTATTCTGTTCCATTAGTCCTCATGTCTATTTTGGAGCCCATAGCTTGCCATTTTTATTATAGCTCTGTAGTATAATTTGAGGTCTGGCAGTGTGATTTCTCCTTCATTTTTTTTTTTTTTTGTACCGGGGATTGAACTCAGGGGCACTCAACCACTGAGCCACATCCCCAACCCTGTTTTTGTATTTTATTCAGAGACAGGGTCTCATTGAGTTGCTTATTACACATATACAGCACAATTTTTCATATCTCTGGTTGTATATAAAGTATGTTGATACCAATTCGTGTCTTCATACATGTACTATGGATAATGTCTATCACTTTCCACCATCTTGCTAACCCCCTGCCCCTCCCTTTCCTTCCCACCCCTCTGTCCTATCTAGAATTCATCTATTCCTCCCATGCTCCCCCTCCCTACTATAAGTCAGCCTCCTTATATCAGGGAAAACATTCAACATTTGTTTTGGGGGGATTGGCTAACTTCACTTAGCATTACCTTCTTCAGTGCCATCCATTTACCTGCAAATGCCATGATTTTGTTCTTTTTTATTGCTGAGTAAAATTCCATTGTATATATATGCCACATTTTGGTGAGGATGTGGAGAAAAAGGTACACTCATACACTGCTGGTGGGACTGCAAATTGGTGCAGCCAATATGGAAAGCAGTATGGAGATTCCTTGGAAATATGGGAATGGAACCACCATTTGACCCAGCTATCCCTCTCCTCGGTCTATATCCAAAAGACTTAAAAACAGCATACTAGAGGGACACAGCCATATCAATGTTTATAGCAGCACAATTCACAATAGCTAAACTGTGGAGCCAACCTAGATGTCCTTCAGTGGATGAATGGATAAAAGAAAAAAAAATGGATGCTTTTTCTATTTCTATGAAGAACATCTTTGGAATTTTAATAAGAATTACATTGAATCTGTATAGTACTTTTGGTAGTACGGCCATTTCGACCATATTAATTCTGTTTATCCAAGAACATGGGAGATATTTCCATCTTCTAAGGTCTTCTTTAATTTCTTTCTCTAGTGTTCTGTAGTTTTCATTGTAGAGGTCTTGACTGTATAACTTTTGCTAGTAAATGGATGGATCTGGAGGCTATCATGCTAAGTGAAATAAGCCAATCCCCAAAACCAAAGGCCAAATGTTCTCTCTGATGTGCAGATGTTAGCACACAATAAGGGGAGATAGGGCTGGGAAGAACAGAAGTACAGCAGATTAGACAAAGCGGAATAAAGGGAAGGAAGGCAGGGATGGGATATAGGAAAGACAGTGGAATTAATCGGAAATAACTTTCCTGTGATCATATATGAATACACCACCAGTGAAACTCCACATTATGTACAACCACAAGAAGGGGATCCTAATTAAATAAGTTATATTTTAAGTATGTATAAGATGTCAAATTCACTCTACTGTCATGTATTAAATATTAAAAATAAATAAAAATTAATATAAGAAAATTAAACAAAGAGAACTTTTGGAAACAGTCTATCAGAAACATTGTATGCTTGTAGGTCAGTGGTTCTTAACTGTGGCAATTTTGCTCCTGGGGGGACATTGGGGAATAACTAGAAGCATTTTTGATTTTCACACTGGGGCATCTGGTAGCAAGGCATGCATTGAAGCTGAGAAACCTGGCTCTGGGTCTTCAGTACAAAGTGACATGCAATACATTTCTTATGAACTAAGTACACGATATTATCCTCTGTCAGATAACAAGAATTTTGTAACTCATCGTGTCTGCCCTTTATACTTTACTGGCAGTAACTATATTAATCCTTGTGCATTTTTTAGGACCCTGATTTTCTGCTTCATATTAATCTTATATATAAGTCTTTAATTAATAAGATAAATTATCTTTAAAAATAGAAAGGGCATGAATTGTATATATATGCCATATATACATACATGTATATATGTAAACACCAATGGTCCATTGGGTGTTTGTATGGATGAATGGATGGATGAATGTTTGAATGGATTTTTGGATGGATGGATAGATATATGAATGGATGGATGGGTGAATGGAAGGAAGGGGAAAAACAGTAAAAAAGACACTGAAAACAATTAAGTGGCTACCAACAGAACTTTTAAATGCTTTATAGGAAATACACTTAAATAAATATTTTTACTTTCAGAGAAAAAATGATCCCTATGCTCTTGCATCCATGGTGTCCTTTGAAGTTAAGAAGATGCCTTATAAAGATCAGCCAGCTAAACTCCCAGAAGGAAGCATAGCAGTGAGTATCATTCAAAAATACATGGGCACAAATAACATCATTAAAGTCATTTTTAATCACTGTCTAGGATGTGCTTGGTTTACATGTTTACATTGAACTGAGAAAAGTTTCCCATTTTTACTTCACCATTTTTTATTTCAGTCTGGAAATTTCCTAGTGCCTTTTGATCTGGTTTTTAAACTTCCAATATAAATTTCTACCTAAAAGAAAATTGCAGTGTCTTACTAATAGTATTCATTATTTATTAATCAATCCATTTTGTTTCAGAGAAATTCAGATAGCAATGATCATCATAATGAAATTGTACTTAGTCTTTAGTTGTAATGGTAGCAAGATGAGTCCCCTTGGGGAGGGAAGAAACCCTTCCTTAGGGCAAGTTAGTCATGGACTGGCGGCTGCATGGCTTTAAAAGTCATTACTTCCTCTCTGTGCAAAGAACCATGATTATGTCCTGGAAAGAAAAAAAAAAACAAAACAAGAGTACACAATGAATGAAATTTCTTTTTTTTAATTGGGTTTATTAAACATCACTGACACCCAAAATCTGTCACAGAACAACTTCTGACATGCTCAGCAATGTTGCAAGGGCTATACAGAGGGATGAAGGTATGGGTGATAGGAGACCAGCAGCCACCATTACCAAAACTGTGCCATTCAAGTTGTGAAGATGTCAGAAACCTCTGAAAAACAAACTGCTCTGAAATACAGTATTAAGATTTCAGCTTTCATCTCTTGATTATTTCATGGATATTTACAACCCCCAGATTGAACTCTTTGTTATACAAAGTGTGGTTGGCAGGCTGGAGCCTTGGCATCACCTGGGAGATGATTAGAAATACAGGAACTAGCCTCACTCCAGACCTGCTGAGTCCCAATCTGCATTTTATCATAATCATCAGTGGATCCATAAATACACTCAAGTTTGAGAAGCACTACGTTAGATGGTGTATAAGTTGGTCCTATTGATATTTCTTTCTAGCTGGGTCTTTATTTATTACTTCATTGCAATAGTTAATCTTTATCACCTAGTCTACTTTCAACAATTTAAATTAAACTGATCCATTGGTCAATGATCCAACTTTGACCAATGGATTAATGAAACAAAATCATCACTCATGCAGCTTTAAAAATGCATAAATATATATGGGCTAAGATTTCATCCAACATATCTGGACTAAGTAGACCTGAGGTGGGGTCCTGGTGCTGTGCTTTAAAAGCCTTACAAGTAAAATTGATCAAATTGTGTTCTACGCTTGTATGAATATTTCACAATGAATCCCACTGTTGTGTGTAATTAATATGCACCAATAAAAGAATTTTTAAAAGCCTTACAAGTGCAAATTGTGTAGTGGAGCCAGAGTTAAGAACTTAAGCACAAGCAGTTCAGATCACCTAGAAGAAAGCCTAAGGCTTGCAAGATAGAGTCATCCAGATTTGATCCTGGCTCTGCCTTGCTCCAATTAGGAAAACTTCGGGAAGTCACTTAACTTCCCTAACGCTGTTAACATCACCCACATGTTGGCATTATGAAGGCAATTTTTAAAATTATGTACATAAAGCTCTGATATTTTACCTGGAACAGGTAAATCTCAAGTCTCAATCAATGCTTCTAACATTCCTCAATGTCTTACTTTCTCAGTAAGCCCACATTAATGATAATCAAGATTTGCACAAAGTATTTTGAAGCCAGCATGGCCACATCTTTCTTTGTTTAGATCACCTCTCTTTTTCTCATGAGATATCTGCTAAAGCTTAGATTTATGTTCAACCCCAGAAAACAGAGGCTTTGGGCTTTTAATATAGAATGTTCATCCAAAGAGGTTCAAAGGCTTATTGCTTGAAGGGAGATAAATCCAATCCCTTTTGTTTTCTCTGAGCACGTGTTCCATAACAGAAACACATGTTACAGTTGATTCCATCAACAGAATTGCATCTTTCTGTGCTGGCCACAGGTGATGGCCTGATGTTCTCAACTCATCTCAAAAGATCCATGAAATGATCAAATGCATGCTTCCCCCAACCCGTCTCCAGTTACCATATTGCAAAGAAATAAAAGACTTATTATTTTATACAGATGATTTACCACACCATTTAGGTAAAGGTTATTGAAAAAACATTTAAGAATGGAAGAGCTTTCAAGTCTCCCAATATCAAACTGGAGATTTTGCCAGTACAGAATTAGCTGTGTAATACAGGCAAATAGTTTTTTCCATGAATTGAGTTGAGAGAAGAACTCTGGTTGGGGCTGGCAGACAATTTTTGCATCAACATCTTTTCAAAGATCTTGTTGTTGTCTCAAAAAAAAAAAATACCAGCAGAAGAGAATTGCTGTAAGGTAGTAAAATCCATTGGAATGGGTAGTTTTAGAATCATCAGAGTTCCAATCAGCCACTGGGAAAAGACTGTAATGAGACTAAATAATTTGTTCTCATTTTCCCAGACATTTGTGCAGTATAATTAGTTTGTACATCTTTCCAACATGGTCCTAATTCAGCCATTTCTTGAGCCTATGTATGCTTTACATATAGAAGAAAATAGCAATTTTTCATCTTCTATTTGCATAATATCTGCGTTTATAACAAATGATGCCTTCATGCAGTGTGACATGTGTCCTGTTCACAGGTGAGACAAAGGTTGTATAAGTCAAAGGGAATGAGAGAACACTGAATCATTATAGCACAACAGAATAAAGATTACTATACTTTATTACTGAACATTATTACTGAACACTATTTTGGTTTACCAATGTTATGGTTTGACTATGAGGTGTCCCCCAAAAGCTCCTGTGTTAATGCATGAATGTTCAGAGGTGAGGTGATTAGATTATGAAAGCAGTACCCTAATCAGTTCACTCTAGTTTGAATAGACTAATTGGGCAGTAACTGTGGGCAGGAGGGGTGTGGTTGGAGAAGGTGGGTCACTGGGAATGTGCCCTGGAAGCTTCCATCCTTCCTATGGTTCCTTTGTGCCTCTCTCTTCTTCCTGTCTGCCATGAGTGGAGTAATTTCCCTCTACCATGCCCTTCTGCCATTATGTTCTGCCTTGCCTTGGGCTTGCAGCAATGTAGTTGGCCCACCAAGGACCAAACCTTGAAACTACGAGCCAAAATAAATTTTCCCTCCTCTAAGTTGTTCCTATCAGGTATGTTGGTCAAAGAGATTCAAGTCTGACTAAGACCCCAGTGAACCTTGACATGTGCATGCCATGTCACTAATGCCCAATTCTATAATTTACATCTGGAAAAAGTATTTGTAGTGTAATTCCAAAGGGACTCATTATCAAATATTTTGTAAAAAATCTTATTTCAAAATTCATATGTAAACTTCAGATCCATTTGATTTTAAGAACTGTTAGCAAAATTTCAACACCTGACAGTAGAATCCTAATATTAAATAATTGGTGTATAGATTTATGGCAGTGACTACTTACCTTATAGGAGCAATTTAAATGCTGAAAATGAGGTCAGATCCACTTGGTGTTATTATTTTGTTCTAAATGGCACTGTAGGTAGGGTGGGTTGGTACATTTATTTAAAACATTCTTCTGACCCCACCAAAGTATGTATATACAAGATTTTATGATATATAAATACAGATGTCAACATTAATTACATTTGCAAATACAAGGAGTTTTTTTCTTCTATCTTGGTATTTTTTGTAAAAATATACAAAAACATATCATAAATGTCTATGATAAAATGTAGATATTAAAAATTTATTTGTGGTCTTTCAACCATATTAAAAAATAAGATTTATGACTTGATGAAGGTAAGATTAAATTTTTCCTATTTAAGATCACTTTAAGAAAATCCAAACCACTTATAATTTATGGATTCCACTTCCTAAACTTGCAGATAATAAGTGAATTGTTAAAATTGAATGCTATACTTTAAGTAACTACAAGTGGTCCAGTGTAGAAACTGCCAGTCAGAGGTGGATATTGAGTTCCTGATATGTGGCCAGTGGGACTGAAGAACTGAACTTGTAGCTTGATTTCACTTATACTCATTTAGATGTAAAATGAAAAACTTGAGCAAAATGAACTACTTCTTCCATTAAACATTGCTTCTTTTTTTTAGGACTATATTTCCCTTTAATCATTGAAAATTTAGCCATTGTTATGTGTTACTGGTGTATAGTGCACACTGGATTCAGAGACATTTAAAAAAAATAAAAAGAGTGTTAGATATCTTTTAAAATGTTTCTACCAATTACATATTTAAATAATAATAAGTTTATCAATAATAGATAATAGTTAATACTTAGGGTTAAAATATTTTAAAGTTAATGTCCCCTATTTCTTTTCACCCTGGTGTGGCTACTAGAAAATTGTAAATTATACATGTGGCTCATTAGGTGGAAGCTATAGCCAAAAATAATACAGAGCTTCAGAGAACAGAGTGTTTAATAAATAATGTTTCAAACCAATGAAAGAGTCTTACTGTAAATCGTTGCTTAGTCATTAGAAGCCCTAAAAATCTTCTGTTTATTATCTAGTGGATCCTTCAGTCCAAGATTCTTGTGGGCTTGTCAAGATGAGCTGTAAGACAAATATAAATATTAGAAATTACAAAGTTTGGGTATTTGTCAACATTTTACTTCCTGGCTCAAGCTTCCCCCAAATTAGCCTGCAATTCCATAGTCCTGGCACATATTTAAATAAACCGTGGTCCTATAAAAGTGATCGATTCAATTCCTTCCTTTTAAGCTCACTAGCAGTTTAAGTCTAGTTTATTGACACAGTATTGAGTTTCAGTAAAAGCTATGTTTTGCTGGTTTCCACATGCAGGTGAAATACCCCCTTGCCATTGGCAGATTTACAGACATGAATGTCACGGAACTCCCTAGTCACTATCCTCCCAGAAGGATCTCTCTTTCCAAGATGTGTGTGTATGTGACTTTTGTAATTACACATTACATTTGGCTCTTCCCAGGGACAGAGCCTCCACATTGCAAGTCTGCAGAACTGCTCTGGGCCACTGTTGTTGATTTTCTGGATTTGCACTGCCTTTGGTGTAGTGACTTTATGAATATGCACCAAAAAGCCAAGAGAGGGCTGGGGCTGTAGCTCAGTGGCAGAGCACTTGCCTACCTAGCATGTATGAGGCACTGGGTTCAATCTTAGCAGCATATAAAAATAAACAAATAAAATAATGGCATTCTGTCCATCTACAACTAAAAAAAAAAAAAAAAAAAAAGCCGAAAGTAAGTTTAGGCAGACACCAAGATGAAGGAGGTCTCTACAGTTGCATCCACCTGTAGACTGTGATTGGGCCATCTCATTGCCAATTGGATGTCAGATAGGCAGAGAATGAGGAAAGAAGAATGCTGGCACAGAGAGACCCCCCTCCCCCCAAGCTTGTCTTTGAATACTGTGTGTACCATTCCCCTGATGAACTGCACAGGAATACATGTAGGCAATGTATAGACATGCTTCATCCTAACACTTGAGAGAACTCAGAGAAAAGGTATAAAGCGGTACTTTTTAAATGAACTTAATGTTACTGGAAGCAGAATGGCAACTGTTTTGATAATGAGAATTTCAGATTTTGGAACTGAAAGGGAATTTCAAAATTTTGGATCACAGCATGGTGACCATTTCCTCACAGACTCTCTTAGGCCCTGCTGTCCAAATTTTGGGAAGTAAAAGTAAGCAAAAAGCCAGCAGGTTTTATAACTATCCCCATAAAGTAGTACCCTGCTTCAAGGGACTCTATTAAACATATCTTGATCTATTTCATGTTTTATTTGTACATTTTCATCACTATAGCAAAATAACCCTTCAGATGTCTTTATTAGCTCTTTCTAAGTGAACTTCCCTGCCTCTTTCTACAGATAGACCAGTTTTATAGACAATGCATCAAAGCCTGCTCTAGCCAAGTGGCAGAGGCACCTGGCATTCCATAACATTCCCTACTGTTAGATGAACAATGTGAAGAGTCTATGCTCCCTATTTCACCTCCTTCAAAATTTCTTTAACTTACAAAACTAGGATTGCTTCCTAAGTTTACCATGAAATAGTAGGAGATGACTTAAGATATTAATTAGGTGAATCAGGAAACTGAAGATTCAGAAGCATCTGTTGCTTTTCGTACCATGAATTTCCCTGTTAACAAATCTGGCTCTTTTAACAATTTCCCTGTTAGCAAACTTGGCAAGCTCCAACACAGGCAAACAACAACAACAACAATGAAAAAAAAAAAGTTTTCTTGGTGGACTAGCGCTTAGGGAGAAAAAAAAAAAAAACTTTTATTTTAAAAAATTACCAGAATTGTCCTTGGCTCCAGATTTCTCTCTCCTGGGTCATTGTAACTGGACTCTGAGCAGATGATCACTACTGTTCCTTTTTTTTACTAAATTCTGAAATTCTCATTACCAAAACTGTGTCAGTTTGCTTCCAGTAAAATTATGTTGAAATACTACTTCATGCCCTTTTCCAGAGTACTGAAAATGTTAGGATTAAGCAGTGCTTTCATGTGTATCATCAGATGTAACTAACCAAGGCAAAGGAACATAAAGAGAAATCATATAGATTCTGATATGCTCATGTAGTCACATATACACAAAGGATCATCTTAAAATAAATTACCCGAGCTGTAGAATCCAAGTAGCATTGCAACCATTTGGGGTACTTAAAATGCTTTTCTCCAATATGTGAACCATGTGTCTCATCCTTGAACAGTGGCAAGCAGGCAGTCATGATGCCATCATTGGGATGGAATGTCACCCTTTCTTATTGATGAAATGGGGAAAATGCTAACAAGGAACATTAACAGGCAAAGGGAGAAAGTGTAGTGGTGAGTAGATTAAGGGCAGCCTTTTTCTTATTTAGAAGGACTATCAAGTCTCTGGCACTGCTGTCAATGTTGAGTGACTACTAATTCTCACTATTCTGTGGATTCCATTGTTTAATCTGGATAAAAATGATACCCAGGGCTGTAGAATCAGTGAATTGGGGCATCACCATGTCTGCAGTATAGGGGAAGTGAACTGAAAGGGGATGAGCAATTAAAAAACCAGGACAAACTGAGAAGACCATCAGCCAGGTGCCCACATCTAGTTAAGAAGACAGAACAGAAGAGGGAGCATGGTTAGGACCCACTACTTGGGTTCAGGCTATGAAAATATCCAGACATTTCCTGCCAGGGCAAGTTCCAGAGCTACCAACCTTAGTCATGATTTTATCCTCTCCTGATGAGTGGGTTGTAGAATTGTGGTCTAGAGTTCTTGGGCATGTTTCAGGATTGGAATCATGATTCTTTCAACTAGCACACTTAAAACTAGGAACACAGGGCTGGGGATGTGGCTCAAGCCATAGCGTACTCGCCTGGCATGCGCGGGCGCTGGGTTCAATCCTCAGCACCACATAAAAATAAAATAAAGATGTTGTGTCCACCGAAAACTAAAAAATAAATATTAAAAAAAATTCTCTCTCTCTCTCTAAAAAAAACAAACAAACAAACAAAAAAAACTAGGAACACACAGACCATTAGTGAAAGCCATGCTTACTCTCTGTTAAAACCTGGCATGCCTGTATTGGTGAGTAACATTTGAGTCCAGTAATTTTTATTTTCTTTCCCAAAAGGTTTTAGTAGCATGGCCAGGTCTCTCCTGGCTTTTTCTGGGGGCAGGGAGCAGTCTGCAGCTTCCTTGCACAGACTCCCAGCACACAAGCAATAGAAGTGCTTCTTACGTCCACTCCGGGAGGCAAGGATGGGTCATAGGTGTGAAGCATGCCATCCAGCTAGAAAGGTCTCATTTTCCTCCAACCTCCTTCACAACAGTGGGGAATGAAATGGGATCCAATCTCCAGATGCTTATTTCAATTCTGCACCCCAAAATTGGATTTAGCATTGAAGGGGGCTCTAACACATCAAGATGACATTTACTTTGCTCACTGCCATGTCAACCTAAATAACATCAGAGATTCTCCAAAGGACAATGGTATTTACTTGAGAATAGAACAGCAGTGCAATGGAAATGTGCATGCTGTAGTAAACAGTAAGTGTACTTAAATAGGTTGCAGCAAGGCAAAATGTTTAAAGGCAAAAACAAGGAGGATTGTATAAAATAGGGTGAAATAATAATCCTGAACCACAGAGTCTTTAAATAAGATAGAAGAAAACAATTTTACAAAGCTGTTTGGCCGGCAAGTATCTGTTCAATTTTAGACTGGCATCCCCTTTATTATTAAATAAATTAAGCTGAAAGGGGTTCAGCAGGTGTTCAAATCTAGTTAGAAATCATCAAGAAGGTTAGAATTCATCTAATCTAATCTGATCATTTTACAGATGATACAATTGAGTCCCAGAAAAACTAAGCAATTTCCACCACTAACAATTGCCAGTCGTAGGATTCTTTAGAAAATTCTGTGCTCTATCAGTGAAAGAGACCCCAGTGCTTGAAACCCAATTTAAAGTTCTTTCTTTCCACCTTGTTGATTCCTGGTCTGCCGCAACACACGACTAAATTAGTCAGGGTCACTCCAGGTGAATTGGGCTGGCTACTAAATAATCACAGGCACAGAAAGTAATGTGAGGAGCAATGGCTCCTTAGCCCCAGCTCCCACAAGGGAAGCAAGAGGGGCAGATGAAAGAGAGAGAGCACGCCTGAAACCATTCTACTTATTGAGGAGAGCTGTTCCATAGAACATTCCATCCAGAAAAGGTAAGGGGTAGTATTCCATAGGAACAAGAAGGCAGCCCACTCCATTGAGTAATGCCCACTCCCAAAGCCTCACTCTCCTGCTGAGTGGAGATCAGGAAGCTTTCTGACCAGGAAGCCTTCTGACCAGGAAGCCAGACTCCACATTTCCATCGCTCAAAGCTAGGGGGCGCTCAGCTCCTATATGGCAGCTCCCAACACTGGACCACTTCTCCAATCTAGCCCCGATGCCAGTGATAAGTCAACCGATCATGAAGCATCTGTCATTAAGACTTTCACCCCTTATGCCCACACCTGGATATGCTTGTTTTTTCCAGTCCATGTTCAAATGCTTAGCCTCACAAATCTCTCCTTAAACGACTTTCAATTATTTTATGGATCTGTTAAGAACTCTCCACAGTGTTATATGGGCAATTGCCACCTTATTTCACCAAAACACTTTTTCAAATTAAAACTCAAAGCTCATTTGCTTTATTTTCATTTCAGATTAAGACCTCAGTTATTTGGGCAACCCCAAATGTATCCTTCTCCGTCCCACTGTGGGTCATAATACTAGCAATACTTCTTGGATTGTTGGTTCTGGCCATTTTAACTTTAGCTTTATGGAAGGTAAGTTGATTTCCTTTATTTTTACTTTTGAACTGCAGAAGTCACTCTGCAGATATTGATAGAAAGATATTATTAGGGATTTTAAAAGATAATGCTAAAGGCATCACTTAGAGGTTTTGAAAGATCTAAAGGATATAAAGGGAAAATTGTGTTTTATTTGCTTTGACATACTTGATATGTTTGTGTGGCTCATATTTAAGAAAAAAAAGGGGGTATTTGTTGTTGTTTTTATCTTGAGATTTCTTGTGAATAAAAATATAGAAACTTAGGCTTTATTAACTAGGTAGGACCTGTGATCTTCTGTCCAATATTCTTGGAGTGATAATGTTATTATGAAATTTCATTGACCAAAATCTTAAGCTTCTTGACATTGTACTACCAGTAATCCTTTGAGGTTTTTCTTTCTAAGCACTGCACTGATGCAATTAAAATGTCAGTTCTAATTTTTATTTTGATTATTAATTAATCCAAATGGATCATGCATATCATAAGGTGCTTGAACTTGTTTTTTAATCTTGCCAATTAATCTGTCTTTATTGGGAATCCCTAACTTAGTCTGTGGGAGGTTTATTCTAAAAGTCTGCAATGGGAGCTAAATGCTGGCCCCAAAACATGTACTACTGCCAAGTTGTACAGAGCTTTCCATTCCAAAAGAGAAACAATGCCATGATTACATGACTATAAGCTAATTCAGTCACATCTCTGTTAATCACTATTGTTGTGGTTCCCTAAAAAACATTGTGTATTTTTATTTTGAAACAATATGCAGCATGCTTAACAGACCCATAAACTGATAAAGCCTTGGCTTCCAGTTAAAGAATAGTTTTTCTAATCATCATCACCTATTTTGTGCCATCCTGAGCCCACATAGTCGATGGAACATATTTAGGAATGACTTCTGTGTTATTCTGCTATTTTTATAACTTTATTTCCAATAAACATAAGTACAGTTCAAAGCACCAAATGACAGAGCATTCCACTAGCAATACAAAAAAGCCCATGTTGGGCTTCCAATATGAGAAACAATAAATAAGAATTGAGGTTCCAGATTCCTAGGAAAAGATACACCCTCCTTGGTGAAATTCAAGAGAAAGAAGATTCTAGAATCATCTCTTCCCAAGTTAATCTATGTAAAGTCACTAAAATGCCTAAATAACAAATCAGCTCTCCCTCTATGTACTGCATGTCCCACCCAGTGCAGAGGGATATGTGGCACACTTCTTCCTTTAATCCACCCCGTGGCCACTTACAGAATTCTTCAGGAGACAATATCCCTTTTCTGGTCAATAGTTATCACTGTTGCTGACTCAGCAAAGATGCAGAAAAGCACATAGGGCATCCTTGGGACACACTGCTGTAATCCCAGGAGAATATCCAACAATCATGAGTGGTTGGTATAAAACAAGTACTTTCTACCACTACTACCCAAACACTCTGCCCTCCTGCTTACCTTGGCCCATGCCATAAATTCTCTCCAGGTAAACAACATGCTACCTTCTCCTCTTAATTTGGAGAACTGGGCAGGTTATATTCACACAGCTCCAAGTTCCTTAGGAAATACATAAAGTGAAAATTCTTCAAACGAGGGAACTCCACAGTTCAAATGAGGAACTCCAAATGGCTTGATTTCATACCCTGTTTTTCTTTTCTTTTTTTTTTTTTGTTTTTGTTTTTGTTTTCTTTTTTATAATTTTTTTATTCTTGGTTGTTCAAAACATTACAAATTTCTTGATATATCATCTTTCACACTTTGATTCAAGTGGGTTATGAGCTCCCATTTTTACCCCATATACAGATTGCAGAATCACATCAGTTACACATCCATTGATTTACATATTGCCATACTAGTGTCTGTTGTATTCTGCTGCCTTTCCTATCCTCTACTATCCCCCCTCCCCTCCCCTCCCCTCCCCTCTTCTCTCTCTACCCCCTCTCCTGTCATTCATTTTTCCCCCGTTTTTCTTTTCGTAGTGCGGGTTCTTTGACAGAGCAAGACCTCCTCAGGATGATATGGCTGACAGAGAACAGCTGACCAGTGACAAAACTCCTGAGGCGTGACAAGGAAAAGCAATGACCAAAAACCCAAACACTGATTCTGTTCAAAGAAAAGAAAGGACATAAGGGCTAAATAAAGGCTTTCCTGTACCTGCCAGTGACCTAGGAAATGAAGGGCCCCTGAGTTTATCACCTCATCTACTCCACACTTTAGGAAAGTTTCCATAGAGCCCAGAAAACCTTCTGGAACAAGGAGATGCCAACACTGTAGAAGCAATCAGCATCATGGAAGATTTCTTTTGCTTTCCTCATTCCATATTTGACAGACATTTTGAAATGGATGAAATGGGAATGAGAATTCAAGTTGCTGTCCAGGTCAATCCAACTTGAGTTGCAAAGTCGAAATGTCAGAATCACTATAGAATTGGGATGAACTAAGACTGAACCGTCCAACACTGCTGTATCCAATGGAATATCTGACATCTCCCTATGGAAAAGAAACATTTTGAATGAAGTGATGGCTCAGGGAGATAAGCAATATGTTGTCGGTACTGTGAAAGTACTTTTGAAATGACAAAGATCATTCTGTAAGCGAGGAGAAATTTTTATTTATTTATTTTCCATTTCTCTAGGTTGAGATTCTGGTTGTCTAGAGGATTTGGAAATTAAGATTTGGTTAGCTAGTTTTCTGAATCGCTCACCTCTTTTCTTCCTATGATCACCACTCTGTGCAGTAACAATAACAGAGCTACTTCAGAATTTAGACCATATTAAGAAAAAGCAAATTGACATTAGAAGTTTGTTTTATTTAATATTTTCCTGCCTCATACCAGAAATCACTATTATTCACACTCTCTGAAACTCACAGCTGCTTCATTTAGCCTAACAAAAATGTTGCATTTTTATTTCCTTTCATATATATATGTTTTTTTAAAAAAATATTTCCACTCACTTAGTTAATACATGATTTTCAAGGTACTCATCACACTATGTGGTGTTTTAAAGTAATGGTAAAATTTCTAGAGTCCATTAATAAAAAAGAAATTTAATTAAATATGGATAAACTTAATTTTTAATAGCTATAACAGGCAACACCAATATTTATCTTGGGATTAAATACCTGTTTTCCCTGCTATACTTCATACTTGTATACACAGAGAAAACATGTTGAAGATAAATAGGATGGAAATATATAAATTATATAGATGTGAGACAAACATAGAAAACTAATTCCTAAAGATTTTATTTAAAGTTGCTTATTCCAACTTTATCATTCATTTTTTGCTAATCTTTATAGTCTATAATCTTGGAGGATAATCTTTTATTTAAGCTATTTTCCCATCATCTTTAATTTAACCATCAATACTTTTGTTTAAAACACTTGTAAATAATCCATAATCATGTGTAATATTATCATTTTGAAATAAGATTGGCCGGCCAAATTCATAGTCTGCACAATTTTGTATACTTTTTTGTATACTTTTTATAATAATGGGAAATTACTATGAAGAAATGCTGAACAAATTTTTATGTGCAATACTTTATAGACCTATGTATCTAAGGCATGTTTACACTGGCATTAGTTTTTTTAATTAATATCCTGAATATTAAGTATGATAGAACAAGCTGACTATAATCCTCAAGTTTACAAAGCAGTTGGAAAAAATTGTGTCCCAATTTCAACAATCACACTTTATTTGAAAAATGAGCCAAACTCACAGACACTAAATTTTATGTTGTGCATTAACCTGGAGAGAAGCCATTTGGCTACAGCTGCAGAACCTCATTGGAAAGCAGACGAAAGGCACATGGAAAAACATATTGTTGCAGTTCATCTTCTTTTTGCTTGTGAATTAAATCCTGTCCTGGTAGCTATTTCATGTCTGTCAGGAGCTGAAGCCAAGCTCTCAGTCTGTGCGGCTGATGGTAAAGAAGCATGATGCTTGCCTCAGAGAGTTGGAGAATCCCACACCAGCCTCTGGGGGTCTTTGGTGTTCAATCTTTAGGTAGAACTGGTTTTACAGATTGTTGACCATCTGTCATCTATAAGATGTGACCTAAGGGAAGCCAGGCAACTCTCTCTCCCCCAGATAATGGCCTGACTTTTGTCGAATCTGACATGTGACCAACAAAAATTAGCCTTGGGATTTTTGGTCATAGGAGAGTTCCTGAATACTGCACCCTTTGCCTTCAAGAAACTTAGATCCAAACATAGGGAACTGCATAGATAGTTCATGCAGACACCTGAGGAAACTAGAGATGCCCGGAATGGGACCCAGATCAGAGTAAGGCATGAGAACTTCAAGGGCCAACCATAGCTTCTACAGTCACAGCCGGGAGGACACTGCTGCCAGTAGGCACTGTGGGGGAGCATCCTATGCACAAAGTCCCTCAGAACGTGGAAGCAAATGGAGGGAGGGAGGAGAGTAAGGTCAGGTGAGCCTTCCAGTCATGGGTTCTTTGGCACTCCCTCTGCATGGAGAGCACCCTGGCTGCACTGAGGAGATAATGCTTACAGCTTTGCCTGTTTCTTTCCTAAGTCCCAATGCACTGTGTTCCTCTTAGAACCTATCTGTATTTCTCTTCAAAGAATACTCTTTTCCAATTTCTTGCAGCTGGTTTTTAAGATATGGGAAAATGGCCAAATTAAGTTTTATAAACTTGGAGATTTTTTATGCAGTAAATGAATAACAAGTACTAGTTACCACTGAAACCCCACTCTTAAAACTTAAATCTTGTTTTATTTAAATACATTTGTAGATATCTGTGAAGAATTTTCAGGTACCTAATTTACCTTGTTGTTAATAAAATTGAAATTAAAGACATGATGGAATATTTGTGTTTCATTTTATGCACAACATACAGCTTTGCTATAATAGCCAGAAATAAAAAAAAATCATTCTTATACCTTTATTCTTTTAAAATCTTTTAACATTGGAAGAAATTTAAAGCCAAACTACATGCTCCTTGGGATGATAAAGTTTCTACTTAGATTGTGGACATGGTTGTTCAACTCTGTGAGTATATAAAAATTATTGAATTGTACACTTTAAGTGGGTAAATTTATGCTGTGTGAATTATATCTGAATAAAGAGGTTAAATATTTTTAAGTCACTCCTAATATTTCCACCCTTAAACAACTGATTTCTTTACATTGCCTTTTAAATTTTGTCCACATGCACATCTTAGCTCCTTTTTCTTCTTATTTCCCTTGTATCTTTGGTCAACATCATTTCTTCTCCTATCCTCCAATAGCATTTTGTAAATGACTTCACCTTTCCATCTGTTTACATGACCATATTCCAGCTGAACTAACCCTCAATGAAGCAGAAGTTATATCTTTTCATCTGTGTTTTGTAAACCAAGCAACAACACCTACTATATAAACGATGCTCAAAAATTCTCCTAGAATAAATGAATTAATGTACATGTGTGCATAGTAATAATCATGGTGACCATGCATTTTGAAATCCACTTATATGACTAAGCACCAGAGTACACACAAATTGTATACATCCTCCTGTTTACAAGGCCCATACAATGCTATTACCAGTTGAGCATCTTTAATCCAGATATCTCAAATCTGAAATGCTCCAAAATCCAAAACCTTTTGAGCAGTGACACGATGCCACAAGTGGAAAATTCCACACCTGACTTCATGCAATGTGTCACAGTCAAAACACAGGTGAACTAAAAGTATTGTATAAAATTGCCTTCAGGCTCCGTGTATAAGCGTATATGAAACATAAATGAATTTCATGTTCAGACAGGTCTCACCCCCAAGATCTCTCATCATGTATGTATGAATATTCCAAAATCCAAAATATTTCTGGTGACAAGCATCTTGGATAAGAGATGATTGACTCGTATAATAATTTCCCAATGTTCTATTCAACTAGCAAACCACATTTATTTAACCATCTCCCTCTTTGGGGGAATAACTGTTCACAGCTTTATACATTAAGAATAGCATCAAACTGAATACTATCATATGTGGGGCTTTCTTTTTTTATTCCACTGAATGAAGTTTCAAGGAGGGGAGTGCTTGGTGAAAGTATATAAAGATGTTTATAGCTCCTGATCACATGTTGCTCTTAAGAAGACTGCATCAATTTGCATCAACTTAAACACACCATTTTCTTCACAATTCTGTCATCATTATTTAAATAGTTTGGTGATAGTTTCTGGATTTTATTTTTATTTATATTTCACTAAAATTCAGTGAATTTAATGCACATGTCTAATATTGAATTCTGATATATATCAGCCACTCTATACAACCAATTTATTGGCCACATATCACGAGACATTTATATACTCACTGACATTCTGAATCCCAACAAGAACCTACTTCTGAGTACTTTCCCTGTAGCTCAGAGCAAGCAGTTGGATGAATCCTTCACTTCATATGGTATGTCACATGCCCTTCAAAACCTAGATATATCTAAAAGCTGATGGTGGTCCAGAAGTACTTGTTTATCTAGGAGGAAGATATGCTAAACCAAATGTGAGAAAGGGAATATGAGTGCCAAAGATCAAGATGGAAGCCCCCAACCCAGTAAAAACTAGTCTCTTCAGGGTTAGACTTGCCTGAGGCACACACAGAAGGATCCATCCTGAGTCAGCCCCACTGACAAAAGCCTGCACATATTCACGGTGAGCAAGAAGAGGAACTCTTTTTCATGATAGTAAAATACTTTGTACATATAAGGTGGAAACTTTGCCATCTCAACAAATTCTATTGATATCTTTGCTACTTTCCTCCATTTTATGTGTGAACACTTTACTGCACTAATACCTTCTAAACATTGAGTTGGGATTTGGTTTCCTAGACAGGGAAAAATGAGAAAAGGCTTACTCCTCACAGAATTCTCTGGCAAGGTAGAATTCCCTTACAAGTTGCACACTTCCTCTGTGAAATTTACCACATCCATTCAGTTTAACCCTATGGAAAGATCTCTCTGGTGCCCTCAGGAATAAACATGAAAACCTTGGTCTGACATCCATGAATGCTAAGACAGTGACTCTCTAGAGTCTAACATTCTTTTTCCAAAACAGAAGATATTGATTTCTTTAGCATGAGGATTTTAAAACATCTAAAATTTAGGCTCATTTGAGAGCTCAGTAAAACCCTAATTCCCTGGGCAATGCTTAGTTCAGTGGTGACTTCAGAATGGCCAGTGTACATAAGGTACAACTTGGCTTGCCATTTTTAAATTTCTCCACCCCACCCGCAAAATACCATCTGCCTGACACACTGCCTTTGAAATTGTTTATGAGCAAGTTCTCTGTTATTTATGATTGTTGGACAAAATCCATATGGAAATGTAGCCTGATACTAAGGCCTCTTGACAATAAAAAGTCTTGAATTTAACTTCTGTTGGCGCCATGATATGACACAGTAGGAATGTTCTTAATATCTCCATGCCGTAGCTTATTTTGATTGTGCGTTGTGTTATAGAAACAATCAGGTCATCAACAAATTATTCTGCTATCCAACTGTTAGGTGGAATTCTTTTTTAAGTAGTAACAGTGGACCTCCCTCATTTCAAAGTTTTAGATTTCAAACCTTTTATTCACTTAATTGACTGTAGGGTACAGACATATTTACAACTTTTATTTCCTCAAGGATTTTTAATTTAAAAAAAAAACTCCATATTTTTCCTCTGTTTTGGTTTCCTAAGTCTACCATGAACTGAATGGCTTAAAACAACAGAAAGTTATTGTCTGACAGACAGACCTAAAGGCCAGAAATCCAAGACCAAGGTGTTGACAGGCCCATGCACTATCTGAGGATGTTGAGGAAGCACCTAAGTGTTCCTAGCTATACTGGTAGGCTCAGGTGTTCCTTGGTTAGTACCTGCCCCTCACCAATACCACCTCTTCTCCCTGCATGTCCTCAGCCTCTTCCCTCTGTGTCATATCCATGTTTCCTCTTTTTATAGACACTGGCCATATTGAATTATGGTCCACCCTACTGTTCTCATTTTAACTTGATTACCTCTATAAAGATGATCCTTCTGAATTGGGTTGTACTCTGAGATACTGGGAGTTAAACAACTCATTAAATATAACATCCTCCTTCAAAAGTATCTATCCTATAAGACAGTTTGAAAAAAATGAATCCAAGATGGAAAAGCACATTCACATTAAGGATAAGCTGGATTTAAAGAGAACAGCTTTACATCAACCTTTGATTTTGACTCATCCAGGTGAAACGCAAGCTTTGTTGAGTGCATAAAAGATTTACAAATATTTATTTGTTTTTCAGTCACTTGCTGCCACCATGCACAAACATGATTAAGATGATTGCATTTTTTATATCATTTCCTCATGTCTTCTACTTTGCTCTGCAAGTTCTTTCTACCATCATATGGCATTCTTGCTGCATGAGAATATTATGAAAGGAAGACCTGTGAGTTCCTCATATGCTTATTTGTATGCTCTGCTTTTCTTTTCTTTTGAAATAATCATCGTATTCTCATGAACAATAAGGATAAATGTGAGTTTTGTGATTGCTCTAGTTTGGATGTTGAATGTCCCCCAAAAGTCCACATGCCAAATGTTGGGTCCCCAGGTTGGCACTATTGGGAAATGGTGGAACCCTTGGGAGTTGAGGCCTAGTGGGAGTTATTTGGTCACTGGAAGCATGCCTATGAACAGGATTTGGGGACCCTGGTATCTTCCTCTTTCTTGCTTCTTGGTTTATGATGTAAGTGATTTTGCTCCACCTATACCCCCCAATATTGCATCTACACACCCCCACCAGAGGTCCAAGGCAATGGAGTCACTTTATCATAGACTAGAACCACCAAGACTATGAGCTAATTAAGGTGTTTCTTTTATAAGTTAATAAACTCAGTTACTTTTTTTTAAACCGCATCAGGAATCTAACTTACACAGTGACTGAATAGATTCCCTCTGGTTGGAAACAAAAGGCATTGATCATTGAGTTAATAGAAAGTGGAAGGGAATTTCCTTCCTTCAAGCTGAAGAGTTTAGTGTCTACACTGTTCATTGACACAGAAAAGGCGTTGTTTAAATCTGTAATGATACAGACCTGAGAAAAATAGCTATCATAAGGAATTACAGAAAATAAAACACATGCCATTCTCTGGGCACGTGTTATATGTGACACCCAGCCACACACCTGTGATAGGAAAGAGTTTACCAAATGAAGGAAAGTCCTTTGGTGCCAAGATGGGCGAGAGAGGTGCTGATCCACAGATGTCAATATGATCTCACAGACTGGGCAATAGGCTGTAGTCAGGGTTGGCAGATGACTAAGCTCAGCTTGCCTGGCTTCCACTCCATCTTCTGGACATCTTCCTTCCCAATCCTTATCAGGGAATTTCCATCAATCTGCATGCAGGAGGTGGCTCCAGTTCCAGGTGGAAAGCATGTAGCATCTCCCTTAGCCACTTGCCTCACGGCCCACACTCAGGTGCAGAAGTTTGAGCCCAGGAGCCACAGGCTTCAGCTCTACTGGCCGGATTTCATCACTGAAAGTAAAGAAACAAGAATAGGGGGCATCTCTGCATATCATGCAGAGAGATCTGGGGTTGTTCAATTCAAAGAAGAGAATGTCTGGGGAGAAATACTGACCGCAAGTATCTGAGGAACTGCTATGAGGAAGAGATCGTAAAAGTAGAGATTAGTTGGGGATGGAATAATAAAAGCAATAATGCAGACAATAAAACTGGAAATGCATTATGCATGCACTCTGTGACAGACCCTCTACTCAGTGCTTTACAAGCATTTTCCATTTAATCCTCACCACAACCATGTGGGGCAGACAGAGTCGAAGAAAAATTATTCTGACCCCTGATAAAAGGTAAAGCAGATCATTCAGGACCACTGCAATGGGGTTTTGCAGTAGGGGTGGGAGACTGGACTCAACCGCAAACACAACAAGGAAAAATAGGAATTTATAGCCAAGAAGCGGAGTAGAGGGCAGAGGATAGAAAAACACTGAGAGGACACATCAAGGCAAAGGGGGATTCTGACTAAGGGGTCAGCCAGGGTGATTGGATATTGCCTGGAATGGGGTAAACAGAGAATGGGGGTGCGAAATTTACAGACATGGAGAGCAAGGATTCTTTAGCAGGATTCTTGCCAATACTGGACTCTGTAAGGGCAGAGCTCAAAGTCTCAGTTCAGCTCAAGTTGAATAGCAGGCTCAGGGGAACCTGTCTACAGTCTAGTCAAGGGGAGAATCTTTGTCCACTACAAGAATTAACCTTGTTGTACAAATGAATCCAGGTCTAGGGAGAGTAAGTGACTTGCCAGTTTACACCATAGTCAGTGGCAAATTGGACATTCGAGTCCAGATCTGCCTAATTTGGGACCAGGATCACACAATCCACCATGGCAACAAGTATTAAGAATCCCTACTGTATTCCATGCTGGAAGTAGAGAAGGAACTTTTTAAAAAATATTTAATTTTTAGTTGGACACAATATCTTTACTTATTTATTTTTATGTGGTGCTGAGGCTCGAACCCAGGGCCTCGCATGTGCTAGGTAAGCGCTCTACTGCTGAGCCACAACCCCAGCTCCCCACCCCAGAAGGAACTTTTGGAAATAATGGGGCTAAATGGGTTTTCCTACCCTAGATGATCATTTTAAACAATGAGAGCATAAAAAGCAAGATGAGAGCTCAGATCCATGAAGGATTTCTAGCTACAAAAGTACAGAACTGAATCCTTCTTTCAGCTTACAAAGAGTTGGGAATTAGAACATCAGAACTTTTGTCTTCTTAAACTTTCAGAAGTCAACTTAGTTTCATGCATGTGATAAAACGATTCCAAAATCATTTGACTCCTGAACAGTTTGATGGATGCTATTTTAACTTTCAAGATTCTTGGAAAGAGAGAGAGAGAGAGAGAGTTCTGCTTCAGGTCATTTACCAACATTTGGAGCTGATATTCAGAGCCACAGGGATTTCAAGGATTTGAGAACAGTATGTTTTATTATATAATTTTCCTTATATGAAAAATCCACTTGTTAAAAGTCTAAATGGCAGAATAAACTTAATTTGTCAAATCAAAAGATGCGAAACTTGTCTGTTTCAACTGAGAATTTCACATAAATGTCCGCCGTGGGTCTCAAACAATTGCTGCCTGTCTATGACCTCATTTTCTAGAAGATCAATCTTTCATTTTCATCTTTGGGGAACTAGAAGTAATGAAAGATGAAGCCTGGAAATTAGAATTGCAATGTCATCCTCAACCTTGGAGGTTCTGCTAACTGAATCCAAATCAATCTCTGTCCATAATTAATTCAGTTTGGGTAAGGTTGCAATGTTATGCATTTTTTAAACCAAAATGCTATCTGTAGAATAGAAATATTCTTACTCTCTCCTAACTCAGTCCCCTGTGGGCCACAAATGGGAAGAAAACCAGGGTCCTTGCCTGCTTGAACTCTGAATCAAGGAAAGGTAATGACGTTCTGTTGCCTGAGGTGGGTAGAAAAGAGAAAAATCCAGAGAAAGTACTTTTTTTTCTCTTTATGTGTTTGGACTATGCTGCCTTCAAAAACTAATATTATTCTTTGGAGATGGGAATGATGTATTTGAAAGGTATTCGTGTGTGCATGTAAGACAAAGTGAGAGAATTCTGCACTTGTGGAGAAACCTCAAATGGAACTGCCAATGGAACGTCAAAAGCTACAATAAAGAATCTTAAGAACATTCTACTAGCCTAAAAGACATGGGAAAACAGATGGACTGTCCTCTATAGAGAGGTCTGGTGAGAGGGAAGCAAGTTTCCCTCTATGCAGATGAGATTTGCAGCACAGAGGTTAGAAAAGAGAAAGTTTATACAGAGTTGAGGACATGGAAGCATTGAAGAAGAGAGATCCCTCTACAGATCTTCATCTCATGGTGTTCCACATGGACAATGGGAAAGTAATACTTAGTGTGACATCAGTAACTTATTTCTCCAACATTGCAATGCTGGTGAACCCATACCAAGGGAGTTTGCTGTGCCTTTCAATGGTAGACTGAATGGCCCCAATTCTTCACTTTTCCCTGTAACTATTCCCTTTACCACATGGCTTCACTGCTCCATCAGTCAAAGTCCACCTGTCATTGCTCCACTCTTGTGTGTTACCTTTCCATCAGCCTGACTAAAATGCCTGACAAGAACAATTTAAAGGAGAAAATGTTTCTTTGGGCTCATGGTTTTTAGAGGTTCAATCCACAATCATTTGTCTCCATGGCTGTTATGGTTTGAATGTGAGTTGTCCCCCAAAAGCTCATGTGTACAACAACACAAGAAGGCTGAGAGGTGAAATGACTGTGTTATGAGAGCTTTACCCCATCAGTGAGTTAATCCCCTGATGGGATTAACTGGATGGTAACTGAAAGTTGGTAGGATGTGACAGGAGGAGGTGGGACATTGGAGAGTACCTTTGGGGCATACATTTTGTATCTGGCAAAAGGTTTCTCTCTCTCTCTCTCTCTCTCTCTCTCTCTCTCTCTCTCTCTCTCTCTGCTGCCTGATCATCATGTGAGATACTTCCCTTCACCACATTCTTCCACCATGATGTTCTGCCTCACCTCAAGCCCTGAGGAATGAGCCAGCTGTCTAGGAACTGAGATCTCTGAAACCGTGAGCCCCTTAATAAACTTTTCTGCCCCTAAAATATTTCTGGTCAGGTCTTTTAGTCACAGCAGAAAAAAAAAAAAAAGCTGACTAAAGCAATGACTCTGGTCCCAAGATAAAGCATCATGACCAAAGGGTATGACCATGGACAGCTACTCAGCTCTTGGAAGCCAGGAAGCAGAGGGAAAAGGGGAAGGGAAGATGAATGCTTCCAGAACTTGCACCCAGTGACTCACCTCCTCCAACCATGCTCACCAGCCTACAGTCACCACCCAGTTGGTCCATTCAAACTAGGATGGATTGATAAGGTTACAGCTCTCATAATGTAATCATTTCACTTCCTGCATTAACACGGGAGCTTTTTGTTATAATAAACCATAACACCTTGCTTCTGAGTTCAGCCAGCTGACATACCCTAGTCAATGGGATCTGAGCAAACATGTCGGAAGCACACATGCATAATAAATCTTGATCACCTTCATTTTAAACATCACCAAAAAAACACATGCCAGGTGAGGCTCCTTATCCCAGGTGGAGAATGAGAGAAACAAGGAGCAGAACCAGCTCCACCCAAACCCAGTAGATTAGAGAATCCCCTGCTAACTCCTAGAAATGTATACACAGAAAAAGATGTAAATCTTGCCTGAGAAGGAAGAGCAGAAGTTCAACATTAGAGTCCACTCTTTACCATCATGCTATCTGATTCCTCTGGAGGATACATGTGCAGGGGAATTAAAGGGATGCCCTGGAATCTCACTTTAGGCAGAGGGAGAGGCATCCTACTGAGGTGGCCATAGCCAGAAACACCCAGATGATGACTGGGTCCATGATGACCTGGAAGCAGGAAAGATATTTCCTCTCAGCCGCCATTCACCCACACATTCAATCCTATGCAGGCTCTTGAGATAATCATGACAAAATTCTCCCTAATATCCTTACAAGAGAATCTCCTTACAGAAAAAGGAACAGGGGAAGTCCCTCCTGGGATGCATACATCCTGTTTGGAGTACAATGAAGTGTGTGTGTGTGTGTGTGTGTTGTGTGTATTGAATATTTTAAAATTTTTGTGGGTAAGGGTATATGTATATAGGGATTTCTCATATCCAGTTATGTCTTTCTAAGCTTCTTGCCCTTAAAGTCAACCAACGATTACCACCTGAATGAGCCCATGCATATATTTTATTGTCTGAGACAGTCATCTAACCAGTGTGTTCTACAGTGTTTCTCTCCCTCTCTGTCTCTGTCTTCATAATTCTCTCTCACTTCTCCCTCTCTCTCTCCTCCGTAATGCTTTTGTCTGTGAGAGAGTCCTTACCTATGAATTGTCATTTTTTAGTTTAGAACCAGGATTTTCCTTTGATAAGCACGATCGTATTTCTTTTCAAGTCTAGTCCTTTTGGCCTATCTCTGCAAAGAATTCTTTTCCCCTCATTCCATGGCCTTTACATGTCTATCCAAGGGGCAGGAGATAAACCACACACTGCCAAGTATTTATCACTGACATTACAATTCAGTGTCTCCTACTTTTGAGTTCACATGAGGAAAAAATAGTCTCTTTTAGTTGTTTCAATCAAGACAAAAATTATGAGGAAGGAGAAGGAGTTTACATCTGGAGTGAGTTAAGTTCTGTGACTGGAGAAACAGCTGAGGGGAGAGGAAGGTGGCGGCTTCCCTCCAGCAGCCATTTTGCCTAAACCTGAAAATGTTTTTTTTTTCCTAAGGTTGTGAGGTTCCTTCACAGAGGAAAAGATGCAGTGTGTTTTCAAAGGAAATTCAGTAGTTTATTTATGTTATTAAACCACTTTTTGCCCCAAATATATTAACCAGAAATATACTCTTAACTAAAATTGGGAGGTCTTGGGGAAATTCTAAATTCTGCACAGTAATCAATAATTGGGCACAAGTAGAGCTTTTGATAAGATTTTGTGGAGAACTTCTATTAAATAATTTGAAGCCTAACATCTTTTATATCTGTTCCTGTTTGATGCCTGCTTTGATAATCTGGGCTTAAGTCACAGAACATTGACAACTAACAGCTTTGAGTAAAATTGATGTCCCCAAGGCCTCTGCACCTTTGTGGGAGTTGGACTTCTCTTCCTCTCTTATCTGCTATCTGCACCATTTGACTAGTGAAAAAATAATAATTCTAGCACATAAAATCGTTTTGGAATGGAAAAGTCTTCATCTGAGCATAAAACGGTATTTTGTCTATACTCAAATGTGACCTACTGTGCAAATTGCTACCTCAAGTTGCTCAAAGAACAAAAATTGTCAAAATGTTTTAAATCGATCTTTAAGTTTGATGGGAAAGAATCCTTTGGAGGAGTTCTTGTATTTACAAATAAGTTAGGTTCCAAGAAGTATTTCTTAAGTGGGCTTGTAAATTCAAAGGCAGCAATGCCTGAGGCATTTCCTCTAAATAGAGACTGAGTTGGCGCTTTGAAGGTTGAAAGCTGGGTCATAAACTCCTCCCACTTGCTGAGAAACAGTTCTCCCACAGTATCCTCGGAGGATTTGTTCCAGCACCCTGAAGAATACCAAAATCGTGGATGGCCCAGCCCGATATATAAACTAACATAGTATTTGCAGAGCACCTATGCACATCCACCTATAGACTTTAAACCAGCTCTACATTACTCATCATGCCTAACACAACAGAAATGCCATGTAAATAGTTGTTATACTGTACTGTTTAGGGAACTATGACAAGACAAAAAGTCTGAACATGTTTGGTACACATGCAATCTTTTTTCAAATATTTTCTAAACAAGTTTGGTTGAAACCACCCATACAGACCCCACCGATAAAGACAGCCAACTGTATTCTCTCGGGATTCCTCTGTCATTCCACATCTTTTACAACATAACCTCTCAAAAGAGTTGTACACTATGGCCATTTCTATTTCCTCCACTCCCCTATAACTTTATCCAGGCTCCTTGTGATCTTAAGGCCAAAGCCAAGGACCATTTCTTGTTCCTCATCCCCTGTTTCATGTGCATTCAGCGCAGCCGGCCACCCTATCCTTTTGGATATACAAGTTGCCATTTCAATCATGTGATGGTTAGGGACACTGACACCCGTATAGTTGAAAATCTGCTTATAAATTTTGACTGGAAGTCAATTGCAATAGGAGATGTCTAAGAAACTAGTTAATTTCATACACTTATGCATAAAAACTTAAAGATGACTGCATCTTTACATCTGTTTACATTTCTCTGAACTACAAATGGTGTGTTTATAAGTTTTGATAAATTCTAACTTTTTATCATAGATTTGGATGTATTTTGTAGTAGTGAAACATATAATAGACTATTATCTACATATTTTTGTGCATTTATGACATGTTTTTAATTTTTTTCAATATTTCCAGGCTACAAAGTTGATTTGAGAGGTTTTTTTTTTCAATTGTCACAAATCTAAAAAAAAAAAAAAAATCTGTGCAAAACTGGATCCATGCTGTTCAAACACATATCATCAAGGGTCAACTATATTCTCTTCTCCTGGCTCTTTCTTCACCACAGCTACCTATCTTCTGATCCCAGATTATCTTCGGTCTCTTTTGCATCCTTTTTCTATTGCTCCTTGCCTAGAGTAAGGCTCCAGCATACCCCACCTCAGTCTTCTCATTTGATATCTTTTCACTGTCTCTAGCTCACTCCTCTGCTCCATAGATTTAGATACCATCTCTCTGGCAGTGATTCGAATTCTGTACCGTGAATGCACACTGCAGGTTGATCTGTCCCAATGCCTGCTCAACACCTTCACTCTCCAATAGGATTCTCAAACTTTATGTATTCAAATTGTACATGAAATTGTCTTGTTCATTTTAAGTTTATTTCTTATCTGCCTTCCTCTGCCCCTACCCCTACCCAAACAGCAAATTTCCTCAGCAAATATATAAATAAATGTTGTGCATTAATTTGCATGTAAGTGGTTCCACTGGTGTGAAGTAGCTAGAAGAATCAAATTCATGGAGATAGAAAAAGACCACAGTGGTTACCAGGGCTGGGAAGAGTATGAAGAGGGAGGTCCTATTTCATAGGTACTGAGTTTCAGCTAAGGATGATGAAAAAGATGAAGCTGGGTGATAGTGATAGTTGAACAACAGTGTGGGGGTTGATGCCATTTAACTAGACACTTAAAAAGGGTTAAAATGGTAAATTTCAGGCTGGGGTTGTGGCTCAGTGGTAGAGTGCCCGCCTAGCATGCATGAGGCACTGGGTTCAATCCTCAGCACCACTTAAAAATAAAATAAAGAGGGGCTGGGTTGTGGGCTCAGTGGTAGAGTGCTTGCCTCTCATGCATTGGCACTGCGTTTGATCCCCAGCACCACATAAAAGAAAAAGCTAAATAAACAAAATAAAGCTATTTAAAAATAAATAAATAAATAAAGATATTGTTTCCACCTAAAACTAAAATATATATTTTTTAAATGATAAATTTTAAGTTACATTTTTGGCCATAATTTAAACACACACACACACACACACACACAACTTCATCAGTATTTCAAATCAATTGAAAAATAAATCTCTTGGGGATGGGGTTGTGGCTCAGTGGTAGAGTGCTTGCCTCACCTGTGTGAGGCACTGGGTTCTATTCTCAGCATCACATATAAATAAACGAATAAAATAAAGGTCCATCAACACTAAAAAATATTTATGTCACTGTAAATTCCTTAGTAGCTACAACATTCACCTGTTCACCACTTTACCCATGACATAGTCTTGATCTAATAAACATAACTACAGCTTGTCACAAAAGTAATATCAGAAGTACATTCAGGGTGTTTAATCTGCTCCTGAATTAGTGTTACATCAAATAGCTATCAATTTTCATGCTAAATTCTTCACCAAATAGTTTATTTTTGTTTTCTATTTTGTCAATCACTTTTCTTATTTTCTTGCTAATTTTATAGATGTCATGGACTTTTCACGTGCTGTAGGATTCTCTTTCTTTTTCAGACTCATGCCAACTCCCAAATAATATATCCAGTGTATTCATCATTTTTGTATATTTGTTTGTTTTTCTCCCTAATGTCCTTCCATCATAAATGTCTGCTTTTCCTCACTAGTATTTTCAATACTGTCATCGCTTTTGCACAGATGGAGCATGTCAGTGTTCATAATGTCCTCAACACCAGAAATTGAAGCATGTGAACAGTAATTACAATGAGACTAGTGATCAAATTTGCTCTCTGTGGATAAGCAAACATGAGTCAACATATTCTTATTTGAATCCTATATGTAAAGCTTTGCAACTGTACATAAATATCCAGATTTCTGGCCTCTTTGAAAATCTAGAAGATCCGCAACAGGGTCTACATTCTTCTGCAGCAAAGAGCTCTGGTCCTGAGTGGCAGGGCCCCTTCAGATTGATGTGGGTTTTCTGGTCAACCACAATTGCACCCAGCCCACTTTACTCATTACACCCTGGCCATGAATTGGTGAGCCTGGCCCCTGTAAATGAAGCCTAAACTCTAAGATGAAGCTTCATAAAAGAGACTTCTACACAGTGGGAGAGAAATCTTTGCCCCCTGATTCTGAATACCCCAATGACAAGATATGTCTCACTAATGCATATAAATTCAAACTGGTGCATTTATAAAAAAAAATAGACTGGTTAAATATGAAGAACCCACAAGAAAACAAAACAAAATTATTTAGTGAATACAAATCATTAAAAAGTTATTTCACTTTAAAATTACCTCCTGATAATAACTGAAACTTGTGGGTACAGTAATACACACCTGTAGTCCCAACTACTTGGGAGGCTGAGGTGGGAGGATTGAGTAAGCCCAGGAATTCAAGGTCAGTCTGGCTGGGCAACAGAAAGAGAACCAATCTCAAAAAAACAAGAAAGAAAATCTTTAAACAGCTAAGATTTTCAAATAAGGAAGAATTTCATTATGCTAAGCACACAAAGATAGAAGACTTGTTGCAGCAAAATTCTATAAATAGGTATTTATAGATACCTTCTAGATATTATCTGATGCTAACAGTCAGGTAGGTTCAGGTTGAGAACCTGTCTATATAAAGCTATAGTTGGTGTGGTTGCAAATAGGGGACATTTATAAAGATGACTAATTGGGAATGGCTGGACCTAGAATCTATGAGAATAATTCAGTATGTAATATATAAACACATATATTCAAATATTAGGATTATAAAAGGCAGAAACTTTTATATCACTTTTCTATGCCTTTACTTGGTGACAGAATTAGAAAACCAGATTTAAACGAGCTTATGCAACAAAGAGATTTATTGACTTGTGTCACAAGAAAATTCAGGATCCAGGGACCCAGCCTGCCTCCCTCTCTTGACTGTGAGCTCCTCCTTAAATTGTATGGTGGTAAGATGACCCCCAACATCTCCCAGATTTCAAGCCCATATCCTTGTTCCTGAAGATCCTAGAGAAAGTCCTTACTTTGACTCAGCAATGCCCAACCCTTAAATAATCATTGTGACCAGGCAAATGTGATGCTCCTACTGGCCATGACTGAATCGGTGCTCACATTTGATATGAAGAAGGAAGTTGACTTTACCCAAAGCATACAGACAGGGATTGAAAACAGGATCTCCTCAAAGAAGAATCAGGGAACTGTTATCAGGAGACAGTTACTACAAGAGCAATTTATTACTGCCATCACAGATTATCACAAAGTCAGTGGCTGAAAACAACACAAATTTATCTTCCAGTTCAACAGATCAGAAGTCTGAAAGTGGCCATGTGGGTTAAGAGCAAGGTGTTAGTGGGACTGTGCTCCTTTGGAAGCTCCATGGGAGAATCTGTTTCCTGTCCTTGTCCATCTTCCGGTGGCTCCCTGCTTTCCTTGGCTTGTGTTCCTTTCCTCTCCTTTCAAAGCCAGCAGCACAGAATCTTCAATTTCTCATTCTTCTCTCCTTCTACCTTCATCTGTCACTTCAAAGGACTTTTATTATTACCTTGGCCCCAAGGGATAAGTCAGAATGACCCCCTTACTTTAAGATCTGCTAATTAGCAACCTTAGTTCCATATGCAACCTGAATCCCCCCTTGACATGTAATAAGACAGACCCAAATGTTCCATGGACTCAAACGTGGATGTATGTCTTTGGGAGGGTAGTATTTTACCTATCAAATAATCCAGGTGCAATTATCTTCTATAACCTCAAAGTGACCCAACTAACTCTCCCTTATGTGTTCAGAATTTTTTCATTTTTCTTGTTGCTTTGTGCTAAATTCTTGCTTATTGATTCATTCATTCATTTATGTAATAAATAACCATTGAGTAAGTGCTGTAGGTCAAGCACTGTTTAGGGATAGACTACACCATGCTCAATCAGATGTTCCATTTGTCATGGAGTTTACAGTCTGACTGATTAACAGACCATAAATAAGCTAACTGACAAGTAATATTTAAATCAATCTATTTCTATGGAAGATTTATTTTCCTTCAGATTGGCTTGAAAAACAGATACCGACTATGTCTTTGAAATTCTGCTACTCTCTGTTTTTCTAAATGAACTCTGTGCCTACATTCCCCCTAGATGGTCAAGAGTCTGAATAGAGGAAATGGCCTTCTCTAAAACATGGTGGATTAAAAGCACTACTTCCTGCCTGGAGTCCCAGTGGAAGCCGAAGCCCATGGCCCAGAAAAAAAGCAGTCACAACTCTGCATATAAATCTTTAAACTACATCACCTCCCCTGTCCATGCTCCCCACCTCTACTAGAGCAGCAGTTCAAGAATATTTACATTTTAATCATTTTACTTCTAACAACACGGTGGTTACATTAGTTAAAAAAAAAATTAAAATAATTAAATTGAATTAAAAACCTCAGAATAATTTAGAAGGGAAAAAGGAAACAGTTTTTATAAGTCAATAAGATAATGATAATCACAATGATATAAGATGGATTTCTATTCTAAATGTTATCTGCCTATAGTTAATATGCCATTACATAAGGAACATTACAGATTTCATTCAGTCTTTCCACAGTAACATTTTGACCAGGTCTAGGCCATGGTGTATTTATAGGAGGTGAGTAGAAATGTGGCAGTTCTTTCATACAACTATAATAAGGCTATTTTTAAAGAGGCTTAAGACTTGGGACAAGTCTTAGGACATAGGTCAAAAGGTTTTGTATACAATCACTAAAAATTCCTTCAGTGCTTCAGTAGTTCAAGCCACATTTCATCCTTGTTAACTTGCAGGAATCATAGGTCCTTAAAAACATGACCTTGAAAAAATCCTTGTAATTATGTGTTGACAGCAGAACCATCTACTCCTTCCTACTCCAGTATACTTTCCTCCCCCATCAGAAATAACACAAATATTCACATGATCACAAACTCTAAATCTCATCTAAGTGCATTTCGCTAATTGCAGATAATTTTCTCCCAAAATAAATATGCCATTAACTAAAGACTTTATTCAATATATTTCCTTATAACCCACAAAATTTTGACTAGAGCACAAATACTAGTACATTTGTCAACCTTATATGATTTCTTCCTACCTAAAACTTTGTAGTTTCACAATATCATTCATTTCTATTGCATTATTAATTAAAGTCCTAACTAGACACTTATAGAACATCCAAAAGAATTCCACTTCTAAGGATATACCCCAAAGAATTGAAAAGCAGGGGATTACCAGATACTTGCATGCTAGTGTTCATGTCAGCATTAGCCAAAAGACAAAAGAGGGAGCAATCCTAGTGTCCACTAAAAAAAAGAATGGATAAACAAACTGTGGTCTGTACATACAACAGGATATTATTCAGTTTTTAAAGAGAATGAAATTCTGATCCATGCTACAACTTAGATGAACCTTGAAGATATATATTAAGTTAAAAATTTTTGACACAAATTCACAAATATTATATGATTCCACTAATAAGAGACATCTTAAAATCATCAAATCCAGAGAGGCACAAAGTAGAAATGTGTTTGCCAGGAACCAGGGAGGGAAAGTGTCTCTAGGCCAGTGTCCACACCTGATGCACACACAAATACAAAAGAACCATTTACTCTTAGGTTCCACAGGTCCAGCTTGGACACAGGCTTACCCTCCTTCTTCAAAGCCCCCTCTGCCCTGTCCCCCTCCTCCACTCTCTAACTCAGTCAATAGTTCTGCATGCAGTTGTTCAAACACCCAACTCCTTCTAGACTCCTGTCTCCACACCCACCACTCAAGGTGTCTACTCAGTCAAAAGCACCTTATCCATCCCTTGTGTTACTGGGCCAGTCCAAGCCTGTTTTATTTTTTACATCCATGACCACAACGTCTAGCTAATTGCTGTCACTACCTTCAATCACTCTTCATCCTTTTTTCACCCTTTTGCCAAAATGATCATTCCTAGGTACAAATCTGATCATGCTCTGCCCTCCACCCCAATTTCTCTGCCCACTTCCCAGAGGCCTTGCATCACTCTCTGAATAATGGCACTTAAGGTTTCCGGCACACCCAGTTGTCTCCCTACTCTGAGTTACTTATCACACCTCTATGATTTTGCCAAAGCGTGATTTTATGATATCATAATTTTCTGCCTGGAACTTCTTTTTAATCCTCCTTGTTCATTGGACCTACTTCTCCTCCTCTGCCCAGAAACAGTTCAGACACCATCACCTCTCCAGTATTATTGGTGATTGCCCCCTGGCCCCATCCCCACTCTGGGTCACCTGGCCTTCCTCTACATTCTCATAGATCACAGACGCTCATCCCTATATTCATTTCTCCACCTTCCCCATTATCAGCCCAATGGCGTATGCTCTGTCGCTTCTGTTCCACTGAGGCATATAATTGTGCCTTTTTTGTATCCAGGCACACACAGCAAATGTCATCTGTTCACCACTAAGAGAGTGTCATTGTTTCCTGGGATTTATAATACAGACAAGCTTTCTACCAAAAAGCTAACCAAAAAAAAGAAAAAAAAATCAGATATACATTGACCTGTACCTTGCAAACCCATTTCATTCTGATTCTTCAGACTATTATCGGTCAAGCAAAGTATCTCATACTAGAAGAGTTAGATTGAAAGATTCATGCTTTCCCTTCCCTGAGGACTGATTACATTAAAGAATGCAGACACAAGAAATAAATCACAATTGGAAGCTAATGAAGTACTCATTTTGACTCCTGCTGGCCATGCTTCTACATGGGAGTAATTCTGTTTACATCTCCAGAAGGGAAATCTGGGTTTCATTTTGTAAACTCAGAGCAGAAATCAGCTGCCTGAAGACGTCCTGACGCTGTCGCAGCATGTTAGGGAAATTCCTTCCATGTATTGCAGAGTCTCTGGTCACACCTCCACTCAAAAATGTGTCCTTTCTTCATGAAGGAGAAACTGTCCACTGCCCACAACCTGCCAAGTTACCTGTGGAAGCCCAGTCTAGGGTTGATTGGATCCTAGTTCCCAGAGGAACAAACATAGTCATGCGAGTTCTATTTATAGATTAAATCTGGTCACCACAAAAATGCATAGAAAAAAAAAAAAGATGGCCACACTCCACGGGGATAACCCACTTAAAGAAAATCCATTGATCACTGGGAAAGTACAGACCATGGAAGATTTAACCCAAGTCTTGCCTGAGTGGAATTTGACCTGTGTAACATCCCCCTCCTCATGTACCAGTTCTGCACCAGGCCTTCTTCACAGGCCTAATCCAAACCTGGCTTGCTGCTTTTCTTGATCTGTTTCTGGCAGATGGTATTTTGTGGGGCTGGATTGAGTTAAGATAACTAGACAGTTTCAGTGGTTAGAAATGTGAGCGTATGAATGGAGGCAAGGCCAACTCAAGTGCTCTCTTTCCAAGGAGGGGTAGGAAGGGGACCCATATAAGGTACTGGGGGTAAGATCTCTCTCCTCTTGGCCCTGAAAATATTTTAAAATTTTTCACAGTACGAATAACAACTCATTCTTTCTGTCACTGAACGTTTCACACAGTGTTCTAGTCACTAGTGTTCATGCTTGCAATCTATCATTTCCCACATTCTTATTTTAAGAAAACAAAGCAGCACAGGTATCATGATTTTATGAATGTGAAATTTTTCCTTTTGTGAGGAACACGTTGGTATCAAGCATAAATCAGAATGACAACAAAGATCAAAATCCGATAATTCTCTTTTTGGCCCTCCCTCACCCCATCCTTACCTTCAACTCTCAGTCCTCAGAAGGCATATTCATAAGCCCCAGAACCCTCATCATTTCAGAATACTCCAAATGTGCACAGATACTCTCAAAGGTCTGAGCCAACACCAAGAACCAGAGCTCTGCAAATATGCTCAATCTCAAGGATTTCTGAAAGAACACACCAGTGCAGGCCATTCAGGTCTCCAACACCCTCAGAATCTCAACCGTCTCATGGGATCTCAGATGGTGGTGAATCCTTTCCTCACTCCATGTGGCAAGGGCTGGGCTATGGAAAAAGTACAGATAATAAGCCAGATATTGAAATGCACTACCATGCCACATTAACTTAAAAAGTGCAGAACTCATCTAGAATGGAAAGACAGAACAATGGAAAACAACGAAACATCCAGGAACAAGATGCAAACACACACATATACATGAATTCATTGTATGATGCAAATATTTTAAACTGGTGTTTCATTTACAATCCCAGCTACTCAGGAGGCTGAGGCAGGAGGATCACAAATTCATGGTCACCCTGGGCCACATAGCAAGACTTCATCTCAAATGTGTGTGGCCACGTGAGTGATTCATGGGGGGAAAAATAGACTGTTATCTAATACTATTGAAACACTGGATTACCCGGTTTAGGAATATATTGAAGACTGATCTGTGTCTTATATCTTACATACATAAATACCATAAAATATTCAAAGAAAATGAGTATTGTGTATAATATTATCATAAGAAATATCTTTTTTAGTTTTTTGGGGTTTGGTACCAGGGATTGAACTCAGGGGTACTCAACCACTGAGCCACATCCTCAGTCCTATTTTGTATTTTATTTAGAGACAGTCTCACTGAGTTACTTAGCTCCTCGCCATTGCTGAGGCTACCTTTGAACTCGTGATTCTCCTGTCTAAGCCTCCCAAGCTGCTGGGATTACAGGTGTAGGAATGTCTTTTTAAGTATAAAAAAATACTTAGACTTTTCAAAGGTAAAGATGTGTTTGACAACCTAAACATTTTAAACTTGCCTATGGTATGCATGTGCACACGTGCACGCACACACAAGAGCAATATATGACATAGGATAAGTTTAAAGGTAATTAACAAGTTAGGAGAAATATTTTCAAGGCATCTTTTTAAAGGCACATAGAGAAAGCCATCTTACAAATCAATATCAATAAGGAAAAGAGAAACTTCCCACTAGAAAAACATGCAAAAAACAAAGAGGCAATTCACAAAGGTAGAAATGTAGATACAATGAAATGCTGTTAGAGATCAAAGACAGTCATATTAAACAACAATGGTATATCATATTTCAACTATCAGATTGGCAGAGACTAAAAAGAGTTATATTATCCAGGGTTAGAAAGTGGAGGGAAATAAGACCCTTTTATCCACTATTTGTGGGAGTGGAAATGGATAGCCCTTCTTAGAGAGCAATCTGGCACTGGGTATTTGAATTCAGAACACACATTTCATTTGGCCAGCAATTCACCTCTGGGAACCTATTCTAGGGAAGCAACCAGCTATGGAAAGATGAAGTCACACAACATTGTCAGCTACCTGTGTGTGGGATGGGAGCCCAGATACCCAATAGCTCCTGAGGACCACACAGTGAGGGGGAGGGGGTTCTGGCAGATTTCCAAGAGGAAGGGATGCCAGAGGCAAGTCTGGAGAAACAGGTGGAAAGGAAAAGAATTCAAGGAGAAAGGTAAGGCCAAGAGAGAACATTATGGAGACAAAAGCTGGAGTAGGGATCCTATAAGAATGGCAAGGAGGAAGGTTTGGAGAGAAAGGGGGAATATGAATGTTAATGATAACTATTAATAATGGCCACTTTGTGGGTAAGAAACTGAGGTTTGGTTACATGAGTGAATTTAGTTGTTCACATCACCTGTGAGGGAACTGCAATCGGAATCCAGGGCCATCAAACTATTCCTTACCCCAGCCATGACAAGGAAATTTGGGCTCCATCTCAATAGCCATTAGCTTCAGCGGAAGATTGTTTATAGTTATATTTGCCCTTTTGAGAAATTTTCTCCAGAGGCTGTGTGCAGAGCACAACAGAAGCCTCCCAGGCAGAAAGTAGGGAAAGTAGTCAGGTATTGATTGCAGAGAGACAAGATAGGAAAGAAATGAAATAGGAGAGAATCCGGGTTGGGATTGAAAGATACTCAGGAGATAAAATCCACAGGACTTGGGAGCCCTGTTGGGCAAAATGTGAAAGAGGTAGACAAGGAATCAGAATGACTCCAGATTTCTAGCTGCTGACATCCCAGGATGTCTTTGCTAATACCTAAATATTTCCTAGCGCCCTTCAACATACCTTACCTTCTCACATTTTGCTCCCATTCCTCCCTCCCCCTAAAACATCATCCCCAACTGTATTCAAAGTGAAATTCTACCATCTTCCAAAGCCTATCTAATGCCATGAGACTTCTCTCATGAAGTCTTCCCTGAAAACTCTCAGGACATTTTCCTGTTATCTATATTTGCCTTTATCTACCTGATAATTTATCAGTGATGCAGATGTCTTGTTTTCCTCTTTTGTCAGCCTTTTGATGGCAAGGGTATCACATGGCCACATGATACCCCTTTGAACATCTTCTGCGATACCCAACAGAGTCTCTTGGGCATGGTAGACATCTAAATCATTGACAAAACAAATAGCTCTCTCCCTTCCCCCTCTTAGATTTTGCCTTCTCAGCTTTTAGCACAGAGATACTATGAATGTTGCTTGCTCCAAAAGAGTTGGAAGGAAGTTTGGAATGCCTGAGGGAGATTTTCCTAATCCTCAACTGGCTGATAACACCACAGGAAGCAATCTTAAGGAAACACAGTGATGAAACAGCGGGGTCCTATTACCACTTCCTCGCTATACTGAACAGAACCATTTGAGAGTGATTTCCAGTGGAATGTCTTCCAAGTGTATATAAATAGTCATGGTCGGCTTGGTGAAAGTGTGTTTCCAAGATGAACTGATAAACCAAGCAAGATAAAGGAGGGTCAAGTGGACAAGATGAATTGTGTGGCACTTTTATAGACATAGTTTGCTGCACATTTCACTGGAAAGCGATTGCGTGAGAGCTCAGACACTCTAACAGTCTACCTCATTTTAGGGAGCATAATTCAAAACTTTTAATCTCAAAAAAATCAAATTAGATAAAGTAAATAAATAAATCAGGGAAAGATCGTTTACTGAGCTAAAATATTCCTAACTCTGCAGTGAATCAAGCACATGTTCATTCATGTCATAAGGCTGGGTTTGGGGGAAAATGAGTCACCCCAATGCCTCTTACCACAGACTGCTTCTACCATTGTGATGACATAATGAAGCTCTTCCTGAAGTTATCCTTCCTTTCAACCACTCCATGGATAAAAAAGAATTTCTCAAAGTATACCAGCTAGAACTCTAGTCCCCCCCAAAAAAAATTCACCAAAAGAGGTACTTCCATGATCAAATACATTTAGGAAATGTTTGATATTCTGATATCTCTTGCAAAATCACAGAGCACTTTGCCATAACAGTTGCTTCAACAAGCCTTACTACAAATATAATTTTACTTTTTTTAGACAGAGAGAGAGAGAGAATTTTTTAATATTTATTTTGTTTTTGGCGGACACAACATCTTTTCAACCCGGGTTCGATCCTCAGCACCACATACAAACAAAGATGTTGTGTCCACCGAAAACTAAAAAATAAATATTAAAATTCTCTCTCTCTCTCTCTCTCTCTCTTTAAAAAAAAAAAGTTCATTAAAAAATTCAACAGCCTTGTTGCTCACTTCTTCCAAGTCCAGACAGATGATTAGGAAATATAAAGAGATAATTTAATTCATTTGAAATTGCTGCTGGGTAGTGATTTTTATATTAACTCTTCCTGGGAGTGTTTACATTTTTATTAAGGTCTTTTGAAATATAATGATTTAGTTCCAAGGAACAGGGCAAATGCCAAGAACCTTATGTCTCTATATAGTAAAAGAAAAGTCACTTCCTCTTTCCATGCCTAAAGTCATCACTAGAAAGGTTAAGGGACTCTTTTACTCCATGCCATCTAAGTAACTGAAACAACATTTACCCCAAAACCCAGCCTTACCCTGCTCAACTCCTTTATAAACTTTGTGTTAAGAGTCACTCCCATCTCTGGCTACCTCTCTCCTTCTTAAAACAAAGGTTGCTTCCTTCTCTCTGACTCCTAGGGTACAATAAGAAATCAACTAACCCCTTTCAAAAAACCCATGCTTCCCCTTCTCTTGCTCCTTATTACTCTTCATGTAATTAATGTTTCCTTCTCCTTCTCATCCAAACCTTAAATTTTGTGGGGTCAAAAATGGTGTCTGTCTTATCTCCTTCTGTATGCCCAGAACCTGGCCCTGGCACACAGTAGGCAATCGATAGCATAAAGAATACAGAAATTGTGAGAGTGTGTGTGTGTATGTGTGTGTGTGTGTGTTTAATCCTATGTAACTAATAACCCTATTTTCAAAGAGAAAAGGAATGTATGATAATGGATAATTTAGTGAAATTCTAATGATTCCATTCAGCCATACTCATGAACTAAACATTGCTATATTAGGCATTGTTAAATAAATGTTGGTAAGGATGTGGGGAGGAAAGTACTCTCATACATTGCTGGTGGGACTGCAAATTGGTGCAACCACTTTGGAAAACAGTATGGAGATTCTTTGGAAAACTTGGAATGGAACCACTATTTGATCCAGTTATTCCATTCCTTATTCTATACCCAAAAGACTTAAAATCAGCATATTACAATAATGCAGCCACATAAATGTTTATAGCAACTCAATTCACAATAGCCAAACAATGGAACCAACCTAGGTACCCTTCAACAGATGAATGGATAAGGAAAACGTGGTATATATACACAATGGAATCTTTCTCAGCCATAGAGAAGAATGAAATTATGGCATTTGCTGGTAAATGGATGGAACTGAAGAATATCATGCTATGTGAAATAAGCCAGTCCCAAAAAACCAAAGGCTGAATGTTCTCTGATATGTGGATGCTACCCCACAACAAGGGAGGGTGGGGAGGGTAAGAATAGAAGTCCATTGGATTAGACAAAGGGAAAAGGGAAAAGAGCGGGAAGGGGAATAGGAAGGTCAGTAGAATTAATCAGACATAACTTTCCTAGCCTTGTATTTGAATACACAACCAGGGTAACTTCACATCACGTACAACCACAAGAAAAGGCTCCTAATTAGAATAAGTTATACTCCATGTACGTATAATACACTAAAATACATTTCTACCATCATGTCTAACTAAAAAGAACAAATAAAATAATTTTTTAAAAAGACATATAACATTTAATTTATATCTTCCAAGAATTTTAAACAATGAAGTGACTGTGGTAATCTCTCCACTGGCCCTCAAACATGGCTGATCGTTGCAGAGCTCAGAGCATGTTCTGGACACTGGGTAGGTTGGCCAATTCCCTCTCAGTCCTCTAACTCAACCCCAATGTTTATTTGATTGAAAGTTTCACCCTGACCCCCAATGCCAACGACTTACAAGAGGGTAATTTCCTGTTGCATGGAGGGTTGTGCAGAGGAGGCCTGGCTGCATTAGTGTGTTTCTGCCACTCCACGCTATCCAGGCTCCAGCACAGCAGTCCCGAGCACAAGGGACGAGCATAAGGGGGGCTAAGGAAGCGGGGGTGGGAGCCATATAGCCTTTGCTGGTGTGTGTGATATCAGCCGAATGGAGAACATCTGGGTCCTGTCAGAGTTTCCCAGAGATCTTCTCTGTCTAACTGTAGTGCGAGCAAATTAAGATTGATAAATTGTATGGCTCTTTCTGGCTTTAAAGATCCCAGATGCTCTGCTAAATTAATGGGCGCTCTATCTCCACTCAATCTGACACCAAAACAGAACCCTGGAAACATACCAGACTCCCTCTCCCCCAGCCTTCTGAGCACACCAGGGCAACACAGCTTTCCTAGCATGGATGTCAGCGTGCACACTTGTGCCTGTGTGTGTGTGCGCGCGTGCATATGCACACACGTGCACTTTCAGACTAGAACTTACCTCTACCAGGGTGCATGTGAGCCCATCATCTTGACCAACCAATGTACATCTGGAAATGGAAATTACTCAACTTGCCCAGAGTTTCCAAAACACCAAACTGTCCACTACAAAATAACACCAAGTAAATGAGATCATTTGTGTCATTTGGAAAGTATTGTTTTACACAAATACAACACATTACTAATAATACCTAAGATTGTTCTGTTCTTACTCTCTGGCACTCAGTTCAATAAACTGGTTCTCTATATAGCAGACAGCGTGTTTTGTTTATATGAATAGAAAACAATCATATATAGCTTGAGGAAAAGAATTTGAGGCACTTAGCTAATGCTATCATGTCTCTGTGAGATTTTAGAGATTAAATAAGACTAGGGAATGGCTTCTTGGTTGTCACCCAAATGTCCCCAAGTATGCAATTCCAAATGAAGGATCTCTTATAACAGTGCTTCCTTTAAAATGGAATTGACTAAAAGAAAATAATCCAACTGAAAGGTAAGCATCCTAAGAAGACACCTAAGCAGTCAGGCATGGTGACACATGCCTCTAAACCCAGAGACTCAGGGGACTGAGACAAGAGGATTGCAAGTTCAAAGCCAGCCTTACTAATTTAGCAAGATCCTGTCTCAAAATTAAAAATGAACAGGGCTGGGAATGTAGCTGAGTAATAAAGCATCCCTGGGTTCCATCCTCAGTACAGAGAGAGAAAGAGAAAGAAGAAGGAGGTGGGGGAGGAGAGGGGAGAAGAGGAAGAGGAAAAAGAGAACCAGGAGGAGGTGAGCAAAGCCAACAAAGAAACATCCTGCAGATTCAAATCATGGACTTGTCCACTTTTTCATATTCTTTCTGATAAGGGCACTAAAGAGAATTGGATAGAATTTGTCCTCTGTAACATTGTCCTCCAAAGCTTAAAATGTTCCTAAACATCCCTAAATTCCTGGCTGATGATGGTTAACGTTTTAAAACAAGGACTGTGTACCATACTCCTCCTGGTGGAATCTGCAGTCCTCCAGTCAGAGGCTCCCACCTGGGAACCACATTGCTTTCTTCAGCTGCTCATTTGGTTGTAAAAATTCTCTCACTCCCAGAACCCGTGATAATATTAGCTAACAGCTTTCACCCGTGCAGTCATTCACGCATTCATCCATTCAACAAATATTTGGAATACATTGGTGAAGAATAGACTGATGACTCTCAAAATGTGGTGTGTGGACCAGAAACATCAGCATCACTGAAAATCTTTCTAGAAATGCAAATTATTGAGCTCTACCTCAGACCTACAGATCCGCAAACTCTAGGGTAAGGGCCCCAGCAGTCTTCTGTTCAATGAGCCTCCCTAAGGGATTCTGGTGCACAGTAAAATCAGAAAACGATGCTGGGCATGGTGGTGCCCACCTGTAAACTCACTACTCAGGAGGCAGAGGCAGGGGGATCCCTTGAGCCCAGAACATTCTGCTAAATTAATGGTTACTCTATCTCCACTCAGCCTGACAACATTAGAGGAGTTTGAAATCAGCCAAGTACCATAGCAAGATCCTGCCTCAGAAAAATAGAAACTAAATAGATAAATGAAGTTATAGAGCCACCGACATAGACCATGGTCCTGCCCGTGGGGTGTGTTTCTAGTGGAAGGGGCAGGCAATAAATGCACAAGATGTGCAAGATCATGTCAGGAAATGATCAATGCTGTCTTTAAAAAAAAAAGTAAATGAAGGAAATAGGGAAAGAGTAATGGGGGGCTCTGGTAGATAAGGCAGTCGAGGAAGGAAAGGCCTCTGTGAGGAGAGGATACCAGGACAGCCAAGAGAGGGAAGGGAGGGAGGGGGACATGTGGCTGTGTAGCTTAGCATCATAGTTCTGTGTTCTGTTTCCCTTCCGTTTTCCACATAAACATCAGACCACACTGGAGAGGAGCCTGTCTTACCAGCCATTCTAAAATGTCCATGAGAATTCAAATCCTGAAAAGAAAAAAATTTTTTTTTAAAAAGTGAAAATCTAATACTACATCCAAATCACCACTGAACTTTAGAAAGCAGAAGGGACCAAAATAGCCAAGAGCTTGAGGAATTTCAGTTATCATTTGAAATAGACATAAGAAAAAAAATTCTTGATCGAAAAGATTTTGAAAATACAGAGTAGGCTGCCAAAGAGGGCAGAATGCTCCCTGGAAAGAGAGATTATTCTCCAACAATCGTGTTCAAGTATGATTCTGAGGGAGGCAAGCCTGAATAAGAGGCTTCTTTAGGGTCATACTTGTCCCCAAGAAGAGAAACATCTGCCTTATCACTTTCCTCAATGCTTTTGTAAAAATTCTCAAGCATACAGAAAAATGGAATGCTCACACATAGATCTATTATCAGGAATCCAAAATTGTTGACATTTTGCCATGTGTGTTTTATCTAGATGGGTAGAGAGAGAGAGATACTACAAGTTACTTGAAAGCAAATTACAGTTATCATGACATTTTACCAAGAATATATTACCAAGCATCTACTAAAAATAATATGTTTTCCTATATAATCACAATATGATTGTTACGACTAAGAAAATTAATAGTAACTATCTGATGCCTAGTCCATATTTATTTCCCCAGTTGTTTCAAACGCCTTCTGTTATGGTTTAGATGTGAGGTGTCCCCCAAAAGCTCATGTGTAAGATAATGCAAGAAGGTTCAGAGGAGAAATGATTGGGTTGTAAGAGTCTTATCCCAATCAGTGATTTAATCCCCTGATAGGGATTAACTGAGTGGTAACTGAAGTGGTAGAATGTGGCTGGAGGAGGTGGGAATTGGAGTGTGGCTTTGGGTACATATTTGTATCTGGCAAGTAGAGTCTCTGTGCCTCCTGATCACTGTGATGGGAGCAGCTTCCCTCTTTCACATACTCCTCCATGATGTTAAGCCTCACCTTGAGCCCCAAAAAGTGGAGCCAGCCTTCTATGGACTAAGACCTCTGAAACCAAGAGCCCTCAAACAAACTTTTTCTCCTCTATAGTTGTTCTGGTCAGATCCCTTAGTCACAGCAGAGAAAAAGCTGAGTAAAACACCTTCTTTAATGACTTACCTAGGTGAGAGCTCTGATATCCTTGCCTTGTTTAGGTAAAGACTTGCGTTCTATTTGGTTTTAAATTTAGCTATCAATGCTGGCATTGAAATTATGCCAAAATTTAATATGGTGAGGTTTACAAACCCAATAGTCATGACTCACAAGGTCATAGCCTGAGAGAGACACACAAAAATGAGAGAAAAGGAAGAAGAAAGACCAGAAATAACTAAATATTTTATTTATATATATATATATATATATATATATATATATATATATATATATATATATGACTGAATCCACTGAACCATTTATTCAGCAAAGAAACTTATCCTTGGACATGCGGTGATGGGACAGAGGGACACCATTCCTGGATTCTGAGGATCAACAGAGCCAGTAGAGAAGGACTCAGAAGCTAGCTAAAACTGCCACCAAGTGATGCGAATCCTGTCCTTGGTTCTGCATATGCCTATCCCCTACCTATTGCCTACCTCTTTTGCCTTACCTGCCATCCTTGAAAAATTCTTCAACTTACTTGTAATTTGGAATCTTGAAGATGACCCACGCATTGCTTACAGGGGCCACTTCTCTTGAGGAAGTAGCCTGCAGGCTGGGGCCAAGAGTAACAAGCAGGTGGGTGTATTACTCATCTTGGATAGAGTATTGTGGCACAAATTGAGCAGCCAGGGAAACCAGAGAAGACTTAGGTGCCATGCTAAACACTTCTTGGCTTCTTTGGTATGTGTGTAGAGTGCGGATAGAGGGAAATCCCTCCTGCATTCTTTTTTTGAGGGGCTTGTCTATAAATACTGGCATGTGAGAGATGTAAAATTTAACTTTCAGTGGCAAAAACAATCTGTAATACCATCATGGCTGACTAGAATGATAGAAATGAGGCCTGTTCATTCAACAGATATTTACACAACATTTGTCAGACCCAAGAATCTGTTAGGAAATGTAGAAGACTTGGACAAATTAGATGCTGGCTCTGCCCTTAAGGAGGTTACAGAGCTGTAGGGAAAAAAGTATCCAGCAATTTCCTAAAGATTAAAGCTATTTTGGTGATATATAGCAAAGGCTTAAAGAAAAGGTTTCTTAATTTGCCACCCAAAGTTGTCTCCACCTATCTATATTGGTCTTGGTGAGATTTAATATTGCATGTGGTTTTTGTTAGTTGTATTATACATAAGTTTTGGCAGACTTAGATTTGTTCCCTCATTTCATCCCTATACAAGTAATAAACATAGGTGTTTTATATGCCTGGTACACAATAAATTTTTTAACCGAATGAACTTCCCACCAGAAGTACTGCAAATATATTACAATGTCTTCACAATTTTGTACTAAGCACTTTTAATTTGCATTTAACTTACCTGACCTTCCACACTTTAAAAGACAAAGAGCCTGGCACAAGGGTGCATGCCTATACGGAGGCTAAGGCAGGAGGATCACGAGTTCAAAGCCAGCCTCAGCAACAGTGAGGTGCTAAGAAACTCAGTGAGACCCTATCTCTAAATAAAATATAAAACAGGGCTGGAGGTGTGGCTCAGTGGTTGAGTGCCCCTGAGTTCAATCCCTGGCACCCTCCACACACCAAAAAAAGGACAAAAAGGTCAAAGGGACCATTTTACTCATATCTGACCTTTCTTTTCAAAAATGACTTTATTCTAATTTTAGTCTTAAATAATGAAAATCATGTAGGCAAAAGCTGAATCTACTCTTTGGCAGAAAAAAAAAACACTCTGGAAATTACTGTAACTTCTGCATTAATTTGTTGATTTATTCCCACTTAAGAAAGCAGAGAGAAGCTAGGCACATGCCTATAATCCCAGCAACTTGGGAGGCTGAGACAGGAGGATGGCAAGTTTGAGGCCAGCCTCAGCAACTCAGCAAGGCCCTAGGCAACTTAGAAAGATCTTGTATCAAAATAAAAAAGGCTGGGGATATAGCTCATTGGTTAAGTGCCCCTGAAGGAAGGAAGGGAGAGAGGGAGGAAGGGAGGGAGGGAGGAGAAAGAAAAGAAAGAAAAGAAAGCAGTTCTTTAAATTTTCTATGGTTTAACAAGACACCAGAGTTACAGGAAAGTGATTTAAATAGTTCATATATCACTTGAACAACTAGATAACTGGCATTTAACCCATGTATAGTGTTCTCAATAGCAAATACAATTTAGAGACCTAATTTCCATTGTCACTGCAAGACTTTGGCAACTTTCCTAACTGTTCCTCAACAGAAATCGAGCTTCATTTTTAACTCTGAATTTTCTAAGACATAAAAGGCTTTTCAGTCTTCTCTGAGAAATAATCCAGAAATTTGGAATAAATGGTTAATAATTATCTAGACTTTGGCACTTCCAACAGTCTGTGAGATCATTTTTGTACTAAGCATAGTAACCATGTCTACAGCTCTCATTGATACTCAATGTTTGATTTAACTGTTGCTATATTTAAAATTATTTAAATACTCTATAGAGCGGTTATGATATCATTCAGTGGAAGTGGAATATCTACCAACAGTGGCCCCAATCTTATACCTGCTGCTTCTTAGGCTCAGCTGGAAGACCCCGGCTGAGCTCCAGCCCCTGGCTAAGATCAACCAGGCTGCCTCCCATGGTGCCATTTTATTAACTCACTCCAGGAAACGGTGGGGTGAACAAGGAGAATGTGTTCTCTGCTTCTCTGTGATCAGAAGGGAATGATCGCTTGGCTTTGGTTTCACTGGGCCTCCTCCTTTCCCAGCCTCTGACCCACCCAGGTCATCCCAAATGACATTTTCTATTTACCTTTGTGAAAAGCATGAAAGGACCGGAAGGCCTTGGTGACAGCTGGGACTCTCAATGGCTCAACTGGGTTCACTAAGACCTACTTGTCTTTCTCTGCTTTTCCCCTGACCTCCAGCAGAAGCCACTGGCTTTCCTGTCTCAGCTTCCAAGCTTCAGTTAACTCTCAGTGTCTCATGATTTTTAAGAAAGGTACCAAAAAGAGGACAGGATTTAGAAAAAGACGTTATTTGAAAGGTGCAGGGGCATCTGACTTTCTTCCCTTGTCCAACTGCCCAGAATCAACTTCAACATAAACAAATGTGACCAGCCCCTGCTGACCTAAAGGCATTTTTACTAAAGTCCCAGACCCAGCCAATTCCTCCTTCTTTAGAAATGGGCTCCAAAGGCTGGCCCCTCCTATGCCTGAGCAGGCTAACAGGGCCATTATCAGGGGAAGAATGTCTGGTTTACCTTCCCCTCTCACTAAAACCCTCTGCACAGAGTACCACATTGCCACAACCATCGGTTTATCCCAAAAGAAGCAGCAGGTCTGCACTTCGGTTAGCCAAGCCTAGGTGGAACCAGGCACCTGACCTGGTCAAGAATTGTTGGAGCCAGCAAAAACCAAAGTGACAGACTCCCAAGGTAGCAGGCCGGCCTATGTGCCTTTCAGTGTGCTCTATAGTAAAGACTCCAGAAGGCATTCTCTCTCTCTCCCCCTCTCTTCCTTTCCCTCCATACCCCCCACTCTCTTTTTCTTTCTCTCTCTCTCTCCCTCTCACTCCCTCACTTTCAGTCCATAACCACTATGCTGCATGGATTTCTCTGCTTGTTTATTTACTTATTTATTCATGTGTAGCTCACAATGAACCATACATCCGCACTTGAGTCTATATTATCCTGAGTTTCACTTCCTATGAGTAACAAACTCGGTCTTTGTTTCCCACTTACAAATTTCTGCATAAGATTATTCACAATTCAGCTTTGGACAGTTAATGATCAATGGCCCATTATCTGTGTCCCTAAAGGCCAAGTCATACAGTAATCTAAGCTATCCTATCTGGGCTCGTGATGGAGCAAATTCTCTATAAAGGGGTTATGGAATAAGAAAGAAGTATTGAAAACTCTAGCACAGAGGACAAAAATAAATTCTTTTAGCACCCAGGAAATTTTTGCACCATGCAAATCTCCAACTTCAGGAAATAATTGACCAAAGCATCCATCTGTGGGCCTTGAAGTCCATCATGACATTGGCCTCAAAGTCACCCCTCACGAGCTGACCCCCAGTCAATGACATAGCACATCAGGGTACCCCTGGGAGACATGACACTTCTCAGAGACATGGGACCTGCCTTTGCTCAAGGGCTCCCCAGTGGTCCTATTAAACCTTTCTTGAACTCCATGGTCATCTTGGACATTTCCATTCAGACTTCCTTTCCAGGATCCTTGGTCTGCATCCAATTTACATAATTAATATGAGGATTCTCAGCTTATTCCGGCTCCTGTGTATTTTTCCCTCACACAGGTGTTCACCCTATACAGATGTTCACACAGTAATCTCATCTTGGCATCTACTTTGTCAGAGGACCCAGACTAACCCGGCATGTTGGTAGTTCCACAAACTACATCTGTGGATGGGTAGATTTCAAAGAGAGTCCCAGGTGGCACAGAGCCTCAGAGTGCCTGGATGCCCGGGCAGGTACTTTCTTTCTTCTTATTACGGCTTTTTCCTCTTTGAAACATGTTATTTACAGTCCAAACGGGATAGTATTCTATGGCTTTTAGACACCCCTCCTCCAAAAGAAAAAAAAGAAAAAGAAAAAAGAAATAAGCTTTTCCTGAGCTTATTTTAAACTTGTTCTGGTTCCTTCCTCCCTGTCAGCCATGTGGATCTTCTCAGTAACTTCTGACTCCCCACTTCAGATCAGATAATGAAGTTCATTCTTCATTTCTGTCATCTACAACATGAGAGGAATCTTCCTCTGAGATTCAAAGTGTAATTAATCCCTTTCATTCTAGGGGACTGTTGTTTGCTGAGGCCCTGCATTTTTAATGCAGTAGCTTCTGTCTGCCTTTCATGGAGATTTGTTGGTCTTTCTCCACCTTACTAACTTCTTTGAAAGTGTCAGTCACTTAGTGTTCTCTGATCCTTCTGTCCACCTCTTCCTCTAGGGATTTTGGAATCCCAAAGTCTTCCTGCTGGGTTGTTTAGGATATCACTCTTTTGCAAGCTAAGGAAGGCAGCATCACAAATTCAAATTCAGAATCTCCAAATCAACATTCTGGAAAAGATGGCTTTATTCTTTAGTAATTAGGAAGAAAAATAAACAACTCTTCAGGGAAGTAAAATCCTTTCTTTGATGAGCCCTGAGTAACTCATGGACTCCTTAAGGGGTCTTTCCTCCTCCAGGTGGAGGGCAAGAGTCCTGGGGAGGGTCAATGCCCCAGATGCTGTGGCTTCAGGTCTAATACAGGGAACATTTTATCTTCTCAGTGATGTAAGATTTGGATCTGGCTCAGTGTTTCTTGTGGAGGTTTATGTGACCAGGCCAAAACCCTTACAGAGCAAAGCTCAAAGAGATTAGGAAAGCAAGAGCCCGCCGTGTGTGCACAAACAGGATCGTGTCATGAGGTGGGGAGGGGGTTGCTTTGATTTTTACTCTTCTTTCACCTTAGCTAAGGCTACAAACTGCCTCCAGATCACTGTGTATCAGAAAGTCTCAGTGGCAGACAAGATGGATCAGAGACCTAATCCATGCAGTACAGCCCTGGCATGTTCCCCAAAGAGCTGGCCCAAGCATAGAAGAGGAAAAATGGATCACAACCCTCCGGATCTGGCCATCTAACTCCTGAGTGTTCCAGCATGCCTTAGGGCACTCGGTGAGTTTAGGATCCAGTGTCCTCATTCCCTTGTTTAACCAAAATGACTAAAATAGAAGGCTTTCCTAGACAAACAAATAGATTTTTTTTTCTACTGCTTGTTCCTGTTTCTAGTTTATTGTCCTCAGGGAATATAGAAAAAGCAAATATTATCTATAGTGATTTCCTCTTATCAGAGGCCACATGCATGTGGCTTTATGTCCCCAAAGAATTTGTAGGCTTTCCCAAGGAGGCTTTCTCTCATATTGCCTCTTCAGTTATTTATTGTGACATTTCCAAAATAAACAACCATACAACCAAAGCACAGTCTTGGATAGAAATGCTGGAAGCACAAGGCTATTGGTTTTCGGCGGCAGACAGGACGCTGTGTGGGGAGCGGAGGAGCTGATCTCTTTAGCCTATTGAACTCTGTTCAGTTTCTCCAGTCACCCGTGCCTGCTTGACAATGCACATGACCTCATTTCCTGCCCTACTAAGTGGTGGCCACTTTGCAATGCAGGAGCTTCCATTCCTAAATTCGGATCTCTCTGCTGATATCCATGCTCTGCGTGCACTGTTCAGGCAAGATTTGGGGTTTTCTTAGTACAAGGAAACTGAAACTTCAACACTTGTTCTTAATCAAGTTTAACCCTGGGTTACAAATAGCCTCACAAAGGAGTAAAGAATTCTATCCTTGTTGGTGTGGGTGTGCTGTTTTCCATCCAAAAGTATTCCTTCTAAATCTAACTCTGTTGAAAATCTCCTAAAATGGAAGAAATCAAGTGGTGAGTGGAGGGAGAAGTCCTAGCTAGAAGCTAGTGACTAATATGTCAGTGAAACAGACCAAGTTAGGGACTACAAAAATTCCTGAATGTTAGAAAAGAAACAAGGCACTCCTGCTCAAGTGGAAGGATTTGGACACATCAGAGATTCTATTTTATCCTGTGCATAGTGTTTCCCAAGAGCAATCTCTTAAATCTTTCGATCTCATTTACATCTCCAGACAACATTTCAGGAAATGAATTCCTGCTCTTCAGGTGAACCCAAAGCTCCACGAATCACTGAGAAATCACTGTTAAGCTTGATTCTTTAACGTGAAAACAGCACAGGAATTCAGGAGGTCCAGTGGTAGATAGTTAGTATAAAATCATTGTGCCAACAGCTTAATTGTTTATTTTTCATTTTAACTGAAGCTAAAATGGATGAGAGGATACATCCTGTAATTTTCTTGAGAAATGGGGTTGGTCATGAATTAACAGTCTGCTCCTTTGAGAGCTGACCCCTAGGTATCTTTGTTAGTGGCCTAGAAGATGAAGAGAGGAGAAAGTACACAAAATTTAAGGAAAGCCTAGGAAGAAAGAAAATGGAACTATGGATGTGACATTTTAACCCAGGAGAAGTGCCATATCCTGAAGAAGATTGTCCCCAGTGCAAACCTTGAGTAAAACTGGAACAGAGGAAAGAAAGCTGAGGAGGGGGTGGAAAATCCATTAGTGATTTTCACTGTATAATAGAGAAATAAAAGACCAGTGTTCTCTGGGGATCAATGAAACTGTTCCTTCCTGACAAAAGATGATTTGTCCTACTCCCTACAAGTTAATCATTTTTACTTCCAATTGTATAAAGCAGAAAAGCTAAATTTCAATGACCTTGAAACAAGAGACATTAGATCCTGCTGTCTCTAGTATGACAGATATTAGGACCAAGACCTTGATTTGCCTTAGGAGTGAGGATCCATGTGACAACCACATGTTGTAGTTATGTTTCAGAGTGAGGGGTGTTAGTGCATTAATGTGTTGTACTTCACTCTGTGTATAAACACAATGATCCATAATTTTTTTAAAAACTCAATATACATGTTTTAAAAGAAATAACTGTAGGGTAGAATGGAAGGAATTTCATACTCAGGTGAAATTCTTGCATTTAAGAGGTTTGAGCATACAGCGGAAAGGAGAGAGAAAGGGGAACATTTTGGTGATATTTAGAAGGAACAAAAGAATGCTGGTCACAACAATGACTTTGTTTTGAAAAAGGATTCCCCAAATGAAAAGCATAAAAATCCTGGACCTAGAGTACCAAAACCATAGCCCCCTAAAGATGTTAAAATTGTCTTAAAGTCATTGTGAAGAATGGAACAAGTGACACTTTTTTTTTTCCTGGAACTAACTATAGTCTCCTTCCATGCAATAAAATGCAAAATTAATCAAGTAATGAGTATTTATTCAGAATTATTATGGACCTAGGATTTTGGGGGACCACTTTAAATATACTAAAGAATTATGTACTGAATTATCATTATTAAATATATTCTAAATTCAAAACAAGTCAATGCTAAACTGCATAATTTATTGGTATAGTCAGGAAGCCCCAGAGAAATTTGTAGGAGAATGAGAACAAGAATGTTCTTCTTGGAAGACTGGGTCTTGAAGGCTGAGGAAGATGTGACAAGGCAGGAGAGAATGTCCTCTTGACATCCCACAAAAAAATAAAATAGCAATAAGCCTTCCAAGGCTGTGAACTGGGTTAGTGAGGACACTGGCCATATCAGATCAGAGGGTCTATAACCTGAAGTAAGGAAGGCTCTGACCTGAGGGGTAACACAGGCAGGACGTCTTTCCTAGATAGGGAGGTGTGCATTTTGTAATAAAATAGGGAGTTTTTTCAAATGTCTAAGCAGGCAATCAGATCCACCAGCTAGCAAGACCAGAACAGGAATCCAGGCCTGAGTAATGGAGGTAAAGTTGAAAAAGTGGTGGTTACAGGCAACATGGAGAGGAGAAGGGAAGCATTCCAAAGGAAAGATGGGAGAGGAGGACTTTCAAAGACACAGTCTGCAGGACTTGGACTGTGTAACTCAAATCTTCGTGAACCTTGCCACCAGGATTCTGCCAGGATTGTCTGAGCAGAAGACCATTTGTACTTCACTTTTTCAAACACTCTTGCAGTGGAGAGGTGCAGGGAAGAATCTAGTCTGGTAACTCAAAAGGCAAGGTTTAAAGATTGGGTTAAACCTGAAGACCACATACTGAAAAGAAGATGAAACAAGGTGAAATGCGGCTTCTCACATAAAGACGAAGCCCCTCAGTTCCCATGCCGAGGTTCCTTTTCCTGTTAGCAACTTTGCTAACTCCTAAGTGAGACAAATGGGTGATGAGGGACCCTTCCTTCAGGGGCGGGGAATGTTGAACAGGGAAGAAGGATGGCTGTTCTTCCTAGCCTGTGGCTCAGGGATTTACAATGGCACCTCTCCTCACAGTAGTCTCTATCAAAGACCACTAGTAAGCCTGTCCATATAGAAGACCCTGGTAGGCTTCTAGCTTCCTACCTGCTACGTTAGCTCTGGTCATACTTCAGGGTAAGAGGAAGCAGCTTAATTCTCTTTGTCTTCTGCTTATAATCAACAACAGCAACTCAAGAGAAAGGGCTGGTCAGGACATTTCACTGATTCTACGATTACCCATTGTCTCTATTCCAATGGCTTCCTAATCATCTGTTCTAGAACATAAAACAAAAAGCAGTAAATGTGCAGTCAGATGACTAGTAGACACAGAAAAGAAGCCATGACTGGAAGATAATGGCGATGACCTCTTCCCTAGCACTCAATCCCTGTTTGAGGACAGGCTTCTTTTGCAGTGATTTAGAGGTCTCTTGGAGTATGAGTCTTCATTTGATCCAAGTTTGCCAGAGGGCTTGGACATGCTTCTCTACACTTCCTATACTTATTACTTATTTTAACAGTCAACTGGGCCAGTAAAATCTCATCAGAATGAATAGACTAAACATATAAAGAATTTTATGACAAAGTAAAAGCGCTATACAGGGCTGAGGCTGTAGCTTAGTGGCAGAGCGCTTGCCTAGCATGTGTGAGGCACTGGGTTCAATCCTTAGCACCACATTTAAATTAAAGGCATTCTGTCCATCTACAACTACAAAACATGTTTTAGAAAAAGCACTATATACGAGGCTAGGGTTATAGCTAAGTGGTTGAGCGCTTGCCTCACACGTGTGAGGCTCTGGGTTCAATCCTCAGCACCACATAAAAATAAGTAAAGATATTGCATCCATCTACAACCAAAAAATATATTAGATACATTAAAAATAAAATATATTAAAATATATTAAATATATTTAAAAAGAAAAAGCACTATACATAGCATTCAGGTAGGAAACATTAGAAAAATTAACTCTGCAAATGTGTGCGTAATAGATATTTCATAACAAAACATCAAGTCAATCAATACTCAAATATCCCTTTGAATTGTTCTCTTAGAAGAATACCTGTGGCTGACTCTCACCTCACATATAGCTTATCTAGGGACCTCCTTCCTCATGTTCAGTTGCTATATAATCTAATATAACAAAATTATCAGATGGAACCAAACAAACTTAATTCTGAAAACCAGTGTTGAAAAGCAATTATAAAGTGGATTGTTTGTTTCTTGTTACTATATGCTCATCTTGTCTGGAATGTCCTACCCTTTGCTCCACATCAAGCCCAGCAAATCCCTGTCAAGCCTCCAGAATTCCTATCAGGTTGGACTTCCTTGGAAAAATTTTTCTTGCTTCTAGCACTAACTCCTTCCACCAAGAACACATCCATCCTGTAACCACTCTAATACTTTCTGTTCACTCTCACAACAACACCTTTTCCTGGGTTTCTCCTATTCTGCCCTTGCCTCCCACTTTCAAATATAAGGTAAAGTCCTATGATTTACAAGGAATCTTAGCCATCGTCTAATTGTCTATGCCTTTTAACTGTGCTAGTTCAACTTCTCTTTTGTCCCTTTTGATCCATTAATCTTCCTATTGGTGTGTCTGCATCATTTACTCTGTCTTCATAAGAAACCACCATTACAACCTAGATTGGTGAGATTGGATACACTTACATGCCAAAGCTAGAGGGTAGGAAAGGGGAAGAAGAGATAGGATAGACAAGTGGCCAGAAGAAGGTTTTCCTACCACTTCTGAAACCAATATTCCTGAAGATGCTAGGGTGGATTAAGTTCTCCTGCATCTTATTATCAACCATTAATGTGGTGTGAGCCTCCATGTCTTGGTGCACCCACATGTGCCTGAGAAGTAGGCTCCCTTTGATTATGAAGACCTTTGTTGTCTCCTGAAAGTGCTTCAATTTTGAGACTAAAGAGTCTAAGTAAATACTTTCAGAGCAACAAAAGGAAAAATGAGTTTCAGGCACACATAGAGAAAAGACAACTATCTAAGGGACAAAGTTAAACTTAATTGTCAACTCCTTCTTTCAACAGATTCTTATTGAGGTATGCTACATGCTAGGCATTGTTCTGGGAGCTGGGATGCAATCATGAACATGACAAAAATCCATGCTCTTTGAAGCTTGAGAGAAATATTATTTTAAAATAATTAATAAAATAATCTTTATGATTTCTGTGAGGAAAATATAGTAAGGCAAAGAGGGCCTGAATTGAGAGAAGAAGGCAAGGTTCTATTGTTGATTTGCTTACTCTGTCATGCTGGAGGCCAGAAGCCTCTCTCTCTCTCTCTGGTTTTACCTCCCTTCATTTTCTGTGCTCCCATTCCCCTTGACCTTCTTGGTATAAGTCACTTTTTCCAGCATGGTCCTTTTCATAGTTAATTTTATGTATCAACTTGACTGAGTTAAGGGATGGCCAGATAGTTAGAAAAACACTATTTCTGGGTGTGCTTGTGAGGGTGTTTCTGGAAAAAGACTAGCATCTTTATCAGTAGACTGAATAAAAAAGATCTGCCTTCACCAATGTGGGTGGGTATCAACTACCCAATTCATTGAGGACACAAATAGAACAAAATTGTGGGGAAAGGATGAATTCTCTCTTTCTTCTTGAATTGAGCCATTCATCCATTTATCTTCCCCTTCCTTGGACATGAGAGTACCTCTTCTTGGGCCTTTAAACTCCTAGATTTATACCAGTACTCTGTCTCTCTTATAGTTCTCAGACCTTCAGTCTCAGACTGGGATTTATACCCATAGTTCCTCTGATTCTCAGACTTTCAGATCCAGATTGAATTATACTACTTTCCTGATTCTCCAGCTTGTGAGAAAGATACTGTCGGACTTCTTAGCCTCCATAATCTCATGAATCAATTTCCAAAATAAACCTCCTCTCATATACAGTGAATACTTATTCATGGGGGATATGTTCAACCCTCAATGGATGCCTGAAACCACAGATAACACTGAACCTTATGAAAAACCAGTAAGAGATTAACAACAGTAGCTAATAATAAAATAAGACAATTACAATATAATCATAGCAGGAATTATGTGAATGTGTTCTCTATATTGAGAGAGTCGATAAATATTAATATCTTTGTATTACAATTACCTGCAGAGTTCTGAAAGTTCAGAAAGCAAAACCATGGATGGAGGACTACTGTATCCCTATACATTCATTGGTTCTGTTTCTCTGGAGAAACCCCGGAATAACACAACCTTTATATTATAACCTTCGGGGAATGTTCTTTCTCCATATCTCACCCCATATCTTCTTTTTCCTCTTCTTCCTCATTATTCATATATTTGCTCAGATGCCACCTTTTCAAAATGGCTTCCTTCCAAAACCAGACTTATATATAAAAGCAAGGGGAAAAAATAGTGTCTGCACAGTGCAGGGAGACAGAGTTCTTCAAAGCAAGTTACTAAATAAAAAAAAAAAAACCACCTCACAACCCTCAAAAAGAAAAGTCAGAACTGACAGTTGACAAATTATATTATCTAAAATACCAAATATTTAACCAAAAATTATGAGTCATTAAAAGAAACAAAAATAGATAAGTAGATAATTAGATAGATAGGGCCATATGGCCTATACTCAGAGAAAAGGAGCAAAAACAAAAAAAAAAACCTGCCTCTGTGTGCCCCTAAATGTTCAAATGAGCTTTCACAAACATGTTCATAGAACTAAAAAATAATCGTGTTTAAAGAATTAAAGGAGAGTATGATGACAATAACTCAGTGCATAGGAAATATTAATAAAGAGCAATTAAAAACAGACCAAATGGAAACTGTGAAGTACCACAACTGCATTTTTTTAGATCTCACTAGAAGATCTCAATAGCATCTTTGAGACAGCAGAAGGGGAAAAAAATCAATTCGAAGATAAAACAATAAAAATTGTCCTATCTAAAGGACAGAGGGGAAAAAAGATTGAAGAAACATTTAGAGGTCCAGAGACTTGGGAGACAATAGCAAGTATCAGAGTCTTTATAATGGGAGTCCAAGAAAGAAAAGAAAGAGGGCAGAGAAAACTATTTAAAGAAATGATGTCCAAAAGCTTTTCAAAGTTGATGGGAAACATCACTATACAGATCCAAAAAGTTCAACAAACCCAACTATCATAAATACGAAGACATCCACACATATACCAATTACTGTCAAACTGTTGAAAGACAAAAAGAGAGACAGAAAGAGAATATTAAACACAGTAAGCGGGGAGGGACTAAGTACAGGACCACAACAATGTTATTAATGATCAATTTCTCAAATATATACATATATGAAGAGAAACAGAACTCCAGATTCCAATAAAGGTCTTTTGTTCACAGAAGAGTGTATGTCAGTTTCCCATGCCCCAGTTCCTCACAAGATAATGCTATGAGAGCCAGATGTTACTTGAACATGCAATGAGATTTATACTGCAGAAGAATAACCCCCAAATTGTGAAACTCATATTTTATATAGAAACTTCTGGCACATCTTCACCTGGAGGAGAGAGATCTTTTATGCTGGAATGTAACCAAGTTTTCTCTGAAGAAATGAAGAGGGTTAGGGTCGTGGTTCAGCAGCAGAGTGCTTGCCTCACACATGTGGGGCACTGGGTTGGATCCTCAGCACCACATAAATATAAGTCAACAAAATAATGATATTTAAAAAAAAGAAATGAAGAGAAGTTCGAATCACTCTTTGAAATAAAAATAGTAATAGTCTCTAAAAAGATGTCCTAAATCTCTCTGGAAACATCTACCTTGAGCTCCCAAAGTATTTTTGCCATCCAGTAATCTCTTAAATGAGTGCTAATCTCTTTTTTTCAGAAAAACTTGACCATCAAGAGACATGAAAATATCCATGGAACACTGTCCTTTGACAGCCAAGAGGCAGTAGAATAACATTTTCAAATTACTAAAATAAACAAATCATCAAAACAAACACTCTACATCCAGGACAACTATGATTTAAAAATTAAGGTGAAATAAAGAAAATTCCAAATAAGCAAGAACTTGTTGTTAGCCTGTGTGCCTTGTAAGACATTCTAAAGGAAAAAATTAAATGAAGAGTGTTAGAAATGGTAAATACATGAGTAATTTTTTTTAAAGAGAGAGAGAGAGAGAATTTTTAATATTTATTTTTTAGTTTTCGGCGGACACAACATCTTTGTTTGTATGTGGTGCTGAGGATTGAACCCAGGCCGCATGCATGCCAGGCGAGCACCCTACCGCTTGAGCCACATCCCCACCCAACATGAGTAAATTTAAAAGACTATAAAAACCAACTTTTTTTTCTCATTGCAGCTCTTGGCTTCTTTAAAATATATAAGATTGACAAAATGATAAGTATGTATGGTAAGGTAAATGCTAATTAGCTATACTTAGTCAATCTACAATGTATACACACTTCAAAACATGTTATACATAAAAATACATACAATTTTAATTGACAATTTAAAAACCGTTAATTAAAAAAAATTAAATGGTAAACTAGTAATTTAACAAAAGGAGCTATAAGAACTGGGTACAGTGACATATGCCTCTAGTGCCAGCTAGTTGGGAGAGGGATACAAGAAAATCACTTAATCCCAGGAGTTTGAGGCCAGCTGAGGCAACATAGCAAGACCCAATCTCAAAAATAAATAAGAGGGACAGTAGACAAAATATAAATGAATGAACCTGGCTGTGTTCCAATAAAACTCTTTTAAAAAATACATAAATTACATAAAGCAATAATTATGACACTTTGTTATTGAGTTTATAACAAAAGTAATATATATGATAATAATGGCAAAAATAATGGAAGAGTAAATGATATCACACTAAAACAATGCTTCTGTGTTTTACTAGAATTAAGATAATATTATTTTTAAAGAGATTGTAGCACATTAAGATGCATGTTGTAATCCCTGGAGCAACCACTAGGGGAGATCTAAAAAGTATATGGTGAAAAAATCAACAATGATTAAAAACAATGTGCTCACACTAGTATGGCAATATGTAAATCAATGGATGTGTAACTGATGTGATTCTGCAATCTGTATATGGGGTAAAAATGGGAGCTCATAACCCACTTGAATCAAAGTGTGAAATATTATATATCAAGAACTATGTAATGTTTTGAACAACCAACAATAAAAAATTTAAAAAAAAATTAAAAAAAAGAAAAAGAAAAAAAAAACAATGTGCTCAAATTCTTTGCTTACAATTAAAAGGCAATAAAAGATGAATAGAGGGAAAATGCATGGAGAAATAGAAAACAAACACAAAAATGGCACTTAGAAATCCACCCATATCAATAACTACATTAAAGGTAAATGGACTAAATACCCATTCAAAACAGATTGATTACTTGATAAAAAGAGTGAGACTCAACTATATACTATCTCCAGGAGACACATCTATGCTCATTGACAGAAATATTTAAAGTAAGAGAGTGGAGGGAAAGATTACCACGTAAAACGCTTCCAACAGACAACTGGAGTGACAATATTACTATCAAATAGATTTTTAAGAAATATATATTTATTAAGATAAAGAGGGAGCTTCATGGTGATAAAGTGTCAATTTATCAGGAAGATACAATTATATATATATATTTGACATTAGAATCTCAAAACACATGAGCCATAAACTGACATAAATCAAAGAAAACACAATTCAACGATTGGATATTTCAATACCCCACTCTCACTGATGGATAGAACCACTTCACAAAAGATTCAGTAAGGATTTAGAAGTGAAAACACTATCAACTCAAGTGATACTTATAGAATGCTCTAGGCAACATTTGTAGAAATGGTAGAAATCTTATCAAGTACATATGAAACATTTTTCTAGACTAATGCTAAACATTAAAACAAATCTCACCGGCCCCAAAGGCACATGCCTGTAATCCCAGCAGCTTGAGAGGCTGAGGCAGGAGGATCATGAGTTCAAATCCAGGCTCAGCAAAAGTGAGGCACCAAGCAACTCAGGGAGAGCCTTTCTGTAAATAAAATACAAAATAGGGCTGGGGATGTGGCTCAGTGGTGGAGTGTCCCTGAATTCAATCCCTAGTACCCAAAACTATAAATAAATAAATAAATAAATAAATAAATAAATAAATAAAACAAATCTCAATAATTTAAACTTAAAATTTAAAGATATTAAAATCATACAAAAAGTATACTGACCACAATAGAGTGAGAGCCCCACATGAGGAATAAATTTGGGAAATCCCCAAATCTCTGGAAATCAAGCTTCATACTTCTAAAAAAACCACAGGGCAAAGAAGAAAATATAAGACATTTTTAAAAATAATTCAAATTGAATGAAAATAAAAATACAACATTAGAATGTATGGGATGCAACTAAAGCAGCCTGTACAGAGAATTCCTAACTTTGATAACTCTGCCAGAAAGAGGAGAGATCTCCATCCAATGACCTAAGATTTCACTTTACAAAACAGAAAAAGAACAAACAAACTAAGCAAGCAGAAGAAATGAAATAATAATAATTAGAGTGGGATCAATGAATTCATAAACAGAAAAACAATAGAGAAAATCAATAAAATGAAAAGTTGTTTCTTTGAAAATATTAGCCAAGTTGACAAAACTTCAGTGACATTAAGAAAGAAGACACAAATGACCAAAGTCAAGAAGGAAAAAAAGGGGTAACACTACCAACGTTATAAAAATGAAAGGATTATAAAGAATATTATGACTTTATGCCAAAAATTAGACAATGTATATGAAGTTTTTAAATTCCTAGAAAGACATAAACTGACTCAAGAAGAAATAGTAAATTTGAATAGGTCTATTGACAAGTAAAGAATTTGCATTAACAATTTAAAATCTTCATACAAAGAAATCCCAGGATCATATGACTTTATTAATAAATTCTCTGGAATACTTAAGAGAAAATAATGTCAATACTTCATAAACTCTTTCAGAATTTAGACGAGTTGAAAATTACCAACGATGAGGTCAGTGTTACCCTGATACCAAAGCCACACAAAGACATCACAAGAAAGAAAAATGCCAAACTCCAGATCCATTTATCTAATAGATATAAAAATCCTTAATGAAATATTAGCAAAGTGAATGCAAGGTTGGCTTAACATCCAAAAAAGTAATCTAATATATCACATTAATAAAGAACAAAATTCACACAAGCATTTCAATTGATGCAGCAAAAGCACTTAAATGGCTATTTTTAGAAAGAAAATACCAAGTGTTCCCAAGGATGTGAAGAAATTTGGAACTCTCAGACATTGCCAATAGGAACATACAATGGTGCAGCCACTTTGGAAATCTGGTGGTTTCTTAAAAGTTTAACCAGAGGTTTCCAATAGGATCACTCCTAGGAATGTATTCAAGAAAAATGAAAACACATGTTCACACAAAGTCTTGTTTAAGAACTTGTATACTGCTCATAGCAGTATTATCTCTAAAAGATAAAACATTCCATGTGCCCATCAACATGAATAAATAAGCAAAATTTGGTCTATCTATACAATGGGATAGTATTCAGCAATAAAGATGAATAAAATGCTAATAAATGCTGTATTATGTATAAATCTCAAACAGACAACTGGAGTTGATGCTAAGTGAAAGGACCCAGCTTCAAAAGGATGCATATTATATGAATCCATTTATAAGAAATATCCAGATGAGGTAAATATATAAAGATAAAAGACAGATTTGTGTTTGCCTGGGACTTGGTAGCAGGAGTGGAGATTGACAGCAAATGGTCTCATGGTAATTTTTTTGTTGTTTTTTTTTTGAGATGATGAAAACTGTTCTAAAATTGGATTGTGGTGATGACTGCAAAATGATAAATTTATTAAAACTTAAAAAAGTTTGTAAAAGGAATGCCATTCATAAGGCATGGCAATGAATTTGAAGTTAAGGGAGAGCCACAGGGAGCTTTAAAGAAAGGCAATGTATTGGGCTGCAGCTGTGGCTCAGCGGTGGAGCACTTGCCTAGCACATGTGAAGCTAGAGTTCCATCCTCAGCACCACATAAAAATAAATAAGTAAAGGTCTTGAGTCCAACTACAACTAAAAAAAATAAATAAATATTTTAAAAAGAAAGGGCAATATGTAATCTAATTTCCTATTGTGTGTGTGTGTGTGTGTTCGTGTGTGTGTGTTTTCCTTCTCTTTAGAATCTCATGCTGCCGCGTGGAGAATGGACTATCAAAATTCAAGACTAAAAAGAAGTGAGGCTGCAATGAGGTCCTTTAGTCATTCAAACAAGAAATGATGATAGTTTTGAAAAAGACAAGACTCCCCTATGGAATTTAAGCCCAAGAGAATGGACTCATTGCCATTTAGCTCCAATAAATAAACCAGGAGATTAGAGAAAGAACAATACCAAAACTTTCCATCTTTGAACCCATCCATATAGTGTAAAAGGAAAAAAAAATCACAGAGCTGACTCCCACAGAGAGAACTAAAAGAGTAGATAACTTATTCTGAATCACCAGGTTCAGTGGTTTCTAAATAATGAACGCAAAGAGTAAACAAGAAAACGGGATGATTTTTAATCATGCAGCATCCAGGCTGGTATTCAAAATGTTATTTACATTTTAAGAACATTTTTTCCTCCAAGGATTTTATGTTTGTTTGTCCTAAAGAAATCATCATCATCAAAACCCTGGGGATCTGTGTATAGTTAGCAGTTGCATATTTGTGTCGTACATGCGCGTCTGTTGGTGGTGCAGGCGTAGGTGGCCGGCGATGGAGTCAATAAAGCTGGAAAAACAGAGAACAGGCATTGCTGATGAGAGACTCCAACTCTATATTCCTGCACTGGCATTGAAAAGTCTTGATATTTCTGCATGTATTTGAGTCTCCTGCTTGTTTTAATTATGTTCGACGAATTCTAAGCGATGCATGATATCAAGCATGACCAAGAATGGAAATATTTCTTTGTGGAATTTTTAAAATCTTGATTGCTGCAAGGAAAAGACCTTCAAGAAAACACGGTATCTTTCCAAACACAGAAGAGATTTCTGTAACTAAGACAGTTCCCGAAATGGAAGAGTACGCAGGTTGTGGCCTATGTGCCCCATTACTATTAATCATGATGATACACCCCAAAAGGACAGAAATCAGAGGCAATGCTTGAACAGAGCGCAGGAAACGGGACCCCAGAAGTATTTTTCATGTCTCAGTTTGTGAGAGGAAAGAGCTGTTTATTCAAAAAGCTGCTTCAGGGGACAGGAAAACAAAGAGGAGAACCATGACCTAGTGACCTCCCAGAATTGCTGGCTGTAGCTCAGCCTCTCAGCCTGGTCTGCAGGAAGCCAGCCATCCAGACTCCAAACTAGCAGCTCTAATCAGAAGATGTGGTGGGGCAGGCCTGGAGCCCCAAAGTCATGAGAATGCTATTAGCCATGTGCAAAGTTCAGAGCCATCATTTCCTCCCCGAGCATTGGGAGAACACCAGACAGAAGCTAGGAGGCCAAGAGGCCAGGGCTGCTACTTCTAGGGTGGGGAGGCAGAGGATGTTGCTTGTCTCCCCAGTTGATGACAGTGGGTGGTCAGCTTTGGCTCAGAATCCTGGCTTCACAGGAAACCCTAGTTTCTTCTGGGTCACTGAGTTACTGTGTCTTGGAAACCCAAGCTAGACAGGAACCTTACACAGTCTCTGAGTCCATCCTTTTGACCTCAGGTTAAGGCTGCCTTGACTAGTCCAAGAAGTTATCTTGACATTATAGTCTCCATGAACTATGCTATACCGCCCCCTGCTGACCAGCATGGTGACCACCCAGGAAAACCTCTTTGACAAAGGCACTGTAAATAGGACATAGGCTTCTTTGGACCATCTTCTTCTTCCCTTTGGCACTCTTTTAATACCCATGTTGACAGCCCTGAGAGCATGGCGGGGTTGTGTGGCATACCTTATATTTGGAACAGAGGACACATCGTATCTGAATATGTCCTTAGCTATAGCCAAAATCACAGAATTACAAAACAAGAAAGAAAGAAAACCTCAGAGAACATCAAATTCCAAATGTGTATCTAGTGTTCAATTCCCTCGATAGCTTCCTCTATAGCTTCTATTGTAAGTGTCCAGTCAATCTGTAGTTAAATATCCCCAGGATCAGGTCAGTCCTTTTCCTTCTGGGGTAATTGCTTCAACGTGAAGAATCTCAATGTTAAGCTAAAATAAGTTTCCCTATGACTTCTGTTCAACTCTAAGTTCTAGAGCATAGAAGCCACAAGCCCTCTCCTGCGGGTGCACTTCATTGTGTTCCTCCATTTCACCAGTGAGGGTACTATGAACCATCTCTTCAAATGCCTTGTTGGAATCCACAAACATACCTCATTCCCTGGGAGAACAGCCTGCAAACTCTACCGCTGATAAAAGTTAGTTTTGTACATGCCATCTTAAATAAGTGTTATAATTAATACTATGGGATTAACTTGTTCTTAGGGAGAGGATGCCGGTGGGCACACTTCTTTGAGATCTCACAAATCACTCCTTTATTAATCCCATCTCAAATCCTACCCAGGATTGACTTAAGGCTCTCCAGCTGCAGTCTCGGGATATTTGGTAGTCATGATGACTGGTTCCTAACACAGATCTCAAAACCACTGTTCTGTTGAGGAGCGAAACATTTCCATCATTTCCTTTGGTATAATTTGGTGTGAGTTGTCTGAAAAGTGATCTGTAAATACACAGCAAGAGTCTGTTGTGTTCTTCCCCTCAAGCCAGATCAAGGCATGCATTATTCAGCTTTGCCTGGTTATGACCCAAATACCTGACAAAAACAACTTAGAGGAGGGAGAGTTTATTTTGGCTCACAGTTTCAGAGATTTAGTCCGTGGTGGGCTGACTTCATTGCTCTGGGTCCAAGGTGAAATGGTGTGGCAGAGGGACATGAAGTCAGGAAGCAGAGAGAGAAAGGGAAAGGGGCACTTCCAGGCCCTGTCCCCAGTGACCCATCTCCTCCAGTCATGCCCCACCTGCCTATTAATACCACTCAGTCAAACCAAGATGGACTAATTAGGTTACGGCTCTCATAATGTAATCATTTTACCTCTGAATAGATCTGTGTCAACACAGGCACTTTGTAGGGCCAAAGCTATCTGCTTGAGTCTACCTTTTTAGGACACCAGTTCATCTCTGAGAAGAAAACAGATAATACCTATGACCTCTGAATAAAGGCTTATAAATAATCATAGAAATGGTTATGATTGCATTTTTAGTGAGACAGAACTTAGGAAAGATTTTAAACGCTCAACATTGAATGTAATCTAAATAAAGTTTTAAAAAGTAATATCACTTAAAAAGGTGTTTTGAAAATGACTTTGATGGCACAATTAATACTGCATATATCTCAAATTATTTATATGTATACACATATATATGAAATTATACGTGGTCTTAATTCTATTTTAAAAGAAACACATCACTATACATAAAAAAATTAATTGTGAATAATAGAATTACTGTTTGCTTTTACTTTTCTACATTTTCTAATCTTTTTGCTTTTAATACCAGATTTTAAATTATATTTCAAGTCATTTTTTTAGGATTACAGTGACTTAGAGTTTTATACATACAACCATACCAAAGGCGACTGGAATCCAATAACACCTCTTGTCAAAACCACACAAGAGGTAAAGTTGAAAGCAAGTACATCTATGGAGTGGTTTAAGAAGGGAAAAGTGGAGGTCAGAATATAAGATCACTGTTTTTGCATAAGCCTTTTTAACATTGTTCCAACTTTCAAACCATATACATTAAAAAATCTATGAATAATATATTTAATGCTAATTTTTAAATTTTTAAAATAAAACCAAATGCTTTGTAGAAATCATTTTTTAAAAGAGGAGAGACAGTAGGAAGAAAGAGACTCACAAAGATACTGACATTTTAATAAAGTATCAAAAGAATTTCATTTAAAGAATAATTTTTGAGCTCCTACTGGATGCTAGATTCTACTGCAATCATCCTAAGATCGTGTTAGGTATCTCCAGAAATTTATGTTAATACAGGAATATTCAGTGGTAAAATGATTAGAGTATGAGAGCCACAACCTAATCAGTCCAGCCTGGTGGTAACTATAGGCAGGTAGGATGTGGCTAGAGGAAACGGGTCATTGGGTGCATGCCCTAGTAGGCTGCACGTTCCCTGGGGCCTCTTCCCCTGCCCACCTCTCTCTCTCTGCTTCCTTGCTGACAGAAGGGGAGCAGCTTCCCTCCACTAGCCCTTCCCCCTTGATGGGCTGCCTTACCTTGGGCCCAGAGTAAAGCAGTCAGTCATCTATGGACAGAGACCTCTGAAACCATGAGCCCCAAATAAACTTTTCTTCCTCTAAGTTTTTCTTGTTGCATGTTTTGGTCACAGAGATGAAAAAGCTAACTAAAACATATGGTGATAGGAGTAAAACATTCATCAGGCCTTTAGGGACCTCAGACAGAGGGACGGAAGTCAAAGGAAAGGGAAAATACACAAAATAAAAATTTTAAGTAAAATTAGGATATGATAGTATATACAGTACATTTTTTGACATTATTCAAAATGGGAAAGAACATAATGGAAGAGTCTGAAAGTTGCTATGACAAAAATCACATCTGAAGTAGAAAAATGCCTATGATTTTTGTCAGGAAGAGAAGTGGGGCAGAGTAGTCCCCAGTTTGAAGACACAACATGACAGTAGGGCAACAAGAATGAATGGAGCCCAGATGGAGAGTGACCTTGGTGGTTGAGTCAAGCACTGAATGCCAAATGGGTCAGGCTGAAAAGGCATCATCCATGCTGGGTATTCACTGCTACACTTCTAACAACACAGTTGGCATTTAATCCAAGAAACAATGAGAGATAGCAAAAGGTTTTGAGCCAAGGTGTAAAATGATCAGAGTTGTGCTTTATTATTAATTTTTTTTTCTTATATGGTTTTTGTTTTGTTTTGCTGGGAATGGAATCCAGAACTTTGTGCATGCTAAGTACTTGCTCTACCACTAAGCCACACTCCTAGCCCCAGATATGCTTTGCAAAGATTTAGTCGGGCAACCTCTACAGGAAAAGATAAAGAAACATCAAAAACTAACTGAAAGGATTCAAACAAGAAATAGAAAAAGCCTGAACCTTCAGAGAGGCAGTGTCTTAGTCTGCTCAGGCTGCCATAAGAAAATGTCACCCAACAGAGCAGCCTCACGTTTGACACACAGCAACTCAAAGCAAATGTCCCAGTAGACAAGGCGAAAGCTGCATTCCCTCTTGGATCAAGCCTTACAAGTCACAAGTGTCATCTCCACTACTTTCTATTGGTTACAAGCGTGTCACTAAGATCTTCCCAGATTCAAGGGCACAGGGCGTAGAATCTTCACTCTCCAATGGAAGAGTATCAAAGAATTTGCAGACATGTTTGAAAACTACAACTTCTCTCTATTGAATTTCTCCTTTAGATGTCTTCTTGCCCTCTTTGATTTCTCTCTTCATTTCTTCCTCTCTTTCTTTATTCCAGAATAGAGAATTCCTTTAACTTCTGTAAGCCAACTAAACTATTCAGACATTCCACACACATTCCTTGAGCTCCTCCTATGGCACAGGTATTAGACAGGGTCCTTCCATCAAAGAGCGTGGAGCCCTCTGGGTAGGGTAGGTCATCCCTTAACCAGGAGGCAATCTGGTGCCAGAATTTTAGTCAGAATATTGTGAATAACCTTCAGACATCAATTAATTATTTTAATAAACCTCATTTTTAAAAAAAAGATACTTTTCAAAACAAGAACGAGTTCATATGACTCCCATGAACATTTTTTTTTAAATTTCAAGTTTAAAGATTATGTTAAGTATCTTTTAGGGAGAAAAAAATAAAACCACAGAAAAGGCATTGGATCTCCATAAAACTATTGTTTGATTAAGGAAATTACAGTAATAATGCTTCCTTCATAAAACATGGAGTTATGAACTTCCTTAACTTTACAAATAACAAACTGCATGACCTGATGGACTCCAGATATAATCTGTCATCTGATTTCACATGACTCATTTCAATTGACGTTGGACTCCCTCAAAAAAAAAAGTAACATTAAATGCTAATAGGGAAAGTGATTTTAAAAGAAATGTGCTAAGAAATGATAAACACTAATTCTCTTTCTTAGCTCAATGATACAGGGAGGTCCTGAGGTCAGTCACAAACTTTGTAATATGATTTAGTGTGAAAAGTAACTAAGAAAAAAATCAAAATTAATTTCAAAGAGTCCTTCTAGCCCTAACATGTGGTTGATTCTTCAGCAATTTGATGGTGAGTTTGGGATTATACCTCAAGAGACACTTAAAGGATTGCCTTGGTGCAAGGCACCAATTGAGTTCACTCAAAAGGAACTCTTTTTTTTTCATACTTCATTTTTCCTTCTGGAGGGAACTCCATCAGAACAATACTCCTGGCCTCTTCCCTCAGTCTTTATTCATTCCTCTCCAAAGTATAGGGTGCCTATTTGTAGGTGATAGACAATGCTCTTCATTCTCCAACTAGACAAAACTGTTCCACAAAAAGACAATAAGCAGTAGGGATTGTGTCTCTTTTCTTCTCTTTCTTTTCCTCACTTAGTTCATCCTGGAGTAAACTACCTGCTTAGTGAATTTGGAGTAAACTACGGCATCAATTCAAGACCCTTCCTTCCCTCTCTGGAGACGTGTGTTCTAACATGCTCTCTGCTGACAGAAAGCACTCTTCCCTCTGTGCAAGGTTTACAGTTGTCACACTATACCAATATCTCTCTTTTAAAAAGTACAACTAAGTTAAGAAAAATTGTGCTGTGAATGGAAATTATGAATATAATGTACTCCACTATTGTCATGTATGTAAGAAATAAATAAAAATAAATAAAAAGTACAACTAATTCTGATTAAAGTCTTAGCAAACCCATTTGGCTGCAAACTTAAGCCACCTTTTTCCAACAACAAAGGAGAATATTTTATATACATTCACCTGACTTCTGAGTCTCTTTCAGTTGCTTCTAAAAATTGAAGAAGAGATATGTACTAATTGTGGATTCCATGAAGTCCCAATGCACAGGAGGAGTAAACATTTTTTATTATAAATATGTTAGAAAACAATAATTTATACCCTAGAGTTGTATAGGGCATCACACTTTTTAAAGCATCTCTATACCTGTCATCTCACTGAATTGTCAAAATACCGTATGAGGTAGGCAGAGGTGGTGTCAATAATTTCTGTTTTGCAGATGAGAAATGTAAATCTTACGAAGGCTAACGTGTTTTGCCCAATGTCACACAGCTGAATGACAGAGCCATGACTGTAAGCTAATTCTTCTAACTTCTAGACGTTTGAGTTTGTCAGGCTCCCCCTCCTCCAGCTGGATGGTGTTTACTAGGATAGACAATCTTCCTAATTCATTTGGTCCTGGCCATTTATAGGTTAACTGATAAAGAAGCTACTCTGACTGGGCTCACACAGCTGCAGCAGTGACAGAATCACCATTTCTACTCCCTGAGGTCAAATTCCTTTACATACCCCTGTACAACACCTCCTGAACTAGGAAAGCCCTTAAAAGCTCCAGCCCGTGGAGGCAAGTTCGGTGATGAGGGTGGAGAACATGAGCTGCTCTCAGGTCCTCGAAATGACACCATCTGGACATCCCTGTTTTGTAACCACAAAACTTCTGTGACAATCAAAGGACCTCAGGAAAAGATGTGATAAAAGTCAAATTGAGAGACAGTGTATCTAGAGAAGTGTGGAAAATCCAAGCATTTTATTTCATTAAATTGCTCAGATGAATTCTACAAGTTTTGTGAGATTTCCACAAAGCTATTTTTTAATTTCTAAATCAGTATAATTGAGTGAATTTTTACTTTGCATCCAGATAACTTCATTTAAAAGAAGCCAATATAAAAAAAGGAATTTTATCAAATAAATTCTATGTTGTATTCTCATGGTTTAGATATGAGGTGTCTCCCAAAATTCTCATGTGAAAGATAGTACTAGAACATGCAGAGGTGAAATGGTTGGATTATGAGATCCTCAACACATTTAGTGCCTTAATCCATTAATACCCATTAACTGGGTGGTAACTGTAGACAGGTAGGGTGTGGCTGCAGGAGGTAGGTCACAGGGGCTTGCTTTGGAGTATATATTTTGTCCCTGGTGAGGAATGTTCTCCCTGCTTCCTGGTGTCATGGAACTGCTTTCTTCCTCAACATCCTTTTGACATAATGTTCGGCATCACCTGTGGACCAGAGCCAATGGAATCAGTCATCTATGGACTGAGACCTCTGAAACCATGCACACCAAATAAACTTTTCCTCCTCTAAAATTGTTATTCATTGTTATTGTCAGGTCTTTTGGTCACAGAGACAAAAAAGCCAACTAAAACACACATACACACACACACACACACGCGCGCGTGCGCGTGTCTGTGTGTGTAGAAACACATATGCTGAATATAACATCTATACACATATATGTACATACAGGTAGAATTCTTAAGAATACATAAAAATGTGTGTGTATATATTCTTGAAATTTTTAACATATAAAACTGAAAGATGATAGAAGAGCTGATTGGCCAAATGTTTCCCTTTCTGCTGTGTTTTTACAGGAAAAGAGACAAAGATGATCTTTCCCAGCTGGGTAACATTTCAGTGGGGTGACAGTGCTGATAACAGAATTAGCTACAAAATACTGTACTGCACTTAAACTAAGCTCAGGAGCTGGACACCCTGTTGTTCATCAGTGCAGGAAAAGGCACACAGGGCTGAGCTTTTGAAAGTCCCCTCAGATCTACTAGAGATCACAGAAGATTAGAGAACCACTGGCATACACCCCAAAGTTCTGGTTCTTCAAGGTTCATGAAAGTATAGCAGCAGAGGTGGGATGTGATGGATGGTGGAAGATAGCTGAAAACCACAGTTTGACTTTGAATGATGGAGAATAAAGCAGTAGAAACAAATGCTAACTCCCCTTCTAGAATATTCTAGGTATTCTGTCAGATGATTTCTTGTAATAGATAAATGACCATAAAATTAAATAATAATTTGAAGGCCCTATAAGGTTATTATAAAAGTAGGAGACAAAATCATATGAATATATATATATGAAGTATGACCTAAATTTTTGTGATTTTGTATGTGTATACCAAAATTTTAGAATACTTATCTCTGGTAATTCAGTTTGCTGGTGGTATTTATTCATTTCTTTTTATTTTCTAATTTTTTGAATATTCAGTAGTAAGTAGATGCTATTATAATAAGTGCATGTAATTATAATTATTAAAAAGAAAATACATTGTAGATACTTAATGGCTTATAAAATATTTTTGTGAAGCATATCAAACTTTCTAGTGTTTTTGTGTAGCAATATTAGACTTTAATTTTATATCCAGATACTTCTACTTAAGCACAGGGGTCACCTATTATGAAGAAGCAATTAATACTGAGTTTGTAACATCCTTTCTTCATAGTTACCAAGGGTTGGGAAAGAGGGACACCTAAACAAATTCTCCACCCAAATGTTATTTGTTAATTAAATTACATATTAAATGTGCTTATCTAGATATTTTTCCATATATTACTCAAAAGTGTAGTGTTTTTGTTTTGTTTTGTTTTGGTACTAGGGATTGGATCCAAGAGCACTTACCCTCTTAGCACATCCCCAGCCTTTGGATTTTTTGAGACAGGGTCTTTCTAGATTGCTTACAGTCTCACTAAGTTGCCGAGACTAGCTTCAAACTTGCAATCCTCCTTCCTCAGCCTCCTGAGCTGCTAGGATTACAGGTGTGCACCACCATACCCAGCTCAGTGTTATCATTTAATAATAGGGAATATTTTAAAACATTTAACATAATGACAAAAGTTCATTAATAGTACTCCAAAATATCTTGAAGGAACTCATTTATAGGAATCACTCACTAAAGGGTCCCTTTAATTCCAACTCAAGCCCAGCCTCCTCTAGATCTAGAAATTAATCTCATTAGGAGGAAAATCAAATAGCTATGCCTGTCAACCTGGCAAGATGTAACAAATGGACCACCCAACCAAACTAGATCAGAAGAGGGAGGACCATATCCTTTGAAAGATCTCTGAAGAATTTCCAAGATCTAAATTGGGTACATGATGGGACACACAAGACCTGAAAAACAGCCTCCCCTGATGGCTAGTATTTTTCACATAGAGATTTCCTTAACTAGAATCAAGTATTTATAGCTTGATTGCTTTGTCACAGAGAAAACAAACTTAGCATGACCTGAAATAAAATCATCTGAGTCCCCCAAAGAGAAAGTAGCCCCAACCTCTCACGGGCACATGGCCTGCTGAAGCCACAGCTGGGTCCTTCAGTGCACGTGCAGATGACTTCAGTTCCACTTCATGAAAAGGAGGTTACAGGGCCACCCTCCACTCCAGGAGACAAACAGAGATTTTCCTGTTGGTTTATATAAGGTTATGCTCTCCAAACAAGACACAAGGCAGCTGCTTGGGAGGAAGCCCTATCTCCAATGCATCTCTAACACACACTGTGTTGGTGTTGGCACTCCAAGGAATCTCACAAGAATCCAGTTAGCATAACCAGCTGGGAATTGGGGGCTGGGAAACGGTACCAGGGAGAAAGAGAATCCTTTGATTTCAGGACACCCTTCCCCTGGCTGTCACTATCTCCTAGAAAGTCGTGCCTCCTTCTTGATAGTGTTTCTGGATCCTCTGAATGGTGATACTTGGGGATTTTCAAAACTTTCAAGCATGTCTTTTGTCTTACACTTTCCAGGTCTCCCCGTTCTGTTCCATGTCATGCTTGCTCCTCTGCTGAAGATTCTTGTGCCCCTTTGGCTTCCTGTAAAATAAATATGACCTGCCCTAATGCTGTCCTGCTTCTTCCTTCCGGGATGTGGCCAGCTGCCATAAAGTCAAGGGTTGAGATCAAAGGGAGGCTGCTCCTACACAAGAGAAAACACACATCGTCAGCTGCGGTCTCTGCCTGCTCTTCCAGACAATGTGACCCAGAAGAAGGGGACAGGGAAGATTTAGGGATGCTTCCCACCTCCTAATGGTCTGAGTGAATGAGGCTGGCCGCCAACAGAGGGAAACCATTTTCATTCAGATTTATGACCAGAATCTAGTGTCGCCTGCTGGAAAATTGCTAAATGCTAGGCATGAATCTCCAGCTCAGAGATTCTTCTGTTACATTTTGATAAACAAAAGTTCATAATGACTTCCTCATTACACCGCTGTACAAAAACCAAAAGAAATAAAGTTACTCCAAAATGTTCTTTCTCAAAGCCCCTGAAGTTCCCAGCCTCATGTTCACTCATCACAGGAGTCCCACACTCTATAAAAAGACCCACCCCAAGGTCTTCCAAGTCACATTCTCCTTACTTTTATGAGCCCATCACAGGCAAATGAGCATCAGAATAATTTTCTCCACATCTAAGACAAAACATGTATTTCCCTCCCTCCGGATTTCTTTCATTTAACAAATTGACAGAAACTTGAATCAATACCCACAAGAAAATTTAATGTAGGTGACCTATGTCCACCCAAAACTGTCCCATATTTAGGAAGTTATAACATATATTCTCTGAGAGAGATGTTGTTAAAACCAAGTACATATTCAAGGACGTGAAATAAAAGCTCATACTTCCAACCCAATTTGGAAGACCAACTTCTCTAAGCAATCTATTTCTTATTGACTTACTTTTGTCAATTTTCAGTTCTGTTCTCCCCATACACACACACACACACACACACACACACAAATGGGGGGAAATAAAATTGCTAATTCTCATTTAAACATAAGGAACAAGCAAATAACAGCAGCAAAAACAGTAGCTGAGGCTAGGGACAAAGCTCACAGGTATAACATATGCTTAGCATGCACAAGGGTTCAGGGTTCAATCTACAGCACACACATACAAAAATAAATCAATAGGTGAAAAGAAGAAGAAAAGAAAAAGAAACAGTAGAGACTTCAAATGAAGAAATAAATGATATCTTAGTCTTTTCAGTTATTTAATCAACAGCAACTATAATCCTCAAGGTCTCAGGGATATTGGTATTGCTGCTGCTGTTAGTACTGTTACGTATAGATGAAAAAAAATGGGCTTATTTTCAGCTAAGCCTCTCAGACTGTTTCTACACAAAACAATCATATTGAATTGCAATTAAAATAGAGCTTTACTCTAACAGACTGCTTAAAATATTGGCAATATTAATCCCCACTTTTTCCAGAGCTTGAGCACATCAAAATTTCATATTTACTTCCAGCTACACTTAAATGTTTTACTCTTTCATCATGAACTAGTAAACACTCTTATTTGTATATGAGTGACATTTGTCCACAAAACAGGCTTACTCTATAACATTGAAATTTCCATTTTAAAATAAGGTTTTTGCTATACAATACAAAGAATTACAAATATATATATACCTTTATTTTATTTGTTTATTTATATGTACTGTTGAAAATTGAACCCAGTGCCTCACACATGCTAGGCAAGCACACTGAGCTATAACCCCAGCCCCAAAAGACTTCATATTTTAAAAGCCAAGTACAATCCTTATATGGAGATAGTAGACAGACCTAACAAAAGTTTCATCCTGATTGACACCTGTGGGCGCATCAATTGCCAGTAATTGGTGTTTTTGTTGTTTTCAAAAGCATTTACTTCATTAATTTTTTAAAATTTTAAATAGTCAATTACCTGATAAAAATGTTTTGTAAGCAGGCACCATTTAATTTATATTAAAATATGGAGGGAAATGAAAAATTTTAAAGTTGAAAAAATGTAAATGTGTAAAAAAATGTAATGATGAATTTAGTTCATAAAAGGAAACACTTCTAGCATCCTTTTACTATGCTTATTTCTTTTTTTTTAAGAGAGAGAGAGAGAGAGAATTTTAATGTTTATTTTTTAGTTTTCGGAGGACACAACATCTTTGTTTGTATGTGGTGCTGAGGATGGAACCCGGGCCGCACGCATGCCAGGCGAGCACGCTACCGCTTGAGCCACATCCCCAGCCCATATGCTTATTTCTTAATTGTGTTTTTTCTTAATTATGGTAAAATACACATAAAGTTTATAACTGAACCATTTTAAGCATCCAATTCAGCAACATTCTGTACATTTACAATGTTGTACAACCTTCGCTGCTTTCTAGTTCCAGAGTATTTTTTTAATCCCAAAGGAAACCCCATACCATTAAACAGTTGCTCCCACTCCCTCATCTCTCCCCAGCCCTTGGCAAACAAAGACCCTGTTTCTGTGGATGTGCCTGTTCTGGGCATTTCACATAAATGCTGTCACACAGTGTCTGCCCTCTTTCCCTTGGTATAACTCAGGCTCCTATTTCCGTCTTGGTAGTGGACATCAACATTATTTTTGCCCTCTCGTTAAGTTCTAGATTTGATTTCCATTGTGAATTAGAGTCTCTCCCCAAATTTCGGATATTTAATTCAGAACTTAAAGTTTTTTCCTTTGATGGAAATTCAAATCATACCAGAGCCAAGATGGGTTTTGCTCAAGGTTTGAGGTCAATGACTTCATGTTTCCATTTGTGATGTTGCACCAGTTTTGTGTTTGGGTGTGTGAGAATGCTTTTCAACTGCAAGTTGCAGAAAGCTCAATTGAAAGTACATTAAACCAAAAAAGGCTGAGTATCCTTCATAACAAAAAAAAAAATCAAAGGGCAAAATTTTCTGTGGTGACTTCCAAAGTCTCTTCCTGCAGACTTGTCCAAAGGCAGAAAAGTTCTATTGTTCTTCTTGTATTGAGTTTTATGAAAGTCAGGAAAACTCCTACAACAGCTTCCAAAAAGATTCCCTCTCATGTCTCATTGACTCATGTCAAAAGCCCACCACACTTCAAAATGGGGTGGACAAGGGAAGTGGACTTGTCATGCTAACTTTCACTCTGGCACTGCAGTGAACCTACCAAACATTTTACACCAAATACCTCCAGGTCCCGGGGTTCTATTAGAAGGAAGGTAGGGCAAGAATACATTGATAGCCCACTGGCAGTGTTTCTATGATGGTTGTGTTGGTTTTCAATCATTACTTTTCCAACTAAATGGTTCTCTCAGGTTGAACAGACTGACATAAAGACCCAAAAAATATGGTTGACCAGACATTTATTATAAGGGGTTATTGAGATTGAGCTCACACAACTCACATTTTACTTGACTTGATAGCTGATCCACAGAAAGTGGTATAAATTTGTCAATATAAGAACTTTCTAACTGGCAGAAACAAGACTAGGATTGCTATATTGTGGGCACGTACAGTGAAGAAGACCATGTCAAGAAGATATTTGGAAAAGGTTCCAGATTTCCTGTCCACAACATTATAGTGGTATATTTCCTGAGTTACTTACCTACATGTCAAAGGCTACTTTACTTTGACAGATTCTATTCAGTGGATCAACATTTGGAAAAGTGATTTTCTCCATTGATTTACCTACTTTTTTTTTTCAGGGTCAAGACCAAATCCACTATCTGCTGTCCTGTAGATAGAATCTTAATTGAACCAATAAATCTAGAAGCCTATCAATTACAATGATGGACAAAGAGGGGGTGGAGCATAGATCACTCACAACTCAAGAACCCAAAACAAAGCAAAACCCAGAGAGCCAAGAAGTCCTCTTCCTCCTCACCCTGTGGGAAAGGAAAACCTTATGAAATTTGAGCAATCCTTTAGCCAAGAGAATAATGAGGCTTAAATCCTGCTGATAGTGAGAAGCCAGCTCAGGAAGTAACACCATCAACCAAAGGATCCTCCAGTGCTAGGGACAATGATTAATGACCTGAACATGACACTATGTGACTTGGAAAGGTTTTGCACACTTGGTTTTCACTCAGGGTGAGTACTTACTTTTTTGGGGGAGGGGGGGTATAAAAATACCCAAAAGGATTTAGGTGACCACTGGGGTCTGCAGAGCAGCAAGCTCAGGGAAAAAGAAGAAAGTGTGCTTCTAATAGTTTTTCTCCTACTTGAAAACCTGTTATCTGTGCATGTGGGGTAAACTGGCTTCCCTAGAGTATGGGAGGATGGCTTGCTAATGTTAGAATTTGTGGGAGTGCTTATCAACAAACTCCAGCTTGCAGATGGCTACAGGAAGAGAACTGCATTCTTATCAGAGACTATTCTCTTAGGCTGTTCTCTGGGTCTTGGATATTGTTTGTGGGGGACAGGATTGGACCCAGGGCTTTGTGTGTGCTAAGCACACGTTTACCCCTGAGCCTAATACTCCCAGCCCTCTGTTGGTCTCAGACACGAAAACAGGCATAGCATGTACATCAAAAGCTGAAGTCTAGGAGACTGCCCTTTGGACACTCAGTTCCTTTCACTTCTTCAGCGATCCATCACATCTCTTCATCATGAAATTTTGAATCTCACTTATTTCCCAGAAGATAGGAGAATTAAACAGGAAGATCATCAGCAACTCTCTACTGAGTCCTCCAGTGAGAGATGCTAAATTTTTTAAAGTAGAGAAGTAGAGAAAGGAGAGAATTCCTCTGGTTTCTCAGTGACCGACTAAGACATCAATAGATGAGCAATTTGGTTGCTGGAAGAATTTGAGCCAGAGAAGAAACTGTCAGTTTCTCAGATTGTGCTATGAACTTGTTATGAGCATTTTGTTACCTTTTGAAGATAGAAGCATCTGAGTTCCATCATCTCCCAATGGTTCCTTTAAAGTCATTATCAGAAAACCACTATTATTCCAACATTAATCTCATGCTTAAGATATTTTCAGAACTGTGCCCTCATAACCACTAGCACTAAGAAAATTAGTCTCGTTACTCTACATCTGTATTTTTTTTTTTTGAAATCAGAATTCTCTAACTTATATACTCACTTCCTTCACTAGTCTTCTTTCTGAGTGACATTTAGACAAAAAGATGCCTTCAAAGGGCCAAATTTTGACCCATGAAGAACATCTGATTGGCATAGACTTGGAAGGCTCTTTTCAAATAAGAATATACTGAAAGTGTTTGATCAGTAGGAGGCATATAGGAATAAAGACATTTATTTGTGAATACATTTGTTAGAGAAAATTAACTTCATTGCTACATTATGATGTCATTTAGTTACATTTAGAGAATTGCCTTTGGAATTTCTGTCTCTGCTACAAACCATCCATCCCCCACGGTCAGAACTAAACCAAAGTCAAATGTCTGCGTGTTGACAATACTGATATAATCATTCTACTGTTAATAATTTTTCCAGCTTCTTGCCTGTGAATTTCTTTAAATAAACAAGACTTTTATAATTGCTATTTTGAAATAGTGTAATGATAGCTGGACCAGAGAAAGAAGCTATTAGGAACACCACAAAAAAATCCACTGGTTTTAAGCGTTTGTGTAAATGTGTAGACTAGACCCTAGTGGAGACTTTGGGATTTAGAAGTCAGACTAGGATTCAAATCTTGGCAGTGTCACTACTACAGGTATAAACATTGCAAATCATTGAGCCTCTCTGTCAGTTTCCTCATCTATAAAGTGTAGTAATAGTACTAACACCTACTGTGTACTCTGGGGACAATGGCACTTAAAGCTCCCAGATCATTTTGGGCACATGAACACTCGGGAAATGTATGTTATTTTTCTAATAGTTCACACATAAAGCTGAAATTTTGAATGGAACATTCTTCTAGTAGAGGAACGTTTTTCCTTACTTGCCTGTTTTACAGTAAACTCTTATAAAACAGAAATTTGTAAGGGATTGCCGCAGTCCGGCTGCAGCAAAATAACCGGGGGGTGACGAACAACTTGTGAACGTTGATACAGCAGGAGTAGGAGCCGTTTATTGCAGGATAGGAGCAGTATTTATACATTCCACACAGCTTATCTAATTAGCATAAACTAGATACATCAGTCAACCAATAAGGAATCTCCACACTTAATGGCTCGCTTTTGTTACTTCTCAAACCACTCCCTCTGGCATTTTGCCAGGCACCATCCAGACTTGTTTATGAACTCTAACATTCCCCTGGCTGAATGCCAGGTGTTATTTTGACTTGTTTACAGACTCTAACAAGGGATTTTTAAGGGGTTTTTTAAATTTATTTTTTTAAATATGGGGGATTAAACCCAGGGTTGCTTAACTACTGAGCTAAGTTCCCAACCCTTTCTTAATTTTTTTTATTTTGAGACAGGCTCTCACTAAGTTTCTTAGGACCTCCCTAACTTGCTGAAGCTGGCTTTGAACTTGCCATCCTCCTGCCTCAGCCTCCCAAGCCTCTGGGATTGCAGGTGTGCACCACTGTTCCTGGTTAATTTTTAAATTTCACTTAAGACTTGATCTATCTTCTCCTCCCATAAATACCCTCTCAACCAACTAAAGCAGTCACCAGCACAAAATAGCATGCTCTTTGTACCTGATGTGATCAGTCTTGTCATTTCCATTAAAGTGTCGGTCTACTTTGAAACATGGACTTGTCAAACATCTGAAGATAAGTCCACCAGGTCATCTCATTTATCATAGAGGAATAAAAACATCACTTACAATTGGTGGCTGGCTGCCTAGACTACAGAAATCAACACTGAAGCAGCATAATATCTAAACCTACTATTTGTGTTAAACTTACTACCCATCTATACGTAAAATATGTGTTACAAAAGGACATCAAGAAAGGATACTGCTATGATTGAACAAAAGGAATAACCATAATTTCCAACTGAATTAAACGTTAGATGTGGGTATATGGCTTATGATATGAGTTTGGCTGCTATAGGGGATATCCATGTGCTATGTGGCTTTGAAGTCCAGCGGTTTATTTCTCCCTCACGTAAAAATCTGGAAAGAGAATTCAGGGCGAATATGGAGGTGCATAATCATCATGGAACCAGATTACTCTTTTCTTGGGTTCTGCAATCCTCATAACACAGGTTCCATCTCATGGTTTAAATTGGCTTCTCCAGTGTGCCTGCATTCTAGCTTGCAGAAAAGAGAACAAGGAGTAAGAGAAGGCCAGGTCCTTCCCAGTGAGGGAAAAATCTAGAGATGTCAATCAGGAAGTCATGCACCTCACTTCCATTCTTAAAACATTGGCCTGTATTGACCACTGGTCACACCTAGCTAAGAAAAGGGGGAAGTCTTGTGCTTGGCCAGTAACCTCATTAGTACAAAAGAGGAGAATAGATATCAAGAGATGACTGGTTGTCTCTTCCATAGTTGGGTGTATGTATTTCAGTCAGAGTGTGTGGAAATGGACCAATTGTTAATGGTACCATGAGTCATTGGTTCCAATGATACTTCAGCACACTATTAAGTCCTGTGTAGAAATCAGTGGATATCATTGTTTTTGTTTATTCCACAGCTTACTAAGCAGACATTAAGCTGGAAGTCATCTCTCATTCTAGAATAGTATGGTGGTTGCATATCCAGGTTACCTATGCAATTTTAGATGTTCTCTCTGCAAGTACTTTGACCAGACTTTAATTTCCTCTCTCTTCTAAACACCAGATGCTTCTCAGGACTATTACAGGCAAGTCCTCTTTGGCTGGCACAGCCCTCTGTATCTTATCTTCAAGTTTCATGGCTATCATTGGGCTCTCAGCAAAGGTGTTTTCATCATGCAATCATCCAAACATTTCAGCCTTTATAACCAACATGAAAAGTGAATCCACTTGGCTGAAAGGAACGGAATGTTAAATCAAACTCACATGAGTTTAGCACTCATTCTTAAAAAAAAAAAAAATCGTGTATTTTATTGTTTTGTTATTGTTGTTGTTATTGTTGTTTCATTAAGACCTCTTTATTTTTTAAAACCTTGGCATCATTTGCCCCCAAACTGTGCAGCAGCTGCCGATGCTCTGGCCAAACCTTCATTCAGGGACCACACTGCTTTGACCCTTTTGCTATACCACATGTCATGGCTATGCCTTGCCTTGTTCTCTATTTAATTTATTATCCCAGCCACAGTTCATCTCCAGAGCTTGAAACTCATTGTCCCTGAATCTGGAAAGAAGAGAGGGTTGTTTCTCTTAGCTGAGGGCAGAGCCATTGCTACTCTGGTGTCTGGGAGCAGCTCATTTGCTCCCTTGAGAGCAGCAGATTTTGCATGATGTTAAGCCAGGTGCTTGCACAGTCACATCAAACTGAAAATGGGTCAGGAGGGTACAAAGCACATTGTGCTCTTCTAGGGAGAAAAAAAATAATCTTTCTCTATACCAATCTCTTATAAAGGTATTCAAATCTAAATAGCAGAGCTAAGAGTCCAGTGGCGTTTTGGGGGGTGGGTTAGGGCTGGGGGAGACTTGATAGGGGATAGAGCCGAGGGGGTAGGCAGCCTAATATACAGGAATGACTGCCTTTCCTCAGAGTTTTTTAGATAAGGTTGGTTTCAAATATAGAAACACATTTCCAGGGAGGATTGACCCCTCATTGACCTCCATTTTTCACACCTTTTGTCTATACTTTGATCACCCAAGGACATCCAGAACTCTCATAACATCAATGGAGAGTCCTAGTATTTGCATCAAATTGATGACAGCAGCAGTAATAATGGCACTACACCCCTGTAGAGCTGGGAAGGGGAAGAAAGGAACCATGCTACCCAAGCCCAAAGGCTCATACGCAAATAAATAGGGCACAGAAAATGCATAAAATGATCCTTTAACTCCAGTTTAAAGCGCAACTTAACCTATTATATAGTCCACAAGGGGATGTGGGAGATGTAACAAAAGCGTCCCCTCCCCTAGATTTCCCACTGGTGTGTGGGAGCAGGTGGGTCTATGTGTGCATGCTTGCACGTGCGCCTGTGTGGGAGCAATGTTGGAGACAAATATGGATAACCACATTATAGAAAGAGAAATCTCTTTCTCCTGGGACTTGTCTCTTGTGACCCATCCCTAGGGCCCTCTTTTCTTCTCCTCCTCTTTCCTCCTCACCTCCAGATTCCACTTCTCCTGGGTCCTTCACTTCTGTGAGCTCCTTGCTAAATTAGTATCAGTCCTAGGCAAAGACTTTTGCAGAGGTCCACCCTCAGGAAATGACAAGTGCCAGGTACTTGGCCTTTTTCATACTTCCCAGAGTAGCAATCTGCTGGCAGCTCCTTTATGCTATTATGTTAAGATATAAAACTTTTTTCTATAAAAACTTTTTTCTAATGATTGCTACAACTCTACTATCTGTACCACTCCTGTTGTCATTACTGCTGTTATTGTTGCTGCCACTGATGACTGTCACAGCAATGGACTTTGTATTTATTCATTTCAGTCACTGCCCCAAGTCCTGAACTTGGCTCCCTTGGTTCTCCCAAGTCCCTGTGAAGAAGGCTCTGTTCTTATTCCTCATTGTCATCTGAGGACCTCGATGTTTGGAGATCTTAACTGACTTGCATAAGATCACACAGCTGATGAAGGACAGAGCTGGCATGTGACAAATCTGAATGAATCTGGAAACTTTTGAGGCTTCCCAGTACCTTGTGGAAAAAGAAGCTAGTTAAGGTTGGACTCTCCAGAGAAGATGTGCATAATTGTTTGGTCACGGTTAGTTTTAAGGATGGCCAATTTCCCTTGCTCAAAACCCTTTGCCTCCCCATTACCCAGCATGACGCCTGAACCCTTTAATCTTGCTTACAAAGGCCTTCTAAATAGGGCCTGTCTGCTTCTCCTCCTCATTTCTATAAACTCTGTGCTATGTCTTCTATGCTCTAGCTAAATTTGGGCAAAATCTTCCTAGAAATACACTCGCTGGAGGAACTCACACAATGGTTTTGCTTTGTAGTTTGGTGTATGTTGAGTGTAATTTTCAGTTCTTTCATCAAACAGATTGTAAACTCCTGGAAAGCAGAGAACATGCTTTTACTCAATAAAACTTATCAGCTCCTACTCTGGTTGCCACTGAAGGGTACAGAGAGATGGGACACATGCCCTCAGACCTCCCTGAGTAATGGGTGTGACACTGTCAAGGAGAAAATGACAGTGGCTAAGGCAATCTCAGAGAAGCACTTCACCCAGACTTGGAAGACCTAGGAGGGTCTCCCTGAAGAAGGAAGGGTTCAGCAGAGACTTGGACGATGCATTTGAGCTGATGATACACAAATGTGGGCAGGGCTGGAGGAGCTGTTCGTTGCTCTCCAGGCTGAAGAAACAGCAAGAGTGTGGCAGTGACAGAAACTGGAAGAAGTTTGACAAGGCCGGAGTGGAGCTGGCGATGAAGCTAGGAAGGTAATGACGGCAGAGCATGAAAGTTCTTTTCCAGGCAGAGTCTGAACCTCAACCAGTGGGCAGCAGGCCATTTTTACAATACCTTGCACAGAGGAGCAGCCTGAGCAGATCACCGACATTGTTGAGCAATCACCATGTTTTCCGTTTCTTTTGTACTTTTCTACATGTGGAAGTATACACTTCTCTCTACAGGAATTTAAAGACACACGTGCTTAATCTAGCTAGATTTCCCAAGAAGATAGAAATTGTGTTTTGTTTTTATTTTGTTTGATTTGCCTAGAAAGAGCCAGAAAGTTGCATCCGTCCCTGCAGAAGAAATCCCTCTAAGGTCAGAAAAGGGAAACAGAAGGCACTATGGCATCTGCTATGAACCACCATAATGTTGCCCTGGAGGTGAAAACAACCAGCTCTTTGTGTTTAGGTTCAGTAAGGAAAGTTGCAGGAGCTTGGGGTAGGCCCTGAAGACATGCTTCAAGAGAATAAAGAATAGCTCTATGCAAGAGGTCCTTGACCTACCTTCTAAGGAAAGGGGGTAGTGGTGTGGACATAGTGGGGAGAACTCAGGGTCCCTACATTAGGGAACTATGTTAATGACATAGAGACATCATTATGTGCCAGGCACTATCGTAAGGTCCTGACACATATATTAGCTCAGTTAATTCTAATAACCTTTGTTAACCACATTCTCCAGATAAAGAGAAGTTTAATTCCTGAAGAAGTTAACCTGCCCAGGTCACCAAGCTGGTGAACAGCAATGCTGGGATTCAGACCCTATGCTTCCAGAGCCAACTATGCCCCTTCTACTCCCAGGCCAGTTTGACCCTGCACACAACAGCACTATGGGAATCCAAGTCCTTGTCACCCCTTCGTCTCCATCACCCCACTCAGACCTACCCTCCCAGCCCAGCCACAGCTCTGACACAGGTCCCATCCCCCAGCTTGGCAGCCGTACAAGATGCCACTCTCTGATCTCTCTATAATTTGGGAAGTGCAGCCCAGGTCCCACATTCTGGGGACTAGACTCACAGTGGTACATCCTGAGCTAGAGGAAAAGCAAAACACTCCCTGGTTTGACTGATAAATTGTTCACATGGTTTGGTAACACCTTCATTCCAGGTTCATTGTTCACTGTTGGTCCCTCACAGAAGACCCTGACTGCTTATCTAACACACACACACACACACACACACACACACACGTTACATCATTCCCTGGCTCTGCTTAATTTTTCCTCACAGCACTTATCTCTAGCTAAAATTACCCAGTCTATTTGCTCTGTGTCCCTTACTGGCATATAATATACATTATATGCAATGTGATATTAATCCCATGATGGCAGAGCCTTGATCTTTCACTGCTGTAGCACTACCTCCTAAAACATTATCTGACAACAAAAGAGGACCATGCAATCTTTTCAATTAATACGTAATTGCAGGGCAGCTGAAATTACCATCAACTAAATTCCCAGTACCCAGCTCTACCAGAGCTAATCTGGCCTTAGAAGCTGCAGTGCTGTCCCTTCTCACTTCTTGCTTTCCTACCCCGACTTCTCCAAGTTGGATCATACAAACAAATCAACAAAAGAGAGTAAAAAGCATGTTTGGAGTTCTTTCTTACACACTGAGTCTGCTCCGACTTATTCAGACTGGCTTCTTTCTATGTAGGGGGAGGAAGGTTGTAAGTGTCTATTTGGGCAGGAACCAGTTCTCAGTGCTCTCCTGCATGTCACACGACACTGACTAAAGCTTCATCGGTTTTCCTCCCTCACAAAAGTGATCTATGTCATTCCGCAGCCCAAAGCAGGTCAGCACACTCTTGTGGTTAGAGTTTTCTCCAGCTGATTGTAGGGAGTTTGTCTAAAGATAAGCAGGGAGATTGGGAGGACACAAGTAAGCATAAACCCCCAAAGGAAAGGAATTCTGTCATCAGTGAGAATTTAAACAAACCCATTTGGGATCTGCCTGCAGCAAGGCTCCATTTCCTGTGGTGAAGGAAGGTGACTCTCTTCCCTGCTTTACTGAGCAGCTGACTTCAAATTCGGCTTTCTGTCAACTGCCTCCTGGGTTCCTTCATCCCAAACAAAATCACACAAGGCAGAACAGGGAGAGAGAGGTAGGCCAGCTGGACTCTGGCCATCAAAGGAAATCCAGTGCAAAAAACTTCTAAAAGAAGGGAGGTATGCTTTTCAAATTGCCATTGTTTTTTCTGATTCTGGACTCTCCTACAATACATTTTGCACTCTCAAAATGGAAGAAACGGCAAGCCAAGCCATTTCTATTGAAACAGAAGAGATGCTCCCCCAGAAGATAAGCATCCCCATAAAGGAAAACAACTTGGAACATGTGAGCATTCAGAAAACAGAGTAAACATTCAGTACCAAATCTGATGACTAGGAAGAGCACATGCTTTTACAAAGTCCCTGTGAATCGCTAAATATTTTATGTAAATAAAATTTTAATTGAGATAGTTATTTCTATTTGGAACTTTTAAGACAAGAATTAATTAAATTATTTGCTCTGATTATCACTTTAAATTCTTGTTGTATATTTGAGGAAAATGTTTTATTCTATTAACGATATTTAAAAAAAAAATGTTCCAAAGTCACTTAGGACATTTGGACATGCTGCTTTACAATTTTCTTTTTATTCACTCACAAAATTCCCCTTTTCTCCACAATAAACTTGTCATTACCAACAACAACATTTACCGAGCAGCATGCTAAACACTTTCATCTTGGACGGCAACCGTTGGGGTCAATGTTCCATGGAAGCCTCAAATTGTCATAAAAATCCTCTTATAATGTTGGGTTCTCTTGGTCTGCCTCGAAACATTTTCTTTTGATTTATTTTAACACATGCCTTTGAAATGATAGATGCTTCCCAAAGCTTCATTATGTCTCTAGTCTGAATTCCTTTTCCCATTTCAACAGCTTTTTAAAAAAATAATACAATGGGGTTCACATTAAGAAATATGCAAATTGTCAGCACACTTTAAAAATGTATGACCTTAAAATGGAGTAAATATGAAGCAATCATTCTCATTCAAATCCAAAATATAAGTCTCCTTTCAGTATGTCTTTGAAATATCAGCATGTCATGGAAATTTGTCGTCTTGACATCTTTTACAACAGGGACTTTGATAGAGCAATAACTCTCACTTCTTCCTCCAAGCTCAGAGGATAGTTTCCAGGTTCAGAGTAATCATCTTATTCAATTCCAGGTCTTTTTCACCCTGAATATCAGTTGCCATCAAGATGCAAAAAGAAAAAGTTTATAGGCTCAGACAAACAATTCTGATGGTTTCCATCTCTTTGATTTTATAACCAACTGGTGCAAACAGCAGACATATGATTCTCCTGCCACATGGATTTCCGGCCTATGCTGTATGCCAGCTGCCCACTGCTGACTTTGTAATGTGTTGATGAGCTTCCTTTACCCAGATTTGAAAAGGAGATGTATAAATACAAATTACTATGTAACTACATTTTAGATGTGATGCTTTTAACTCTGATCAATAAAGTTTTTAAAACTCTGATGGTTATAGACCAATCTTTTTTGAAAAGGAAATTATTTAAGATTTGGAGGAGGGTGATGGTTTTTAAATTGAGGAAAAAGAAAAATTTAGCAAAATGAAATAGATGAATTACAACAAGATGTTTTGCGTGTCCTTTTTGTTTGCATTCTTTTTCAGAGTTTGGATTTCTTTGACCATATGTTATAATCAGCTTTGTGTTGCAAAGCTCTGTGTTGTGACCAAAATACCTGACAGGTACAACTTAGAGGAGGGAAAATTTATTAGGGGATCATGGTTTCTGAGGTCTCAGCCCATAGATGGTTGGCTGCATTGCCCTGGGCCCAAAATGAGACAGCACATCATGGGGGAAGCCCAGGTAGGGAAACAGCTCACCTCACAGTGGTCACGAGGCAGGGGTGGGGGGAAGGGGCCTCAGAGGAGATGCACCCTTCCAGGGCCCTCCCCCAGGAACCCACCTGCTTTAGCCACAGCCCACCAGCCTACAGTTACCACCCAGTTAGTCAATGTGATCTAGGATGGACTGATTAGGTAACAGCTCTTACAATCCAATCACTTCATTTCTGAACATTCCTGCATTAACAGAGCTTTTGGGGAACACCTCATATCCAAACCTTACCGCTTTGCACACATGTCACCAGGTAGAAAAGAACTAGAATTTCTAATGGCTTCCAGGTTGAAGTGTTTCATCACAAACCTCTGTTGGAACACCTGGTGCCCTCCCTTCCTCTCCTCCCAGCCACCCCACCCCTCTTCCTTCCCATTCTTAGCATCCATCTCCTCTTTTCTGCCAACAGTAAACTAATTCCAGCTAAAGTGTTCAAGTTTCAAAATACATAGCCAAGCACAGAGGTGCATGCCTGTAATCCCAGCTACTCAGGAGGCTGTGGCAAGAGGATTACAAGTTGAAGGCCAACCTGCCTCAACAAAGAATGGAATGGAATGGAACGGGACAGAATGGAACAGAACAAACTGAACAGAACATATAGGTCTTTAACAGATACAACAAGAGGTGCTCCAGGTAAGGCAGAAATTTGGGCCCTTCCTTGCCTCATATTGTATGAATCAAAAGCAAAGCAGAGGAAGCAAAGGAACTGACATGTGTTTGTCAAAATGACACAGGGTTGATTCCTTACGTTCCTCAGCTATGATTAATCACTTAGTCAACACCATGCTGTGTGAGGCAACTTACTAGGAGTTGAGGCTACCATCAACAAAAGATGAGGAAAGATCCCCATCCTAGAGCAGACTGGTGGCAGTACATACATCCCTGCAGTCTCATGTGACAAATGGCTAAGATGCAGTATTTCAAGTGCCACTGGATCCCAGAAGAAAGAGACCTGTCATTGAAGGATCTTAAACAGCAAAGACATGTGATCATAAATTTCTCTCTGGAAGACTTCTGAGACCAGAATCCAGGAGACCAGAGAGGACACCCTGAGAACTTCCCTGCCAAAGCAGGAGGTATGGAAAGTAGGGAAACAGGCCAAATGGGGCCCATCCTCCTACAGCATTAGTTACCTCATTAAGTATCCATCATGTCACTGGCTGTGGAGAGAGGGTGCATGTCACCCTCTGGTGGCTGACCCTCAGAGCGGAAGACTCAGTTTTGTGTGTGTGAGTGTGTGTGTGTGTGTGTCCTCTTTTCTAAACATGATTCTGCTGACAGTGCTCTTCTAAAGTACATAGTTGAAAAAGATTGAAAGGAAACTGTTATTTTCATACAGCCTTTTGTATGAAGTCAGGGTTTAGGTCTATGGCCACGATCACAAGACAACATTCACTCCTTTTCTTCCCACATCTGTCCACTGTGAGTAACATATTTGTTTGCCTGCTAATGAACTGTGTTCAAGGACAGTCTATAATTACTGTGGATGGAACTCATCAATAACCCAGCTATAGCAACTTTAGAAAGCTCCACACTTAGTCACAAAGAAAGTTAGTTACTATCTCCATCTGCAAAACATTTTTGTATGTCTATAAATAATCTCATTAGTCTCAATATAAAAAAGAATGTTATTTAATCAATCAATATCTATTTACTTACTTTTCAATATGTAGCTCTCATTTTTAGAGGACATTTTAGAAAACTGAAATTAAGCACCAATAAAGATAATTGAAAACAATTATTTATTTAAAAAAACTATCTTGAGCAATGACTCAATGTTTCTCCTCCCCATAAAATGTATTTACATATTAAAATTCTGCCATAACATGGCAAAAACAAGAAGAATGCAGGTATTAACACACACTAGATTTCTATCAAATTAAAACAGAAGGCTTTTCCTTTAGGTTTATGCTTCATTGTTGGTTAGATCAATTCTGCATTCAGAATTTAAAGAGAAAACGGGATAAGGAAAAAAAGAAATTAAATTTCAACATTACAGAGCTCATTTTTTTCCTATAACCTATTGTTCACCAAGATTGAATTGGACAGACCAAGAAAAGTATGAGAAAATTTCCTATCACTTACTTTTTCCTGGGGTATTTTGGAACAATTAGCTTTCACTTTATTTGTTCTGCCTTCTCTTACTCCAAACAAATAGCCAGGAAACTCAGAATTATATCTTGTTTATTTTTTATTAATTAAAGAAAAAAATAAAAAAAGAATTTCAAACTTTCTTGGACTCTAGTCCTGCATGCGCTGGATGAAATAAAAAATAAAATTAAATTAGCAATTGAAAAAGGAGCAGGGACCTGCCAGATCCAAAGCGCATGGTAAGTTGTTTTTGGCTTATGAATTATTATTTCCATACAGTAAATGTTTCAATCTGAAGATGCCCCTCCAAGATTATTGTCAAACGTAAGTAAAGAGAGCAGTGAAAAAATCACATAGAACATGTACGTGCATAAACTGGGACTGTTGCCTCTCATTGTCTGAAACGTGAACTTTGTCCCTGCAGGGAAGCCCAAGTTCTTGACTAGAAAAGGTTCTGAAAGGAAGTACCAGGGCAATTTGCAAACTTTAGAATCAAGAAAAAATGCTATATATCAAAGTACATAAATGCATTCTACTGTCATGTATAACTAATTAAAACAAATTTAAAAATTAAAAAGTTTTTTTAAAAAAAACCCACCATGATACTATAACTTTAAAAAACAATGTTGAACACAAATCTGATCAAGAGCTGACAACAGTTTTAGAACACCTAAAGCCATGGGAGTATGTTGACATGAGACATAATCAGCAAAATCCAAACTGCAAGAAACTCTGAAAGGCAAACAATCCAATTTTTTCAGAAAACACTGTTATGGTTTGAAGTGAAGTGTACCCTAGAAAGTCTCATGCTAGAAAATGCAGGAATGTTCAGGAGGAAATTATTAGATTATGAGAGCTCTAATTTAAATCAAGAGATGGATCCATTTGATGGATTAATATATGAATGGATTACTGGGTGGTAACTATAGGCAGGTAGGGCAAGGCTGCAGGAAGCAAGTCCCAGTGTGCCCTTGGGAACCATATATCTCGTCCCTGACTCCTCCTTCACTCTCTCTGCTTTCTGACATGATCTGAGCAGACCTCCTCCACCATGCCCTTCCCCCATGACACTCCTCCTCAGCTTTAGTCTAGAGGGATGGACTTGACCAACTACGGACTGAACCTCTGAAAACAAGAACCCCAAATAAACTTTTCCTCATCTATGTTGTTTGGCCAGGTACTTCCACAAGAGCAATTAAAAGCTGACTAACCAACTAGATAAGGAAAAAGGACAGCAATAGAGTAAGAGATCCACAGATTAAAAGATATTTAATTAAGAGACATATCAACAGCTTTGATTTATGGATCGTCTATGGGATTGTACATCAAGCTAATTTCAATTTAATAAAGAAATTAAATTTCAAGACAATTTGGGAAAATTTGAATCCTGACTGGTTACTTTATGTTGTACGGAATGACTGTTGGTTATTTTAAGTATGACTGTGATATTACGGTTATGCTTTTTTAAAAAGAGCCCTTATATTTTAAGTAATATTCTAGATCTGTTTCCAATAAACAGGAGGAGGAGGGGTGCACATGGGGATAGGTATATATAATTCAAGATTGGTCATGAATTTGTAATTGTTAAAAATTTAGTTATAGGAACATTGTTTTAATCAACTTTTTCATTGCTGTAACCAAAAGACGACATGACAAGAACAAAACAGGAGAGGAAATTTATTTGGGACTTACATTTCAGAGGTTTCTGTCCATAGAAGGCTGATTCCATATCTCTGAGCCTGAGGTGAGGCAGAACATCAAGGTGGGAAGGGATGGCAGAGGAAAGCAGCTCAGTACATGGCACCAGGAAGCAGAGAGAGAATTCTACTCACCAGGGACAAAATATATACCCCACAGTCGCATGCCCAGTGACCTACCTCCTCCAACCACAACTACCTGCCAACAGTTACCACTTAGTTTATCCATATCAGTGAATGAATGCACTGATTAGGTTAAGACTCTCATAACCCAATCATTTCACCTCTAAAGTTTCTTGCATTGTCCCACAGATGAGCCTTTGGGGAAGACCTGACATCTAAACCATAACAAACTCCAAAAGTTGTCAGAACCAAAACGGAGTCACTGTTGTCAAGGCTGAACCAAAAAATAATTGAATAAAACCTGGGATTTTGAAGGAGACCTCAGGTTGTGATGCCTGATATCAAGAACAGTCACAAAAGACAGAACCACAATCTTGCACAAAGACCACTGTAATCTTACTCAAAAAGGATGCTGGCCGGGCGCAGTGTCAAACACCTATAATCCCAATAGCTTGGGAGGCTGAAACAGGAGGATTATGCGTTCAAGTCAGCCTTAGCAACTTGGTGAGGCCCTAAGCAACTCAATGAGATCCTGTCTCTAATAAAATACAAAAAGGAACTAAGGATGTTTCTCAGTGGTTAGAGTGCCCCTAGGTTCAATTCCTGGTATCAATAAATAAATAAATAAATATAAATATATATATATATATAAAAGGGCTGCTGTGTGGACTTCTCCCTAGCAACAGTCTTTAATTTTGGACTGATGCCACTCTTATTATTAATCGTTTTAGCCAAGAATTATTGTTTCCAAATATTTTATGTAATCCCCCTCATTCTGTCTTTACAAACATCCCTTCGCTTCAATCTCCTTGAATAAGTGCATAATTTACTGCTGTATGCATATTCCCATTAAAACACTACTCCTGCAAAACATCAATCTTTGGAGAATCTCTATTTGCATTTAGTTTAGTTTAACAGATCATAAAAGGTCTTTATTCTAATATATATATATATGTGTGTGTGTGTGTGTGTGTATAGATAGATAGATTATTTTTTTAATTTCCAGTAAGAAAAAGTTTTTTTATAGGGGAGGAGGTGCAATTGGAGCTCTCAGACACAGCAGGTAGGTATAGGAGTTGTCACCTCTACTCTGAAGAACCATTTGGCTTCTGAAACAAAATAGAATATGTACACACCTAGGAGCCGACCACTCCTTCTAGGTTTTTAGAAAACTGAAGTTCTGAATGGCTCAATTACTCTCTAAATGGCTTTGTAAACTTCCTATTGCCTTCTAATAGACTCCTATTTTTAAAAAATAACACAAGCTACATTTAATGGGAGAATGTGAAGATTGGCTGCAATGACTGTACTTTTATGTTTTTATGAAATATTTAAGGCACAAAAAAATATATAGGTTTATAGAAACATAAGCAGGAATGTGTACTGTATGTAATAGAGCAAAACTGGAAGCTATATAAGTACTCATCAGCGGAAGGATGGTGTCAACAGAGCGTGGAGCATTCACTCAGTGGAATACAGTCTGCCCTCCTTTCCTGCAGCTTTTGCATCTGCCAAATGCAGGTAGAAATTGTTTAGAAAAATGTTTCCATCTGTACTTAACATGTGCCGACCTTTTTTTCCCCTTGTCATTATTCCCTAAACAATACAGATTAACAACCACTTACATAACATTTACGTGCTATTAGGTATTATACACAAGGTGCTTGAGCATCCTCAGGGTTTGGTATCCACAGAAGTCCTGGAACCAATACCCCAAGGAAAATGAGGGACAGCTGCACTGTGCAAATATAAAAATCAATAAGCTACATATCAACACAGATATTTTTCTAAAACAGAATAGTGAATGAAAAAATAAAGGTAGATGCAAAAGATCAGATTTAGTATGATAGATAATAGAGACATGAATGGAAAAACTGAATGCTAAATACCAGGATGGAAGTGGGATTAAAACATAAGGGGTTCAAGTGTCCCTGCCATCTTTCTTTTTTTAAACTACGTGGTAGGTCATGTGTGTTTGCTGTGTTATTTTTTACTTTCTTTCCTATCTCTGAAATGTTTAATAATAAAACAGAAAAAAAGTGTGATTTCTAATAGCCAGTTCCAGTAACAGGCCTCGGGGTGGCAAGAAAAATGATGTGGTCAGCCGGGTGCAGTGGTGCACACCTGTAATCCCAGCAGCTCAGGAGGCTGAGGAAGGAGGATCAGGAGTTCAAAGCCAGCCTCAGCAACTCAGTGAGACTCTGTCTCTAAATAAAATACAAAATAGGGCTGGGGATGTGGCTCCATGGTTGAATGCCTTGAGTTCAATCCCCAGTGCCAAGTAAAAAGTAAAAAGATATTGTTTCCAGTTGGTTCGTTACACATTCACTCATCAAATAACGTCTTATTTCCTATAGCATCAGTTGTTGTGTTTTTTTGTTTGTTTTGTTTTGTTTGGGGGGTTTTTTGAGAGTCTTTCTAGGTGTCAAAATTCAATTTTCAGAGTAACACAACCCCCTACAGACTTTGTTGTTTTGTGTGTAAAAATGATATTGGAGGATTTGTGACAGTATATATTGACCCATCTAAATTGTAAGACCAGGAGAGAATATACTAACAAAACACCTTCAGATTCTCAGATGAGATATATTAAAGATATGCCCTATCAACATTACCTCTGCTTTCAAAATACCTCTATTTACTCAAGCTCAGAAGTTTAGAGTTTGAAAAAACAAGACTTAGAATCCCAGTTGTAACCTGCCTAGAGCTAAGTTTCAGAGAACTGGGGTCTCCTCCTCACCCCTGTTCCAAAGCAACAATTCTGGAAATAATAGGAAAAAAACAGTGTAGCAGCGCCATCTACCGAACCCTGGGTAATTCTACACAGAAATTTGGAAATGTCCTAAATGGTGTAGGGAATAGAAAGAAGTAAAGCATAAAATGTAAGCACAATGCCTTTGGTGGTCCTGGGGATAGAACCCAAGGTCTCCCACGTGCTGGACAATCTCCATACCACTGAGCTAATCCCCCAGCCCGTTATTTGCTTTATTCTTTAACATTCAATTATTAAAGTGGACATGCAACACAACAATATTTAAAAGTGGTATTTCAATCCTTTTTAATAGACTGTAAACTTTTGGGGGACATTAAGAGGAAAGCATTGACTTATGTAAGAATAATTTATTAGAAGTTCACAAAATTAAGTAGAATATAAAATTTTACAATGCTACTGTAATATTACAAAAAAAAAAAAATACTCTTTAAAATATCTTCCATGCAGTGAGATTTAGGGTTGTAGACAGGAGTGTACCAGAAAATCTAACAAGCAATTTTCCCAGAGAAAGAGCCTTGACCTATAGTGCTTGCCTATTTCTGAGGTGTAAATGTTCCCACCCTATCAAGTTCAACACGGTGGTGCTGATGGTGGAATCAGCTCCTGGACATGTTGCAAGGGCTCAGACTCCCACACACCACTTGGTTCTTTCTACTGAGCTGGAATGAAAAACACAAATCCCTTCACCTCTCCCAACATTAATTTTTCCACCTCTAAAAATAATGGTAAATCCTTACTGTAAGATGTTTTTCATCTTAAATTTTGAAATTCCAACAAAAGAAATGTTTTACTTGGTAAATGGACTAGCAGCAGCTGCCCTTCTTAAAGCTAAGCCCTGTGTTGAAGAAGAGCAAGGGTAGTTTCACAGCTGCTCTCCTGTGCTGTGCCTGAGCCGGGTTTGGAAACATGTCCAGCTCTGCCTGGGGAGGATAACAAGGGATGTAGGTGTTGCTGATTGTGTTACTAATAGCTGTAGGGGAAGGATTTGGATTCAAAGTTGAAGAGAATTACAATCATTTAGTGAGGGAAACTTAAGCTCTTCCTTGCAAGACTGCCCTAATCCCATTGACTGAACTAATTAATAAAGGACAGCAGAATGACAAAGGCACAGACCCAGCCCTTAAGCAACTGAAGTGGAATCTGGCCTAGTCCTGTGTCTCATTGCAAAACTGCCTCTTTAATGGTAGAATCCCAAAGGGCCTGGGAAGAAAAAGGAAACCACAGCCGGCGATTGCCCAGAGAATGGAGTCAAAGCTCAGCTTTGCAGTGCTAGTCCACTCTGACTCTGCTGTACCCAGTCTTGACTAGGAGGATGGTGAGGAAGCAAGTCCCGAGCTTCAGGCTTCTCCATACTTCCAGAAAAGAGTGTTGGTGGTGTGTCTCAGACACTGAGGGAAGAACCCTTGGAAATATGGTCTGAAAACCTTCTGGGTAATTCTGACCAGTGGCCACAGGTGAGAACATAATCTGCTTATCCATTCTATGTTAGTTTTATGATTATTTGCTTGTTTCTAGTTCAGAATTATAACAAATAGCCTACTATAAACATTGTTACATATTTCTTACCTTGCTTACCTGTGTGCATTTTGGCAGGACCTACACAAAGGAGTAGAATTACTGGGTGGTGGAAAAGGTGACCATTTATTTTAGTTTTCCAAATTGAGATACTTTAGAGAGTGAAGGGTAATATTAAAAATAATTAGCATTCATTTATTGATAATCAAATTGATTTAATGTATTGGTAGATTATAAAAATTTGAACCTGATTTTCAAAAATAAAATCCCTTCTCAATTATTAAATAGCATATATCATATACATTGAAGTAAATTTTTTTAAAAAAATATTTGTATTAAAAAATGAATTTTTTTGGAAAAAAATAGAATAACTTCTTGATACATGGTGACACACATAGATTAATTTTTTAGCCACATCTATATTTCTTGTGAAGAGTATATATTTTAATGTAGTCTTCTTAACATATTTCATAAAATTGCTAGACAGTTTTTACCAAAATTGCATCTTATGTTTATTAATTTAATTGTTGACACCTTCAATGTCTGTTCTGCTGGGAATATATTTTTAATTCAGGAAATGCTCTCTACAGATACAAAGTAAATTCAGAACAAAGTTTACTAAATGATGAGTGATCTAAGTTTTAGTTTTTGTCATATGGAAATATATAAATATTTATGCCTAATATTCTTCACAAATACTGTCATTTTGTTTCTATTCAGAATACTTTTTTTTCAATAAATATTTTTAGAAGCAAAACTTACAAGTTGTTTCTATTTACAATTCTTTTCAATGCTTTACTATATCCAAAGGTTACATATTGTGGGTTCTACATCTGTGAATTTAACCAACTTCAGAATTTTCTTTTTAGAATTAACCCTGGTACACTTGAGATCTCATAATTTAACCCACCACACACCCCTGATTGCTTTTATGGGTATAAATTTCAGTGCCTCTTTAAAAAAGTTAATTCCTACAATTAACATTTTGATTAATTGTTGTTTCCAATAGATTCTAAACAAAATTCAAGCAGAATTTAAGAATTCACTTCCAAAATTTCTAATACTATTACAGGGCAATTAGATTTATTGGCAAAATAATTATTCAAATGCTCAAATATTTCTAAACTCTGATTAATTATGGGCAACAAATAAAAAGAGGTCATATATTTTTGTGTATGAGAGAGAGAAAGTATAAAATTTTGACAAGTATAGTTTCTATCTAGATTGGTAGTCCAATACCAAAATAAACATAGCATAAAATTTACCACGTTAGCCAAATAATTCAGTGGCATTCAATGCATTAACAATTTTGTGCAACTGTCACAGCTCTTTATTTCCAGAACTTTTTCATCATCCCTAGCAGCAACTCTGTGCCCATTAAACAGTAGCATTTTCCTCTCCACTCCCATGCCTGGCAACCTCTATTTTATATTCTGTCTTTATGAATTTGTCTATTAGAGACACTTCATACAAGTGATCATATAACATTTTTTGCCCTTTTGTGTCTGGTGTTTTCATTTAGCATAATATTTTCAAGATTTGTCCATGTTGTATTATGTGTCAGAATTTCATTTCTATTTAGGGCTGATACTATTCTGTTATATATATACCACACTTTGTTTATCCATTCATCTTCTTTGGACATTTGGATTTTTTCCATGTTTGGGCTATTGTCAATAATGCTGCCATAAACATTTGTGTACAAGGACCCATTTGAATTCCTGTTTTTAATTCTTTTGCATATGTACCAGAAGTGGAATTGCTGAATTATACAGTCATTTTGGTTTTGTTGTTGTTGTTTGTTTTTTGAGGAATTATTGCACTAGTTACCACAGTGGTGCCATTTTTTAAATTCCTACCAGGTATATATGAGGATTCCAATTTCTCCACATTCTTGCCAACACTTAATCTTTTCCATTAAAAAAATACTATCTATGCTAGTGTGTGTTAAATGGTATCTCATTGTGGCTTTTATTTGCATTTCCCTAAGGTCTATTGAAGCTGAATATCCTTTTAAGGACATAATGGCCATATGTATATCTTTTGGAGAAAAGTCTATACAAGTCCTCTGCCCGTTTTTAAATTAGATTCTTGCTTTATTGCTGAGTTGTAGTTGTTCATATTTACTAGACACATTAGTACCTTATCAGATGTTTTTCTCTCATTCTGCAGATTATCTTTTAATTATCCTGATAAGATTTTTATACCCAGTGGAATGTCCTCCAAAATTTGTATTGTATTGTCACTACTAAAATTCAGTTGGCCCTTGTAGCCAAAGGTTACACATTGTGGGTTCCACATCTGTGGGTTTAGCCAATCTCAGATTGAAAAGCTTTCCTAAAAATTTCTGAGCATATACAGATTTTCTAAATAGCCACCATTCCCTAAATAATACAGAATTAAAATTACTTATATAACATTTATATGGTATTAGGCATTATAAGTCAACTAGAGATGATTTTAAATATACAGAAGTATGTGCATAGCCAATATGCAAATACTTTGCCATTTTACATGTTTTTATAGCTTTTACAGATTTTGGTATCCCAGGAGGATCCTGGAACCAACCCTCTACCGACAAGAGATGACGGTATGATCTTCAAATTGAATGCTTTACACAACTTTATAGAAGCATTAACCATATCATACATTTTTCCCTTTGATAGGCTAAATTTTAAAAGCTTCACTTTGATTCCCTGAGTTAGAGATAAAAATCCAGCCACTATTGTAATTATTTTCTAGTTGAATTATCAGTGACACTTTTATAAAACACACATCATTTAACGTTTTGAACAGTTCTTCTGCTAATGGAGCCGAATCTCTGACAGCTGTCACTTTACTTTTTGTGTTTGCACAAGAAAATTAAAAATTTGAAAATGAGAAAAACTAATTTGCTAAGTTCATTTGATCATTAATGAAAAGTCATGCCTCATGAAGTGACATGAAAACTCACCTTTGTGGCTGTTTGCAGCCTTCCTAAAACATCTGCTACAATTTTCAGATACTCCTTCGGTCCATTTATGTCTTCTGGTTTTCATGTGTTTAGACATAGCACTGGGCCCCATGATGGGTAGCTGATGCAAACAAATATTTTATGAAAATAATATATTCTAATAATACTTTGTGAAAATAATATATCACCTTCCTTGAGAAACTGAGACATAATATTTAATTTAATGAGATATGCACTTTCACTCATTCTGGCCCACCAGTCTCAATATAATTTATTGTGAAATAAAAAATTATTACCAAATAATGACAAATAAACACTAGAGCAGATTATGCTAAGTGAAGCTAGCCAATCCCTAAAAAACAAATGCCAAATGTCTTCTTTGATATAATGAGAGCAACTAAGAACAGAGCAGGGAAGAAGAGCAGGAGGAAAAGATTAACATTAAACAGAGACATGAGGTGGGAGGGAAAGGTAGAGAAAAGGGAAATTGCATGGAAATGGAAGGAGACCCTCATTGTTATACAAAATTACATATAAGAGGTTGTGAGGGGAATGGGAAAAAAAACAAGGAGAGAAATGAATTACAGTAGATGGGGTAGAGAGAGAAGATGGGAGGGGAGGGGAGGAGAGGGGGGATAGTAGAGGATAGGAAAGGCAGCAGAATACAACAGTTACTAATATGGCATTATGTAAAAATGTGGATGTGTAACCGATGTGATTCTGCAATCTGTATTTGGGATAAAAACGGGAGTTCATAACCCACTTGAATCTAATGTATGAAATATGATATGTCAAGAGCTTTGTAATGTTTTGAACAACAAATAAAAAAAAAGAAATTCAAATTTTAAAAAATAATAATAATTAGAGATTTATTCCACTCACTACATAACAAATTTACCATAGATGATCTTTTAGACTAAGTTTGATTCACCCTTTAACAGGAAACTCAGTCTCTACTTTCTGTTCATATTTCAAGTGCATATAACCTCCAGTTTCTCAGTTTTCCTACACACCAGGCAGCTCATGGCTTCAGGCTGAAAAGGTGAAGGGATCATGGCACAACTGGATGCTATTACACAAAATGGCCAGCGGGGGCAGTAGTTCCAAACTGGAAAGAAAAAAATATATATAAGATATCCTTAATCTTTTGTGTCCTAGAATTTGTTTGATCAAAGCACACGCTATTCATCAAGAGCAAATTTTAGATCCCTGGCATCCGGAGAGAGTTGGGAAACAAAAGTATGTTGTCACTGTTTTCCTTGAAGAGTTAACAGTGGTTAAAATACCAACTCTTATTTCAACTTCATGTATCCCACACTTCTGGACAAGATCAAGACCCTAGCCAGAATGATAATGTTGAAGTCCATCAAACTTTTCCTGGCTTATTGTAATGCAACTCTAAGTGACAAAATTTTATTTAAAAATTAAAAATTTCAAGAATAAATGCTAAACTGAACAGAATCCCGAGGAAGAATGGGTAAGCCAAAACTGTCCAGGGAAAACCAGGACATGATTGCCTGGTCAAAGGGAAGCACATTCCCAATGAGGGAGGGTACTGACAGTTTCACTGATGGCTCACAAGAGAAACAATTGGATTGCTGGCCTTACTCACCTACATTGGATCTCATTTGTCTTTAATTTTGACCATTCTGGTATATGAACCAGGATCTCATCATGGTCTTCATTTTATTTAACCAGCTTAATAATAAGATGCATATTAACATTTTTTAAAGATGATTTGTATGTACTCTTTTTAAAATTATGTGCTCAAGTCTGTTTTTATATTGGGTTGGGTTAAGTGTATATATTTTTATTATTGATTCATAGGAGTTATTTGTATATTTATAACTTGCTAGTTATAAATATCTTTTACTATTCTTGGGGGTTTGCTTGCTTGTTTGTTTGATTGTTTGTTTTGCCTCCACATGGCTTCTTTAGTGAATAAAAGCTCTTTAATGTGGTCCAATTCCTGTATAGGGATTCTTATTCCAAGGTCGTGAAGGTATTATCCTATATTATTATCTTAGGGCTTTTTATTTCTTTTGCCTTTTATACTTATATGTACAATCTACCTGGAATTGAGTCGTGGATCTAGTGAGAGAAAGAAATATAGTGAGTAAAATGTCTATATTTCCCATCCTGCTGTCTAGTTTTTTGTTTTGTTTTGTATTGTTTTGTTTGGGAGGGGTTTGTTTGTTTCAGAATCTCCTTATTCACCAAGTTTCAGTGGAGGTTCTATCATATAGCTGATAACTATATATTTGGACTTGTTTCTGTGCTCTGTTCTTTTCCACTAATCTGTCTCTGTGCTAAAGAAAAAAAAACCATCTATCTTGGTACTATAACTTATAATAAATTGGTTTCTGGTGGCAAAGCCTGTTCATTTTTTAACTTATTCTAAAAGACTGAGTAGGCAATTCTAGATTCTTTGTATTTCCATATAAATATTGAATCCGATTGTCAATTTTCACCCAAAACAAAATATAAAAAAGCTCTGTTCATATCGTGATTGGGATTACATTGGATTTTTGGATAAATTTGGGATATATCCACATCAGTATGAGTCATGAACATGGCCTATTCCTCTGTTCCATTAGATCCTCTTTAATTTCTCTCAGCAATCCTTTGTAATTGTCAGTGCAGACGTCCTGTTCATCTTTTAAATTTATTCCTACATATTTTAAGTTTTTCTTGATGCTATAGTAAATTCTATTTTAATTTTATTTTCTCATAGTTTGTTGCTATCAAATAGAAATATGATTGATATTTATATTCTGAACTTTTATCTGGCAACCTTGTGAAATTCACATATTTAGTCCAATAGCTTGTTTATACGTTCGTTTAGATTTTTTTATACACGTAACCCTGTAAGATGTGAATATGGCAGTTTACTTCTTTGTACATTTTATTCTTTTTAAGGGCCTCATATCATCAGCCATAACCTCCAGCACCATGTTGAGTAGAAATGGAGTGGTGGAGAAGTTCTTCCACAAGGGAAGATAGTCCCTATTTTGCCATCAAGCATGATATTACCTGAAAGGTTTCAGTAAATGCCGGCAACCAGATTTTAAAAGTCCCTTTCTATTTGCATTTTAGTGAGTTTTTTTTTTATTTGTTCTTTTGGTTATACATGACAGTAGAATGTATTTTGACATATCATATACACATGGAGTATAACTTCCTATTTTTGTGGTTGTACATGATGTGGAGTTACAGGATTCATTCTACTACTTTTCCCATTCTCACCCCCCTTCCCCTTCCCCCAACTCCACCCTGTGCAATCCATTGAACCTCCCTTTCCTCCTACCCACTCAAACCCCCCTAGCCTATTGTGAGTCAGCATCTGCATATCAGAGAGAATATTTGGCCTTTGATTTGGGTGCCTGGCTTATTTCTTTAGCATGATAGTCTCCAGTTCCATCCATTTACTGCAAAATGTCATTATTTCTTTCTTTTTATGGCTGAGTAATATTCCATTGTGCATATGTACCACATTTTATTTATTCATTCATCTGTTGAAGGGTACCTAGGTTGGTTCCATAGCTTAGCTTTTGTGAATTGAGTTGCTATAAATATTTATGTAGCCACATCACTATAGTAAGCTGATTTTAAGTCCTTTGGGTATATACTAAGGAGTGGGATAACTGAGTCAAATGATGGTTCCATTCCAGGTTTTCTGAGGAATCTTCATACTGCTTTCCAGAGTGATTGGACCAATTTTCAGTCCCACCAGCAATATATGAATATACCTTTTTCCCCACATCCTACTGAGATGTTTTTTAATCATAAACCTTATCAAATGTTTTTCTATATGTATTAAAGTAACCATGTGATTTATTTATTCTGCTAATTTGATATATTACATAGGTTTATTTTGAATTTTAAGTTAATTCTGCATTCCAGAAATAAACTTGACTTGGTTAAGATTTATCATCCTCTTTATAATTTCATTCAATTTCTAGAATTTTGTTTTGAATTTTTACTTCTATGTTTGTGAGAAAGATTAACTTATAATTGCCTTTTCTAAATGTCTTTTCAAATTTTATATTAAGAGTATACCTGATTACTAAAAAAATTGAAAAATAGATCTTGTTTTTTAATCTCTGAGACAGTTTGTGTAAGTTTGGTATTATTTCATTCTTAAATGTTTATAATAATTAATTGATAAAACCATATGGCTTGAATTTTCTTTCCTAAAAGGTTTTAGATGATAGATTCCAATAATTGAACACATATAGTACTATTTAATTTTTCTGCTTCTTATTCTCCAATTGGATAAGCTGTGTATTTCAAAGTATTTTTCTGTTCTACTTTAATTTATTGGTAGAAAATTTTCATAAGGTTCTCTCAAGATGTTTTTAGTATCTGTAAGATCTACAGTAAATACACATATATTCATATCTACAGTACAGTGATACTTCCTTTTTATTCCTACAACTGGTTGTGACTTCTCCTTGTCTATCTCTGCCTCTCCCATTTTTTTATCTATCTTGTCACAGAGATTAATTTATTTTATTAGTTTTTTTATTTGATTCCACATATGCTGGTAACAAATTCTCTTTGAAAATATCTTTATTTTATGATAACTTTAAAAGGATTTTTTTTTTTTTTTTGCAATTCTGGGAATTGAATCCAGGGCCTAGTACATGCTATGCAAGTGCTTTACTACTGAGCTACATCCCAGCTCTTAAACAGATATTTTTACGTCTACAGAATTCTACGTTTTTGATTATTTCATTACTAAGATGTTATTGCATTGAATTACAATTTTCAGTTCCTGTTTTGAGGTCAGCAGTCAGTCTTATTGTTGGTTCTTTGAAGGTATTATGTTTTATCATTCTCTGATTGCCTTTGGGAGCTTCTTCTTGGCATTTAAAAATATATATATGTGTGTATATATATATATATATATATATATACACACACACACATGTGTGTGTAAATTTATATATATAAAAAATTTTACATATAAAAGCTAGATATCCATATACAAATATATGTGTATATATGCACATATGTATCATTTTGTGTGTGTGTGTGTGTATATATATATATATATTTCTTTTTTTTTTTTTTTACTGTGCTATACCTGTTAGAGAAGGCTTCTAGAGCCTGCCACCTTCTTTGTAGAAACTAAGAAATTTGTTTTGCTTTATTTTAAATTGTTTTCGTTTTAAGAGTAGTAACTAATCAAATATTTTTCCTACATATGAGTTCAGGGAAAAATCAAGAGTGTTTATAATAATTACAGAAATAGAAATCAAAATAATGACTTTATTCCCAGTAAGGCTGAGTTTGAGAGAAATACTAACCTCGGGTTTCAAAGAGCTTTCTAACTTTCCACCTGAAGTTGGACATTGGAACAGCTTTCCTCAGTGGAGGATTTACATCTGCAAAGCAGGCGCTTTCCCTCAAATTGCTGCCTAACCCTGATAGTAAGGAAAGAGGGCAGTGACGCTGTAATCTAGAAGGGAGATAATATGTGCTCCTAGCTGAAATCAATAAACTTTGGGCAAATAAGCCACAGAAAAAGGAAAGACTCAAGTTATTCATGCTCAGTTCCTTCTCCTAGTCTCACCAATTAGAGAAATCACTTCCTCCCTAAAGCTAATGGACAGAATAGCTCCTCTCCCCTGGAGAGTTAAAATTCCCCCCACTCTGTGGAAATAAGCAATATGAGATAAGAATTTTTCCTAAATAAATAAAATATACACTAAGAAGCATTATTTTCCCTATCTAACCCCCAATCCAAAAGATCAGTGAAATTTTAGGGAAGTGCCTTGGACTATCTAGAATTTTCAGAAAATGTGCTTCAGCTTAAGAAAAACCTACACAAAAGTAGATATAAATATATTCCAATTTTGATTTAGAATTCATGGTTGTAGAGATAGCACAAAGACAAACTGTGAGAAAAGGAATCATGGGAAGTAAAAATGAGCTGAATCATGAAGAATAAAATAAATATTCAAAATCTCTCTGGGGGGTAATGGAAGGGTAAGAAGTAAACCTGTGCCATTCATAACTTTTTACTTATTTAGCCTTTTTTTAAATTTTTTAAGTGGTAGATGGATACAATACCTTTATTTTTATTTATTTTTTACGTGGTGCTGAGCACTGAACCCAGTGCCTCACACATGCTAGGCAAGCTCTCTGCACCAAGCTACAACCGAAGCCCTTATTTCTTTTACTTTTTTATTAGAGCATTATAGTCATACATTGCAATTGGGTTCATTTTGGCAAAATCATACATGCAAGGAATTTTATTACAATCCCCGCCCCCACCCCACTTTGCCTCCCCTCCTTCCTTCCCTGCTCTCCTTCCTTTACTGTTCTTCCTTTTACTCATTTATTTATTTTATTTTTGATGGGACTTTCTACATTTACATAAAATCCCTATGGTATATTCATACATTCATATGATGTAATTTTGTTAGATTCATTCTGGTTTTCCTCCCCTTTCCCATCTTCCCTCCCTATCTCTCGTTCTCTACCTTCTACTCTAATGATCTTCCCAATATCTTTGTACTATCTGATCCCCCACCACCCTCTTCTTTCCCTCATTTTGCTTTAGCTCCCACACATAAGAGAAAACATTTGACCATTGATTTGCTGACTCTGGTTTAGTTCACGTAGCATGGTGTTCTCCTTTCCCATTCATTTACCAGCAAATGCCATTATTTCATTCTTTATGACCGAGTAAAACCGCACTGTGTATTTATATACCAAATTTTCTTTTCTTTTTTCCAGAACCAGAAATTGAACCAGGGGCACTTAACCACTGAGCCACATCCTCAGCCCTTTTTATTTTTTATTTTGAAACAGGGTCTCACTAAGTTGCTTAGGGTACCACTAAGTTACTGAGGATGGCTTTGAACTTGCAATCCTCCTGCCTCAGCCTCCCAAACGTCTGGAATGCAGGCATTCGCCACCACACCCATCTATACCACATTTTCTTTTTTAAATTTTTATTAATTAATTTATTTTAATTAGGCATATATGACAGCAGAATACATTTAGATTCATTGTACACAATTGCAGCACAACTTTGCATTTCTCTGGTTGTATACAATGTAGCGTCGCACCATATGTGCAGTCATACATATACCTAGGGTAGTGATATCCATCTCATTCCCATCTTTTCTGACCCCATGCTACCCGCCCATCCCTCCCTCCCCTTTACTCCATCAAAGTTCCTCCATTTTTTTCATGCTCCCCCCACCCCCATTATGGATCAACATCCACTTATCAGAGAGAACATTTGGCCTTTGGATTAGCTTACTTCACTTAACAAGATATTCTCCAACTCCATCCATTTACCTGCAAATGCCATAATTTTATTCTCTTTCAATGTGTATGTATACCACAGTTTCTTTATCCATCATCTATTGAAGGGCATCTAGGTTGCTTCCACAGTTTAGCTATTTTGAATTGAGCTGCTATAAACATTGATGTGGCTGTGTTACTATAGTATGCCAATTTTAAGTCCTTATATAGACCAAAGAGTGGGATAGCTGGGTCAAATGGTGGTTCCATTCTAAGTTTTCGAAGGATCTTCATACTGCTTTCCAGATTGGTTGCACCAATTTGCAATCCCACCAGCAATGTATGAGTGTGCCTTTTTGCCCACATCCTTGCCAACATTTATTGTTATCTGTATTCTTGATAATAAAAAACAATCATGAATTTCATTTAGAAAAATAAGAGACCCAGAATAGCCAAGGCAAATTTTAGCAAGAGGAGTAAAGCAGGAGGCATCATAATACCAAATCTTAAACTATACTACAAAGCTATATTAACAAAAATGGCATGGTACTGGCACCAAAATAGACATGTAGCCCAATGATACAGAAGACACAGAGACAAAACCACATAAATACAGTTATCTCATCCTAGACAAAGGTGCCAAAAACATACATTGGAGAAAAGGTAGCCTTTTCTACAAATGGTGCTGGGAAAACTGGAAATCCATATGCAGCAAAATGAAAATAAACCTTTATCTCTCACCATGCACAAAACTCAACTCAAAGTGAATCAAGGACCTAGGAATTAGACCAGAGACCCTACACCTAATAGGGAAAAAAGTAGGCCCAAATCTTCATCACGTCTAATTTGGCCCCAACTTCCTTAACAGGACTCCTGAAGCACAAGATATAAAATCAAGAATTAATAAATGAGATGGATTCAAACTAAAAAGTTTCTTCTCAGCAAAAGAAACAATCAGTGAGGTGAAGAGAGAATCTACATTTTGGGAGCAAATTTTTACCACATGCACATCAGAGCATTAAACTCCAGGATATACAAAGAACTCAAAAACCTTAACACCAAAAAAAAAAAAAAAAAATCAATAAATGGGTTAAAGAGCTGAACAGACACTTCTCAAAAGAATATATACATTTGATCAACAATTATATGAAAAAAATGTTCAACATCTCTAGTAATTAAAGAAATGCAAATCAAATATACCACTTTTTCTTGATCCACTCATCTATTGATGGGTAACTGGGCTGATTCCATAATCTGGCTATTTTGAGTTGTATTGCCATGTGGCTGTATCACTATAGTATGCTGATTTTAGTTCTTTTGGATAAATACTAAGGAGTTTCACCATATGACCATGCTTCATACTTCTTAGCAGTAAGTAACATAATGACTGTGAATTAGATGGTCTCTAAGATTTCTTCTTCTCTAATAATCCATGCTCCATTAGTCATTTATAAACCATAGTGTGCCCTAGATTTGTATGAACTACACATTCCTTCTAAAAATCATGTTTTATGACTGAATTATGACTGAATTTTATGACTGAATTATGTTCCCACCAAATTCAAATGATGGCCAGACATGGTGGCACACACCTGTAATCCCAACAACTCAAGAGGCCGAGGCAGGAGGATCACAAGTTCAAGGCCAACCTCAGCAACTTAGCAAAGTCTTAAGCAACTTAGTGAGACCCTGTCTCAAAATAAAAGGGCTGGGCATGTAGCTCAGTGGTAAAGTGCCCCTGAGTCTAGAAAGAGAGAGAGAGAGAGAGAGAGAGAGAGAGAGAGAGAGAGAGAGAGAGAGAACCTATAAAAAAGTAATTAAGTTAAAAAGAGTGTACTAGGCTGAGCCTTACTCCAACCTAACAGTGTTCTTATAAGAAGAGGAGATTATGACATACAGATGCACACCAAGGATACATGTTCACCATGTGCCAAGGCACGAGGAAGGTGGTCATCTGCAAGCCAGGGAGAGAGGCCTCTAAGAGCCTATCCCTCAGGCACCTTGATCTTGGACTTTCAACTTCCAGAACGGTGAAAAATAAATGTCTATAGTATTTTGTTATGAAAGCTCTTATAAACTAATACAGAGGAGGACCTTTAAATTAAAACCTGATTAACCCAGACTATCTTGAGGCTGGTCATAACAGAGTGGCACAATAAAAAGAGCATATGCAACACTAAAAAGAGACCAGGAAAGTAAGATAGTCCTTACTGAATGCCTTAAGAGGCAGCAAAGGAGAAATCACATTGTATAACACACAGAAAAACATCGTCTAAAATTCCTCCTAATTCATTTCTTTCCCTAAAGCCCCGTATGTCCTGGCATCTGCCTACTATCTCTCCTTTTCTTTCTTTCTCTCCCTCAAAATAAAAAAATAAAAAACTCCTCCAAACTCATTTTTCTAGATATTTTATCCTTTCCCAATCTCCAAGTATCTTCCAATGCCTCTAAATTTAAACGCGTCTAGCCTTTTCCCAAGCTTTTATACCCATCTGCCATCAGCATAATGAAAACCAACTAGTGACGTCAAACAATCCTGAAAACCTTTCTCATTTAGAACCAGGGAAAAAAATGCAGACTTTTCAATTATGTGTAAGTTAATATCTCTATTTACCAAGGGTAAGATTGCATATGGAAAAAGGGCAGAAGTTAAGAAGAACAATCTTCCTTTATTTTTTATTTGCTCAAACTAGGATGCTTCCTTTGAGTATCCTTAATTCCTTTCCTCTGCATGGCACCAAGTCTGTTGGGTAAAGGAACCTGAGTCCTGTTCCATTCAAGATAACTCAACAGTGTTTGAAAAGTGAAAATTCCTGAAACCAGGCTTCATGAGGGATGACCACGTTAATTGTCAAAACAACAATCTTGTATTTTTTAGCTTTCGTTTAAAATATGCTCCTTTATAGTCACAAATGATCCTTGATTTGAGTGAATCAAAATAGTTGTTTGGATTTCATATAGAAAGAATTTTAAATAATTGAACAACAACCAAACTAAAGCAACATTGTAATTAAATTATTCAAAACTTGAGCAAGTTACTGGTTTAATAGAAAAACCCATGCTTTAATTTAGAAAACAGCAGGAAGTTCCTATAATGAAAATAGAATTTTGAAGAGCAAGCTGAATTCCCATGCATCCTTAGCAATGTTCGGTGTTTTACAGTTTTCCAAAGATGAGGTCACAATTCTAGGGCAGGCCCTGTACTCTTTCTGGATGCCAAAACGGAAGAGGATCAACAGCTAATTCCCTGCCAACTGAAATAAGAAATTAGTCTAATATTAACAAGTAATTTTGCTTATAGTAAGCTTTCCAATAAAAATAAAGATGGTTTACATAGGCAGAACCACCAAAACAAAGGCGTCCATTCAAGAGAAATCAGCAAGAACTTGAGCAGCTACTGAAACTATCAGCCAATTCCAGTAGAAACCATAAACAATATTTTTCATTTCTGAGAAATACATCTTATCTCAATGATTATTCATCAGGACACAAAGCCAAGCAGCTATCCAATATTCCATTTCATAAATGACCATACAGGGGGAATTCCAGTTAGAAACTTAGCCAAGAGACAAGTAATACCTGGTGCTAGCTGTCCTGCTAAGTACTTTAAACCATTGCAAGAGGAATTTGGGGTAATAAAAAGAGGGAGTCTATGCATCTGGAAAAGACTAAGCAAATCCTGGAGAGCTTAGTGATCTTGTGCATGGCTACCCAAGTTCTTGACTAAAGCAACAATCATTTCAGTTACCAGTGGGGCAGGAACCTAGGTGAATGTATGGAGAAATCTAAATCCACATCACCAGACCTCAGACTCCATAAGAACAGGGGTGTCTTGTTACTCATTCCCAAGGACTTAATGAGTAGACCTTCAAGATGTATTTGTTTAATTAAATTACATGAAGTCCAGTGCTATTTACCAAGGCTAAGATTATATATAGAAAAGTGCAGAAGTTAAAAAGAATAATCTTCCTTTATTTTTTTACTTGCTCAAACTGAGGTGCCTCCTTTGAGCATCCTTTATCCTTTCCTCTACGTGGTATCCTGTCTCTTGTATAAGGGGAGCCTGAGTTATATGTCTTCCTGCTCCCAGGCTGGCCTTATAAGAATTTAGTGTTTAAATGAATGAGTGAGTGATTCTTTAACTTTCCTTTTATTGGGCATTTCAGCTGTCTACTCCTGCAGAGAATCTGGTTGAAGTGACTGTGACTCAGGAATACTAAGAAAGAAAGCCCAATGCAGGAAATGGAGTGACAATAAGTACATAAAATGCAAATCCTATCTCCATCCAATAGAAATTTAAAATCTAAAATATATTCTGGGATCAATGAAAATGTAAAGGACAATAAAATAAAATCAGTAACAATAAAGTCTGCATCAGCATGGGATCCAAGCTCTGTGAGTTTTAGTATAAGGAGGAGTCATAAACCAGATCACAGATAGCAGTTTAAATTTTGAATGCAGAGCAAGTGACAAAAATAAGCAATGACAAAGGGGACATATAATCAAAGTGATGATAACCCTGCAACTAACTCTCACCCTATTCCAAGGGCCTCTGATTTTCATCTTTGTCTCCTGGATTTCCATCAAGTTAAGAAAAATATCATGAAATTTATTTTTTCATGTTTTTTGAGTTCACAGCTGTCAGGTGTTGTATGAATTCTGATAGTACCATAAGACCCTTAACCCCATTTTGTCAGTGAGGAAGTCAGCTCAGGGATAAGTCACTTGAACCCACATCCATCTGGCTCCAAAGCCCATACTCTAAATCACCAGATTGCCTGGTTACCAAGGTTGCTTGTTGACAGCTCAAGTCCAATGTAGCCAATCTCATATAATAACAGACCCCTAAGAGCCAAGAGATTGGTCCATCATGGGGTACTAACCTGTCGCCCTTCATTACTATATGTAAGGAAAGAGGATATTGACAATTGTCCTTCTTCACCAAATAGCTGTAAGATAAAAATGAAATAATATATGTATTTCCACCAACCTGATTATTACTAACTCCTTATTACCATGAGGGTGAAGGCAATGTGAGGGTTGGAAATATAAACAGTGACCCCTAATCTTAAGAAGATTCAGTCTAGCTAAGGAGGCCAGAAAGAGAGGATATCAGATGAATAACTGCTAAACAATTTGACAGAGCCAGCAAATGCTGTGCCCTCCCACTAAGAATTAGGGTGTGCTCTCAGCTTATCACCAGCAACTAGAACAAAGCCAGACATGTAATCAAACCTCTGTACATATTTACTAAATGAATAATAATGATGAATTAGTCAAGTCAGGCCTGAGTTAATGCACTTTGGCAGCAAAATACTATAAAAAACATTTTTTTAAATCTAAAAAAGAAGCTATTTTGTTATATTTGATATTATTTCCTATATATACTCTGAAAGTCTGGGTATAAATATTGTAAGATGAAAAATGGTATCATCTCATACTCTGAGAAAGCAACAGCAGCCACTTTTTCTTTGTCCTTCCCATATCTAATTATAGATTCAGAAAATTAAGACTGGAAAGGACCATGCAGATACTATGGTTATCCTTCATTATATATATTAGAAAACCCTGATCCCAAGAGATCAAGCAACTTCCCAAAGGGCTCTCTGGTGGCAAATGGAAGACTTGGATTCTGACGTCTATATCAGGACATTTTCCAAAGACTGCTTGGCCTCTCGTTGCTATTCTGCTGCCTGGTTACTGCCCAAACATACTCCCACATCTTTTTCTAGGGAGGCTGCATCATAGCTCTGATCAGCATCTTGAGGTTCTGGTGGATCCCACCCTCCTTTCTTCTGAGCACTGATGCCACATTACCCGGATGATTTCACAGCCTAGTTGCTGCCTTCATAGAATAGACAACTGCTGGTCTTGCTTCTGAACTTGACCTCTATTGTCTGTTCTCCCATGGAAACCGGCACTCTCACCTACACTGTATGCACATAGACACGTGTGCATGTGCAAACACACCCTCACACATTCCATGGTTTTCACCCAGCATCCCAACCCTAGTAACACTTGGCTCCACTGGTTCTAGTCTACCTTTACCTCCTTGCTTATTTCCACAATTTCTAGGTCAGCATGCTAACAAATTCAGTCATGCAACATCCCAAATGTTTTTTAAAGATCCAAAGAATAAGACTTTTTTTTTCAAAAAATATAGGGTAGACAAGATAATTTGAAACCCTCACACTAAAAATGCTAGATAAAAATATGAAAATCATCCTTTTGCATGCATAATGCATTAAAATGTTTAAATCATGAATGTGTGAACTTGAAAGATTGTGAGGTCAATTTTCTGAGTTCAAAAACATGAGTTCATTTCAAATAGGTAGGTACTGAAGCCACCTGTTACCTTGGTGCACCTGCTAGTGCTAGGTGACCAGGACAGAGAAGATGAACCACAAAGCCAAGAGCTTATACAGGTAGGATGTCAGATCACAACACTTCTGTGCCCCTGCTTACAGGTCATTATGCCTTAGTTTCAGAGAAAGTATCAAAGAGAAAAGTCATTAACATGGCAAGAGTCGTGGTAAGAAAACTTGACTGTGAGTGTAAGGGGGAGGGGTGGCTTCCCATTGTTACATCCACAGAAAACCCCAGCTTGTAAGTGCACTAGAAAACCACAAGTCAGGAATTTTTCTCTCAAAAGGCATCAGGAGCAGAGGATTCAATTCCTCTTAGGAGCACTGAACCTTTAACCCATCTCAACATCAGAAGACCACTATCTAAGATTTTATTTTAAAAGCAGATTAACTCACTGGAATGGATTAGATCTTCCAAGGTTACCTGAACCTATGGTAGATACCACATTTGGCCATAGTTGACCCTCCTTGACTTTTATAGAAAACACAGTCTCCAGAGGTAACAAGATCCCAAGCTGGAGTGGATTTTCCTAATTCCTTGATTTCTTGCCTTGCCCGTGGCAACTGTCATCTTGCATTCGAATTGCTGTCTCTCAGGGTTCTACACATCTCTTATAGACATGTTTACAATTTGAATTTTAAAAAATGAAATTACATTATGAGTGTGTATTTTATTTTAAATGTGTATGCTTGTGTATTAGAGAGAGAGAGAGAGAGAGAGAGAGAGAGAGAGAGAGAGTAATTAACGTGTGATAAAATAGAAGGAGCCAAGGAAAACAGGTGGTCTGGCTCCTTCCTGTTTCTGTTTTTCCTAGAAATCTGAACTGGGAAATAAATGTTATTTTTGATATGTGGTTCTAATCTCATTATCTTGAACTAGTGAACTTGTGTTTCTTTATTTGTTTTCCTTTTACTCTTTGAGAATTAGATGCATCCTCTATAAACTGTCAGAAAAAAATATATGATAGTAAATTGGAATATGTCTTAGTAAATTCTCCAGAGAAACAGACCAAACAGATATGTATATAGATATATGAAAGGGATTTTAGTAGGGGAATCGAAACATTAATATGGCATCTAACTCTCATGACAGGCCACCTGCAAGTTGGAAACCCTGGGATGGTGATAGGATCACTCAGTTCAAGTCCAAAGACCTCAGAACTAGTGATACCAAATGTCTGAGAACCTGGGGGCACTTATGTAAGTTCTGGAGTCTAAAGGACAAAGAGTCTGGCATTCTGATACCCAAGGCAGCAAAAGAAGGATTTATTCCAACTCCCAGAGGGAGAGACCAATTTACTTTCTATATTTATTCTATCTGGACCCCAGTGAATAGGATGGTGCCTACCCACACTGATTCTGGATCTCCCCCACTTTGTCTCTCAGACTCACATGCTGATCTCTTCTGGAAAACCCCTCATTCTAGTATTCTTTCATCCAGTCAAGTTGACACTTAAAATTAACAGTGGAAAATTCAATGGCATTTGTCTCTGCAAAAGGCCCTTACAGGGAAGCATGTGATGAGCACATAACGGGCCCCATGTGAGTCAGTGACCAGACCATGATGGACTCTTTGCTACATCCCAGTTGTCCATGCTCTGAGGGATTTAGTTTAATGAAATGGAATGAGAGGACACGAAGGACTAGTCCATTTTCATGCTCCATAGACACATTACTGGGCAGAAACTCCCAGGCTCCAGGTGTTGACAATGCCATCGCAAACTCTAAAACAAAGAGTAGAATTTCATATGCCAATTTTTAGATATATTGCCCATAAACAGCACCATATGCCACAGAATGTTTTTCCAAAACAGCATATTAGATTGTCTACCAACTACAAGAGATACATGTTCATGGAAGAAAATGTAGAACATGCACATTGTGCATATGAACAAATATGTAACAATGAATCCCACTGTTGTGTATAATTAAGCACCAATAAAAATATTTTAATAAAACAAAATTTGGAAAATACAGGAAAAAAATATAAAGGAAAAAATGTGTGACCTCATCTGCACAGAATGAGACTTACTTACGATTCCTGATTCCTGACATGCATGCTCACCATTATCCCCACAATGACATACTTATATTTGGTTTATTATTTATAATAATGTGATAATCTCTCATGAACACGCCACCTGAAACAAGAGCTCAAACTCTGACCACAAGTTCATAATCTTTTCCCAAATCACATTCCTGTCTCCTCCCAGCTCAGATGACTATCATTCTGAATTCAGCATCTAAGATTGCCTTAATTTTCTCTCTGTAACTTTTTCTTGCATCTATATATTTATGTGTTTGGGTGTCTGTATACATGCAAATACACACACACCTTGTTATTGATTAATTTCATGTGTCAACTTGACTGGGCCACAGGGTGTCCAGATATGTAGTCAAACATTATCCTATGTTTATGGGAGGATTTTTTAAATGAGATTAATATTTAATTTTTTTCCCTATACTAAGGATCACCCCCAGAGCCTCAGGCATGATAGGCAGGCACTCTACCACTGAGCTATGGCCCTAGCCAACAAATGTAAATCAATGGATGTGTAACTGATGTGATTCTGCAATCTGTATATGGGGTAAAAATGGGAGTTTATAACCCACTTGAATCAAAGTGTGAAATATGATATATCAAGAACTATGTAATGTTTTGAACAACCAACAATAAAAAATTTAAAAAAAAAACCGATTAACAATTTAAATTGGTGGACTTTGAGTAAAGAAGACTGACCTCTTATATTTAGTTTATTATTTATATAATGTGGGTGGGCTCATCCAACTGGTTGAAGGCCTGATTTGAACAAAAAGACTCTGCATATAGTGTGTGTGTGTGTGTGTGTGTGTGCACTTTTATCCTTCATAAATTGTTTGCAAAGATAGAATCATACAAAAATTACTGTTTGGAAAGAACGCTTTTCCATCCAGTAATATTATGGTTGACTTTCTATGTAACAAAGATAAATAATTTTAAACATCATTTTTGACAACTGGATAATAATTCATGATAATTATGGCATAATACATTTAACCAGTCTCAATCATTAGACCTTCATGTTACTACAATGTTTGCTGTAGTAAACACTGCCATGCTGGGGAAATTTTTTTCTGGCTAAAGTTGAACCAGGGTACTCATTGTTTACTTTTGCTTCTGTTTAACATCCTGGACTTGTCTGACTTTTGTCTGAAGATGAATTCCCCAGAAAAGAAGAGTCAAAGCATATGAACTTTCTTTGAAGTAATGATATGTGTCGCCAAGCTATATTTGTCTTTTCAGGTCTATAAATACAGGTTTCTACCTTCTGATACCTTCATAGTTTTCCATTGTGTAGGAATGTCATCATTTATTTAGTCAATGCAATGTGTAAGTGTTGACAATTTTTCTTTGCTATGATAAGCATGCTGTAAAAATCACTCTGGACTTGACTGATTATTTCCAAAGGAAGAATTCCTGAATGGAATTCCATCTGTTTCTCCCACAGGTGATGGCTCCAACAACAGTTTCTGCCACTAGGTCCACTCATACCCTCTAGCCATTCAACCCTCTGACCTACACCAGAGTAGTGGTCTCATCCCTCTTCCCTCAGCTTGGCTCTTCGGGACAGCAAAGAAAATATAAAGGAAAGACATTTAAATAACTGAACTTTAAAAAAAAAATCACACACCCATAATTTCTTTTTTGGTAATGCTGGGGATGGAATCTTGGGTCTCACACATACTAAGCAACTGCTCTACCACTAAGCTACTCCCCCAGCCCCTTTTACAACTTTTTAAATGTCCATGAAATGCTCTTCTTACTTACACTTTCTTGCAGGGTATTAACTATTTGCAAATCAGCTCATTTCTGGCTCTGGAGTGTCAACTTCTAGGGCTGCCTGTAGTACCCCAGGCTCTTCATGCCTTTTTTCCATATGGATCACCCGGAAAGGCAAGAGACTCTTGCACAGCCTCTGCCTGATGAGGTCTCTCCAGTGGTCCAGAGTAAGCAAGAGGCATCAAGGTGGAAGACAGTAGCTTCTTTCTAGAAAACAACTTTCAAAAAATAAGTCTCGGAAGTTTTTGTACTGCTTTCCTGTTCTGCTATTACTTTTGTTTATTTTATTTTGCTTTTAACTTTGATCTTGCCAGGATGAGAATGTTGCATTATCATTGCCTATTAACACAGGCTTGGGAAAAATTTTTTCTGGCTAAAATTGTACCAGAGTACTCACTGCTTATCTTTGCTTGTGTTTAACAGGGAGGCCATCAGAGGCAGGATATCTAACACACGAACTGCTGGTGTCTTTATAAAATCTTAATGTCTTCCTGTTATCCAGAAAGGCAAGGCAAATTGTTTTAAGTCGTATTATTCTGTTGCAGAAACCAAATGCTGTGTTGTTGCCTTAAAAAAAAAAAAAAAAGGCTAAATGTCTTTCCTCTATATTTCCTTTGCTCTCACCCCAAGCCAAGCTGAAGGAAGAGTATGAGGTGACTAGCCTTGCTTGGGTCAGAGAGTTGAAGGGGTGAGGCGGGAGAGGATCTGGTGGCAGAAGCTGTTGTCAAAGACAATCAGCTAAGAAAAATCTGCTACTCAGATGTCACCAGCTTAGAAGTTAAAAGAACCACATTCACATGAACTGAAGACCTTCATCTCCCATCTTCTTAAAATCTCTTCCAGTTATCTCATCCTACTAATGAATGAGTGTAGGGCCCAAAGATGACTCAGGCCTTATTATCATATTTTTTTAAAATTGTGACAAAAATCACATAGCATCAAAGTTAACCATTCTAACCATTTTAAAATTAAGTCCATTTGTATGATGCACCACCACCTTCATCCATAAAACTCTTTTGACTTTGCAAAGCAAAAACTCTGTTCCGCATAAATCATAACTTCCCCTTCCCTGTGCCTAGTGGCGTTTTCAGCCTGAGCAACTAAAGGGATGCGGGTACCCTAGACCCTGCTCTTATACTTATCGTTTGCCACTTGTCTTTTTTTTTTTTTAAGAGAGAGAGAATTTTTTTTAATATTTATTTTTTAGTTTTCGGTGGACACAACATCTTTATTTGTGTGTGGTGCTGAGTATCGAACCCAGCACCCCGTGCATGCCAGGCGAACACGCCACCACTTGAGCCACATCCCCAGCCCCAGCCACTTGTCTTTTAATGGCATCTCTTTTGGATTGACCACACTGTCTTCAATGCTTATTTTAACCTGTCGTTAGGAGGGGACAGGCATCATGAGTCACCTATGACTGCCAACTAGAGAAACCCAGTTTTAGAATTTTCCCAATACCTACTCCAGAAACCTGGTTCTTTTAATCCCCAACAGACAATGTTTACGATCATCTAAAGTGAGTATCTAACCCCTAAATTTACTTTAAAGTGAATAGACTATATACACATTCATGATGTAACTTGAATTTTAAAATGTAGATTGCAAATGCTGTAAACATGCCTGTAAGAGACTCATAGACCCGCAAGAGAGATCAATTTGCATGCAAAATGATGGTTGCCACTGGCAAGGCAAGGAATTAAGAAAATCCACTCCAGCTTGGGGTCTTGTTACCTCTGGATGCTGTGTTTTTTTGTAGAAGTTAAGGATGGTCAACTATGGAATGTGTATCTGCCATGGTTCAGGGAACCTGGAAGACCCAATCCATTCTAGTGAGTTAATCTGCTTTTAAAATAAAATCTTAGATCATGGTCACCCGATGGATGTGACATCAGGAAGACAAGGGAAATTCAAAATATTGAGAAGTTTACTGTCATCTCTTTAGTGCTTTCAGGTTTCAAGGTGCTTTTTCATATACAGCAAAATGTCCTTACACAGTGCTGCAAGGTTGTTATTATTATCCCAATTTTTAGAAATAAGGAAACCCAGTCTGAAAGAGAAAGGAATTTGATAACAGTCATGCAAATAGGTGGGGTGTCATCTCTCCAGTCCTCCCAGAGGAACAGGAAAAGGAGAGCTTCTTAAAATTATAGAGAATTCCAATTGACTTTTTAAAAAAATTTTTTTAGTTATACATGGACACAATGTCTTTATTTTGTTTATTTATTTTTATGTGGTGCTGAGGATCGAACCCAGTGCCTCACACATTCGAGGCAAGTGCTCTGCCACTGAGCCACAGCCTCAGCCCTCCAAATGACTTTTGTCATTCTTTCCTTAGAAAATAATTCTCAACATTCTAACCAGCACAGCTTTGGCTACTTTTTTTTTTTTTTAAGCTGGAAAAGATCCAATCTGAATTTCTCATTTTGATTTTTAGATACTTGAATTAATGCAATCCTAAAACTTGCTTGACTATTCCTGTTTTTTTCCCTGTTATTGTTTCATTATCTTATCATAATTGACTATTATATCTCCACCTCTATTCCTATGGGTAAGTATAGCTACTTGTTGGTCAGTCATAGAAAAAATGAATATTCTTTTCTCCTAAATGGTACCTGCTCCTCTCAGATTCTTACCAGCTCACCTACATCTTTTTGCTTTTCTAGCACAGCAATAAATATACGTACGAAGAAACACAGTGATAAAATCTCATTCTGTCCTTTTTTCTTCCAGATTTTTCTTTGGCTACCTTCTCTTTTTAGTGACCCGCTCCCCCTTTTCAGGTCTCAGAACCTCAACACAAATGGCTATTTCAGAGACAGTTTTCAAATTGCAGGAAAGGTTTTATCTCTTGCCCCTCCTCTGACGCACACTTAACCCTATGGATTCAACGTCAACCAACTTAACATGAAGAGTGTCTCTGGAGTCTCTCATAAGCTGGACCCTGGAGTCCCTGTGATGTTCGGTGTGTGCCAGTTCCTCAGCCACATGGTTTCTCTTCTCCTTCACAGGCACAGATGGTGTGCTCAGTGGGGGAGTAGTCGAACAGATGTGAGCAGCTATCTTCAGGTTGTGGGGGAGAGGCACGAGGCCTGTCCTCCCCGAGAGCATAATATGACCAGTTTCTACGTCCCCGCAGCCTTGCATGTAGCAGGGGGCAATCTCCTTCTTACTACAGCCGTATTTCAAATGTCATGGGGTTGTAGAATTCTACTGAGGTATGGGACAAGAAGACTTCCTTCTTGTTTCACGGCCGTCTCCCGCATTGACTTTGTAAGATGCTGCATGTGAGAAAGGGGCATTGGACCTTTGCAAATTCACGTAGAAATCTTCTGAGCACTTTCACACCAAACTATATTCAATTGTTTCAAATCTCAGTACTATTGAAGCTTTTGAAGTAGAATGCATTTTATTTTGCTGCCTTTCTTTCTTTCTTTCTTTCTTTCTTTCTTTCTTTCTTTCTTTCTTTCTTTCTTTCTTTCTTTCCTCTGTACCAGGGATTAAACCCAAGGGCACTAGACCCCTGAGCCACATCCCCAGCCCTATTTTGTGTTTTATTTAGAGACAGGGTCTCACTCAGTTGCTTAGCACCTCACTGTTGCTGAGGCTGGCTTTGAACTCCCCATCTTCCTGCCTCAGCCTCAGGAACCTGGCTATTTTGCTTCTTAATGAGTCATCTTACTTCTCTATACTTCAACAATAGGAAGAGTCCTCTTCCTAATCTTTCAGCCCCCTTCTCCTTCTGTTCCTCCAGCTCATTCCTTCTTTTCCAGATAATATCCTCATATTTATTTATTTATTTATTTATTTATTTATTTTTAGTCTTCAGAGCACTTTTCAATGTATTATCTGGTCTCGCTAAAGGCTATTGGGGAACACCTACCCACATATTCCACTGTAATGTGTAACCATAAACCACTTTATGTGATAAACTCTGTAGATAACTGATCTGTGCAAACTCTATTTTCTATTCCCTGTTCCTCCCCCCAGGTGTGGGCTGAAACCCCCACCGAGGATTAAATTTGTGACTTTGCTTTTCTTGCCTGCCAAACACTCAGTCCTTGCTATGAGCCTCCCATTCTCTTTGTGTTCCTGGTTCCTTGTTGATTAGCCCTTCCTTCCTCCGTAATAGGAGCTTTGGAGACAGGAAAAATAGTGGCTTCCTGTTCTGCTTGTTTATTATGTTTAATTAACTCCTCTGTGACAATCTCTACTTATTGGCCAGGATAACATTCGTATTTGAAAACTTGGTTTTCAAGTATGGTTGAATTCTAAAATATTTACCATATTAATTCTGGTTCTTGTAATTTATCCCATTAAAAAAATATATAAAAAGTTTTAAAAAGAGATTTATTTCTTACCCAGAAGGTAGCTCTGGAGTGTCAGTGGTTTGTGATACCCAGCCACAAAGGATGGTGAAGTTCCAACTATGGAGGTGAAAGGGCAGAGATACAGGTAGGTCTCTGCCTGTGTCTCTGATGCATCTGTATGTGTGATAAGCAAAAAGAGAAAACTAGGGTGGGCAAGTTAGATTTCAGACCATAATAAAGATGTCCCTCTTAACATACCATGAATCCTCATGCGCTGGGGACTCTGTTCATCCAGTATGTAACAGGATTGAAAGAGGTGAACAGCCAGTGCGTCCAGATATGCTGGCTTTACTGCTGTGTCTTGTCAGATGCTCATGCACAAGAGGAATATTCTAGAAGTGCCTTAGTGCAGGAGTCTTCTAGAAGGTGTTTTTTTCACTGGGAAAACAACCAAGGTCAAGGGCAGCAGGGAGTCAGATCAGTGCCACCTCATCCTGAAAGCAGCATCTAGGTCCACCAACCTTGAGTGCCCACTATTTCTGTTCTTCAAACATATTGGCCAGATTATTTTGGTTTTGATTATTGAAGGCCCAATTGAAAATGGCTTAAGGAAAAAGAAAATGAATTTATTAGATCAATGTGTGAAGATATAAGGGAGAGTTAGCTTCAGAAATTAGCTGGATTCAGGGATTCATCTCCTTCTCTCCATCTCTTAGTTCTGCTTTCTTCTGTTTGGGGTCCATCCTTATGTTTTTACCTCATGGTGGTAAGATGGCTGCCAGCAGTTGCCAGCCTTTATCCTCTCCTCTCATTAACTCCAATCAGAAGAACCTGCGTCTCTCAAGCATTTAAAGAAGAAGAAAAAGAAGAAGAAGAAGCTGGAATCGAGTCTGACATCTAACTTTTGTGGACTGGATCATGCTCAAACCCCTGCACTTGGCTGGGGAAAAGAGTATAGATACTGACTGGCCAGACCTGGATCACATACTCAATTTTGGAGCCATCCCTAAGCCACCTGGGCCAAGAGGAAGACAAAGGAAGATCTTTTAAGAAAATATGGGTTCTTTGCTGGGTATGGTGGCACACGCCTGTAATCCCAGTGGCTCAGGAAGCTAAGGCAGGAGGAGCGTGAGTTCAAAGCCAGCCTCAGCAACAGCAAGGTGCTAAGCAACTCAAGCAACTCAGTAAGACCCTTGTCTCTAAATAAAATGTAAAAAGGGGCTGGGAATGTGTCTAAATGGTTAAGTACCCCTGAATTCACTCCCCACTACAAAAAAAAAAAAAAGAAAGAAAAAAAAAAACAGAAAAACATGGGTTTTGTAACAAATTAAATGTAGGGGGTTCTATACCACACTAGCAAAACAATGTGCCCTGTGCCCAACTCACACCCACAGCTTCTCTATGGGGTAGAAGTGGAACAGTTTGCTCTGATGTAGGCAGACTTATTCCAGAACTTCTGAGACAGGTTTGAAATTCAACTTACCCAGTTAAGTTCTCCCCACCCTCTGCTGGTGGGAAAGCCCATTTCTGCCTACTTGTTCATGCACAACTTCTCCTCTTTAAATGCTATTCCTGTCATGTTGAGTGGGACTGCCGCCTCTCCTCAGTTTTAAAATCTTTTATACTTATGCAAGCATGAAAAAAGAAAAAAAGCTGGACCATGAATTTCTTTGGTGTGTGGGTGTGAGTGTTTGGGGAGGGGCAGAGATTGATAGTAATGATTTGAAAGTTCAAGGTTAGATACACTGTAGTAATCACATTCAGGACTTTGTCATCTGGAAATACCTGCCCTGGGCTTTTCAAATCTAAGCCAAGACTTCACACAAAAGTTCAAGGACAGCAAGAAAATTAAAATCTTCTTTTCCTCTTATATTCCAATTTTAATCTATAAAACATTTTGGGTAATGATATTTACGGTAGAACCAATTCCAAAGGAAAGACATTCCCATTCATATTCTCTCTCTCTCCTCTCTCTCTCTCTCTCTCTCTCTCTCTCTCTCTCTCCTGGGGATTGAACTCAGGGCCTCCTGAATGCTAGGTAACTGCTCAACTCCTGAGCTACATCCCCAGCTCCACAACTTGGCAATTTTGAAAAAGAAATATTATAAATAAATAATTTTTATTTTTAAAAAAATGGACACTAAAGATTCCAGATTGTGGTCCCAATGCCTCCATCCCTCCTGACTTTTCCCAATAGCCCTCATCCCACACCTTGCTATTCTCTCAGCCCTGTTATTCCTAATTGGGGCTTTTCCTACCTCTGACAAGATGTGACCACTTCACAGGCTTAGTCTGTTTTGTGCTGCCCACAGACTAGGTAATTTATAAACAATGGAAACTTATTTCTCTTGGATCTGGGGGTCGGGGAATCCAATCTCAAGGAGAGGGGCTTCTTGCTACGTTAATCCATGGAGGAAGGAAGAAAGTAAAGCAAAAGTAAAAGGGAGAAAAAGCAGAGAGGGAAGGGACCAAGCTCATTCTTTCCTCAGGAAATCATTCCTGCAATAAACTAACCCAATCCACACACAAGGAAAGAGCCCTTGTTACCTCCTCACCTCTTAAAGCCCCAGTTCTGTTGCACTGGGGATAAAGTTTCCAGTGTATGGATTTGGGGGGGACACATTGAAATCATAACACAGGCTGAGGAAAGGGGCACAGAGACTACAGCTATGTGCCCTTCTGTGGTGAAAGAGGCATCAATTTTCTTCATTCCTGGCAACCAAGAGTTTTAGGAATAATGACTTAGAAATCTTAGCCTTTTGTGCTACTATCTGATGTTTCCCCAGTGGGGTTCCTGGGCACCATCTGACACTATATACAAAGTGAGAGCTCTGTATGGTGATTTATACCCCAGGTGACTTGCATTCCCTTTTAGTGACACCCACCTTTATAACAAAATTTCTCTAGATCCTTTTTTCCTATCATCCCTCACCAAGATAGACCATTCGCCCCTGGGAAATATACCCAGGATTGCTGCCCACAGATCTCTTGTCAACACTCTCACCTTAGGGAAGGGCAGATTCTTGGAAGGAGAGGTTGGGCAGATGGGGTCTGGGAGGCAATGCTTATATCTTTCAGAATGGTGACTCAAAAAATATTTATTTGGAAATAAAAAATATATTTAGACAAAAATGTTGCTGTTATATAACTCCTTCCTTTAAATATGGTTGAAAGAATAGATCTTGAATAAGATCATATGTGCATCAAAATCAAGTTCTCTACCTAACAATTTACATGTAATCTAATTGTTTCTTATCAACCCAATCTACTTATATATGAACCAATTTGTAAGTCAATGGCATTATTGAAAGTCAGCTCTGGGTAGAACATGTTTGAGATTTTGAAGGAGGTATAGAGATGTACAGGAGAAGGTCCCTTCAAGAGCTTGGCAGTGGGAAAGAAAAGACATTGGGAAAAGATGTCATGCTCAGATTTTCAGATATCCTATTTGGAGCTTATTTTAAATGACTGGAGGATGCCCTTTTTTAAGGAGAAGATTCTGGAGAGTAATTGTGTACATAAACCTTTGCCCTAAATACTGATGTCACAACCCAAGAATAGTGTACATTCAGAGGTCAAAAGTTTACAGAAACATTCCCAGATAGCAGCACCAGATGTTACGGCTTTGAGCACTGGAGACAGTCTGCCTGCATCGCAGCCAGTGTGACCTCAAGTCAGCTTCGAACCTGGCTACGCATCTTTTCTATCCATGGTCTAACCTATATACATGAGCAGTCATCCTCACCATGGCAGGAGGATGTTACAACAACTTAACTAGATAAAGTAATAAGTGGAATGGACTTTACCTGTCGGAGAGCTAGGAGATCTATGGCGGTCATAGCACAGGATGAGAAGGATGAGAAGGTTTAGGGAAGGCATGCCAGTAAGAGGGTCAGCCCCAGAAAAGTTCCCAAAGTGAAAAGGCTCTAGCTCTGCTTAGGGCTCAGGAAGTGCCTATTTGAAGTGGGGTCTCTGAAAAGTAAAATTCTGATGAAAGTTCTGAAAGGAAGGGAACAAACCAGAAGGGGACTTGAATTACCTTTTTAAACTTTGAGCCCATGGTGAGAACTTATGAGAATATGGCAGTGAGACAAAAATTCTGCTCTTCAGGAGATGATATTTTAATGCAGGTTTGGATAACAGACTACAAGAGCTAAATAAATACATGAATAATTAAAAACATCTTAGATAGTGATAGGTATTAGAAAACCCATGGAATGGTCAAAAATAAGTTGAGCGGGGGGCTACTTTAGATAGGGTGATCAGAGGATCTGAGAAAAGGAGATAAGATGAAGTTAAAGCTCTGAAGGAACTTTGGGTTCAGAGTTGTGCCTATCCACAAGCATCTGAGGTGACCCGTCGGTGCAAGACCACACCTTTGGAGGTAGCTTCCCTTAGGCAGATGCTGAGAGAGCACTTTCCACCCTCTGCAAAGGTAGCCTGAATCACCCAGAAGAGTCAGGTGATAGCCTAGCCCATCGCTCTACTATAATTTTCGGCTTTCTTATCTGGGAAACAATAGAAATGGACCTGTTCTTTCAAGTTCCTTTGACTTCTAGCATTCCAAGATTCCTACTTCATGCTCCTTCCTATTTCATGTTCAGAACTGCAGAGACAATATCAGAATTATTGTGAAGGAGCAACTGGATACTTGGGCTATACTCAAGACTAGAACTGGGGTGATAGGACATATGATCACTAGGCTCAGGGCTCTGTGGTGAGGGGACAGCTGGTGCTCAGCATCTGTACTTCCACCTTCCAAATGCTGTCACATGCTCCAAAAGTTGGATTTATTTATTTATTTATTTTTTCTTTTCCTAATGGTATTTCCAGACTTCCTCACAATTAAGCTCTGGAAAGGCCTTAGGTTCTGCCAAGTAGATGCGCTTGGTGTAGATTTGGAAAGCTAAAGAGAGACAGGGCTATCTCCCTGCTGCTGGCCAGCCAGCACTGGTCTGGACAAACTGAGCCTTTCTGCAGGGACAGCTTCCCTGTGGCTAGGCCCTGGCAGGAGGGTGCTAAGAAGTGCAGCTTCCTGATCCCCGGGCTACAAGAGTGCAGGTTCCTAAATGCAGTCTTTGTAGCTCAGTTCAGCTTCCTCTCTTTCCTGACTGAAGCAGAGGGAGCAGCTGCTTAGGAGGCAGAACTGTTCTGAAAGGCTTTTCTTGAGCCCCCTCCAGCCCTTGCACAGATTTTCTAAGCCCCTTAATTCCCGTAGAGTCTCCACTGTAGAAGCTAGACGTCTCTTTCCTTCATGTAAGGCACTAACCTGTGTTCTGAAGAGAAAAAGCTACACAGGCGCAGTGGCTCATGCATATAATCCCAGGGGCTCAGGAGGCTGAGACAGGAGGATTGCGAGGGGACAACTTAGTGAGGCCCTAAGTAACTCAGTGAGACCACTAAATAAAATACTTTAAAAAAAGGGCTGGGGGATGTGGCTCAGTGGTTAAGTCCCCCTAGGTTCAATCCCTCCTACAAAAAACAAACAAACAAAAAACCCCAACTCTTTCAGACCATGGTTGTTAAAGTTTTAAATGTATCACTTATGTCTATTTCCAAATCAGCGTAAGGACCTTACTTCCTGAGAACCATAGCTTCCTGCGTGAAGGACCTCTCTCCCTCTTTCCACTCCAAAACTCTTAGGAATATATTGATCTTTGGCAAAACCATCCATAGGGTTCAGGGATATTTAGATTGAAACTATTTGCTCTGCATTCAGACATATTACTGGGCAGAGGGGTTGGCAACCAAGATTTATAGCATAAAATGAGAAATGCCACTGACTTACAAATAAACATCTGAGACATAAAATCCATTTGTAAAACCAAGGACCCATATTTGTACATAAAACTAGACCTTACAAGGACTATGAAGAATTGATTTTTTTCACCTCCTCTGTCTTTTTGCAAGACAACCATTGTATTTCCCTAACAGGAAAGTAGAGAGTCTGGACTGATCTTTTCTTTTTCTTCCGTCCTCCACCCCTCCCTCCCCACCCCCCTTTTCTTCTTTTGTAGTCTCCATTTTGTCTTAGTCTCTAAGGATTTTTTTAAAGTACAACTATAGAAAACTGACTTAAGATTTTCATGAAATTTTAAAATAAGTTTTTCATAAAACTTTAAAATATATACCAAATGAACTTCCTTTGTCCATTAAAGTCTCAGTCTTAAAAAAGATAATTGAAAAGAAAATTAGCAGCTAAAGCATGCCTGTTTAGACTCACCAGAGAATCATTTCAGAGGCATCCAAGCCAATACAGTTCATTCAGCCCTTTCACTTATACAAAAAATGATCTCTGAAGGTCATTTGTATTCAAATTAAGTGCATCTAAACCTATAGTATTATTTGCTCTAAAAAAAATCACCTCTTCACCCCCCTTTCCACATTTATGGATCCTCTAATGAAGAGGAGGACTCTTGGTTTCATAGTTAAATAGGACCAGGGCATTGAGAGAAAGGTTCTGATGGCAGGTAGCGTCCAGTCAAAAATTCAGGATACAGGAAATGAAGAGGAAGGAAAAGAAAAGAATAAGTGTCACTCAAAGATTGAATCTGAAAATCAGAGATTAGAGAAAGGGTCTGTGATACAGCCAAGTTTTCCCCATTTTGTGTATAGAAACAGTCACAAAACAGGTCTAATTAATGTTAATAATCCTCTTTATTTTCCCCATTATCTTCCTGAGTCCTTTCTTTAAATCTTTTTTGTTGTTTTTTATAAAACCAAAATTTCCTATTCCCTGCTTGCTTGAGACCCCTTCCATGCCTCTGAAGGCAGACCCAGAGTCTCAGATATCTTCCAACCAGATCATGGAAGATTACTGTCCTACTTTCCTTGCATTTTCCTCGTCTGTGTAAGAGCAATTCAATGGGTCAGCAAAGAATAGAGTTGGAAGCTTCTCCTTGCTCTAATGGAATAGGCTCACCAAAAGAGAATATTGTCCAGAAAGGAATGGCTGAGCAACTTGATTCTCCATTGGCCACTAGTTTCTGAATACTCTTTCCAACAGTCAAGGCTATTGTGCCTGGGAAGCACCCCCATACTCTTTTAGTCCACTATGGGGTGCACAAAGTAGAACAGGAATTCAGGAATCTACAATTACACTACCAGAGATTTGTTCCTACAGGCTCATGTATTTTTTTTGCAATTTCTCACTTGAAGCTGCCATTGGGCATTCTTCCACTGAATTTATTTCCTGAACAAAATGGTGCTTCTGTCTGGGAACCTACCTGAGAGAAGGGAGGTTGTGGGAAAGAATGAAGGGCACCTTTGAAAGAACAAGCTTTTTGGAAAGCCACAGGGATTGATGTACTGATATATAGAAAAGAAAATGGGAGGGGTTAGAGTTCACTTAAACACTTCAGTCCCTTGACAATAATTTCTTTATCTTTTGTTCTTTTCTTTTTTAATGGATGGCAAATGGGTTTGGGGAAAAAAATGTTGCACCCTTACGATTTCTATCTATGGCTACATTTTATCTAACTTTAATAAAAACATCAGCAAACAGAAGTAGGAATGTCCATGACACACTTCCTGACCTGTACAATCCTCATAATAAGTTTGTTTGCTGGCGGCTTCTGACTCAGGGACGATGAGGGGCAGGGGCCAGGAAGGGAAAGGGGAGGACAATGCCTCTTGAAGTAAACTCAGACAATTAAAATTCCACCCCAGGGGCGCCAAAATCAGGAAAAACTTCCATAGAACAAATAATCTTGGGCTGAGAAATCTTGACACAGCCTCTGAAGTCAAGGTCTTGAAAATTCAGATAGGAAAAGTTCTCGGCATGATTTCTTTTGGCACAAGTCTCAAAAATTGAAATCAAATGCTGCACAGTCAAGCAGCTTCTAAGCAATTTCAAATAAGCAAAGTCATAATTCATCTCTAGTCAAACAATGTGAGATTTTTAATAAGAGCAACAGGAAAAGTTCTAGAAGGAAAGAACACTCTTAACTTCCATTGTTCTGCAAACACTCCCTCTCAAGTGATTTTTTTCCCTTGCAGTGGCTGAGTGGGTGTCTGATGATCTGAACATGAAAAAAGGTAAACCATACTCTTTTATTCCAGTAATGGATAAGTGTGATAATTTCTTACATAATTCTGGATACATGATATGTAAATGTATTTGCTTGTGTGATGTAGCAGAATTTGTGCTCGACTAGCTTCCCACCCAAGTAACTGGAAAATATCCATGTGATGAGGGAATGCCCCTTGGGGCCCAGTCTTTTCTTGGCTTAGAGACTGGCTTGCAGGATGTACTGTGCAAATTATTTAACTTCTGTTTCACAAGCACATCTGCAAAATGGGATGGGGGCAGTGGTTCAGAAACTATATATGACTGAATGTTGTTGTGAAGGTACATAAACTCTTCCTAAAGGACTATGCTATCCATCAAAGTTTTGATACCCCTTCAATAATAATAACAACATCCATCACACCCAAGCATCTGTACTCGGATCCAATGATTCAGAGTTTGTTAAGATTTCTTCCATCTTTAAAAGTTTAAGAACTCCACACTAGGATCACAAGCACCTGTATTTTGAGGGAAAAATAAGGCTTAAAAAATTATATGTTTTTTTTCTTTTTAAAAATTTTTATTTGAAATAATTATAGATTCATAAGAAGTTACAAAGATGGTACAGAGAGGCCCTGTGTATTGTTCCACTAGCTTCCCCCAATTGAAATGTCTTATGTAATAGAACATTATGAAATTGAGGAAACTGATATGAGCACCATATTATTGACTAGATTTAGACTTTCCTGGGTCTAAAACAAGTTATTAAAACAGCTTGGACACAACTAGAGATAAACTTGAGTCATGTACATATTTATTCTTAAAAGTGGCATAGTGTAGGGAATTGAAACTTGCTGTCGTTAGAACTATATATTTTGGGTAAATTATTTAATGTTAATAAGCCTCAGTTTGTTCATCTATAAGATAAAAATAATATCACCAAGTTGTTACGAGGAAATATTTCTAGTCCAGTGAGAGCATATATGAGGAACCCCCAAATACTAGTTTTCTTCATTTCTTCACAAAACCTGACACTTTAGTTCCTAGAGTTTTGTAGGAGACACGTGCTCTCCTAATAATCATCTGGTTCTTGATTATAATTGTTATTATTTTCTTTAGGCTGGTCCTGTCTCTTATAGCCAACATCCTGTCAAAGGATTCCTTAAAAGACTTTTAGTGAGAAATCTCAACTCTGGGATGAGCTTAATGCCACTCCTCTCAGAAGCAGCCTTCTACCCCAGGAAAGTGACTTGAAAACCTCAGGACCAGCCTCTTCTGTGAAGCCATCCTCCCCGAAGCCATCTAGCTAATCTAGACTCTGTGTCCCCATGGCCTAGCACCCAAGCTGGAGTTGACAATTAAACTGTATGGTCCTCCCACTCATTTCCTTCCATGCCTGAGAGGTGGACCCTGGAATAATGGTAAGACCTTGACACTTGAGTCAGAAGGAGGGAATCAGTTCTTAATTGTGGGGTTTCTGCCCTCCTGACTACCTGCCACCTTGTGCAGGTACATGATTTGTGGTATTAGTCCTGAGGTAACTATAAAACTCATCTGGGCTTCTCCACCTAGTTTTTATTGTGTATCAGAATAATTTGTCTATTATAAGCCAACCGGGTAAGTGCCATCCTTCATTTTCTTTTTGGTACAGTGCCTGCCATTGCCTTAATGTTCAATTAATAAAATTGCAGTAATGACCCTCCTTCTGGCCCAGTCTTTTGGAAGCAATGTTGGGCAGACTCTGTGTCTGTAGTGGATTTCCTCAGAGCCTCGGTCCTCAGCAGAGGTCAGAGTATAATTGCAGCACTGTGGAGAGAGATCTTTGGACATGAGGATTATATGGGGGAGAAGCATACAGACCAGGGTGAGAAAAAGGGACGTTGGGTGGGGATAGGGGCAAACTAGGCTTAAGAATAGTCTGGAGGTTCTTGTGAAAATCTTCAACTTTGGTGTCAGACTGATATTTTATGCGAATATTGCCTCTTCCATTGACCAGCTATGTGCATTCCTTAAGCTTCCTTAGCCTTTCTTTTCTCACCTGTGAATGGGAATTCCTACCTCTACACTGTGAAAGCTGACAAAGATTTTTTTGCTTGATTAAACATTAGTCAGGTGCTGAATCATCTCCTGGGTCTATCTGTGCCCCTTTTATATAATCTAGTTTTAACAAGAACTCCTCACCCCTTCCTGAATATCATGATCACCCTCCATGTTTGATCAGGTTTAATCCTCCACCATCCTCCAGGTGACTTCTGGTCACCCTGACCTGTCTTCAGCAAGAATTCTGTTAGGTAATTTTAGCCAGAACCCATTCTTTCATACCACTTATATTTCCTCTTAGTAACTATCCATCCAGTGACTCCCACCCTGATCCTTGGCTATAAATTCCCACTTGTGGATGCTGTTTTCAAGAGTTGAGACCAACCTCCCCTGCTCCAAATTCCATTGCATTAGTCCCTATATTTATCACATTAGTCCTGAGGTCTCCATGAGGAAGCCTTTAACAAATGTCATTGAATATATTTTTTTCTTTAACAAGGCACAGTAAAACAAGGTGAGGGGGAGAGCGCCCAGGGCCTCAATAAATGAAAATTTCCTCCCTACCCCAGCCTTCTAGTAATATCCAAACACAATTTAACCTGAAGCTGTTCATCTATCCACAGTAGGCTACTGCGGGGCTACTACTGTGGATTCAGGTTTAGGGATTCTGTTCCAGCTGACCTTGAATGTTGGGTGTCAAATTTACCCCAGGGCACACGATATGAATAGCTGTAGGATGGAGTTATACTTAGCAAACCGCAAACCGGGAAGGTCACACCTAGGGCCCAAATGCTTCCTTCGGACTGCACACAGGTAACCAGGTGTGACACGAAGACCTCCGCCCTAGCAGGAAGGAGTTTTTTCTCTCCCGTGCTGCAGCGAAGGAGGGTGCTAGGGTTGACTCTATGCCAAAGGTGGCGTTTGGGGCTCTGAGCAAGAGAATGTCGCGGGAAGCCAGGACGTTCACAGGCGGGGCGAGGGGGTTGAAACCGAGGGGCGTCAGGCCCGGCTCCCGCGGCGCGGCGGCCGCCAGGTGGCACCAAGGGCCCGGGGCCTGGGCGCCTCCCGCGGGCGGCGCGGCGGGGCGGGGCGGGGCAGGAAGGGGTTAAGGAGCTGGCTGAGCCGCCGCCGCCGCGGCTCTTCGGGGAAACCCGGCGCGGGGCGCGGAGGAGGGAGCGGCCGCGGGCTGCGGGGCCCGGCCAATCGGGCGGCGGGCCCGGCGCGCGCGGAGCAGGCAACATGGAGGGAGGCGCGGCGCCCGGCCGCCCGTGACGCGCCGCTGTCCGGCCCGCTGGTCAGCGAGCCCGAGCCGCCCGCGGCCCCGCGGCGCGGAGATGAGCAGGTCCGTGGCGCTGCTGCTCTGCTTGCTGGGCTGCCACGTCTGGAAGGCGGTCACCAAGACGCTGCGGGAGCCCGGCGCCGGAGCTCAAGGTCGGTGGGCGGCGGCGGGTCCGGGGGCTTTGTGTCGCGCAGGGCCTGGCGCAGAGGCGGCGGCGGGAGGGTTCGGGGCTGCATTGTAGTGGCAGCGGCCCCCGCAGCCAGAGCGGTGCCGGAGTCGCGCGGCACCGCCGGGCCTGCAGTCCCGGCGCAGCGCTCCCGAGGGGGCGGCGCCGCCCGGGGACGCGGGGCCCGCCGGGCAGATGCTCCCCGGGGGCTGGGGCGGGCGGGGGTGCGGGTGGCACCAGCTGTTGTTGCTGCTGCTGCTGGTGGCTCGTCTGGATGCAACCGAACGTCCTTTCCTTTATGCGGTGATAGGGACACGCGGCTCCATCGCCTTCTCCGTGGAAGAAGGCGGCCCAGGGCTCGTCACCGCCGCTCCCCATTCCCGACTAGGGGCTTGGGTCCTAGAATCCCAGCTCAGAGGCTGCGCTCGGCCCTTTTGTTGTGGCGGGCAGCGGGTGGCCGCCGCTCCGGGGTGCCCCCTGCGCCCCAGGACCCGGAGGTCTGCAGCTGCTGCCTTCCACCAGCCTGCCGCAGTTGGGAAAGTTTCGGGGTTTTCTCCCTATCTGATGTCTTTCCCAGACCTTTAGGGATTTGCTCAGCGGCCTAGAAATCATCGAAGAGGAGAAAAATATTGGAACTGGGAGGCCCTAATCACTTAAAAAAAAAAATCATATCCTTTTCTGTGTGTCTCCAGCTCTTGCCTTTTGTCTAATCTTTGGCCTCTGCAAATCTGCTTTCCAGCCATAGGAGTAATGTGGTCGCCTCTGAGAATGGCTACAAGACTGTCTTTTGTTTTTTACATATAAATTTATCTGGGGGGAAACCCCGGAGCTTCCTTGGCATGTTTTAGTGGGGATAAAATCGAGTGCTTCTCTATTGCTGGCCTTTAGAAAAGGAGATTGAGGCCCTCGGATCAGCATCTGCATCCAGGCGCCTTTGGGCCTCTCAAGTCTCCAAAAGGTTCTTCCCTATGGCCATGAGACCCCCAAGATCGCTGGGGTGTGTGGCCTGCAAAGTTGGACCTGCACACTGAAGGAGGAGGAGGACTCCAAACCAGCGTTCTCTTGCTGGGACCCTGCCTTATCCTTTTTCTTCATGCTAACCCTTTCCTGGTGCCAGGACCAGAGAAGCCTGGACCTAATACTGTGACAGGGAGGGGAGGCTCTCTCCACAATCTGGGTTTAGTTTCTTACCTACATGTTGAATTAAAGGTTTTTGTATCCATCACTTGACTGTTCACTTGCTGGCATCTCTCAAATGCATTGCTCTTCTAGAGTTATGGTAGAAAATGACCATTATGATATGTGTATAAATTTAGCAATACATTATGGAAAGGGGGACATTGACAGGGTACAAAAAGGACCCATATGTCTTTCATGTAGGAAATGAATGCTTATGACATTAGATCATCAGCGTTGAATCGTAGCCTCTTTCATTTATACCCTACTGCTCTTTTGAATCAGCTATTTTAGTGAATATGATATTTTTGCCTCAATGAAGCCATTATTTTAAAGAGCAGGTTGGATTTTTGTCATCGGAAATAGTAATATATGGAAATATTGTTTGTGCACTTATAAAATTGAGAAATATGTGGCTCCAATTTCTTTTTTAAAAAGTCACCAAAAAACCTACTAGATTTTAGGTCTAAGATCATGCTTTACTGAATCCTTGCTGCTAAACCCTCAGAAATGGAAGATTCTGTGAAGTGGAGAGGAAAACAGTCAACCTGTGAGAATTTGCCTTGGCCGAATATCTTAGTATATGGTATGGCTTCAGTGGGATTCAGATGTTTTGGAATGTTCTTCCCCTTGGATTACTTCATTGACTTGTTAGTTAGAGTAAAGGTAAATTTTTTAAGGTGTTGAGCCCAAGAGCTATATCAGAAGTCAGGATCTCACCATCCATCTGAATTTGGGGCTAGTCATTATTCAGGGAATGGACAATTTCTCTTTTGACACATATGGTTGCTTTCAACCCACTGAGTTCTTCAAAGCATCTTGATATTTATCACTATGTTTTTCCCCCCAGTGCTGGGAATTGAATCCAGGGCCTTGCCAGTGCTAGGCAAGTACTCTACCACTGAGTCATTTTCCCAGCCCATCACTCTCTTCTAATAGTTTTAAAATGCATGTCTTCTCTGTTCCCCTGGATCTTGGACACTGCATTTTTCACAGAAGGTTGTTGATTGTTTTGCTCATAGTTGGGGCTCAGGTAGTGCTGAATGGATGAAAGGTTGGAGATGCTAATGTGTATACCAGAGTGCAACCTGAGATTATCATAGTTAGCATGCATTTTAAGAAGGAAAGTTCAATGTATTTTCTCCAAAACCTAATTTGTAAGACTTGTTTTTGTATTGTAGAAACAAACTTGAATTAGATTTAGAACAGGCGTTACACACACTTTGTATACCAACAGGGTTTAGAAATCACATAAGTCAAACTACTTAAAGATCTCAAATGTATAGAAACCATACACTCTAGTATTCCAACTAGATTCTTGGGACTAAATGATACCTTCTTTATTAAGTGAAAATTATAACATCTGGAGAAACCAACATCTGCCAAATTTCTTGGCATTACTTTGCTGTTTATATATTCAAGATAAAATTCAAGTTTTGGCTTTAGATTCTCTTACTGTAGCTGCTTTGAGTCAGCAAAGCTATTCCAATGCAGTGGTTAGTGGCCATGTGATTAATACCATTAATATGAAGAATATGATTGGGTGTTTTTATTAAGTGGCTAGACGAGTTGCTCTGAAGTGTTTACAGTGTCTTTTGTGGAAATTTTACAAAAAGTGTTATTCAAAAGTATTGACTAACTTTGACTTTCAGTATGTCTTACAAAGCTGCACAGAGAGAGCTTGATAGAGAGGGGCCTCTCCTTGAAGAGCAGTAAGCTGTGTAGATGTACTCTATAGGGATATGTTTTTGAAGCCCAACACTATTTACTTGCCAAAAGAAAGGTCAGTACTAGGTGAAAGACTTCATGCTCAGACTTCTATTTTTCCATCTTTATTTTGTTGCTATTATCTAGTTTGCAATAACGTGTAAACTTTTTGTTCCTACAGAAAAGCTACAGTCTGTCATAACATTTGAGTGAATGATTGGCTACCACTCTTTTCTCCAAGAGCTCTATTCTTTGCCAAACTCAAACTTCAATTATTAGACCACTGTGATCAGTTGAAAGACTGAAGCCATGAATGGAGGGCTTTTAGAAGGTCCAGCCAACAAGCGTGACTTAGGCTGACATTATATTAAGAGCAAAGAGCATGACTTTTTCTTTTTTCCTTGTGGTGCTAGAGATGGAACTCAGGGTCTCTTGCATGCTAGAAAAGCATTCTCCCACTGAGCTTCATGCCCAGCCCAAGAGCATGCCATCTAAACAAAAAACTTGCATCTTGGGAACCTGGAGAAGTTAGACTGACAGAGGCCACTGGGGCATCATTGAAAGCCAGATGTGACAACTCTATGCAGAAACAACTGCAACAACTAGGGGATTTCTGACAAAGTCTTGGAAATGACTTTATAGTTTGTTTGTTTGTTTGTGTTGAGACATGGTCTTACAATGTTGCCTAGGCTGACTTCACACTCCTGGGCTCAAGTAATCCTCCTGCCTCAACCTTCTGAGTAGCTGAAACTATAGGTGTGGGCTACTGTGCCCAGTTAATAAATTATATTTGTAATCCTACTTGTTCTGTAATACTTTGTAATTTATAGGCTACTAGCTTAAAATCCTAACCAAAGGTAGAAAAATCCTGAGTGAATTTCTTTTTCTTTCCTTTCTTTTCTTTTCTTTTTTTTCAGTACCAGGGATCCAAACCAGGGGCGTTTACTGAGCCACATCCACAGCTCTTTTTATGTTTTATTTTGAGACAGGGTCTCAATAAGATGCTTAGGTCCTTGCTAAATTGCTGAGGCTGGCTTTGAACTTTCAATCCTCCTGCCTCAGCATCCTGAGCTGCTGGGATTACAGGTGTATATTACTGCCCAGCTATGGAGTGAATTTCTAAACTAATAGCTGTCAAATGGCTTTCTGAGTTTCAATCAGCTCTTCTTTTTAATATTGGTATGTCTGTACATCTCTATAAATCAAACTCTAACAACTTTATCATTGTTGGCAAATACTAAGTAATTTTAGTAAGTACTAATTTACTAGTTTTAATAAAAAGCACATGGAATTCAGTTGGGCATCACACATGTATATTGGAAGGAAAACTTAGATAAACATTTCAGAGATTTAGATGAAAGGATTTGTGATGACAACCAGCTCGTGTACTTTTTGTGAAACATGTTTAGTGGAAATTTTTATACACACACAGTTTGATCAAGTTATAGAGAAATATTGTAAACAAATCATTTTCACTTGATTTTTACCAACTACTTCATGACTTGAACACCACAATTCTTATTAAATTATTTTGTTCCAGCAAATGTGGAACTGAATATATATTTTTTTAAATCAAGCTTTAAGTAGATCAGTTAAGTGTATGAAATAACTGTTTTTAAAAGCAATTCTACACTCTGACCCAATTCATGCCCTCTATTAAGAAACGCCTAATATTTTGAAACCCAAATTTGCAAATAGGCAAAATTTAAGGCAACTACCACTTTAGAAAGGGATTTCTGTCGCAACCCCTCGCCGGCAAGGGAAAACACGACACAGGATTCTTCTTTCAGCAGTTTATTCAGGCCTTGTTTCATGTATCATCTTCTAGTGACACCCCCCCCCCCCAGCGCCCAAGCACAGCCTAATAAAGCCTCCCGCATACCAATCCCAAGCTGCCACGTGGATCTCTCTCATAGGGTGGTAAGGGATTGCGCGCCAACTCTCCAAAAACAGGAGTTGTTTATCACAGGCCACAGTGGAAGCCGGCACCATCTTCTAATGGCGGCCACGATCTATAAGAATGGCTTACCACAGATTTCTAATAAGTTCTTTTAAAAAAGCAGTTTGGCCAACATGTTTTGAATGACTCCATCTTTCTGTGATCAAGTATTTGCCAGCTCCTCTTCCTCTTCGATTCAAGTCAGTCTGCCAACAATTGCTTTTTTTCTTTCATTTACCCCTCACAAAATATATGAACCCTTACAGATTACAGTAATTAGACCTTTCCATGTGGGGAGCTCCACCTTTGCCATCTCTTGCCTTTAGCTGGTATCTCTTTTATTTCTTTATATATATTCATAGACACTTTTAATTCAGAGTGCCAGGTTTACCTTAAACTTCTCATCCTGCACCCTTCTCTAGCCCAGCATATTTTCTTAATTGGACTCAAAATCTGGCTATCCCCTTAAATCCTGTCTCTGCCTTGCAGTCCATACAATCTATAATCTTACAAGTGCATTTACATAGCTTATTTTAGTGCCAGCAGGATCTTGCAGACCAGGTCTGTTTTCCTTGTTTCAAAGATGAAGAAGCCAGCCAAGAGAAGTAAATTGACCTAAGATAATGTACTGCCCAGGCACACAGAACCTGTGACAGGTAGAATAATGGCACCAAAGATGTCAGTGTCCTAATCCCCACAACCTTTTTTTTTTTTTTTTATGGGAAAGGGGTGGTTACTGGGGATTGAACTCAAGGGCACTTGACTCCTGAGCCACATCCCCAGACCTAGTTTATATATATATTTTTTAAATTCAGAGACAGGATCTCACTGTATTGCTTAATGCCTCACCTTTGCTGAGGCTGGCTTTGAACTCGAAATCCTCCTGTCTCAGCCTCCTGAGCCTCTGGGATTGCAGGTGTGGGCCATGGACCCGGCCCCATAACCTTTGAATATGTTACTTTACATGGTATAAGAGACTTTGCAGATATGATTCTGTTAAAGATGATGAGATGGGATGATTTCTTGTCAGGAGTGGTGAATAAATCATTACTTTGAACTGCAAAGTCCTAGGCAATAGACACCCACTTTGGGAATTTCTGGTGCAAGGGTACCAAGAAAACTGCCCACTCTGAACTACTTGTGTGGGTGGATCCAGTAGAATCAGGGATCTTTATAAAAGGAAGGCAGAGGGGTTAGAATCAGAGGATATGTGATGATGGAAGCAGAGGGTCAGAGTTAGAGATAAAGGATGTTACACCACCAGCTTTGAAGATGGAGGAAAGGTCCATGAGCCACCTTTAGAAGCTGGAACAGACCAGGAAACAGGTTCTCCCCTAAAGCCTCCAGAAAGCATAGTTTTGTGAACATTTTGAGATTAGCCCAGTGAAACTGATTTGGAACTTCTGATCTCCAGAATTGGAAGATAATAAAGTCAGATTGTTTTAAGCCACTAAAATTTTGGTAATATATTATTGTAGCAATTGGAAACTATATAGACCCAAACGCCTAACTACTATAAAAAGAGATAACAACTGTACTGCCTGGACTACTTTTTGGAATCAAGCTGCTAAAGATAACATTTGAAAAAAATGCATGGGGTTGTTGCATCTGTTTAGCAAAATTCTGCCAAACTGGAGCCATGACATGAATCCTTGGGGAGCACCTCAAGGGATTACCAAAATAAGTATTTTTCATTCAAACGAGATCAGAGGGCTGCAGTGTTTCTTTTCATAAGCAAGGTACATCAACTCGGCCATGTTCCTTCTAGAGTTTGGATTCACTTCTGCAGAGAGAAGTTGGTTGACTTTTGAACCCCCTGTCAAAAGATATTTTTAGAAAGCTTGCTTGCTTGGAAGCTTTGCTCGAATTTTTGTTGAAATATAACTCTTGTTAGCAAAACGAGTTAGAAGAAAGTGGTGATCAGATGTCACCACAAGCTCTCAGTGTCTTGAATTGTTAGGGGAAGCCCTGCCCTGCCCCCCCCCCCAACTTGAGTAGTCTCCCAGTTGTCTCAGAGGCTCAGAACACACCCAGTATTTATTCACTTCTCTTAGGCAACTGGGCCCCTCTAGCTCCAGGGCGGGCACCATTTAAACAATTGAAGGAGCCCCATGCTGGCAAGGGCAGGTGCAGTGTGTGAACCAAGGATAAGTCTCAACCCTGAGCCTGTTAGGGAACACAGGAAAAGAACAATCACTTGGTTTTTTCATTGAGAACAAAAGAATTAAGTTGAGTGTAGACAAGTGAGGGAGACAGGCTGACCCTGGGGCAGGTCCCCAAACAGCAGCTGAAGAGGTCCCTGGGGAATCAGTAGAGAGTGTGGAATTCCACCCTGTGTCCCTGGGAAGGAGAAGGATAGGGACCTGGCTTGGCATGAGTTTCCCACAAAGAAATAAATTCAAGAATGGAGAGAAGCTAGGACCTTCTTTACTTTGGGGCTTTGGCAAAAAGGTAAGTCAGTGGAGAAGGGAATCACCTGGTAGCTGAGTTCCTCGCATGTTGGAGTAGCATACATACCCCACCTACCCCAACCCTCATTCATGTCGACCTGAGCCCTTGTCTGCCTGAGTCTGTTCTTTTGACCCAGACTCTTTTTCACATTCTCTCTTTCCAAACACCCTTTTATCTAGTTTTCTTTCTTGCAGAGAAATGTTTGAGTAGTTCTCATTTACCCAGAGTATAAAGCATGAATTTGTAAGTCTAGCCTTTCCAGCTTCTCTTGGTCTTCCTCAAGCATGTGACTTCTCCCACCTTTACCTCCTGTTCTTCACTAGTTTAAATTATCTTCTCTGGTAGGATCCTCTTACCATTCTTGTACATCCTCACTTCCCTTCACCTACAGCCTTTTTCTGCTCTTAAGATCAGGTTCCCAATAGCATCTGCCCTATGAAGACAGAGTGCCAAACTACTTATTAAGCCAAAAAGAGGTGGCACATGATCAGGGGGAGGGGGTAGTATATTTTTGTGTAAGCTCATTTCAGAGTTTTTACCCTCTTACGTTTTATAGTCCAAGTAGAAAAATAAAAGAATACACTAACGTTCTTTTTATGTAATTACGCAAGATGAAACCTACCAAAGCTTGGGTGGCTGAAAGCTGCTATTGACTGTCAGTAGTGTTTATTTTTAGGCATTTCAAGGACTCACCCACAGTAAATACCAGGATGTTTTATTAAGGAGAGTATATATATGTGCAGCATGTCCGCCTGTGTTCCTAAAAGTGGTTAGATAGAAGAAGTCCTCTTGGTGACTGGATGTTCAAGCCACTGCAGCATAAATAGGGCAGTCCTGTGCTACAATGATTTCCAATTTCAGTTGGTGCCCAGAATAATAATTATGGAGACAATTAGGTTAAGCTCTCTCATATTGTATAATCTGTTTGGAAAGATAAGATTATCAAATGTAAATTTAATATATTCATCAAGTGTTTCGAACCCTTACTTTTACAGAAAATGTAAAAAGATATACTCAAATGTGAGAACTCCAAGATATTTTGGAATAGTGAGAAGTAGCAAATAGCACAGGAAAAGATGGCTTAGGACCAGATACTTTGCAAATGAGTACTGAGTATATGGAAGATTGTTTCATTTTATTATTTTGCTGGTCTTATTTTAAGCTGTACTGCAAAGGAATAGAGAAGTTTAATGAGGAAACACATAACTATTTCCAAGTCAAATGAACATTTTTATTTGTTTACACACACACACACACACACACACACAAGATTTAAGTAGTGATTGAATTTGAAGTGGGGGAAGGATTTCTAATTTTGACATGGCTGAATGAAAGACACTGAACGTTTTTATTAAAACTATCCTAAGTCTATAAGGTGATTCATACTGATAGACTTCTGATTTCAAAAATAGCAGTAGTTGCCCAGTCTCAATGGATGAGGGTCACTCTCTGCCACTTTATGCTGACAGTATTAGAGTGGCTCTTTTGCACCACTTAAGTCTCTCCTTTCAGAGAGGAAGGCCAAAATAGAATGTTTTCTAATGGAAATTTGTCTTAACAGAGAAGTAAAACCATGTATATTGGGTCTTAATATTTTATTATTAAATAAAATTTATTATTTCGTTGTTGATTAATAGTTATCATTCACTTTTAATGATATTCTGTTAGTAATTTGGATGAGGACTTGGTCAAGCCATGGATCATGCTTTCTTATGAAATAAAGTTAAGAAGGAGTTTGCAAAATTTAGATCCAAATAAAAAAGCTTCTGTGGGCAGTAACTCTGGCAGAAACAAAATTTCAGAATGGGACAGATTAACATTTCTTTTTTAATCAATGGGAAAAAGAGTTAGATCCTTTAGGTGACCAAAAGTTTCAAGGAAGGGCTGTTGTGACTTGATTACTCCAGCTTCCAGGGTGATCTTGGGTTGTCCTGATGAAGACATGGCTCTAGAAAGTTCATTAGGACATGATCCTACTGTGTTATGAGCTGTCCTGGCCGTCCTTGGAGGATTGTCATTGGTCCTAGGGAGCAGATTTGAGATTGCTGTTGACACTGCTGGACACATCCGATGAGAACATGTTTATCCTTACCACATTGTAATCCACTTGTGACTTTTGGTGAGGCGGGGTTGGATTGGCAGGCCTCTGTGCACAGAACCCTTCAACAGTAACCTCACTGTCCTTGGTCATCACAGGCTCAGCTCCAGAATAGCTGAACTGAGTTCAGTGGATGGAGAAGTCCAGGGAGTTTTTTTTTTTTTTTAAGGATAGCAGCTAAATGGGTAGTTTCAAAGTCTTGTTCATGAAACATGGACCAGTCCCAGAGAATATTTCGCTTTGAAGGAAAGAAGAATCAGGGAGACATGTAGGGAGCTTGAGATATTTTCAGGGCCCATACATTAGTTTTCTATTGAGGCCTTAACAAACTACCTCACATTTAGTGGTCCAGAACACCCATTATCATGGGATAGTTTTCATGGGACAGAAGCTGGGCACAGCATAGCTCAGAGTCTCTGCTGGGAGCTTCACAGGGCCAAAATCAAAGCTTCTGCTGGGCTTTGTTCTTTTCAGAGGCTCTGGGGAAGAATCTGCTTCCAAACTCATCCAAGTTGTCCACATCCAGTTACTTGCAGATGCAGGGCTGGGGTCCCTGTTGCTCTGCTGTCTGTCAGCCAGGAGCCTTTTTTAGTTCCACAAAGCCACCTACAGTCTGTCACCTTGTGGCTTCTGTCGCAAGCCAGCAGCAGCACATTTCATCCTCCCTGTGTCAGGTGGCTCTGGTTTGTTCATCTGCTCTGCCTCTGACCACAGCCAGAGAAAGTCCTTCACCTTTAAGGGCTCATGTGGTTAGATTGGACCTGCGGGATGATCCAGAGTAATCTCCCTATCTCCTGAAGCACTTCACTTTAATTACCGCTGTAGTCCCTTTTGCCATTTGACAGAATCCATTTCCCGAGACCAGGTACACAAGGTGTGCACATTCTGCTGCCACAGCCCTAGTGTAGTGGATGGGTCATGAATCTCCAGTGGACAGAGGCACCTGCCACTGGAGGTGTCGAGGAGGTGGAAGACTGCTCAGCATGTTCTCTCGGGAATTCTGGAAAAGAGTTCTGGGCAAGTGACTTCTTGCGCCTTTTGCCCCTAGACTTTAGAAACCTGGCGTGGGCACACAGAAGAAAAACACGAGGCAGTTTATGCAATATCAAAAGCTATTGTAAAGTACTGTATTCAAAGCCGAGTTTTGTATTTTGATTCTGAGAACTGAGGAGTAAATTTATTTAGATAATAAATATTTAAGTAGGATTTATTAAATATGTATTACGTGTTATTTAAATAATATTTAATAAATATTTATAATACCTCAGTTGCACTTAACATTACATCAGCGTAATAGAGACAAGGACTCTCCTGGACATGGAAAAAATAACAGTAGCAATTAGCTAATGTGATGGGTGCTTATCACTACACAGAGTAACTTGACAGATTATCTTATTTAATCTTCACATCAATCCTTTGAACTATAAATGTCATTCTGATTTTATAGAAGAAGAAGGTGGGGTTCAGAGAAGGTACATCCCTTTCACAAAGTCACACAGTAATGGGCATAATCCACTGTGTTACAGGAGGCCACCTAGCCTTTACCCTCCGACTATGTCATTTTATGAGTTTGAGGATAAAATTATAATTTCACAGTTTTTTTCTATTTATTGATTTATTTATTGTGGTCCTAGGGATGGTACCCAGGGCTTCACACATGGTATGCAAATGCTGTACCACTGAGCTACATCCCCAGCCCCAATTTCACATAATTTTAATCATCGTGGTATTCTACCAATATAAAATGGGGTTCTTAATTGTCCTGGTAATTTTTTAAAATTTTGATTTGTTATGTATGACAACAGAATGCATTACGGTTTGTATTACACATATAGAGCACAATTTTTCATATCTCTGGTTGTATACAAAGTAGAGTCACATCCTTCATGTCTTCTTATACGTACTTAGGGTAACGATGGTCATCCCGTTCCACTACCTTTCCTATCCTTATGCCCCTTCCCTTTCTCTCCTTCCCCTTTGTCCTGGTAATTTTTAAGAAGAAAGGCAAAAAAATACCCCCTTATGTGGTCCTTATTTACCATTGATCCACGGAGAGTGACCTTGAACAGTTATTTGCTGAGCATCTCCTAAGAGCCAAGTTTGGAACTTGGTGCTGTGTGGCATCCAGATTTGTAGAAGAGTTCATACAAAGAACTCTCAAGGGCTCTTAAGGGATGTTCAATAGAGCAGTGTGGGTTTAGGGCTATACCCAGCCAGGGTTCCGGGCATCAATTGGCTTGGGTGCAAAGTCCAGTAGTGTTAGAGAATCCTGGTCCGTGTTTGAGCTCACCATTGGCAAGTTGGAGGTTGAAAAGGATATGGTCCTGTGCAGAGCAGTCACTCAGGGATGACTGTTTGGGATTTATGAGATGCCTTTTTCTCTTTTGGCACAAGGGGAGGAGTTTAATTGCTCCAAAGTAAAATAAAATAAAATACCAGTATTTATTTAGTATTTTAACTTATTGTAAAAAATTGATCTTTTTCTCTATTTAAGAAAAACTCCCTGGTTTATTTTTGCTTATACGATAATCCAAAAAGTAATTTAAAAAATGATTGTTTTATGTGAATATAAGCATTATCCCCAACTTATGAAAATGTCATAAAAGAGAAGAAAAAAATTTTGCAGGGAGGGGCTGGGGTTGTGGCTCAGAGGTAGAGTGCTCGCCTACCATGCGTGAGGCACTGGGTTTGATCCTCAGTACCATATAAAAAAATAAAATAAAATAAAGATATTGTGTCCACCTATAGCTAAAAAATAAATATTAAAACAATTTTTTTTACAGGGAATACCCTCCACACCACTTAGATTCTGCAATCAACATTTTACTATACTTGCTTTATTACTTATCTATTCATGTATTCATTCCTTGTACCCATCTATTAATCATCTTACTTTTTGATATATTTTAAAGTATATCTCAGCCAAATACTTCAGAATGTATATCATTAATAAATGTTCAATATTTATTTTTCTCTTAGAAAAACTTCTAGACGAGGAAATACAATAATTATAAGTGTTAGCATATACATTCACCTGTGCAACACAAACCCTTGTCAAGATCTAGAATATTACCACCACTTATTCTCTATCCCAGCAAATCTTTGCCCCATTTCTTTAGGGTCAACTTCAGTTCTGATTTTTGTCTACCATAGTTTGTTGGTTTGTTTGTTTCTAGAACATGATATAAATGCAATCAAGACAGTATGTACTCTGGTGTGTTTTATTCACCATAACATTTGTTGAGGTCCACCCATGTTGTGGCTTATGTCAGTACAATAGTGTGTTTCTTTTTATTGCTTAATAGTTTTCTGTCATGTGGATACTCCAGTTCTCTACTGATGAACACTAAGGTTGGTTTTAGTTTTGGCTGTGAAAATTTTATACAATTCCTTTGTGCACATATTTTTCATTTCTCTGGAGAAGATACTTTGGAGTAGAATTTCTGGCGAATAGGGCGGGTGAATGTTCAGTTTCATAAGAAACTGAGAACATTTTACAAATTGTTTATATCTTTCTGTATTCCCATCAAAAAATGTGCATGATTTTCACTTCCTCTACCTTCTTATCAGTATTTGGCATTGTCTTTTTAATTTTGGCCATTTTTGAGGACAGCTATTTATATGTTTATACATATATTTTTTTTGTCAAAAATATATAGTACATGCATTTTACTTTCTACATATAAGTGACTGGAGTTTCTCAAAATTATTGAAGCATTTTTAGGAAACAAAATTGAAGTTTCTCTGCTCTGTTTATGTTTATTCTCAACAATATTTTAATGCAAACTTTTTCTTTGCTATTTTATTGGCCCCGTCACAGTTTCGAATTATCTCAGTGGCTATCCTGCCTGATCATGCAGAACCACTTCATCACGTACTTACTGGTAGCTGCTGTGGATTCATGATCAGATGCAGCCTGACAGGTGAGGGGACCCCCAACTGCCCAGTATGGGGTTCCCTCTGACTTGGCCACATGTTTTAGTCACCTGCTCAGTAGGCACACGCTGGGGCTGTCTGTGTCCCAGAAGGGGCTTTATGAAGACAGTGCCCAGTGTTGATACCATTAATTGAGTCACCATGTGACCAGGTTAAAGCTTGGTGAAACCTTGGCCTTTCAGAAGGAAGCTCATGTCATGTGCAGATTTGGTGGAGCTGAGCTGTTTTAGCCACTGGAAGTTTGAGATTGAGGGAGAAGTGGGTGTTGGTTCCTGTCTTGCAGTTCTATTTCTTCCTCCTGTGACCTTTCCTAACTTTTCTATTTCAGAGCCATCTACTCCATTTAAATTGTTTCCATTTAGAGAATGGTCCTGTGCAGGGGCAGTTCCCCTGTGGTATACACTGCAGCCCTTTTAGTAGAAATATTTTCACCAAGCCCTTTGTCTTTGGACTCTACATAGGCATATGGAATTTGTGGTATAAATAGCCCTTCTGTTGTTTATATTAAAATAGAGATTTTTTTTAAAAAAATGATTTTTTTTTCAATTTTAGGGCATTTCCTTGCTTTGATGCTCATGAGCTATGTTGCTCAGTCTCATTCCTCCTTGTGGAGCTCTATATTAGGAGTTTAATGTGTCAGAAATACTCTAGATATTGCTGATTGATCTATCATTGTTAGTATTTATCACATTTAAGGTGTGGTTATTCACAATTGTGAAAACAACAGTTTTAAATAAACCCAAGTCTGTTATTCCCAATATTAAATACAAAAGGGCCATATCTGCTCTTTAAGGATGGCATGAAAGAAATCACTTGTGTTAAATAGCATTTGATTTTTAAAATATTACCATCTAATCAGAGGTTGGAGGTGATGGGATTTGCGATGCCTCCTTTAGAACAAGGTCTTTCACTCTTCGCTGGGCGGGTCAAGCTCCTCTCTTTGTTACCTACCATCTGCTCTACATGTTTTTGCATGTGTGATAAGGCATATGGTTGAGGGATAGAAAAGTCAATGCATGCAACTGGTGAGCGTGGAGGACACGGTGTCTGCAGTCTGGCCAAGTTTGCAGCCCATCTGCCAGAGCACAGAGAGCCCTTTTAAAAAGCGACTTTGCTCTCCAGGCCCTGTGTGGAGAGCCCCTCTGTCCGTATTTTGTCCAAATGTTGCAAATATGGCTGCAGAAAATTAAGTCTCTCCTCCCCAGATGATTTTGATGGCCACCGTAGTTTTATGTATATATTTTCTTTCTTTTACCAAAAATGTAAAGACTACATAGCGAAATTAAGCTCAGAAATCTTTGTTCATTCGCCTCTTGGCAGAGCAAACTGTTTGAGGGGCTTTTTAATGCCCACTTTATATTTTCTTTAGAATTGATTCTTCTGCCAGAACTTAGATTTTTAGTTGGATTTAAAATTGATAAAAAAAAAAAAAACTCTCATTGTGTACTTTCTCCACTATTTTTTTGAAACTGTTTTCTTCACTGTCTTGAACCTCATTTGCCTTTTAAATTAAAAAAAAAAAATCATTGCCGATACCATTACAGTTTTTTCACTGTCTTCATTGAAATCTAGATGTCACATATAAATATTAAACCACAGGCATTCTAAATCAGTATGTGTTAAAGTGTTTTATAAATGCAAATTAAACAGGAGAAGGGAGTTCCTAGGTTTTGGACAAGGACTATTATTTATGAGCATGTGTTAGAGAAAAATGTTATTAATTGGGTGGGACTTCTCTCTACTCATATCTTTTCATTTCCAAACAGAGACTCTTAGAGTCCACAGGAGAAAGTCTTGAATTAAATACTTCTCAACTTTATCCTTTTGCTGACTGCTGCATGGCTGATGAGCCCTCTTTTCACCCATCCATTGGTCTGCTGAACAAAGAATCTACACTTTTCTTATTTTTCACCACTGAAATGTTGATATCATTATTATAAATGTGCATAGTCCTTGAGAGATTTTCAAATGCTTTCAGATCCATTATCTGTTTGGCTTTTCATAATCCTGAGAGGTATTCAGGAGAGATATTATTAAGAGATATTATTCCTTTTTATTTATTTTTTTTTCTGGAATGAGCTGAGATTCTGCATTTTATTTTATGTCATTAGTTTATTTAAAAACATATCTGACATGCTATAGGAGTGGAGTAGTTTGACCTATTTTTCAAAGAGATTGACCTCTTAAAACATAGCTGGAGGGCTGGCATGTACGAGGCCTTGGGTTTGATCCCCAGCACTACAAAATTAAAACATAGCTGGTTATTGTAGCCACAATCTGTGCCCTTTGGGAAGGTGAGGCTGGCAAATCACAAGTTATAGGCCATCCTGGGAAATTTAGTGAGATCCTATCTTTAAAAATTGAAGAGCACTGGGTATGTAGCTCAGTGATAAAGTACCCTGGGGTTCAATCCCCAGTACCGAAAAAAAAAAAAAAAAAAAAAAAAGGAACAGAAAATCCAGATTGAAAGTACACAGTTGTAGTGACACATACCTGTAATCCCAGTGACTTGGGAGGCTGAGACGGGAGGATTGTAAATTCAAGGCCATCCTCAGCAATTTAGTGAGACCCTGTCTCAAAATTAAAAAAAAAAAAAATAGAAAGGGCAGGGGATGTGGCTCAGTATAAAGCGCCCCTGGGTTCAATCTTTGGTGCCTGCCACACATACAAAAAAAAAAAAAAAAGAACACAGTCATCATAATTAGGAACCAACATTTGTTTCCCAGGGATTCCTGCATTGGCCTCCTGAACTAGAGGCTGTGAACTCCCCAATGCTGTGTCCCATCATGGTGCTGTAGAAAGCCCTAGGGAAGATAGAGATTGACAGCAGGAAAAAGGATCACACAAAGTGCTCGCTTTGCACAACCTTGCTGCCCTGCATGCTGAGACTGCATTTTAGCAAGTTCCCAAGGAGGTGCTGGTTTAAGGGTTCGACTTTGAGTACTGGGTGTCTGTGCTCAATAAATTCTGCCCTGAATGCACTTGTGATTCTCTACTTCAGAGTTGAAAAAGCAAGAGGCATCCAGTAGAAATTATCTCAGAATTTTGGTCTTTCCCCAGGCTTGCAATTATGGATTGTGATCCTCTCCTGGAGTACTGGGTGGCAGCGGCAGGGAGGCCAGCTCCCATTGGCAGGGTTGTCATGTTGTTGCCACATGTAAAGCCAGCTGTGCTGTTGGTGTTCTGAGCATATGTAAGGTGTGCAGGGCTAAGCTCTCATGTTCAGTAGGGTGGGTGCATTTTGGCTTTCCATATTTTCAATCAAGCATAGGTTCACTAGGGTGCCTGCATTCTGTGAAACATCTATATCAAATACAGGGCCTGGTAGAAATCTGGGGGGTCTGAAGGATCCAGGGATCAGACTGGTGGGCAAGATGCAGGTGGAGGAGGTGGGACTTGCCAGTTCTTACTGAGGTAGCTGAGCAGAGGTTTGCATCTGGGTTCCAGGTTGCAGGCTCTGAGGCCCTTCCTGAAGGTAAGCTAAAGGTGTGAGGGCTGAAGCAGAGAGGCTGAAGGAGCTGCCGTCAGCTGCACTGGGACTCAGGCAGGGAGGGCAATGCTGCTGTGGCCCTGCCTCGGTCTCATGGGCGTGGGCCGTGGAGACGTTAACCAGACACTGTTGTCCAAGAGTGAATTCAAACATGGAAACCCAGTTCCAATTCTTCCTCCTTGTCAATAGTATCACAATTGATCCTTGATGGTCTCCCTAGAGGAAGGAGCACTCTGGCCTGTACACTGCTTCCATTCTATCTCAGAATCTCAAGAGTGCTCTCCAAGCTGCACGTCTGCTACCCTTGACTCCTCATCTTCCAGGTGTGCTGCCAGATATCCATATTCTGGCTCCCATAGCAGCAGGTTCTTCACCTGGCCTGCTCCTCTCTACCACCCAGCGCCCGCGGTGCCAGTCAGCTTCTCTTCTCCATAATGTGCCTATTATTCCTTTTTATAGATGAAAAGCAGTGTGATTGACAGGCCTGTGGCGTACGTGGAGATGGTAGGCCCACACTCCTCTTCCTTTCTCCCCTTGGCTCATCTCTGTTGGTGGCCTAAGCACCCACACTGTTTCCATCTTGATTTCTGTGCAAAGACTTTCTGCTTGGAGCTACCCAGTTTCCTGGGAGCAGTCCCTGCAGCTTACCAAGCGTAGCTTACATGTTCACAGTGAAGCACTGGTGGTTACTTGGTTGGTATCAGCACTGGGCATGTGATGAACTAAGACCTAGTCCCTGCTTTTCAGGAACTAAAGCTCCCGTGGGGGTAGCAAAGATTAACATGGTCGGGGGCAAGGAGGGAGAAGGAGCCAAGTACTGTAGGTAGAAGCAAGACAGATGGTAGCAGAGCAGGGAAGAAGGACCAGGGCAGGCAAGGAGGGCTGCATAGGGAAGCTGCTTTCAAGCTGGGGGTGAAGGCAAAGAATGAATCATATAGAGAAAAGGGGATAAAAGCACTCTCTCCATCCAAGGGCCACTCTGCATTCATTTGTGTGAACTGTAGCTCTTAGGGGGGACAGTAGTCATACTATTCACAACCAAGATGCCTAAATTCATGAAGTATTTGAAAAAAGATTTTTATAAGTTTGTTTGATTTGCAAATCAATTGCTGGGCTGTGGCTTAGCAGTAGAGCACTCGCCTAGCACATGCGAGGCCCTGGGTTCGAGCCTCAGCACCATATAAATAAATAAATAAGGTATTGTGGCCAACTACAACTAAAAAGTAAATATTAAAAATAAACTATCAATTGCTGAACTTGGTGTCAACTCAGGTCTCATACCATGAGGGCATAATGAATAGTGAGTGTCATTCTAAGGCCGTGAATTAATTGCTGTGATCTATCTTTCTCTCTCAAAGCACTGTAAGTCCTTTTTCCCGTTTATTCTCCTTGGTCGATTAATCTTCAACCAGATATTCCAACATCAAAGGGTCTGGCCTTCCCAGCACAGCTCTCCCCAGCCCCAGCCTCCTTCGCTAATCTCATGCAATTTATTTAGAATGCAATTAGTTGTCTTTGTGACTGATCTCTTTTACTTTCTTTCCTCATTCTTGTTCTTGCTTTTTCAGTTAAGTCGGCTGAAAAGCATCCACATCACAGTAAGCAAAAGGGTACAGAAAGTTCAACCCATTTAAAGTAAATTTCAGCAAAGGAAGAAAGAGACCGTGAAAATTGTTGAATGAAGCCACTCGTGCCTGGGTCTTAGTTTATATTAGGGTTATCGAATGAGCAGTGTTTATCTTTCCAAGATGAGGAAGTTGATGTTCAGTACCTTAGTGGGAGCGATTTAGTTCTCAGTTGAAAAGGCACCTCCAGTGTCCTCATGGAACCCACCCAAGAGGAGATACCTCAGTGTGGCGAGTGGGCTCTCACAATCAGGATTAATTAGAGGTTTCTTTAATTCTCTTGCCTTGGCAGGAATTGAAAGGAAAGTAGCAGAGGGAACCTATATTTCAATGCTACTCATTTATTCACTTATTCACAGATATTTATTGAAGCCCTCCACTTATTTATCAGGCATTATAAAATAGACTAATGGTCCCTGCCTTTTTAATTTACAATTTATTGCATGCATCAACCATTCAGTTAGCAGGATTGCTGTTCCAGATGAAAAAAAAAAGTGTGCCTAGACTGGTTATCGAACACCTATCTAGAGGTGTATGACTATGGGCATGCAATTTTGTCCTGAGCTTTACACTGCACCTTCCTGTGTGGTTCTAATTACTTGTCACTTTTCTTGATAATGGTATAAGCGACTTCCTACTTTGCTGTGAAAACGCAGGTTTGCTAACAAGTCACTTAACGACTGTCATGAGAAAAGTAGAAATGTTACATACTCATATCTAACTGAATGTGAAAAATATTTTCCTTCCCCCCCCGTTATGTAAATTATTCAAAGCTGACCTAATTTGAGATGGTAGCATGAAGCCAAATTACTTTCAAAGGATAAAGAAAAGGGAAATAGCTCTGTTACTTTAGGAAAAAGTAAATAAAATAAAACAAATGTTATAAGATGAAATGTATTATGATGAAAGTAGTAGCAGATAACTTCCTGCAGCTCCTGGCCGGTTGTCCCCAGGTTGCCTCTGAGTAAGGGATAACAGTGCAGACCTTTGATAACTGCTCTTGTAACCACTGCTTCTCAAACGTCCTTGTGCATGTGGATCATCCAGGGATCCCGTTAAATGCTGGTTTGGATTCAGCTGGTGTGTTGTGGCCCCTGAGATGCTGCACCTCTTAACAAGCTCCCAAATGAATCATGATGGGGCTCCTCTGTGGACCAGGCTTTGAATAGCGAGGCTCTGCCTTACACGGCAGATCCTGAAGTGTAGAAATCCACAGACCCGTGGGACCCAGAACCCGCCTGTAGAATGTGACTCCCTTCATGTACCCTGTTTTGCATTTGCCACTCCTTTGGCCTTAGACTTTTAACTCCTCTGATTTTAGAAAGCTACCTAGGAAATTTCTTTCTCCCTTCATTCAAAGCCTTGCTGCAAGGGAGGGAGATGATTGAGACCATTAAAGGGGTTTGGTGGAACACAAAGACTTATTAGAAGGGATTCTACATCTTTTTTTTTCTAGGTAAGCATTCACTCAGTGACTTCATTCATACAATAAAAATATTATTATGTACATAATGAAAACACTCTGTAATAGTGATCTGAGTTGTGAACTTTGGTTTGATGACTTTTATTCTGCTTTTAGGCTACCTCCAGTCCTTTGGCCTATATTCCCTGTCCAGTGAAAGCTATTTTAAGGAGGAAGAGAAATATCGATGTTGTCCTGGTTCTAGTCTGTGCTTAGTATTGAACCACCCTTTTTCTTTTTAAATGGAGTGTAACTGTTATCAATTGCAAAGTTTGCACATTTTTATGTGTTTGTGTTAGTATGATTTCAGTATTAGGCAAATGGCATCTTGAGTAAGTCATTTAATGTGTGGTCTTGGGAGCCCCTTTAAAGAAGTGACAGTTGGCTGTTGTTACTCAGGGATGCAGAGTCCTTGATTTTCTTCCTTTCCCTCCCTCCCTCTCCCCTACCCCACACCCTGTCTGTCTGTCTGTCTGTCTCTCTCTCTCTCTCTCTCTCTCTCTCTCTCTCTCTCTCTAAGTAATAATGAAGAGCTAGATCTTTAAGCAGATGTAGTAAAAAGACTTGGGTTTGGGATCACACCCAGGTAACAGTGAAGCAGGCTCTGGCCATTGCCTCTGGCTGCTCAAGTCTTCTTTGTCCCTGCTTGATGTCTTCTTTGTCCCTATATAGAAGGTGGCTCAGGCACTGCTGAGGCAGCAGAATTCCCCAGTGACCTTTTAGTAATTTATCTCCTGGAGACTCTTAGCTGCCTGCAGAATCCCATAGGGCTGTAGAGAAGCCTTTAAAACAATCATCCGTGTGAGCACTTGTCTTTCTAGTTCACAGAGCTTTTATTTTTGGTTTGTGTTTTTGAATGAATTAAGTGAACTTGAGACCTGTAGTGCTGGGTGGCAGGAAACGCTCAGAGAGCAGGCATTCCCAGTAGGCTGCAGACCTCCTGGTCTGCCCTTGCTCCAGGGCATCTGGGTCCCATGAACTGGTAGAAGGGAAAGAAGCTGAGAAAAGGCACCCTGAGTGCTTGCTCCTGGCTTTCCAACTTTGATTCAGCAACTCTTCAGTCACTGTCACCCTGCTTATGACTCCATCTCTTCTTTTCATACAGACCTTGAGGCCTCTCTCACCCCAAAAACACACCTGTGAAACAGCCCCCTTGACCAGTACCACCTCAACTGTATTCCTTTGATTCCATTACCAGAAAAACTACTGTCTTCAGGCAGCCTCCCCACTGCTCACCCCCAGGTTTATGCCTTGCCTCTCTGCCATTTGTTCCCTGCACTCACCTTCTGCCAAATCCAGTAGCCTCGGTCTGCTGTCCTTCCCTTAAGCATTCTGTCCTGGCTTTTCTCCTCCTGCCAGAGCTGCCCCTTTCTTAGTTTCTTTGGGCCCTTCTCTTTCTCAGCTTCTCCTTTAGAAGAGGAGGTGGCCCAAGGGTCTGTCCCTGGCCTCCCAGAGCATCCTCTCTCCACTAGGGTTTCAGTTCCCAGCTGCCATCTGGATGGACTTCCACATCTGTCCCTGGTATGACCCTCGTGGCCACAAGCCTATGCTGTCACTGTTCCTTGGATGTCTCCTTGTGTGGCTCCAGTACTGTCTCTGGGCCCTGCTGCTCTTCCTGCCTGGAGCGCTTTGCTTGACTAAGTCAGGTTCGCTCTTAAGCATCAGGAGCCACCCTTTGGGGAAACCATCCCTGGTCCTCTTACCCTGGGTCTCTGTGTTTGCTGTTTAGTCAACAAATATTTATTGATGCTCAGTGTTCCAGTCCTGTTCCAGGTGCTGAGGGTATAGCAGAAAACCTGATGGGACACTACCCGCCCTACACTGCAGTTGTCTGTGCACATCTGGATGCCTCCGGCTCCCCAGGGCCACAGCTGCCTCTCACCCATGTGGTCCTCAGCATGGTTTGCTTGAAAGCAGATCCAATCTGGCCCATTTTCTTCCTCTCTCCCTTTTCTGTGTGTATCTTCTCCCTACCTCCCATAGGAACAAAAATCAGGAAATAGAACTTGATAATTACAAGATTGAACCCATCAAATTTCATCATCAGTTCTGTTTTCTACATAGCGTTTGTTTAAGTGTTTGGTGTGCAAGCATGATGCAAGGTGTGGGTTGAATGCTTCCTTTGTTCCATAGATGCTCAAGCTGGGGCCGGCAACAAAAGTTTCCTTTCTGCTCTGTTCAGGGCTGGAGAACATAGTTCTTGGAGAAAGTCACTGTTGAGAGAGAGTTTTCTGTTTATTCTTAGATAGTTCCTATGCCTGTGACTATCAGAGAATTTCATTGGGTAACAAGCACAGGATTTGCAGATGTTTTTAATTTTATAATATTATCATCCCTTTCTTCTGAAACAGAGTACCAAAGTCTCCAAAAACACAAGGCCACAAAACTAGTCAATTTATTTTGGGGCTTACTATGGGCAAGGTTGCCAAATAAAATATAAACTACCCAGTTTAATCTGCATTGCTGATAAGCTGTGAATTAATTATTCTATTTTATTTTATTTTATTTTTTGGTGCTGAGGATTGAACCTGGGACTTCCCACATGCTAAGTATATATTTGCTGCCACCAGTGTACATTCCCAGCCCAAATCAGTTTTCAGTGTAAGTATATCCTTAATATTGCTCAAGATTATTTTTATCACACTGAAAATTGAGTTGTCATTTTTCTGAAATTCCAAGGTCACAGGGTATTCTGCATTTTATTCCCTAAATCTGGCAACTTTTATTACTGGCAGGAGACAGTCACCCAACTTTGCCAACTTGTCCCAAAACTGGAGGAACAGTGAGCAGCTTCCCTCTTTCATTGCCCCTCCTTAGTGAAAGTTGGACTCTGTATTGTGACAAAGTTGCTCAGTGTGAAGGATGAAAACACAAATGTCAACCCAGGGTTGCATCTCTGGAGTTTCTTGCTTTTTAGAAATGGAAGCTTTCAGATGTGTAAATATATCCAGTTTAATTCAGCCATCATTTGTGGAGTTTTCCCTTTGTTAGGCAGGGTGAGGGAAACAGTGCCCACCTTCAAGACACCCCCAGTCTTTGGACCTTAGCTGGGGAGTGTCCTAAAGCAACACCCTGGGGACCTGCCTGAGATCCTGAGTCCCTTGGCCTGGGGCAGGGCCTGCACAGAAGAGGTCATTTTTTCAAAGTTTTTCCAGTGATTCTTTCTCCAGGGTGAAAACCCGCCGATTTTCAGCACTGTCCAATGTCTCACCCTCTGAGTGCCGGTGTGGAATATGAATAGTAAATGGCTGGACTTTTGCTCATAAGTTAAGCATGGGCAGATTAAAGCCCAGATTCCAGGTTCTTTTAGTAGTGACCCAAATGGTCAGAAACCCGTGTGTGCGCTGTCACATGTTTGAAATCATTGTTGAGTGTGGCTGGAGAGGGTCAGACGCAGCCTGCTAGAGCGCCTGAAATTCATGCTAAAATGGTGTGGAAACGACAGTCGTACATTTCTTTGTCAGTCGTCCTTGCTGCTGTGCAGTTTGCTGGGGTAATTTTAGCCATGTTAACCGAGGACAGTGAAAACGATGAGTGTGAAACTGAATGTAGTTAAGTGTCCTCGGATGCACGGATGCACGCCTATTGCAGTGACACCCTTAACTAAACAAGTGCTAGCACCAGGCTGCTAATTAGACCTTCTTCTGTGGGGGGTGCCACTAATTAGGTTAACAAATCTATCCTGTTGCTAAAAGTCCTGAAGCAGCTGCCAGGAGGTGTGGCCTACAGATGGCAGAGGGTTTGTAACCCCCAAGTTAATTGGTCTCCAGGTGTCCCTAAAGACCTCCTGCATCCCAGTGCTGGTTAAAGACACAGATTCCTAGATATTACCTCCTAGCTAGCAGATCAGGATATCTGGAATCAGTTATGACCCTGGGATTCCATGTGTGGGACCAAAAGCTTGGTCTAAGCAGCATTTTGGCAGCGGCAAACGCTGTATTGATACTGTGTTTTCTTCCAGTGGGACAGGGATAGAGGCTGGCCCTAGCAGATGAGCATGCAGGCTTCCCTTTGTGTGGAGCAATGGGGATCCAGCCTCTTTAACTTTGTTCAGGGTTCCTTTCCTCTGCAATAGGCCTGGGGAATGTCATGGGCTTCTTCAGAAGTCCCAGGTTCCTCTGCAGGGTTATCTCCAGGCCTGTGCACTAGCTGATGATAACTTTGCATATCTGGTCTGAGTGAGGTGTTGGAATGAATGGTTAGTGAAATGATCTCTCTTTTCCCTCTTTGATATATTCTTCCTGTTGTTTTGAAGGAAGATTTATTTTATTTTTTACCTTGAGTAGTCTTCTATATTAAACTGATAAGTACAGAGGGTTCCAACTTCTAGTTATTCAACATATGATTTTCCAGCTTTTATGATGGTGCAGAAGCTCTCTACAGTCAGTAAGAATTTTACTTCAAGTTATGCATCTTGACCTTTCCTCAGACTAGCGATATGCAGTAGGACACTCTTGCAGTACCTGACTATAGACTGATATGTACTGAGCATGGTTAAGGTGGGCTGGGCTGAAAGATGATATTCTGTAGATTAGGTGTGTACTAAAAGCATTTTCTTTATGATGTTTTCCACTTATGGGCTTATCAGGACATAATCCCAAGTTGAAGAGCATTTGTAATTCTGTATACCTTATCAAAACTCTTCATTGCGTAATAGTTAAATCTACAACAATGACTATTGCCAGCAATTGAAAAAAAAGTATAAGAAACTCTTACATAACATTTTGAAAATTCATATTATGGACGCTCTTTATTTTATACTTTCCCTTATTTGGACTTTGTAGTGATTTACAAAGAATGGCTCTACGGTGTATTCTGCGGTCAATTGAAAATAAGAGTTACTGTGCAAATTAGTATCAGACCAGCAGTTCAGTTTTGATATAACTAGGTATCAGTAAACATTTTCTATCTCTTCCAGGTATTATGTCACCTGAAAAGTTAAAGATTACTAACATAAAGAAAATTTCCAAATGTGAAAGCATTATGCTTTATTTTTGAAGGATTTTAATGACATTGAAATGTTGATACAGTATGAATTAGAATTCATCCTTCCCTTCTGCATCTCACACTCCCTTGTTATTATAGACTAGTTATCTCAGTTGTCATCAGAGTGACATTCTCTTAGCACTCAGTACAACCTCCCTATATCACCTGGTAGGTACCCTTGCTGTTCAGCTCTTAGATTCTCTAAATATACCCACCAAGAATTACAGGATTGTTTGCTCTAAATCTGTTGTCCAAACTGAATACCCATTTATCACATTCATCCAAGTGTACACAAGTCTGTAAGGGACAAGGTAGAGTATGTTCCAAGTCCTGGCCATTCTCCTGTTGGAGGTACACCCAGAGTGCCTAAACATCTCATGCATATGGTTTAATGGTTGCTAGGACTTGAGGTCTGAAAGCGATGGTGAGGATGGACACTTAACATAGACAGTGGAGACTGTAGGGATTGTGGCATCGTGGGTTCAGCATTTACAGTTTGATTATTTAGACTGAACCCAAAGTTCTGTAACACATAGGACTTTATAATTTTATTGAGGCAGACATTTCAGTTTGGTGGGACAGGAAATGGGAAAGAAGCGTCATCGCTTTGAGAGCCTTGACACTCTTGTGTCCACATCATAGGGCCTCTGTCCTACCTAGCCTTTGTATAGACAGTATGCCTGGGCATAAGCCACCACAAGAATCCGCTGGTCCTCTTTTCTAGAAATTAACTCTGGATACCTATGAGTACATACTGATCCAAGTAAGTGATTGAGTGAATGAACATGGAAGAAGAGACAAGCCTCCTTTGAGGAAGAATTCCAAATATTTGACGTTTACAATCTGCTCTCAAAGATGGGAGAGCAAAACTCCACCTTAGGTATGGGCTATGCATAGTGACTTTCTTCCAAAAAGGACAGTATGGAAAATGAGTGTGAATTTTGCAGTGGAGAAACCTGACAAATACTGCCTCAGACAGGTGACCCAGGGCAACATCCTTGGTGGTAAGTCAAGTTGATAGGGTGTACCCTTGGTGCAATGAGCTGTGGATGGCAGGTTACCTCTGTTGTCTATATACACAGATCCCATGACCCTAGTCAGATCATTAGAAAAAAATGAAAGGAGAACCCAAATTGAGGGTATTCTGCAAAATACCTGACCCCTACTCCTCCAAACCAAGGTCGTGGAAAATTGAGAAACCCTCACACCCAAGGGGAGCTTAAGGAGACTCGATGGCAAGATGTAGTATGGCATCTCAGATGGGATGCTGGAACAAAAAAAGGACATTAGGGGAAAACTAAGGAAATCTGAGTAAAGCATAGCTCCAGTTAATCATAAGAAATCAATTTCCATTCATTAATTATAACAACCAGGGGCTGGTGTTGTGGCTCAGCGGTAGAGCGCTCGCCTAGCACGTGCGAGGCCCTGAGTTCCATCCTCAGCACCACAAAAAATAAATAAAGACATAAATATATATAAACAACCAGGTGAGAGGTATTCAGGAACTCTTGGTTTTATGTCTGCAAATCACAAACCATTCTAAAATTAAAAGGTCATTTAAAAAATAAAATAATCCTGAAAAGGAAGTTAACTATCAGTTCAGGAGGTGGAAATGAAGAGATTTTAGATGATGAAGTGTGTTAAGCTAAAAATAAAAACTTTACAGGAGAAAATATATGCCACATTTGAAATTGGGGATTTTTTCTTTTTAGCACTTCCATTTCCTTAAACATTTTACAAAGATTTTTTTATTAATAGGAACAACACCTCATACCATTAGAATGTATTCCTCAAAAATTGTCATTGGTTTTCTTTGATTTCAGGTTAAAAAATGTAAAAAAAAAAAAATATATATATATATATATATATATATATATATATATATATATATATATATATATATTATTCATACATACATATACATACATACTAGGTGTCTTGTGAAATTATTCATGTACAGGTATCAACAAGTATATTAAAGACAGAAGGTGTCAAAACAGATCATTAGTCATGACAGCAGAAGCAAATGCAGTAACATAATTAATGATTTTGATGATTGCTGTTTCCTTTATTAATTGGCATAATTTTTTAGTTTGACATGCACCTAACATGTATTATTTATGTTTATACCTGTGGTGTATGAGTTTTCCTCAACTACTCCAGGTCTGGATTAGAACAAGATGACATTCCGCTAATGTTTTCAAGAATTTTAAGCATATAAAACTATTAATGTTTCCTCTCTATTAAATTCATTTTTCAAATATGTGAAATCCAGATGAGTACCTTCTTTCTGGATCTCTGGAACTTTGGTGCAGATTGAGATCATACTCCTCTGAATCAGACCTCAGGATTAATTCCAAAGTGAATATTCCAATAAAGGCATTTAATTGGGATGTTTATGTGGTACACTTGTAAAGAAGAGTGTTTCATTTTGTTTTATAAATAGAAGTTTATTTATTTTAAACTGTAATAGTTGAGCCATAACAATCCTGAAAGGACGGTGGTTTTTTCCCCCCTACTGTTAATTTAAAGAGGTGGGGGTCACTTATTTGTTTTTATGTTTTCCAAAGATCTTTGATATATTTAAACTAAAGATGCTCTTTGCATGCTCTATTGAGTTTAAGCCATCAAAAAGGGATCTGGGGACACAGGCTATAGTTTAGGAATACTAGGACAATTTAAGGTTCTAGTATTAAGCTATGTGGCAAACATCATTCACTTATATTTTTTCCTTAGGAATCCATCCACCAATTATTCCTACCTCTGACTCTTGAAACGTAAATCTGAATTATTTAATATAAAGACTATAGCTAATGTGATTGAAGGAAACATAGTATAACAGATAACTTTAGGTTCCAGTAAGAAAAGAAAAGTGAACAGTCAGTATTTATTGTGTTGGATGCGTAACATGCGGGTTTTTCATTTAAGTGCTAATAAAAAATCTATACCTTCCCTCATTCCTTGCCAACAGCACCCAGTTGTACTCAGGTGTCTCATGGGTGGGTGCAGCCTCAGGACTTGGGTCACTCTGGTGGGGGGGGGGTGTTCTGACTGCTGGGGGCTTCTGGAAAGATTGGCTTCCTGAGAAGGTGCAGGCATTGTGAACAGAGGCAACCGAGTCTACCCCCTTCTTTCCCCTGGGACACTGCTGTTACTTTTGACTGGGGAGTAGCAAAAAGACAACATGCTGAGGATGAGTCAGTGAACCACCAGAAAGAACCTGAGTTTTGGATGGTGCCATTGAGCAGCTGAACCTGACCAGCGACTGCTGCCCCAGACTTCTACTTCTTTAAGAAAAAGAAACCCCTATCCACTTAAATCTCTTGCTTAGCGGGTTTTCTACTCCTTGAAAAGTTCTAAGTGTGAGAGCAGGAAGACATTCAGAGGTGGAGCCACATCCCAAGGGTCTCACAACTCCCACCTGGAGCTCTGGGCACTTGCCTGCTCATGAATGCCTATCCTCAAAGATGGGACTTTAGCCTTTCTTTATGATGGGTTTACTTGAGCAAACCTGATAATAAATGTAGCTGTTTCCAGAGTGAGCATGTCAGCCTCATGGAATTCCTCTAGGAACTTGAACTCTCCTGTCCAGGGCTACAGCTTCAGTTTACACAAATAATTGATATTCTGATGACACACTAAGTTCATCTGCTGGAGTTGCTGTAACAAAAGACCCCATACTGGGTGGCTTAAGCAGCAGAAGCTTATTTCTCACAGTTCTGGATTTTGGAATCTAAGATCAAGGTGCCAACCAATTGGATTCCTGGTGAAGACTCTCTTCCTGGCTTGTAGACAGCCATCTTCTCAGTGTATTGTCACGCAGTAGGGAGGGGAATCTGCTTCTCTCTCCCTTTTTTAATAAGATCAACAAATCTATCAGATTAGTACCCTATCTTTATGACCTTAGTAAATGTGGATTTCTTCCTAAAAGCCCGTTCTCCATGTACAGTCACACTGGTTGTTAGGACTTTGATATGTGAATTTTAGGGGACAGAATTATTCCTGTAGTATATAGCATGGGACAACTCTGGAGAAACAAAAGGATGCAAGGAATTCCTACCAACCCCAGCACTGGGAGGTTGTCCCTGTGTTCAATGTTTTGGACCCCAGCTGTGGTCCTGGCACCCAGATTGGGACCTATTCAGAGCACCTCAGCTACCTTGTGGGGCATCTCTCCAAGTGTTGCTCAGAGCTCTCTTGGAATCTTCAGGATTTTAACTCTCAGGGGTAGCCAGCTCATAGCTGTTCCAGTTCCCTAGATATATTGTAATTGGGGAGAATTGAATTATTTAAAGAAGAATGCTTCCAGAAAAACTGCGGGGAGGTTTTATTTGCAGCATTAATTTCTCACGTTGGCCCATGGCTACTGATTTGGGCTTTTGGAAGGCTTGTCCCAGCATGACTCTAAATGAGACAGCATGATTTGCTTAGAGAGAATCCCAACTAGAGCTCAAATGTATTATAAGAGTGGGAAAGTAAGATGTAATTCTGTCAATCTCTGCTGCATTTAGAAAAATCAGCCCTAGACCAATGATCCCCAAATCCTTGAGCTCAAGAAACTATGTCTTATCAGCGTGACCTTTGCACACACAGTATCATTGGAAAGTATATAAGAAAGTATGTCAATCCTGTGAGTGCACTCACACTTTTTAAGAACATTTTTTTTAGTTGTAGGTGGACACAATACCTTTTTATTTTATTTATGTGGTGCTAAGGATCAAACCCAGGGCCTCACACATGCGAGACCAGTGTTCCATTGCTGAGCTCCAGCCCCTACTTTCACACTTTTATTGGCATTTTAACTAAAACCATATTTGTGTAGACCTGAAAATAATAGGAGGTCATGGACAATATCTCCTTGATTCTAAAGGAGCATTTCTAGTCCAACACTACCACCTCCTATGTCCGCATGGAATATAAAACATATCCCCATTTCACAAATATTAAACTGAAGTAGAAAAGTTACATCTTAAATTCTAAGGCATGCATGTGACACATATTTTTGCAGTCCCCATAAGTGTTTCTGCATGTGATTTTGTGCTGTTGCAAACCCCCCAGCCATCACCAGTCAAGTCCTGGCAGCTACTGATGTTAGAGTATCAGTTGGTCTTCATTGTTTTGCATCTAGGGGACAAAAAAACATTTTGCTGATAAAACTGCTCTTTTTCTTTCTTTCTTTTTTTTTTTTTTAAAAATAAACCTGGGTCTTTTTCATCCTACCTTGGCTCAGGAGAGACATACACAAACACCATAACCCCAACCACACTGATGGGGGCCAGTGTCACCAGATGGTGGCCTCACATCTTAAAGTGTCTCTGTAGGTTTCCCTTTTACTTCGTTTTCAAGGAGACCAAGCTCTGAGGAACAACATCCTTTTCATCGTTATTCCTTTTTTTCTCAGAATACAGCATTGTTGACTTGCATATAAATCAAAGATTTCACAGTTGTCACTCATAAGGACCTCTGATACCACATGCCATATTAAGTTCCTGATTGCTGGGTAAAAATCTGGGGGTGGTTCCAGAGATTAAAAGCTTTCCTCTCCATCACCTGTCAAGGTAAATAACAAAAGCTTCAGCAAGTCAGAAACATGGTTCTAGGTGAAAGATAAAAATGAACCTAATTTTTATTATCTAAAGAATTTATTCCTACTTCCTTCTTTTCCTGTTTGTTTCTGTGGTGCTGGGGATGGAACCCAGGGCCCAGGGCCTCACATGCACATGCTAAGTAAGCAGTCTGCAACTGAGCCATACCCCAGCCCTCTCCTCTTTTTCTTTTTTTTTTTTTTTTGTACCAGGGATTGAACCCAGGGATGTTTAACCACTGAACCACATCTCCAACCCTTTTTGTGTTTTATTTTGAGACAGGGTCTTACTGAGTTGCTTAGGGCCTCACTAAGTTCCTGAGGCTGGCTTTGAAATTGTGATCCTCCTGCCTCAGCCTCCCAAGTCATTGAGATTACAAGTGTGTGCCACCATGCCCGACTCTCCTTCATTTTTTAACCTGTGTTAGAGAAGAAAGCAGTATATCTACACATGCACACTTCCTCAATTTTTTCATCTTTATTTTGTTTACTTATTTATTTTTTTATGTTGTGCTGAGGATTGAACCCAGTGCCTCATATGTGCAAGGCAAGTGCTCTGTCACTGAGCTACAACCCCAGCCCCCTCAATTTTAATGGAATCAAAGATAAAGTACATTTGTAAACAAAGATAAAACACAGATTTACACAGTTTGCTTTTGTTGAAGAGTTATCTAATGCACAAAGAATGTGTTCTGGAGTCTAGCACAAATTTTAAAAGGCTGAAATCTCTTGTCAATTTCAGGTTACAAATCAAACAAGTTTAGTATTGCATTTTTCAGCTCTCAACACTATTGCACAATAGAAACACATCTCTTGTGAAATGTTTAATTGCTGCTTAAAAGTTGATAATCTCCCTTGGCCCATGCTTTTGTTTTATTTGGAAATCATGGTGAGCAACTCTAGGATTGTGGAGTTTTTATTCATTTTCTTAGCAGAAAACCTTTCTTTTGGGGTAAAGCTAAAGGGGTAGATTTAGAAATCAGCATTTTTTTATTGTAAATTTGTACTATTTTCTTTGTAAAAGATCAACAAAACATTTCAAATGAGGTAATGTGTTTGGGCCTGAATGGTTTCTTATCACAGTGTACGAGGTTAAATATATTTTTATACATACCTTGAAACAGTATTTTGCAGAACCCTTGATATAAGTTGGAAGGCATTTGGGGAAACTGTGTGGCTGAGCCGGGAATTCTGAATGGCACCATCTTCTAGGAACAGTCCTGTGGCATAAAGTGTATTCAGCTGTTTTCCTGAAGGCAGGTGGCACATTTGGACCTGTTTTGGTGGCTGGGGGTGTAGATTAGTGGTACAGTACCTGCTTAGCATGTGTGAGGTCCTGGGTTCAATTATCAGCACCATAAACAAAAAAACATCTTCTTCTACTCAGGAGGCTGAGGCAAGGAGATCCCTTGAAGCCAGGAATTCAGGGCCAACCTAGGCAACATAATGAGACCCCCAACTCTTAAAATAAAGAGAACTGTTTTGGAGACTCTAGATGATATGACAGAAACAGTTTTGAAACTGTTTTAGGAGACCTGAGATTTTATAGTTCATTTTAGCCTAGTGTTGGCTCTTAGGAGTGTAACCTTCAAGAAATGACTTTAGCTCAGGGTTCCCCAGATGTATTTATGTACCCCCAAAACTTTTGGCATCCTATGATTACAGTTTGGGAAACATCATGTTGAAGATTCACATTTGCTCAGCTTCTTTAAATTTCTTGAACATTCTATAAATGCACGATTGCATGTACCTACTTCTGAAGATCATAAATCAAAGTCAGGTTAATAATGTTAAGGGTTAGCCACAATTGCTCAGAAACATTATTCTAGGTGGAGATTTTGTAAATCAGTTACCCTCAGATATCCTGATTCCTGGGGTATCAGGACTGCAGTGTTCACCAGACCTCAAGTGACAAGCAAGGAGACAATGGTGTCTCGTCTTTCATCACAGAACCATATTTGAGAATCCAAAGTTTGAGGATGTGTTTCACTTTTCTATTTTTCATTAAAAGATTGGGGGGAGGGAGTGCTATAGGAACTCCTTATTGTAGTTAAACCACTTCCAAAGGAGTATGTAAAGGGAAATCCTATGTTTGCTGAGGACAGAATAAGGGAGCTGTGATATCTGGATGAGTTCATTGACATGCTCATGTTTAGGGTTGTGGACCTGCTGAAGAGTGAGGAGCTGTAGATCTTGGAAGAGGGACTTCCTAGGGGGAAAGGCTTTGGATACTCAGGAGGCAGAATTGAAAGCTTGGGCCTGTGGTTCTGGTAGGAAGGCTGTGCTGAAAACTTGAGCTTTGAGATGGGTACTCCAGAGAGCAGGGAACAGAGACCAGGATGGACAGAGAAGCTGTATGAGGTGCAAACCACAGTTTTTGTTTTTGTTTTTTAAGGATGCATAATAATTATACAGAATAGTGGGTTTCAGTGTGGTATCTTCATACATGCATATAACATACTTTGCTCATTTTCATTCCCCAGTACCTGCCTTTGCCCTCTTCTCCTTCTGCTCCCAATCTTCTTCCCTCTGCCCTATGGATCTCCCTTCTATTTTCATGAGATCCCTTTGTTCCATTTTTTTTTTCACTCTCTAACTTCCACATATGAGAAAAAGCATATGACCATTGAGTTTCTGAGTCTGGCTTATTTCATTCAGCATGATGTTCTCCAATTCCATCCATTTTCCTGTAGATGACATTATTTCATTCTTTTTTATGGCTGAATAAAACTCCATTGTGTGTGTGTGTGTGTATGTGTGTGTGTATATATATATATATATATGTATATATATATATATATATATATATATATAATATTTTCTTTATCCATTCATCTATTTACAGGCACCTAGCCTGGTTCCTTAACTTGCCTATCATGAATTGTATGGCTGTGAACATTGGTATGCATGTATTGCTCTAGAATGCTGACTTTAGTTCATTTAAGTAAATTCCAAGGAGTGGTATAGCAGAGTCATATGGTGGTTACATTCCTAGTCTTTTGAGGAGCCTCCATGCTGCTTTCCATAGTGGCTATAGTAAATCACGTTCCCACCAACAGTATATAAGACTCTCTCCCTCCCTACCATCCTCGCCAACACTTATTATTATTCGTATTCTTGGTGGCTGCCATTGTACCTGGAGTGAGATGAAATCTCAGTGTGGCTTTGACTTGCATTTCCCTGATGGCTAGAGATGTCAAACATTTTCTTCACATAATTGTTGGCCATTTGTACTTCTTTTGAAAGGTATCTGTTTGGTTCACTCTACCATTTATTGAATGAATTATTTACATAACAGTCCCAGGCCCGGAGCCCAGGAGCTGGGGATGGAAAATGGTGTTCAGCTTGTACTGAGCAGGCAGATTTCTCACAAGGGTTAGGAACTATAAGAGCAAGAGCAGCCATGGACTGCCAAAAGGACATTGAGAGGGTGAGATGTACTGCTTGTCTAGAGGGGTGACCGTGACGGTAATACGAAAAGGGCTGCAGGCTCTGTGTTGCAGTGTCACTAGGGTGACATCAGTTTGCTTGGAATATACCTTAATAGATTCTGTTCTTTTTTATTGCCATAAATGCTATAGATTGCGATATGATTCCAAACCCCCCTTCTTCCCCCATGTGTCCTTGTTCTCCCATCCTATCCATTCTTTAGGTCAACTGGGGAAGAGGATTCAGGAGGAGAGATAAAGTATCAGATCACTAAGGATAAGTACAGAGCAGTCCTTATCACTTGATTTGTACTAGGAATGCTGCATTTATGAATTAGGTGATGGCATTAGTCATTTAAGCCTGGTGAGTTCTGTGTGTCCTATAAAGACTTTATGTTTGTGTTACCTCTTTCATGAGATTGAAAACTCAAATATCCATTTTACAAAAGAAAGCATTGCTCAAGCAGCCCAACATCAGGATCTGTTCTGTGAAAAAGAATGTGGCCCCATCTAACACTGACCCAATCCCTATCTAGCCCCTGGGATTTGGCAACCTTGTTTTCAAATGACTCAGGTCTTGGCAAGCATCTGCACTCCAAGTTTTAATATCCAGCAAATATAGGCATCCCCAGGGCACCAAGAGACTTGGCCACCCTTTTGGGTTTTGGGGCTACTCTTGGAATTTAAATACCTGTCATATTTCTTCCCTTGACTGTTGTGTAGAAGATTTTCTGCTCTTTCTGTTTTCATTTCAATTTTCCTATTGCAAGACTCCCAAAGAAAGCCATGGAAGTAAAGGAGTAAAAAAAAAATTTTTTTTTGAGAAGATTATGATTTGACAATATAGTAAAGTAATTCAATCTGGAATGGACTGAAGTTTATTATTTATATTAACCATGATGAGAGGGGAAGTGTTGACTGAGCAAATTCAGCTTATAGGCAATGATTTTTCCATCCATTGCAGGGCCATCCAATGCAATAAAGAAAGTGCTTATCTTAAATTCATCATATGACAGATCTTTTTGGAATTAATAAGAAAGATCACTCAAAGCTAGCTTAAACAACAAAGGTAGTATCCATTTATGAGACTAAAAAAGTGTAGTGGTGACCTCAGGTGAAGTGTGATGGAGCTAGGCATTGCTACTGAGAATCCTGGTTTCTCTCTGTCTGTTTGCTTTGCCCTCAAATGGTGTGAATTTTATTCTAAGGTTGTCTCCCCTTGTATCCCTAATATGGCTTTCAGTAGGTCACGAGGCCATATGTATCCTTGTTCCTTGAAAGAGTCTGCCATTGTGCTTACTGCATCAGCTCAGCATTCTTATCAGATGTCACCTCTGGAGTCAAATAGAAGCTAAATGAAATTGAGGGCTCACTAAAAGGTCTCCCTGCCGTCAATCAGCATACCTAGTTTGTTAGGACTCCAGTTTGTAAACTATTAGTTTTTTTTATTTCAAGTTAGTATACCTATTTTAAACTTACAAATGAGTATCTATTAAAAAAATGCAGTGCTTGTCTTTTCTTTACCCTAGCATGTGATTCTCAACTTTTTTTTTTTTTCACATCACTATACCTGAGGGCTTCCTTCCACCTGTGGCCATCTGGGAATCTTGGACTCTCAGTTTTAGTGGCTTTGCCAATCAATGCTTTTTGTTCATGGTCGACTGAGGGTGAATTGCTGAACCAGTGAGCTGCAGGTGTCTTAATGGAATTTCCCCTCTTTATAGGGTGGTTTTGAATGTTTCCTGGGATGATGTATCTGTCAGAAGAAGCCCATTGATAGACATGTGGTTTCTGTTCCCTACTCCGATAGTAGAGGCAGTAATAAAGGGTGGACAAGTTTCTTGGTGCCCTAGGGATGCCTATATTTGCTGTATACTAAAACTTGGAGTGGCGAAGCTTGCCAAGACCTGAGTCATTTGAAAACCTGGTTGCCAAATCCCAGGGGCTAGATAGGGACTGGAGATAAAATAGTGGGGAAATCAAGAAAGCCAGTAAAGGAAGAGTAATAACATCAATCAAGTGGAAGCAGCCAGACTCCTGTGCTGCTGAAGCTCCAGAGCACCCAAGATTAGGTTGATTCAGCTTCAGGAGAAGAGCAAGTGACCTCAAACACACAGCTCCAGCAGTTCTTAGGGCATCAGCATTGCTGCGCTTCAGGGGTTAACCTCCAAGGCCCTGCCTACTGTAGTTCTGAATCACTTGATTGCTGATAAAAACCAAGTGTAATATTTATTTCTAGAAAGATTTGTTTTCTTTGAGGCTGCAAAGGTACCTGGTGGATTCAAGCAACACGTATGCAGTTGTCTCTGTCTAGGCTGTTCCGAACAAATTTCCTTACCTAGATAAGTTATCTTCCATGGTCTCATAGAAAGAGTAGTAATCACTAGCACCTGATGTGTACTTGGTACATGCCAGACTCTGGCTCCTATAAATGCTGACCTTATTCTCCTAACAGCCTGGGTGATGAGGCGACCTACAGAGGATTAGGCCCTTGTCCAAGGTGGCACAGCTGAGAAGAGGCCAAGCTAGGATTTGAACCCAGCTTGTCTGGCTCCAGACCTGTTGACTACCATACCACATGACCTCCTAGTGTTTGATGTTGGTTAACTTAAAAAAAGCAGTGGGGGGAATGCTTGATCTAAAATGCAAAGCTTATCTTATAATTTTTTATCAGCACATTTTAGTGGTGAAAAACCACCATGTGTGGCTGGGTTCTCCAGACCAGAAAAAGAAAAGTATAGTAGGAAGCCCTCATTCTTGCGAGAGGCAGTCATTTGAGACTTATTTTTAATTACTTACTGAGCCTGCTTCAGCAGATGAACTCTGAGTGAAATGGTGGGGGACCCAGAAGGCAGGGAGAACATAAGCCCATCCTCATATGACTCTTCTGGGTTATTAATAGAACATAAAACAGAAAAGTCTAAACTTTCCCAGCAGATACATTAGAGGGTAATTAGCTGCAGTGGAAAATGATTCTTTTTGTTGAACAGCTCATGTTTGATTTCTTGATCCTGAGCATCTGTAGGGTATTTACGATGTGATTTGATATAGACGTGTTTAAGCTGTACTAGGTTGAAGTCAGAAATGTGGCTCAAGAGTAGGAGTCTGCATCCTTCATGGTTTACAATTCGTATGGAGGATGGAGTGATGGCGTGGCAGATCTGTCTCTTCCCTTTTGATGACCTGTCTTCACCCAGGTCAGAGTAAAGCAGCTCTCTGGCTTTCGCATTCAGCATCACCCCACCGCCTGATTGGATATGAAAGCCAAGCACCATCGTGGGTGAACATGAGCATGTAGTTTGGAGATTTTTAAAAAAATGGAAACTCATTCCAGGATTTATCCAACATCAAAGCTGAATTTGACTTGTTGGCTCCCACAGAGCAGGTGGGCTTTTATGAAGCCCTAACCTTCCACAAAACATGAAGCACCTGATGTAAGTGGGAAGTCTTTGGATGCACAGTTTTGGGGTGAACAAAATGGCCTGGGAAGGAAGCAAACCTTGAAGGGCAATAAGGTTTGGACTGACAGAGTAGGGAGGGAAGATTGTGAGAGCTGGGTCCAAAGCACAGCCACGGGGGACAGTGCGAAGCTGTGGGGATAGCTGGCGAGGGCGGGCATTCTTCCAGAAGCAGCCAAAGGACAGTGTGCAGCCAGAGGCAGCAGTTGTCTGGGTGCAGCAGGCCAGTTGACTGTGCCCTTCTAGAGCAGAAAGGTGTTCTGGAAAACTCTCTCAAAAGATATGAGGCAGTTGACATTACAAAGAAGACAATCATCTGTAGTTTACCCTGTGGCAATTTCAGGTGTGGTAACCAGGCCACACTTGCCAGATCCACCAGTGACTTCTTGGAGTTGGAATTAGTGCCTGTAGGGGACTGTACAGCCAGGAGCTCCTGGAGGATGCAGGCAGTACTGCCCTGGGAGGTGACAGCCTCATTCAGAGAATCAGGTTTGTTCTTCAGTTGAACCTGTTGGCACTTACTTAGCCACTTTACTTAAGTGTTGTATAAACCATATAAATGCAAAAAGCAGATTATCTTTTTGTGAAGTGTTGGTTTAAGTTTTGGGAAGATTCAATAAAGGTCAGCCACTGAAAAGGGTTGGGGTATCCCACAATAAAAAAAAAAAAAAGATGGGAAGGAAAAGCAGTCATGAAAAGCTCGAAGGACCCACATCAGACTGTTTTGCAAGAGTCTTTCAAACTTCTCTGTCGACTTGGAAAAGAGCAACTGTAAACTGTAGCCAGGGCTTTCTGTGTACAGTGTAGATTTTGCAAGAAAAAAAACACAGAACTGCATCGGCTGTCAGGGCAGGAGAGAATGAGGGGAGACATCAGACCACATAGTCTTAACCAGTTTGTTGCTGTTAGTTATTTATCATTCCACAGATGAGCCTATAATGTGCCTATAATGTGCCTCCAGCTTTTCTCAACTCTTGTCACTGACATTGCTTTTTTTCCCCCCATTTTGTTCTGATATCCTCAGATCCAGAATACAAGTTCGAGATGTAGGAGTCAGTACAGATGTTTCTACTCAGAAAGTGATTAGAAGTGTAAAGACCTTCATTTAGGACGGGTCCGCTGGCCTGTGATTTGTTATTAAATCCATGACTTAAGTCGTGGTTCCTATCATGACAACAAGGATATTGATGGGCTGATTTGGTTTTTTTGTTCTTATTTTGTGGGCTGTCCCTCCCACACACATACCATTGCATCTAAGGCTTTTTAATAATCACTGGTGGTTCAGTAGATTTTAAGATTGGCAATAGGAAGTCTCTTGAACATTACTTGGGTGGATGTGTGTAATGTGAGTAAAGCCATCATTGAAAACAAACAATAAATCTCAGCTGGGTGTGTGTGACAGACAAATAGTACACGGGGCAGAGGCTGAGCAGAGTTAATGCCAACAGAATACTGCTGGCCGGAGATTGCTGACTGCCGGGAGAATATGGCCTATTGGAATATTCACATGGTTTTGTGATAGGAGAAAAAAACATATATTTGGTTATAAAACAGAAAGAATGTTGTTCCCTCCAAAGAAGAAATAGGATGGGCCACTCACGAGTGTCATTTGAGGATGGGAGAATTGTCATTTGAGGATGCAGACTTTCCTGTCACTCACACACTGCTTGAAGTGGACTTCTCAGCTTAAACGATCCCACCTTGCTGAGAAAAAGTTGGAGAAGAGAAGGAAGCCGAATCTCGGTTGAATGAGACAAGCAGCTGCCTTCGTGATGCTTCCCACTTTCTTTGTGTTCAGAATCAGGCATTTGGCACTGTTCTGATTCATCTCAGTTCTTCCATATTTTGGGGTGGAGGTTAAGACTCGGCTCCATCTTGCAAGCATCCCCTTAGTTGGCCATCGATTTATGGAATTCAGGAATTACAAAAGTTACATGATTACTGTCTTATAAAATTGGCTAACCATCACTCTTTCCATTTCTGACGCTCCATTTTGAAATGGTTTGTGTTCTGGACTTTTTCACTGTTATATTCTTAGTAGCACCAAAAGTGGAAGCTTTTCCTGGCAAGTAGATAAATCTTTTAAACTGCACTATGTTTGAAGATTTTTTTTTTTTAATTGTTGAAAGTAGACTATGCAGTGTGTAGCACTGGGATCTTAAAACCTTGTTCTTTTCTTCAGCCATGTTACTTCCCACTTAATTTAAGTAAAATCACAACACAGAGGTTGAAAGATACCGTGCTCCCTCTTACAACGCTGTTCCGATTGTGGAAGTATATGCATTTGACTTTTTAGATTGCAGTATTAAATGCCTTGGAATCCTGTCATTAGGCTCATAAAATAAGATTTCATTGTGTTTTGTTGTAAGTTGGCTTCCTAAGTAGGTCTTCTCCCAAGGAAGAGAACATGCTAGTCATCTGAGAGGAATAAAATATATATTTTATTGCCCATGGAAACTTGGTTGTTTTGGTTTTCTCAGTCTTTGTCAGTCTCTTTCTTTGTTTTCTCTTTCTTTGTCAGTCTCTGACAACTTGATAAAGGTTAAGTCCATCCTGAGGCAACATCTCCATCAGTGAAGACCAGACCCAAACACTGAGGTGAATTCACCCGAATGGTCCCACTCTTGGGGGCCACTTGGAAGCCACCTTCCTTGCTATACCTGGAAGAGTCCTGCCATTTTTCATGCTGTTTGAAACATTGTTAACTATTAAATGGTTTGGGTGATCATGACTGATGCTGCCACATTGGGGTAAATAACATTTGAGAGAGTGCAATATCCTGTTCAGATAACTTAGAGACACTGAGCCACATCGCCACTGTATCTAGCAGATGGGTGGAATAGAAAACCTTGAGGCTCTCTCTTTCACATCCACAGGCTATTTTATCTAACATGGCTGGAGTATGATAGAAAAAGAATTACAATAAAACCATCTTTTTAAATACTATTAAAATAAATATGACTGGTTTGAGTGTTGGAAAGCACTCTGGAAAAGAAAACCTGGTGGTGAACCAAAAAGAAGTCCCTTGGCAGCTGACTCTCCCTCCAGCTGTATTCAGTTATTGAACAGCTGTCAAAGAAAGCAAAGCATTATTTGTCCATTTAGAACAATTTCAGAAAGCTGTTTTTAACCCCCAGTGGTATCTTTCTGCAGCCTTCTAATCTCTGCAAAGGTTTTAAAAGATATAATAACCCATGCTTGTGTCAGGCCTGAGGTTACCACCAGAGCATAATGAGACTCACTGCTCATGTGAAAGGAATTATAACCCTGAAAATTTATTTTCCTGCAGAATTTTGCACTGTGACACATAATCCTATATAGAGATCTTGGCTCAGAGTCAGCAATAGTAGATACTTCTATGATTTGTTTCTCAACTACATGATAAATAATGCAAGATAAAAATACAATGCTGTTTGTACTCCTTGCCTAACTAAAGAATTGGAAACAAGTATCAGGTGAAGATCTGTTCTAAACATTCCATCTTATAGAGAGGCCCAGTCTGTGTAGTTTTATGAACTTATAATGATATGAAATGCAGTTGGCGTCGTGTTTCTTTTCTGACCTGATGCACAAACCATTTTGGTTTTGAAACCTTCTTTTTTTCCCATTTTCATTAAAGGGTTTTGGTTTCTGACTGGGCATGCTAATATCTGCATATATGCAAATTTTAGTCTTAGAAAAATTCAGAATGTTTGTGTTTTGGCTTTTCTCTTTGGCTAATATGCCAAGAAAGATTTTATTTTGGTAGTAGCATGTATAAAAAATTGTAAATCTACTATTTGTGAAATCAGGTCATAGTTGTAAAGTTTTTTTTAATGTGTTTTGGTTGTCTTTTATTTTATCTATTCATTGCATGTGGTGCTGATGATCGAACCCAGGGCCTCACAAATGCCAGGCAAGTGCTCTACCGCTGAGCCACTACTCAGCCCATAGTTATAAAGTTTTTTAAAAATCTCTTTGGTGGCTTCTGAGGCCTAAAGGTAAACTGTGTATTTCTCCTTGTTATATATTTATGAGAAGCAGTTCTGAGAGATTTCCTCTTAGGGGTAAGAGAACAGATAGCCCATTTGAGGTTTAAATGTGTTTCTTAAGACCCGGTGGGCATAGATGTGAGTTTACTTCAGTAAATCACTGCCTGTTTTCTGCTGGAGTTTCATGTCCAATTGCTCTCAGTTCCTAACCAGAAATTCTCATACAAGGAAATCATATGAGTTACTTTAACACTTATCTAAAGCATTTAATAGGTGTATTTTGAATATTCAAAAGATTGTATACTAGCATCATTACTTTTCCCAAGTAGCAAATGTGAACATATAAGGAAATTCTTTTACATGGGAAACTTCTGGAGTCAGACAACAAAATGATCAAATGTAAAATAAACCATGAGAATCTGACAGTAAATGCCAAGGTCAAGACAAAATCAGCCCATCTTACATCCCCATTAAACTCTCTTCAAATGCAGTATTCAGGCACCATTTGATCTAGATAAAATAAAAAGTTACCTGAATTATCTAAAATCTTTCATACTTTTCATAATTAAGTTGGATTTTTAATTATTATTATTATATTTCTTAGTTGCAGTTGGACACAATACCTTTATTTTATTTATTTATTTTTATGTGGTGATGAGGATCAAAGCCAGTGCCTTACACGTGCTAGGTGAGTGTTCTATCACTGAGCCACAACCCCGGCCCGGTGGTCTAAGTTTTTGTATTTTATATTACAGATGAGTATTTTTACCTGCTGTTCTCATTTCTTTAATTAAAAGGGCTACAGATGGAGACTTTTACAAAATATGCCTCTTATATCTCTTGCATTAAAGGATTGCTTCTGTTTTTATGGGTTCCCCACACCCCACTTGGAGAATATCTTCCCATGTGTCAGAATCCCTGGTCGTGCGAGTCATGGTGTGATGGAGGTGGGAAGGTGAGGTAGCCTTGTTCTTTTGTATGGAACAAATGCTTTCTGCTGAAGTGAACAAAGGGTGGGGCTGTGGCATCACGCACATAGGCTTATGGTGGAAACAGACATATGCATTGTGATTATGCAGGTCTCTTCCTTCCTTTGCAGAGATACTTCCTGCATGTTAGCATTCTTGGTTGTTTTCTGGTCTTCTCCATGTCCTCCTTCAGACTGAAGCGAAGTGAGACACATGTCACACCAGTTGTTTTCTGGGTCTTCTTAATGTTCTCCTTCCCCTTTGGTCCCATCTGAAGTCTTTAGAAGGCCTTTTAGAATTTCTGGTAGGCCTCTGAGTCTTCCTCTTGGAAATGTGTTCAGGGACTAATGAATGTGTGCGCACGGTCAGCATAGATGCGTTTTTGTTGTTGTTGTTGTTTTTAATATTTTTGATCTGCACTGGGTGAATCTGCAGGTACAGGACCCATGAATAAGGGGAGTTGACTTTATTTACTTATAAATTATATCAGGTGTGCCTGTATGAACTTTTAGTACAACCAAACTTCTTTTTTTTTTTTTAGCTATCAAGGTATATAAGTGGTTGTATGCTTCACTTTAGTGACAACTGGCCCTTTTCTGTGGTATTCAGGTCCCTAGCACTGAGACAACCCCCACCTCTCTCTGAACAAGACTACCTAGCCCCACCTCTCCTTGGCCTCCAATCTCCCATACCCCTTTCTACACCCTCTACCCTTTGCCTGGTTTCACCCTGGGCCTCCTGTTGCCTTGAGTGGGAAAGGCCTGTGTTTCTGTCCTATTCAACGGTCACCATCTTTTCATTTTTCTTCTGTCTCCCTCAGGAAAAATCTGTGTAGACAACTCTCCTACAAGACACAGTATCTAGTCGGCAGGAGCAGTGAGGAGCACAAGTGCTGGTGGGACATTTAGACCCTTTGTTCCCTGGTTGGCTTTAGGACCCAGGGTGGGCAGAGCATCTTTTTTCTTACATTGTACCAAAGAATGTCTGAGTTTACCTGTGGAATAAATATCTAAAAGTAAAATTGCTTGTCAAAGCATATATGCATTTGTGAGTTTGATGGTAGATTTTGCCAAATTTCCCTCCAGAGGGTTTATTCTCATTTATATTCCATCCAGGAGCGAAGGTTGAATACCCATTGTCCCACAGTTAGGCCAACAGTGTATCATCCAATATTTGGATTTTTGCCAGTCAGGTAAGAAACTGGCATAATCAGCTTATAAAGATAAACTTTAAAATCTGAAACAAGGGTGCTGTGATCCTCCCTAGACCTTCCCTCTTACTGAAAGTTGGAAAGAAAGTGATTGTGTAGAGGTGGCCGTCATACCTCAGTCACTGAAGGCCAATCCTGAAAGAAGCCAGATGTCCTGCTCACCCAGAGGGCTGCTCTCCTTATAAAAACAGGGCCACATAGAGCCTTTTGTTTAGTAGATACTGACTTTGCTCTGTGGAAGAACATCTGAGCACAGATAATGTGAGAAGGCGTGGCCTGTGAGGGACAAATCATGTGCTGCCTTCCTGGGTTGACACCTAGGCAGCCTGATGGGCTAAACGGAGAATACCAAGAAATGCCTGTCAGCCAAATCAGGCAAATCTTTATGCACAGAGTGTTCACTCTTAGCATATCTATAGTAATTAAAAAGCTGAAAACAATCTACTACAAGTCCAAACTAGGGAATTATCCCTTGATGTTTCCATAAGGTGGGTATTAGGTTACCTTTAACATGAGACTTATTGTCAAGGGATTTTTTTTTTTTGGAGGAGGGTGGTACTGGTTCTTGGGATTTGACCTCAGGGTGCTCTGCCACTGAACTATATCCCTAGCTATTTTATTTTTAATTACATTACACTTATTTATTCATTCATTCTTTTTGGTACTAGGGATTAAACCTAGGGGGCTGTTTACAACTGAGCTATATCACTAGTACGTTTTTATTTATTTATTTTTTAGATAAGATCTAAGTTACTGAAGTAAGTTGCTGAGGCTGGCTAGCCTGGAACTTGGAATCCTCCTGCCTCAGCCTCCTGAGTAGCTGGGAATACAGGCATGTACCATCACACCTGACACAAGGGAAAATATTTGTATGATAAACTTATGGTTAAAAACGCACCTTTAATATAACATTCCTCTTATGTAAAGAAAAATCACAAATAAAACCAAAGAGAAACCAAAAAACCTAGAAGAGGTAAACTATGCTGTTAGATTTACTTGTCCCTGGGGAGTAGGTTTATATTTGTGGGTTTTTTTTTTCTTTCTACTACTTTATGTTTTTCTTTATTAATGTACTGCCTTACATTGATGATCAGGGGAGAAAAAGGTAAAAGTCTCACCTTCCTCCAGCCCCTCCTTGTTTCGAGGTAAAGGACATTGCTGTTTGCTAAGGCCTGAGCTTGGGATGGAGGTACACCCAGGGAGTCTCAGGGAGGGAAGGAAATCGCAGGCATGCGATTAAGATCTGAGCAATCTTGATTAATTAGAACACAGAAAGCATGCTGGGTCAAGGGACTGAAAAGTCTATATTTGTATATGTATTACGTTGTGTTGGTCTACTTTCCATTACTATAACAAGTGCCTAAGATAATCAACTTATAAAGAGAAAAGGTTTATTTTGGCTTGTAGCTTTAGAGATTTCAGTCTGTGGTCAGTTGGCCCCATATGGTCACCTCATGTCTGGGAACTAAAAAAGAGAAAAAAGAGAGACAAGGCTCCTAGAATCTCCTTCAATGGCATATAACCAGAGACCTAAAATCCTCCAAATAGGTCTTAGCTCCTAAAGTTTCTACCAACTCCCAGTAGTGCCAAGCTAGGAACCACCTTTTAACTCATGAACCTTTGGGAGATGTTTAAGATTTAAACTGTATCATAGGTCCTCTAGAATAAGGGGATAATTTGGTATTAAAAGATGATTTCTCTAGGATGCTGTCACTGCAGAGAAAAATCAGTCACTACAGAAGGAAGCACAGTCATTTCTTAAAATGATAATGGCATTCGTAACGATAGCAGCTGACACGGAAGACCAACTATGTACTCAGCACAAATTTCAATGTTCTGCACATTCTAAACCATAAAATTGGTGTGCAAAGGACAATGCTTTAAATGCCAATACTGGTCCCACTCTGCACATGGAGAAACTAAGGCAAAGAGATTACATAACTGGCCCCAGGCACATACCAGCAGACCTGGAGAGTGTAGGCGGTAATGGAAATGTTCTATATCTGTGTTTGTTGTGGTAGTGACAGGGGTGCATACGTTTGTCCAAATTCATTGACCTGTATACGTAAGGTGGGTGGACTTTATCTAAATTATAACTCCATAAAATTGGTTAAGAAATAATCGGAAGGCCTGATGATGACCTGTTCCCTAATTCCACACTGCAGTTGAGAACTGACCCTTTTGATAAGAGGAAAGGCAAGGCCTGTCAAAGCTCACCCACCAGTCCCAGAAGAAGCAGAGGGAAATGGAGCTACACAGTGCAGGAGAGCCCTCTCCCTGCAGTTGCAGGCCAGGCCAGGGAGGCAGGGGTTACTGGCTTGGGGGCTGCTCCTGGCCTGTATTCTTGGGTTCCTTAGACAAGAGAGAGGAACATTGTGTACTGGATGCTCCCTGACATGTCACCCCCCCACACACCCCCTGCCCCAGGAATATGGACCACTTTTGGGCATGTTCCCTGTGTTTGGAGTTGGGATGAAATGCCTCGATCCCTCCCAGGGATGAGGAGGGATGCCAGGGCCCTTGAACTGTTTACTCAGAAATAACTTGATATTTACAGGCAGCTTGCCTCCAAGTTAAGTTGTGCTGTTGGATGGTCAGCCAGATGGATCCTTGTACAGTGAGCATGATTCATGCCCCAGACAAATTACAGTTCCCCCCACAGGGCCAGCTTTAAAAAGATGTGGAAACAAGCAAACCCACAAAAGTTAAAATCTGCAACTAGGTGGTCAAGAGAGGCCTTTCTAAGGAGATGTCATTTAAATTCAGGCCCAAAGGAGACCTAAGAACCGGCAAGGCAAAGAGGTGGAGGTTGAACAACAAATGCTGTGAAATGAGAATAACTTGGTTGCTTGAGCTGACTAAAAAGCAGCTTGGAAGGAGCCCAGTGCAGAGGCCCTTGTGCCCAGAGATAAGTGATCCAGACCCTGCATGTACCACTGCTTTGTGGTGTCTGGTATAGCCTGTGAGCCCCTTAAGAATAGGGGTCTTCATTTTTTAAATGAAGCTGACCATCCCTAAATATAGTACCATCCGATATGGGAGCCACTAGCTATATTTGGGCATACAGTTTTTTTGGTGATTTTGTTAGGTTTTTGATACTGGAATTGAACCCGGGGCACTTAACCACTGAGCCACATCTTGCATCCCCAGCTTTATTTTTAACTGGCCTTGAACTTGGCCATCCTCCCACCTCAGCCTCCCAAGTCTGTGGGATCACAGACATGTGCCACCATGCCCTACTGCTAGATTTAAATTTATAAGAATTAAAATGAAATTAACAGTCCAGCTCCTCATTCACACTGGGCACATGTCAAGGGCTCAACAGCCACCCGTAGGCTGGTGGGTGCCATCTTGAGCTGTGCAGATAACAGTTCCATCTCTGCAGGAAGTTCTGTTGGCTGAATAAAAGAATTTGAAAGCATGTCAAGTGGATTTCTTCTTCTTTTTTTTTTTTCCCCGTTTGTCAGTAATGTCAGAATTGGTGGCAATGAGACTAATGTGCATTCGGGCCTGTTTCTGAACCTCTTTCGAGGCTGAATGGTAGGGGTTCATCCTGTTGTACACCACATGACCTAGACCCTTGGCATACTGCCCTTCCAGTCCTTCACATCATCAGGTTTGGGCAGTGGAATATGACTTCTCTGTGATTGATCAAAGAAGCAGTGTCCAACAGGAAATATGAGCCAGTGAGATGGAGAAGACTTCAGGAAAGATAACAGGAGGGGAGGCCAGATTCCATATGGTGTGTTCAGCTGTGTGGCCTCAGGAAGTAGGATAGGAGTAATTCCTACTTGCACAGAGTGGAGGTGACGTTCTGCTTTGGCAGGAAATGAATCACCCTTCTTAAAGATCATAGAGGCTCACTTTTCTCAGATCACACACTACTGCAAATCATGAAGTGATTTCCAAAATCACACTTTGTTTCTTCCAAATTAAGGATGACAGTGCAAATAGTGAATAGAGTTATGCACCTTGAACCTCTGTTTTTCCTTTACCTTTGGAATGTTTATGTATGCCCCATAATCGCTCTTTGAGTCTCAGATGTACTCTATTATAAAAGGTTTGGAAATCTGAAAAAAATAACAAAAATTAAAATCCACAAATACCCAGTTCTCCTGTACCTTAAAAGTGATCAGTTCCTGTATCATAGGAAAGTTGATTTGTTACAGTATATTTTACTGATTTAGAGGTTGCCTTGTTCAACTGGCTCCTCAGGAGGGATGGTGAGTGTTAATATCAGGCTCCCGAGGCTGGAGTTAAGATAGTGAGAGAGAGAAATTACAGAGGGGAAAATTTTAAGTCAGGAAAAGGAAAGATTTTTCCAATGCTCAGAGCTGTCCAGTCACGGAATAGGCTGGCTGCCCGGGCAGGGCCATATGTGGCAGATGCTTGTGACATTTCAGCCACCAGTGTTGGGACTCTCTTTCCTGGGGCTGTCAGGAGCTCCCTGACAACTCCAACTTCTGGGTCCCGGGGCAGAAAGAAAAGAGAGCATCGAGGAGGGAGTGCTCTTGCTAGCCAGAGTAGGAATTCCAAATGAGTTTCCAGGACAAGGAAAATGTTCTAATCAAGTGTTGTTGGACCCTAGGACTCCTGGAGCTGGTCCCTGGACCAGTGCTTTGTTGTTGGCACTTGGGGAGATGCAGAGCTCAGGCCAGAAGGGAAATCAGTGGTCTGTTTGCTTCATCAAGAACTTCTTGCTCAAAAGGAAAAAATGAAAACGTGCCGAACTCAGTCCAGTAGTTGGTTTACATTCTGGTGCCAAATTAAAAACAAAAATAATAATAAAAAAGAGTCCAGTTTGCACGCAGGCATTTCTGTGATCCATAATTTGAGCAGCACAGGCCTGAAGTATGGAGGGAGAGGGGGAAGGTCCCTGAAAACATGGAGCCCCAGGCCAAGTCCTCTCTCCCCAACCCCATCCACTGGCTCTCACCAGAGCAAGCCCCACTTTTACTTAGCTTTAACACAGTACTTTATCTTAAAGAAAGGGCACAAAGGCTAAAAAATGTTGGAAACCTCTCCACACAGCAACAGACTTGTTTCAAGAGTTCAGCAACAAGGTGGCAATGACAACTTTGGCATGAGGGTGACATGTCAGAATGGACACAACCTCCATTTCTAACTTTGCTTTGTTTGGAATTGGCAGCACATTTTTCTCTCCTCCCCTACCTCCTTCCTGCCCCACTCCCCAACTTTTACAAGCAGGAAGCTTTTTCTCTTCTTTTCTGGTAACCTCTGATCTGATCAGATTTAAAAGGCAGTGCCTGGGACTTAAACCAGACACATCTTGGTATATATATTGCATGCATGTACTAATTTGTATCCAAAAAAAAAAAAAAAATCCCACCATTATTTACAACTATAATGCACCAATAAAAAATGTGGAAAAAAATAAAGAAAGTGTTTTTTTAAAAAATCAGACAATGCAAGCTTGACTCTCAACTCTTGTCTTGTGATAGTTGCTTAGCTTTCTAAGTTGGTCCCCTTGTCTATAAAAGTGGGGCAAATCTCACATACCTCATGGTAAAAGTAAATGATGAAATGATGTATGTGAATATGCTTTTGTAAGCTGTACAGCAGTGCTTGCATGGGGATGATGCCCTCAGTTTCTCCCTTGGTCTAACACTATTTAGTGTCATTTTTCTTAGGTTGAGCTGTTATTAAACCCTACTGCGTATGAAAGATGGTTGTAAGAAATGCCCTGTTGTGTGCATGCAAAAAGACAGGGCAGAGAATAGCTATGCCCTTGGAGCCCCTGTCCTTCAGGTGGAAGACAGGGAACCTCCTCCCTTTCCACCCCCTGCAGTGGGGGTGGTGCCGTTTACTGGGATGCAGTGGGGGGAAGAAGAGACCTGTGCCTAGATTTCAGCCTAAGCACTCCAGACACTACTGCCACAGTGTCTGGAGATGAAGCCATATGTACTGCTCATATTGAATGTCAGGAGGGAGATCGGGTCTCTTTAAAGGCGGAAACAAACACATTTGCTTAAGGAAGGCAAAGATCACTTTCATGCAGACTGGAGCCTTCCAAGGCCATTCTCTACTTTGGCAGCAAGTGGGTCAAAAATTATTGAAAGGAACCATGGCTACAATTTTTTTCACTTATTTTCTCTCTCCACTGTAATTCATATAAATGTTAAGTGTAAATGGAAAATTTTCAGTAATACATTGGGAATATACTTGTGCTGGCAGAATGCATGTATGTGTTCCACCTCATGCTTATAAAATTGCAAAAGCCTGCTCAGCCTTTTTTGGACAGAAATGCTTGTGTTCAGTGTGGAAATCAGTGGCCCATGTTTTAAAAGGAAGGCAGTAACCTAATGGGTATTGTTTGGGGGTTATGTGAACAGCCTGTGGGTGGGCCTACCAGGCTTAACAGTGTTAAAAGCGTTAAAAGCTCAGAACAGAAGTACACCTTCCTGCAGCTTTTGGGTCCCCTAGGCCCTGCTGGCATGGACTCTGCCCCACCTTCAGGACTCACTCTCCCTCTCACAGAGACTGAGAGCTGCCTTCCAGGTACCTGGAGGTAGTAGACAGGGAAAGAGACCTGTAGAGGCTCCATGCTCAAATCCCAGGGATCTTTCTATAAGAAGGTGTGTCTGTTTAAAGACCCACCAGTTAGGAAGAGCTTGCAGTGCAGAATTGTGGAACCAGCCTGTTAGGCTGTGGGAAGTGGGGCCAGGAGGGCTGCTACTGCTCTGCACTGATACACCAAGCCGGTCATGGTTCTCTGCACCCACTGCTGAAGACTTAGAGTGGGTCACAAGACCAGACCAGTGTGCAGCTCAGCTCAGTCATTGTTGGGGTGTTTTTAACCTTTTTGGGGAGGGGCGGGAGACCAGGGATTGAACTCAGGAGCATTCAACCACTGAGCCATATCCCCAGCCTTATTTTGTATTTTATTTAGAGACAGGGTCTCACTGGGTTGCTTAGCACCTCACTTTTGCTAAGGCTGGCTTTGAAATCTCGATCCTCTTGCCTCAGCCTCCCAAACCACTGGGATTGCAGGCATGCGCCACTATGCCCAGCCACTTTAACCCTTTTCAGGGCATCCTTCCCGTTACATTACCTGCTCTGCCTATGTCATGAGATCACCTTAAGATCAGATGAGAGAACCTGTGTGATTGTTGTTTGGAAGTTATAATATCTTAGACATATATGTTGTTGTTGCTGTTTTTTATTTTTAAAATATTCCTTTAGTAAAGCTAGTCAGTTTTTATGCATTATCTCATATTTGCATACATTTTTACATGGTCATTACAATATTACACAAACCATTTTACATTATAATATTTTTTTCTTGACTGTGGTTTTGCAATTTAAAAAGTATTGTCATATTCTGCTTTATCAAAATGCTTTAAACTGTTTCATTAAATCAATATATTTTAGATTCTTAAATTTTTTCCCCTTGGTTTTGTTATTACAAGTTTTCCACTAATATCATAACAAGTCTATCATTTTTTAAAAGTGTCTTCCTAAGGATTTTATGGTATGTTTCATACTCTATATATGAAAAGATATATGTGAAAAGATATGAAAAATTGTACTCTATATATGTGTAATAAAAATTGTAATGCATTCCGCTGTTGTGGATTTAAAAAAATAAAATCAATAAAACTAAAAAAAAAGGATAAAAATATCTTGTTATATTTTTAGATATGTTCTGTAACCTATATGAATAAATAAAGCTTTTCAGTTCCTTTATAGCTAAAAAAATTCACATCATATTTCATTTCTAAAAATTTGCTTATTTATTTATTCAGCGGATTTTTATTGAGCCCTTAAGCTAGGGTCCTATAACATAAATATCAGCAATACCCATCCTTTTCCTAATATGATAATGGAGAGCTTAAAACAAATAATAAATTACTACTTTTCAGTTTAATACTAGTTTCTATAAGGTACAGTATATATGTTATTTTTTTAAATCAATTTTATTTTCTTCTTACCCAACAAATTCCTCCCTCACCAATTGCTTTTCCTCAGTCCACATCCTCAGACATAGCAACATAACTGGAAACTGGCCATTTGTTTACATATTTGGTCTTTCAAGTCCAGAAAGAAAATTTAACCATCAAGTGTCATTGGCTAGGTAAGCCCAGTTCTCTTCTGCTGTCAGGCCTGACTGGTCTTATGACCCAGAGACTTGAGAAAATTAGACTGTAATCAAAACATTAAACCTGTCTCTTCTTCTTTCCTTCTAATTGATGATTTACCTGATCATTAAGAAAAAAAATAATTTAATGATCACTGAAAGTTACCATTAAAATATTAGCAGTGCTTTACCTGGATTTTTTCATGAATCATTTGTGTTTCACATTGCAGAAAGGAGAGGCATAGAAAATGTATGCTCCCTTCAAGCCCTAAAGCAAGGCTTTATAACTTAACAGGATTGGGCTCTTCACTTCTGAATATTTTGTTTTCTTGCAAGTTCACATTTATAAACTGTTGAATATGTCACTTTGAACCTGAGGATTCTCAGGACTAAGAGTACTATGGTTTTCTTGAGGTAGTCTTTAAATTGTGAATGAACTGGCATTGCAGTTCATGTTATTTCAGTTAATATATGTATTAAAAAATAAGACAAACTTGGTTTCTGCTTGCTCCTAATTTGTATTTTATTCATGTTTAAATTATGTATGACCACTAATTTATTGCTCATACATTACATAGTAATAAGAAGTTACATAATAATAAGAAATGCTCTGAGTATAAAGTAGAACCAGGTTTGCAGCAAGGAATAGCTACTCTTGTTAAGGTTATATTTGTTTTCTTAAAGTTGAAAGATGAGCAGTTATGTATAGAAACATTGATCAGAATAGACTTTGTCAAGATAACATATCCAAGTGTTCCATATCTCCAAAAATGTTCTACTTTTGAAAATTAAATGTTAGCAGATGTTTATCTATTTACAAGACTTTCTCTGGAGACTCTCCCCTAGCATCTGTTGATGTTCATAATAGGTAGCAGTTTCTGCTTCCTGCCATTGCAGTTCATGTCCCTCCTAGGTAAACCCTGCATACTCATTGTGTGCTTGGAAGTAGAACATGAGTATTGCATGTGGATTGTGTGAATGACAGTCATTGATTTTGAAAGACTAATATGTGGATATGGACAGCTTGAGAGTAACAAAAATGTGTAGTATTTTCTAATAATAAAGAGTAAAAAGTCTCCATGTCCCACATTGTCTCCGTGTTCCTAAGTAAGCACTAAATATTTATTGGTAGTTTGATTGAAAAGGAAACATCACAGTGTGGAAAGAATATTTCACATTTTGTGGTGGTAAATATGAGAGTCCTCTTCAAGACCCTTCCTGCTTTAAGTTGAAATCGTTAGCTGGGCACAGTGTTGCACTTGTGGAATCCCAGTGACTCTGGAGACTGAGGCAGGAGGATCACAAGTTCAAGGCCCACCTAGGCAACTTTGTCACACCCTGTCTCAAAATAAAAAGGGCTGGGGATGCAGCTCAATCCCCGGGACCAATTTAATCCTGTGTACAGCCCACCAGCTCTGCTGGTGAGAACCTATATGTGTTAGACCAAGGTCATGGGTTCAGCCCCCATTTGGCCCATACATGGCATCCAACACCACCATACAAGCAAGTGGAAAGTTGTAGGGTTTGTGCTGATTCAGAATTTCCTGAAAAACAATTCAAAGTGTGTGTACTCTTCAGGAGAGATTGAAGAGAGATGTTACTCCTGGGCGAGCACATGGAATCAGGATATGAGGTCATTTAGACAGTATTCTGTGAATTTCCGTATCCACAAAATGTAATGGCCCAAAGCCTTGAAGAGGGTCCTGAGGCTCACTCCAGAATTACTGAGTATTTTGAAAGGGCCTGTGGCATGATGGCATTCTTGCTCTAGAAAGCTTCATCCGGCAGGAGTATTAGCCTTGATGGATGTTTGCTGAGTTCAGTTTGGATGAGAAGGTGAATATGATCTAATGGAGCAGGAGAACTGGAATTCAGAAGTAATCACTGGTCCTCTGGGTTTGAGATGCAGTGTGCTGCTCTGGCCTGGTTTATCTTTTGGGTCATCCTTGAGAATCTTCACCCTGAATCTGATGGTCTTGCCAGTCAAGATTAGAAGAAAGCATCTAATCCTAAAAAAGCTAAATCAATGACTCCAAATTAGCTGATATTGATGATCAGATGACTTTGACAATTTTCCTCTGCACAATTTTAATATTTTAATGTGACATTTTGAAAGAAGAACCAAAAATACCATTCCTATCATAGCCTCAGTAAAACATCTGTAATTTGACATTCATAACTTAAAATTTTGTGAATCAAGTTATTCTGATAAATATGCTTTCAAGCCAGGGTCCAGCCCTGGCAAGAAATATATGTGGATTTTGGTCGTCTTGTCTTGAGTAATTCTATATCTTAATGATCATGCTGTTGGATGCTTCCCTGGTGGTAATTTAGGTGCACTTTCCCTAAGAGCCACTGCCCAGGCTTCCCCTCTGTATTGAGAGGGGGCAGAAAGTGCATTGATTCTTCCTCTTTCTCCTTCCATCCCCCACTTCATGGACATGCACCTTCAACAGCCATCTCCGAACTATCCCTTTGTTGTGGAGTCTTCCTCTATAGCAGTCTATATATTGCTGTAAGATTAATCACTTCTCTCCCTGCTCAAAAATCTTTAGTGGTCCTCTGCTGTTCAGTCTGAATTTTTTCAGTGGCTTCCCTGGTATATTTGGTTACTTTATAGAAGTCAGGTTCCTTAGGTCTCGGGCTAATTGTGCTTCCCTGACAGGACATTTTCTCCTTTCACTGCCTAAATATTTTCTGTGATATAAATTTGTTTATTCATTGCAGCCTAAACTTCTAGAAAGTTCTTCCTTGCAGCAAGTGTAAATATCATCAGTTCTGTACCAGCACTCTATAATGGCACATCTTGAGTCTCCTGTTTAAAAAAAAAAAAATAGAAGATTTTATTATTATTCAGGTAAGGGCAGGCTGACAGATCAGAAGATAAACTGCCACTGAACAGATAGTTTGTTATTGTTACCAGGAGGAAGGGAAAGTCTGTACCCTTCAGAGAAGCACCAGGGTCCATCAGAAACCAGAAGAAGTAGGGAAAATGAGAGCAAGAGTCTTGAGAGAGAGAAAGAGTGCACATGTAGATGTGTGCGTGCGTTTCAGGAAGGAATACACAAAGCAGGTAAGCAGCCTAGGAAGGTTTAGGATTGGCGAGTTTGGATAATTTCATCACCTCTGGGTCATAGCTACTGCCCCCAGTTGCCTGTTTTCTGGCCCTGGGGTAATAAGGGCAGAGGAATAGTGGCCTGGAATGTAAGGACTCCTAAAGGAGGTGGTTAGGGGTGTGGGTTCTGGATTTGTTGGTTGCATATGAAAGCCAAGCTGCCTTGGAAGGGGCAGTTCTTCTAAGGTTTCAAAGCTCCAAGATTTCAAAGCATCAAAAATACAGAATAAAGAGACCTCATTAGACACCTACTCACCCTTACAGCCCCACTTCCTTTATAAACTGCTGTGCAACCTTGAATGAGACTTGAGTGCCTTATCTGTGAAATGATGGGTTGAGTCATAGCACAGCCAAGGGCCCACTGTTTCTTCCCTTTGGGGAGGGAGCTTTTGACTCTTCCCACAACTTTTTCCCCATCCCAAGTCCTTTGGTTTATATGCCAGTGGGAAGGTGAATGGTCAGCCCAGGAACTAACCTCAGTGTCTTGAAGTGGGTGACTCTCTGTGTGGCTCCTGCTTATGGAGGGCTGGTCTGTAGCCAGCCACCCAGGGCTTCACTTTAACCTCTTGCATATGTTGACTTTCCTGCCTACGCTTGTATTCCTGAATCCTTTGGCTAATGGATTCTCTTGGGGACTTACTTATTGGCCCTGCAACTTTCATAACTTTGGAGTTCTTGGTCTGAGCCAAATGTTTATTAAGTGTAGAATATACATCTTTGGCCCATTTGACAGGTAACATTTAATGATGCCTTTGTAAAGGAGAACTAAAAATAGCATCAATTTCCCAGTATTAGACAAAATATGGCAGACCTTCTGTGCTGCCACTTGGAAAAATAAATCTCTGTTTTATGTGGCCGAATTAGTAATTGAGGTGGCCGTGAAAGGGTGTGTAGAACTCTTTGTTTTTCAAAGCAAGAGAAGAAAATTAAAACTCCTTGTTGATACTGCCGCCAGGACGTGGGCTGTAAAGGGTAAAAGTGAAAGGTTAATCCATTTGGCACAGAGTAAGAACCATTCTATAAACTTAAACTATGTGAAAATTATTGTGTGTTGATGTTCATTATGGAAAAAAGAATAATTAGAAACAGTACTTTGCTGTTCATAATAGTCAAATCCCACACACAACAGCTGAAGCAGGAACTTTCAAGAGTATTGTGAAAAGTTTTGCATTACTTAAAAAACTCCAATAAATTGAATTTCATAAATATTGGTGTTAATAAGGGCATTTTAAGGTTTTATAACTTATTGGTGTGAGTATAGCTGACAGTGCTGTCCCATTAATACAGAATTTATTCAAACAAACATATAAAGCAGAAATGGTTCTTGACTAAACAAATGTACAATGAATATGTGAAATGAATAGCAACTGGCACCCTAATTAGCATGTCATTTTAATTCTGCTCTTAATTACTGCTTGTGATGACCCAAATGTGGCTTTGCAACTCAGGACTTTAAAGGGAACTAAAATGATTAGTGCTTAAAAGCAAACAAAACACACACAAATGCTGGGAATAAAAATCCTCAGATTCTCCTTTTCCTTCTTGTCCTTTGGATAAGGCTGGACCCATATGGAACATTCTAGAACGACATGTTAAGCTAGTGAAGCAGAGTGACTGGTAGGTGGGAGTAAATATGGCTTGAGGAATGTAAGTGGTTAGAATTTGCCAAGAGAAAAGGATAACTTTGACCATCCTTGACAGAAGTTTATTTAAGAATGTGAAAATCCACAGGTGAAAAGAACCTTCGTAAACCAGAAGACATGCCAGCCTTTGTGGCGCATGCCTGTAATCCCAGCAGCTCAGGAGTCTGAGACCTGAGGATCGAGAGTTCAAAGCCAGCCTCAGCAACATGAGGCACTAAGCAACTCAGTGAGACCCTGTCTCTAAATAAAAAATACAAAATAGGGCTGGGGATGTAGCTCAGTGGTTTAGTGCCCCTGAGTACTATCCCAGGTACCCTCCCCCCCCCAAAAAAAAAACCCACATAAATAAATAAAACCAAAAGACATTCACAAACTTGGAACTATCTTATCTGTTTTTCCCCTGGCTCCCCAACCCCTCCTCCTAGACCCCTAGCCCACTCTTTCCTGCTTCTGCCTTCCTAATTCCTGGAATTCCTTGGGTTCCTAAAGTGACTGATAAGAACTGGTTGGAGCCTGAGATTCTCCGGTTCTTGGAAGCTAATACACCAGCCTGACACTGTTTTATAGATGCTAGTAGAAGACATGGTACTCCTGGGTCAGAAATAAAGGCCATTTATTACTCACAACAGCAGTAGTAGCAGCCAGAGTATCCAGCATTCTTATATATCAGTTCCCTGAGCCCTAATTCCTATAAGGACAATACAAAGAGAGCCATGTGATAACTGCACACAGTGGTTTGCTTTACAGGAGAGAAACCCTGAGCCGTGGGAACCAAATCTCTTCTAATGTGCAGTAAGCATGCCTGTCCTTTGCTGTACAGGGAGACACTAGCTCTCTCTTCTGTGGCTATTCACTAAATGAATATCCTTGAGAAGATAGTGCAGAACATTAGGGCAGTCATAAGTTACTTTGGTCCCAAGGTATGCAGAAGTACTGGGGACTCATGGAGAATTCTCCAAACAATGGCCTCTGCTGTTTCTCCAGTGCTGCCTTTGATCAGTATGAAAGAGAAAGAAGAATTTCACAAATGGCAGCCAGGTATGGTTAATTCCATCCATGAACTTGTTCAGAAGATCTTTTATAATCTTTCTATAGATAAACTTGGTCATCCTCATTTAAGAGTCGCATGTTTGGAAATAATGAGCTAACTATTTTTAAATGGCTAATAGGGGTTGGGGATGGAGCTATGTGGTAGAGTGCTTACCTGGCATGCCTGAGGCCCGGGCTCAATCCCCAGCATAAATAAATAGGCTAACAGTTATTAAGCCCTTACTGTGTTCTGCACCACTGAGAAGTATGTTGTATGACCTCACTGTACCTCTAGGAGGTTATTATGGGCAGGGGCAGAACCCCCATTTCTTATGATGAGAAAGCTGCTTCATAGCATTCAGCCATCGGTAGCAGACATTCAGACACAGAATGTCAGGGTCCCAAGCCAGTGCCAAGGTATACTGTTTCTCCCTTTTCCATTTTCTTTCATTTAGAAGCTTTTGGGGGTGGTGAGGATGTTAATAGTGGTTTTGAGGTTTTGTTTCAACAAGTAAAATTAGTGAAACGCTTGCAAGTAGATAAGATCAAGAACACCCAAATGGATATCTTATAAACAGCATCACATTAATCCTCCACATTAATCCTACAGTCTTTTCAAGGGAAATGGTGTTCCTGTTTTATTCATGAAGAAATGGTAGCTCAAGGAGGTGGTGAACTTTATTGAAGACATATAACTGACTAAATCAGGAGCCTGGGAGCCAGGGACATCCTATGTGGCCATAAAACTCTCCCAGTTGTCAGTAATGTTCATAGGTGGACCCTGAAGTGCCCTAAAATAGCTCAGCTTCATCTGAAACGGAAAAGAACATTTTAATAATAGGTTCACTGTAGCTTGTTAAATAATTCCATTTCTTTGAAAGGCTGAGCACATATGTGTAATCTAATCACTGCATTGACTAACCTTCAGTTGCTCTGAGGGTCTTTATCTTGCTTTCATAATATTTCAAGTGCTGTGGAGCTTCACACACTTGGGCCATTCATGGCCTTCCAGCAGCCTCTCCAGATTGCCTTCTTTGCCCCTCTTCTCCTTTTTTTAAAAAAAATTTTAAAAATAATGAGTCAGGGGGCTGGGGCTGGGGCTCAGTGGTAGAGCACTTGCCTCACACATGTGAGACACTAGGTTCAATAATAATCATCATAATTTTCATCATCAAACCTCAAGGCTTCTTTATTCAAAATAAATATCATGTAATTTTGCTCTTGTCCTAGTCCTAAACCAAAAAAAAAATGGTTATAAATGCATATCAGCAGATATAGGTAGATCTGGAAACACACACAGACAAATGTAATTTTCCCCCAGCAGGTTGCCTTGGCAACCATTCCACTAGCATCTTCTGGCAGACATTTGAAGCTTGGCTAAGGTGTGCATGCTAATTGTATAGACGTGCTTAATATTGTCCATTAACATAGCAGTTCCCAGATTCTTCCAAATCCTCATAAGGGGACTTTGTGCATCGTGAACATTTTAAATACCAGCAAGACAGGAGCCTTTTAAAGTGATTTCCTGTAGTGATTTCCTTATAAATACTCTAGTTACCACCATGTTGCACTGTCAAAATTCTCTTGTTCAGTAGCACAGGGTACCATGTAAAGCTTAGCAAACACATTCACTGTATTTACATGTCCATGTTATTGTCATTATGTATTTTACCATATCTGACAAGAATAAGAATATTCTTTGGTTTATGGATATGTATTCACTTTTATTGGAGAGTTTATAAAAGTTGAAACCGTGGTTTTTAAAATGCTTTTAGCTATATTTAGCATCATTTTGGTTTTCAGTAACTGTTTCAATTCTTATTCATTTCGAACAGTCACATTCTTTTATTTTAAAAGTTCCCACCAAGATAAGTAATTGTATTTTAGTATAGTGCTTTATAGCTATATCTAAGTGATTCCAGATACCACATATAGAAGATTAGGATTATGTCACTTTAGCCTGTTGTCCAGTGTATATTTATTAGATGAGATCATAGGAACATTCTGTCATTAATTTTGCTTGTGAACACTTTGTTGTATATGTAACTTGTATGTACTTAACTTGTACAGTTAAATCAGTAAGTCCAGCCATGGTTTTCACATTATCCAAGGATGTTTACCTAAATAACCCTTTGACTGGATGCAAGAATGTAGCTACTTTATATTTGCTTTTATAGCATAACATGCGTATGGAACCAGCCCGAGAAAACCTCATTTTGTAGCAAGTATAACAACAGAGTTTGAACTTCTGCTGTTGAACTGGTTTCAGTGCCTGGATAGTTCTAACAGGATCCTTTGCCAGAAAGTTTATATTTTTTATTTCCATTATAGAGTGTTTAAAATGAAGAAAGCAGGTGCCCCATCTCTTGAAAAAAAATTGTATATGTGTGTGATGATGATGATGATTAATTGTTGTGCTTCTATGAATGTTTATTGTGTGTTTCGACATTCTTGGTAACTTGGTGTCGTTAATTAGAAAGTGTTCATGGGATGATCATCAGTTTGATTCTCTTACAAATTTCTCATGGGAGGGGAGGGATCCGCTCGCTCACTAAATGATTACTCTAAAGTATCCTTGTGTCCCTGCCAAAACAGAATTTTATGCACCAGAGGGACAGAGGAGGAGGTTGAGGTGACAGAGAGTATGTTGTTGCACAGCCTGTGAAGACTATGATGGCGAAAAAAGATTCTAAGCACATGTCAGTAGCAGGCTATTGGCTGCCTGCATAGATCTCTCCTCTTCCCAGCTGAAGCTGTAACTGTTGAGTCTGCCACATGGCTTTTCACCAGGCTGGGAGTGCAAGTCAGCCGCCAGAGATGGGAGAATACCCAAAGGCACAAAACAGCTCTCTTGTTCTTGGAGGCTGCTGCAGCAAAGTCAGCTCCCACAGGCTTTTCAAGTGAGTAGAAAATCAAATGGGTGTTACAGAGATTGCAGTCCTTCTCTGAAAATTAGGAAACACATTGAAAAGGAAACCTTACCAGAGATGGGGATTTGGTAAGGAACGCTGGTGACATCAGATCAATAGAGAAGTTTAGGGCAGCTCGTGGAATCAAAAGCAAAGGTATCTACATGGAGGACAGCTGTACAGGGGTAACCAGGAAGCCAAGAGAATTCCTGTGCCCAGCAAATATGTCCTTCTGAGGTGATTCTGGCTTGACCTTTCTCTTCTGGATGACAGAACAGGAATCTTCATCTTTGCAGAAGATCATCTTGCTTTTAGAATTAAATACACTCTGGGTATTTACACACAGGCCTATAATCCTAGCAACTTGGGAGGCTAATGCAGGAAGATTGCAAGTTCAAGCCAAGCCAGGGCAATTTAGCAAGACCCTGTCTCAAAATAAAAGGATTAAAAGGATTGGTAGGGACTGGTGATGTGGCTTAATGGTAGAGCACCCAGTACCACACACACACATACACACACAAAGAAGAAATATTAAACACCCATAAGGATGCTTTTGTGATGCTAGGAATTGACTTTAAAGGAGTCCTGGGGTGTACATGTTGTAGCAGATTTTTTTTAGCTATATTATATGTTATATATTAGTAACTAATACATTGATATAATAAGCATATAACATGACCTGCTAAATAATGTTATATGGCAAATAATTTATAGGTTTAAAAAACATGAAATTTGCTTGGAGAACACAATTCACAAAAGTTTGAAAAATTTTAAATTTCAACTTTAAAAATAAAATTGAATAGCATAAAGTGCATATGTACTACATGAGACTGAAGAAAATTAATTCCGGAAGTGCTCTAGTGAAACAATGTGCATCCCAATTTTATGTGATGACAAAGTAGAACCAACCTTGTATGTTTGTAAGAGAACTAAAGCAAGTGGATAGAAAGCTGCCCCTTCACAGGTTAGGCATCTTAGAATTGGGCTTTAGTCGCTGTATAAAGACATGGGAATTCCATGCCCATGTCTGCTGTTGTATATGTCTACAAACATGGACCTTAGAGCAAAGGTCTGTAACATTTTTTAAAACAGCCTCTCGTTTTGAAAATGTTTTTAAGTGATTAAGTGATCTTTTATTGTTTCATTGAAGAGATGAAAAGCCATTGTAGCTCCCTTAAATTGGTGTTAAATATAGCTAATGATAGTGCTGGAGGCTAAGTATACTGACTTCCTTTCCATCCACTGCCCTGATGTCAGGCATCCCCCAAAGCTCCGGGCAACTGAATATCAGAGCCCTCCTTGCTCTGCCTGGGGGAAATGAACTCTCTGTCAGGCCCTTACAACCAACCCAGAAAATCCTGGGTTCCCCTTGAAGGTGGGTTGCTGTGGAAACCAAAGGAAAGGAAAAATTAAAAACCCACGATAAAGGCCAATCTGAGGAAATATAAAAGGGAACACAAAACACTCAGAGGGAGCTAAAAACTTCACCGAACAAATAAACAAACAAACAAACAAACAAAACCCAACAACTGAAGTCCACAGACATCTTGCCTTCCCTTCTGAGATAAAAGTCAGAGTTTGTTAGAATAGATGTGAGAATTGAGAAGTATAGGGTACTCAAAAAGCAGGTGAATGTTGTGCTTTCAGCTCCGTTCCCAGTAAAAATCACAAAGGGTTTTATGTTCCGGAATATTCCATATTAGCACGTGATTTTAAGAGAGACAGAGGGTGTTTGTTCTGGAGTTTGGATGAGAAGTTATGAAATAAATGCATTCTGACATTAAAAGTCACTAAAGGTATTCAGCATTATTTGAAGATGAAGAGGGGGAGGAGAAACTAGGCCTGCTTTATTCATGCCTTTTCCATGTCGTCAGGCAGTTTTCTCAAACCCTGACGGAGGGAGTCTTCTATGTACCATAATTCTGTCCTCTTGTCCCTGCAATTATGTTTGTTCTTTACTTGCTACTTAGAGGTCCCTTCTCCTAAGCCAACAATTTGAAACAGTCTTGTTGCATTTAGTTCTAAATCTGTGGCAGTTAAAAAGGAAATGACTAAAAGATAATGCTGGACTAAAAGATAATGTTTAGTTTTCTACCCACAAAGCAAATGCTCTTTGTACTACTTAAAATGGACTAGTTTGTACCCACAGAGCCAAACTCCTTGCGATTGCCAAGAGCCAAGGAGCTCTGAATCATGCTAGAGGAAGAATTCCTGAGTGCTTGCTGCTTCCTTCTTGGCTCTGCCACTGGCTGATGAAAATTCAAGACCACTCTAGAGGCTATGAGTGAATTCCCGATCATGAAATAGTTCACTGAGTAACTGTGAAGCAGGAAAAGGTCTGAGCACCACCCCTGGCAGGTACACCTATAGTGAGCAGGCGTGCAGGGTAGAGTCCATGAGGAGTGTTGACCAAGAATGAAGGCTGGGGCTGGAGGAGAGCTGGCAGGTGCAGTTTGAAGGACATGGTCCTCAGCCTTGTGAAATCATGCCAGGATGGCACTAGAACTGCGAAGAGCAAACAGCACTACCCACATTAGCGAGTGTAAGGAGAAAAACATTCATTAACACTTTTAGGTGGCCCAAAGAATCTGGGGGAGGACAGGGCGGGAAGCCAGAACAGTTCCAGAGCCATATGGAGGGACTGTTCACGTGGCACTTTTGCTGTCCGCAAACCAGATACCTAGTCCAAGATCACTTTGGTCAGAAAAACTTAATTCCTGCTTCTTGATTCTAGCACAAAGACGTCAGACTAGCACAGCCAAAATCCATTCCTTCTCCATCTTAGCTACTAAGAAGGCTGGGAACATGGGTTTCTGGAACTCATAGGAACACCCTCAAATGGGAGAAGTCTATTTGAAAAGATGCCCAGTTGTCCACAAGACTCGTCTGCGTGTCCCCCATCCTTCTGGTCACGGCCTCACTTGTCATGTCTTCCAGGAAACATTCTCCACCGAACCCTGTAACCCATAATCAGGGTCAGTATGTGTACAGCTCCTTCCCAGAAAGCCACGTCCATACCATTGAAGCATGGTCCTGCCACATCCTTCTGTAAATCTCTGGCTGTCACCCATCTCAGTGGATGCTTCCAGATCTTTGTTCTTTCCTCTTGATTTTGCACACTAACCCCAGATCTCATTAGCCTCTTCTTTTTCACATTGACTAACCCTGTTTCATCCTTTTCCTTTTCTGGTACCCACATGGTCTGCCTTTCTCCCCACCAAAAACTGTAAACTCTAAAAATGGAGCCATATATCTTTTTCTTTCTTTCTTTTTTAAATCTCCCACAGCACCTAATATCATGCTAAGCTTACAATAGTTGATTGGTAAATATTTTCTAAGTACAGTTCGTTAATTATCTGAATTGATTAATGCTTTTCAAAAGTATCTTGGTAGTAACTACTTAAAAAATAGTGAATAAGAAATAAATGTGGGCTGGGGATGTGGCTCAAGCGGTAGCGCGCTCGCCTGGCATGCGTGCGGCCCAGGTTTGATCCTCAGCACCACATACAAACAAAGATGTTGTGTCCGCCGAAAACTGAAAAATAAATATTAAAAAAAATATTCTCTCTCTCTCTCTCTCTCTTTAAAAAAAAGAAAAGAAAAAGAAATAAATGGGCTGGGGTTGTGGCTCAGCAGTAGAGCATGTGCCTAGCATGTGCGAGGCACTGTGTTTGATCCTCAAGCACCACATAAAAAATAAACAAATAAAAATAAAGGTGTTGTGTCCAGCTACAACTAATACACACACACACACACACACACACACATATATATATATATATATATGAAATAAATGAAACAGGGACACTTAGGCTATGTTCCAATAAAACTTTATGGGAAAATGTATATCCACAAGACTGAGATCCTAATTAGAATAAGATATATTCCATGCTTGTGTAAATATATCAAAATAGATTCTAATTTCATGTATAACTAAAAAGAACAATTTAAAAACTTCATAGACACTGAAATTCAAATTCAAGATCATTTTCTTGTGACACAAAATATTATTCTTTTGATTTTTTTTTTTTAGTCATTTAAAAGTGTAAAAATCATGTTTGGCTTATGGACCATTCAAAATCAAGCCATGGGCCACATTTGGCTTGAGGGTTTGGCTGCAGTTGTTCTCCCCTGCTACAGGTGATGGGAAGGGGACAACTAAAGTGGTTCAAGGTCAGCTCAGTATTTTAGCTAGTTCCCCCTGACTTCAGTGGAACTTTAAGGATTAGGTTTGAAGATGGGGACAATTTTTTTTAGAAAGACTGAGCAGCAGTCTGGAAGATAGATGGTGAGGGCCTGAAATAGAGTAATGTCAGCATGGATACAGAAGAAGGGCCAGCTTCGAGATGTGTATTTTGGAATCAAAATCAGCAGGACTTGGTGATGGATAAGGAGTGAAAGAGTGATGTCCCCGTTTCAGTGTAATAACAACTACCACAGTGTCCTACAACTCTCACTAACCACAAAGAAACAGGGTACATCTTAATGCATGCTTAGGTTTGGATCCCTTTATAGGCTCTTCTTTTTATCTGCAAAAGGAGACTACTGTTAGTAATGCCTCTCCTGGTCAGGTTTCTCCTCTGGTTGTCTCTTAGTAGTAGTAATTTCGTTTACTGTTGAATGAATAGTCTCAATGTTACTCTTATTAAAATGATACCCCAGTGGTCTGTAAGAATTACCCAACCATTTTGACATTTTCTCCTGTTCTGTCTCACCAAAAGAAGGTGCTAAGTAATTGCTTCCAAAGTATATAATTACAGAACATAAGCTAGGCTCCCCGTATTAGAAGAAATTGAAGTGATAAAATCTTGGACTGATTAGAGTAAACTCCCTCTTTCTCTGTTTATTCATGAATCCTTTTTTTTTTTTTACAAATCTTTGTGGTTTTTGCCTTCTCAGCAAACTTAAAAGGATTTGAAACCTAATCCCAATTGTTAGTAAACGTTACATTTACATAAAATTACATAAATCATCAATGAAGCCCTACAGAGCTCTTCCCACTTGCCCTCTTTGAGAGGATTTTTGCCATATGAATATTATGAAAATGAGTTTAATGTTGTAATTTAGCTTACTATTTGGAGACATGGAAGACCAATTTCAGTGAGAAACTGTGTGTGGTATACCTTCTGCAAGTCTGCATGAAGATACATGGATAAAATTGGAGAACTGACTAAGTGTATCAGGTACCATCACATCCTAGATTTTCACATTGTCGATTTTATCCTGCACCAAGCATGTATTTCCCTTCTGTAGTGGCCAGAGCCCTTTTGGGGCTGTTTACCAGCAATGCGGGAAAGGATGAAAGACCATTGTGTTTGTTGTCCAGCGTGTTGAGTGGATAGAACCTGTCTCTCAATTATCTGTTGGAATAAACAGGAAGGAGTTAAGAAGGAAGCTGTGGATGACAGGCAGTGGCTTTGAAGAAAGTAGGAAATTATTTAAAGTAAAAGGCAGACCTCTAAGAAGAAAAGTCCCCAGTCACAATGACCCACACTGAGGGTGTTGACCTAGATTGTCTTAGCGTGGCCCACCTTCCGCCTCTTATCACAGGTATGGCAGTATTGATATTGCTGCTTCTTGATTCACAACAGCTGTTCTCTTTGCTTCTTCTGTTTCTAGAAGTCACACTGAAGGTGCACGTCAGCGACGCCAGTACCCACCAGCCCATCGCAGATGCGCTTATTGAGATCTTTGCCAACCAGGTCTCCATTGCCTCTGGCACATCAGGGACAGATGGTGTCGCTTTCGTCAAGTTCCAGTACAAGCTGGGCAGTCAGTTAATCGTCACCGCCACCAAGCATGCCTATGTGCCAAATTCTGCCCCATGGAAGCCAATCCGATTACCTGGTAAGGTGTTCTTAATCTTTGTCTAAAACAGACTTCGTGGTATTGGCAGATGATGCCGGAGTCAGAACAGAAGTGGTTTTGAAGGTGTAAGTCAGACAGTCAGTAAAACCTGTGTGTTGATTTTCTGCTTACCTTTTGGGGCCCCGTTAGGTGTGGGGGGGGGGATGGGGTCAACTTGTGAAGCTGGCTGCCATGTTACATACACACAGTGGAATCAGAAGCTTGAGCATTTCTGCTCATCTGCCCACCACTTCACTTTGCACCATGATAACTAGTAGGACTATGTGTGTAACTGGGCTTTAGCGCACAATGTCCTCATCAGCTGCTGGGGCCTTCTTCCTCTACTGTCACACCAGGGGCCCAAGTGCAAGGATGTCCAAAGGTCTTTCCCCTTTCCTATTGGTCACACAGAATAGTGTGTCCACTGCCAGGAGCAAAGACAATGCCTAACACAGCTTCAATTCAAGGTAGGGTAGGTGGGGAGTGGCAGCCACTGGGCCCCTCTGTCCTTTGACCTCAGACTCCACCTGGTACCCAGAGCATACTGTATGTTGACACCAAGACTGGTGAGTGGCAAAGCTGGGGCTGAGAGTCACGACAGCACAGGCTTTAGAAACCGACTGATTGGGCTCTGGTCCCCTCTGCAGAGGAGCCCTCTAGCTCCCGTGCCAGTTCCGTAAATTGGAGCTAAGACTACCTTGTGGAGTGGTTCTGACCAAAAATTAGTCACCACAGGTAAACTACCCTACAGCACCCAGCACAGTAGGTGGTCAGTAAGTGCATAGCATTGAGGGCAGTGCCAGGAAAAATACCCATGTCAGTGCTCAGCTCCATCCTGCAGCATAGCCAAATACACTCCTTGCAGGGACCCAGCTGCCCTGAGGATGTGTGGCCACACCTAGAAGAGCTTTTTCTGCTTTATAAAGCCCCAGTGTCTTCTCAAATTCGTAAAATTCTTTGTATATCAATTTACTTTTATAAAGTACCTACTATATACCAGACACTGCCCTGGGCACCAAATCTGGAACTCGGCCTAGATAGTTTCAAGTTTGATTATGAAGTCAGCCATAGAAATGATTTCCATCACACAGGGTGTTTTTAGTCAGGATTTTCCAGAGAAACAGAACTGATAGGTTATCTAGAGACATGGGGAAAAGGGGACTTACTAGGGAAATTGCTTCACCTGCTGATGGAGGCTTAGAAGTCCCCCAATAGGCCATTTCAAGCTGGAGAATCAGGGAATCCTGTAACATGGCTCATTCCAAGTCCGAAGGCCCCAGAATCAAGAATTCCAGTGGCATCTCAGTCTTAAGCCTCTGTGTTCACAATGTTTCCATAAACTGATCAATACATAACTTTGTTGTATTTGTGTTTCTGTTTAAAAATACCTTATTTAATATTTATTGTTGGCTAGCATGGTATGATTCCCAAAACCTAAAAGCCAGAGAACCTGGAGTTCTGACCTCCAAGAGCAGGTGAAGAAGGACATCCCACCTCCAGAAGAGAGTGAGCAAGAATTTGCCTTTCCTCCACCTTTTAGTTCTATCTGGGAACTCCCCCCCACCCCCCACCCCCACACACAGTAAAGCAGATCTTTCCCAGATCATCTACTCACTGGCCAAGATGACTGAGCCTAAGCATTGTAACCAAGTGCCAAAACACCTGGATTTTCCTTTAGCAGAAGAGGATGTATATGCTTAGTGTCTATAGAAGCTTTCAGAATAAATAATGCAATGATTGAGAACAATTAATGCTTTCCACCTGTCTTGGCATCCCTTAATCCCGTCAAGTTGACATACAAAGTCAACCATCATGCAAGGTCAGTACTCAGATAAATTTATATACAGACACCCATATAGGATGCCAGGGGAAGAGGCTTAACCAGTGCTTGGGGGGAATGAACAGGATTTCCTGGAGGAGACAGTAGGGGTGCTGAGCCTTGAGGTTAATAGATACCAGCATCAAAAGATGATGGTAGAAACAGAGAGACAGGACTCAGCCATTCAGTTGGGAAGCTGCCTTGGGAGTCTGTATTTTAATAAGCAACCTTATCACTGCCACCACCAGATACTTCATGTATAAAAAATGTTCACTAAGTGTTGAGATCACTGAGTTATGGAAAGTGGATTTGATGTTAATACAATTGAGGTGATCATTTAGGAAAATTTAAGAGAAATATTGAGCAGGCAGCATCCTTGAAAGGCCTTGGAGAATGGATGGGAAAGAGGTAAGGTAGAAGAGCAAGTAGAAGAAACTAGAGTTGAACCTCAGATTTCTGGCTGGTGAAACTGGACAGGACCTGCAAGGGGAGGCAATAGGCTTAGAAGACCATGCCAGGCTCCCCCAAGCTCCAGGTGCAAGCAGAGGTGGATGGAGACCCTAAAGGAGATCAGGGAAACAGGAGGAGAGGGACAGGTGTTGGAGTGGTGGCTGATGATAAGTTTAGTGTAATATATATTTGGTTAAATTGCCTCTGGGGATACCAAGTGAGCATAACCAGCCTTCAGTTTGAAGTGCACTGTGGTTCCTAGAGAGAGGTCTGGGCTAGAAGTTTAGTTGGAGGATATCAGAAGTATCCAGATGAGAGTCAAAACTATGAGGTGTACCAAATAATGGAGGACTGTGGGCCTGGGACAGAACCCTGAGAGCAAGCAAAAGAGGAAAGGACATATTTATTAGGTTCCATCTCACAACAAAGAAACACGGTTGACTTCATTATTTTCTATACTGTGAAGTCACTGGAAATAATCTAGGGAAAATTTAGACAGTATCTGCCTGTGTTAGGTGAACAGCCACACTAAGTCCAGTCAACTGACATTATTTGTGGAAGTTACAGTCTATAAAGTTGCCTCAAAGATGGAGTTAGCACATACTGAACCAGTGCTATGAGGGAAGCACAGGGTATGTTTGTTCCTGGAGCCTCTGCTCACAATGTTGTATTTGTGTTTCTGTTTAAAAATACCTTATTTAACATTTGTTGTTGGCTGGTTAACATTGGGCTCATGGCCCACAGCACTGTAGCTGAAGCAAGCTTTTCTATCATGCATATTTTCTCCATAAGGCATATCCCAACCTTCTCTCACTAAGAAACCTAGACAGCACTTCAGTATTAAGCTTAGGTCCATTTTCAGTAGTGAAATCACCAACAGAAAGTGGAAAAAAATGTGAAAATCTTAGCAGCTAAATAAATGGAGAAAAGGACACTTAGAGATGAGAGCTGAAACAAAATGCAGAGTGTCCAGTGTCTCCACTGGAAGTGTGTGCATTGGGAGAGTCACATCTTTAGCTACTCTTTCCATAGGCGTGTAAAACACCAAGAGCATTGATTTTAAAGTGACAAGTAAATTTTAGCAAGTAGGCACATTTGCAGAGATGGAATCCATGGATAATGAAGATCAACAGTGCTCCAGTTTTATTAATTTTGACTATGTTGACATGATGATTCTTTGAGAAAAAGAAACCATTTCCATGATATCCATTTCCTTAAATGAGTCAAATAATGGCAATAGTGTAGTTTAATTGGAAGAATTTTGGATGAGGCATGAAGACACCCAGTGCCAGGCCCGCCCGCCCCTAGCCGGCCCCACATAGCTTGGGCCTATCAAGAGTTTCTGAGCCTGTGTTTCTTAGTTCTAAAATGAAATTGATTAAACTGGATAACTTTCAAGCACCTCCCCTGGTCTTTGATTATTTTATTCTGCTTGGCTTTTCAACATAATAAAGATACTCTTAACTGAAATGAGACAGGAAGCAACCAAAATTTATATGAGCCTCTTGTAAAAAGCAGAGTAGATTATTGCTTTTGTCACTTTTTTTCTTTTGTAGGTCAGGTCTTAACACTTTTGGTATTTCAGATAATTGGGCAAGGAAGAGAAAAGAGCCAGGAGCCTCTTCTAAAATTAATATGAAAAAATCAAAACTAACAAATGTTTTCTATACTGTGTGCGCACACAGTGTTTTAGTTTGCATGAGCCTCCTTATGAGATCTTGGAGTGAATTTCTTTTTTCATCCTTAGCAATAGTTCCTAGAGGATGTGTTGAGTTTTTTCCCCTTTCATAGAAGTGGGTATAGATTGGGGACTGGGGAGCCTAGCATAGAGAGAGCCCTCTTCACCTTTGGCAAACAGGAAAGCACAAATTTAACTACATAAAAATCCAATCCATCCACTGAAAACTGTCACTCTATATCTGAATTGTTTCCTTCTCAACAGCCTTTGTCTCAGCCAGAGTTATTACAGTGATCCAGGGCTGTTGCAGTAGCCTCTGGCCAGGTTAATCTGCCTCCCCCCCTCCCCCCGAAAACCACCCACTATGCCACTGAGCACTGCATCTGAAAATGCAATTGTCTAGTTATATTATATGCCAGCCTAAAATCCTTGGGCGGCAGCAGATGGGAGTAAAGATGACGAGCAGATCCTCCCCGCACCCCGCTGCTATCGCTCCTTGACCTGCCTCTTGGTCTGGCTGCCTTGGGCGGTTGTCATTCCCTAAAAGAGTCTGGCCTCTCTGTGTTTGTCCAAGCTGCTATTCAATTACCATCCCTCACTTGGCAAGCTTGTCTTTTGTTTTATAAAGCCCACCTGGACTGCTTTCTGTTCTTCCTGCCTCTTCCAGATGAAGTTAGATGTTCCTTTCTCTCAATTTATCAAAAACTAAGGGTCTGTGGGGCTGGGGATATATCTCAGTTGGTAAAGTGCTTGCCTTGCCTGCACAAGGCCCTGGGTTCAATCCCCAGCACCAAATAAACAAGATCTAACTTTAAAAAGGGGGTTGGAGGGTCTGGTTGGGGGAATGGCTCAGTGGTAGAGCACTTGCCTAGCATATACAAGTCCCTGAGTTCCATCCCAGCACCACAAAAAAAAAAATCTACTTGATGTGAAAAGGACTTCTGGGCATCAGTCTGAGATGGGTAGAAGTACCATCTGCTTGAAACTCCTGGGGCCTCTCTGCCACTTCCCACCCTGGGTACTCAGTGGGTTTGGGAGGCCTCCTGCTCCAGGAAGCCCCTGTCATACTCAGCAGGTTCAGCAGGATCATTATAAGAATCATTTTTTTCCTCTTTTGAGAACAGTTTGCCAGAGCAGCTGCCCTATGTACCATGTTTAGGGGAGAAAAGTTTTCAAAACACACTGCAGTGGTTGGTCACGTAACTCTTGAAGGACATGCCCACAGGTAGTTCAGAGCTCAGGGACCCCCGTGCCAGTCAGACAGAGTGTTCCGGGCCTAGAAAATGCTTTAACGCTCTGGGCGAGCTCTGGGCCAGAGCTGCACACGGAGAGACAGAGTGTGGCACTGCAGCATTTGGAGGTGAACTATTTCCTACAGACATACCCTCCACAGGGGTCCTGTCCGTTCTTCCTTGCCACTAGGTGCCCTATGCCATTAGACAACAGGGTTAGTGTTAGAGGTTACAATAATGAGGATTTAACCATGTTAGGGCTCCTCCCGCTAATGGAACCACCCATGGCCAGGCAGGCAGGCGCAGGCAGGCAGAGGCAGAAGCTCCCAAAACCCTTTGTTGTAGCAGTTTCTTCTCATTCTTCCTCCCAACCATGTCTGAACTTTGAACCCCTGAGGTAAATTCTCTTTTCTGTTCATTTTGATGTTCAAGATGTAATTCATGTGCCATAAAATGCACCATTTGTGCAGCCACCACGTGGCCCCTGGTTCCAGCCTTTTCCACCCCCACCCAGAATCCCATCCCCTGACTTGCTGTTCCCCCACCCCTTCCAGCACCTGGCAACCACTCATTTGCCTTCTGTCTCTTGGATTTGCCTTTCTGGATATCGCATATAAATGGAATCAGTGTGTGGCCCTTTGTGCCTGGCCATGTTTGTGACACTCCCTTTTGCAGCTGCAGAGTCCTGGTGAGTCACCCTGACCCTGCACTGCTCCTTTATGTAGTGCTGGACATGGGGGGCAAAGGTGTACCCGTACCCACCCATGCCGATGTCCACGCCAGGGGTGTCCCCCTGCCCCCCAAAGCAGTTCTCCAACTCACCACTCCCTCTGCTGTGGCTGCCTCCCATCCCCAAGTGCCACTGCCCAATGCTGTAGGGAAAAAGTCCAGATGGAACTGTCAGAGGACACAAAACTCAAAGCACAAACACTAAACACGGGGCTTCCTTTGAAACCCCTCTCGCTCCCTGCTTTATGCCACCAGTCCTTCACGCAACCTCTGCATGGGGCCCGGCGATCAGATAGATCTCTTGGTCGCCACTGGATCCCGGCTCCTGAAACATGTCTGATATAGGAAAGGCTCAATAAACGTGTTTAGAATTCATTAAACTTAAGGATGCTGGGCTAGGGACTTGGCTCAATAACACAGCACTCATGTAACCAGAGCCTGGGTCCTTGGGTTCCATCCCTAGCACTAAAAACAAATATGCAAACAAAAACACTTCACAAAGCTCAGCCTCACCCACACTTGCCCTACCAGCACTGAATAGGCAACAGGCAGTGTGTTTTGAGCAAAGGGCCTGAGATCACCCCAACTTCTGTGACTTAAACCACCACTTCCCCCATAAAACACTCCCCACAGTGACCAATCCAAAAGTTCCTGGCATGTCTGTACTACTTCCTGTTTATGGATGAATAATATCCCCTTGTGTGTATATAATACACTTTATTTTTTCTGTTCATCAGTAGACAAACATTTACCTGGTTGTTTCCAGAGTTTGAGCTCCAGAGTTCAAAGCCTGGCTCCTTGCACTTATCAGCTAGGTAATGAAGGGCCCATTATTTCCTCACCTTTAAACCTGTTCCATTACCTGTAAAATGGACATGTTAGTAATAGCTAATAACACTTGAGAGAGGTGTTTCAATATTTAGTAGACAAATGGCCAAAACCAAAGGATTTAGAATAATGTCTGCCTGTTATAAGGGCTTGGGAATGTTAATGATTATCATTATTCTATAATGCATGTTTTTTCTTATATCTGTACATTCTACCAAAAAATGTATAAGCTTCATGAAATTTGTTGTTGGTACTTAAGCAGTACTTTTTAAATGGCATAAGTTCTCTCATGTTATTAGATTCCAGGATATGGGGCAAATATTCTTTTACCATGAGGCACACATGATCTAAATACATATTTAAAATTTTTTTCTTAATATTAATATCTAACATTACATATTCTGTGCTTATATAGTGTATGCATTAAGTTTTTAATATATTCCTAGTGCAATGAGGCCGTTAATTTACTAAAAAACTTTTAACCAAATTTCTCTTTTGATTATTGTAGGGCAAACAATTTGTATATAAGAGATTGTAATACTCTTGTGGTATTTTGAAGGGCTTTTACTAATCATCTTGAAAAATCAACATTATCGATTGATTTGACATCAGAAAATTAAAAGAATGCAGAGTACCTAGAAAACTAGAGGGGCCTTTGGATTTGAATGTCAGAATAAACTCGTGTCCATCTTTGTTCCTGCAGTATTTTCTTCGCTAAGCCTTGGCCTGCTTCCAGAACGATCTGCTACTCTAATGGTCTATGAAGATGTTGTCCAAATAGTATCAGGATTCCAAGGTAGGTTTCATATTTAAAAAGGGAAGCAAGAGTAACTTGGGGGCCGACTACTCAAATCTCATGAGGGACCCCACATGTTGTTGGATGGTCACAGAAATGAATTTATCCAAAACTGAGACATAACGTGTTTTGTCCCGGTGAGGTCACAACACATCTAAATTTTGGCTAAACTACCACTTGACTGTAATCTTATTTCTGTCAGACCTATCCTTTAAGTGTGTGAAGGGAAAAAGGGGATTGTCCTCCATCTTCTCTCCTCTCCAAAGGAGAGATTGTTAATTTTGTCTGCGTCACAGTCCAGGGCACACCTGGCTGCATTTCCTAGTGGGCATGGTCAATCTCAAAGGCTAATAAGTGTCCAAATATTGCTTTCTCTTCTCCGTTGTCCCTTGTAGGCCCCACAGAGTAATTGATAGCCTCTGCTCTTTTCCTCCAGCGCCATCTTTGACACTGGTTCCCTACAGGAGAAAACATGTCATTTCTTCCCTTTCCATCTGTCCTTAGTGAGGTATTTGTGACCAGTGCTTAAATCTGTAGGATCCAGAGTCATGGCCACACTGTATTGCATCATGGCTGTCTGACATCCTTGTCACCTCTTCACTGTCACCTGCCAGCCTCAAGTATCTCCTCTCAAGGCTCTGAGGGGTTTCATGAGGGATTGCAGAGTCCCTGTCATGTGTAGTCTGTAAGCAGTCATCCTCCTCTCCCCATGTAGGGGTGTGTATGACCTTTTCTCCTCTTCTTATTTCCATGAGTCAAATGCAATTACAGTGAAGCTGACCCCCAGCCCAAGTCACTGCCAGTCACTACCCCTCTGCCTGCACTGCCATTTGCACTGCCATTCCCAGGTGCTTCCTCGGGTCCTGGTGAGTCTCTGCAGTTGCCCCCAGCTAGCATGCTGGTCTGCAGTCTTTGCAGCAGGATTGGAGCTGAAATACAGAAGAATCAACTAGACTTTGTGCCTTGAGTCTCTCCCTCTCTGGCCCCCCTTTACCAAAGAATAAAATCAGTCTCCTTCCTGAGGACCCACAGGTCTCTGGGATCTGGACTCAACCTCCCTTCTAAGTGTTCTTCTCCCTCATGTGTTCTGTTCCAGCCTGAGTTTCTTTTCCTATTTTCTGTGTGGAACATCCCACCTCACCTTCCATCAGTGGGTTTAGAAGTGGGAAAGAATAAATTCCATCTTCAGATCCTCCCTGGACAATAAGGCTAGCTTCAATGTCCCATACTCCAGGTCCTTCCTGTATCTCCACTGGAGATGAGAGTTGTGCCAACTGCCTTGCCTTGCAACCTCACCTGCCAAGGGCTTTGGATCATGTGACTCCAGGCCATGGTGTCTGGATCTGGAGCAGACACCCAGCATAGGGGTAGCCATTCCATAGAGTGGCCAGGGCTTGGGACCTGGCTGAAGTCAGCAGCTCTGGCCTCTCTTCCTTTTACCCAGACTGAACTAAGACTCCAGGAGACGTAGGAATTGCAGCTGACTGGTTCTGAGGTGCAGGCTGGGCCTGTGCCCTCGCCTGTGAGCCAGTTAGAACAGAAAGGATGAGTAGGAAGAGGAGGCCATTTAGAAGCAGGTCAGAAGGAGGCAGAGCTGGGTTAGTGGAGTCTTGTTAATGGCACTGGAGTGAGAGGGAATCCCACACAACACTCCTTCCTGGTCATCCCAGAGCTGTCCTCAGCCCAGGGCCAGCTGGGCCAGCTCCTGCACTTTCAATACCCAACGGGTCCTGTCCTCAGGTGCCCACAAGCCCCGCTATCCCTTTTTGTTCCTCAGATCCTTATAAATAACCCACCAGCCAGGGGCTCTGGATCCTTTAACAACTCCTCCTTGTCTGCCAGGCTTGGTGGCACACTCCTCAACTAAATTTAAAACCCAAAGGGCAACAACTGTGTTTCACCATCTTGGTACCTCCAGGGTCTGGCCCTGTGCCTGCCTTGTGACAGGTACCCAGTGAGTAATTCACTGATGGAGTAAACAAATACAAAAAGACAGCCAAAGGCAACCGCTTTTTTGAACCTCCTTATATAGACAGCTTATTCCATGGTCAATATTTTTCTTGGTTATGAATGCTAAAACAAAATGCACACTCACACCCATGCATGCACACACACACACACACACACACACACAGTATTGAATAGCTCTTTCTCTCTGGAGCAAGAAGTGTGATCAGAAAAGTAAACCCAAGGAGGTAAGTCATTCAGGTAGTTTTCGTTAGCAATTAATTTATTTAGTCTATTGTATCTCTATCTCCTGTTGCTAACCAGAAATCAACTGAGAATCATTTCTTCCTTTTGTAATCCCATTTCCATGCCAGCTTCTTAAAATTACAGACGTTTTGTTAATTTTCTTAACTTACCCTATTTCATGAGTTTAATAACATTTACTTGTACTATTCCTTGGCATGGCACTATTATAATAATAATGGATGGGTTGCCAGTTGGAAGGAAAGCACTTCCAATCTCCAAAACCAACATATCACTGAATTTATGAAAGGTATATTGTTTTTATTCTCAAGCTGGTCCTATGTGGTTGCATTTATTATTTTTTCAGCGGGTTTAGAAGAGGGAAAGAATAAATTCTTGCCTGCTCAGAAATGTGAAGTGCTGTAAACCCGTTTATTTGAGCGTGTTGCTTGGAGGGTCTGATGTGTCAGACAAGCCTGGGAAAAGGAGTAGGGAGTATGACGGTGGATCATTTGTGAAGCTTCACGTGGAGCACGTGCTGTGTGAGATGATGCTGCATTGTTTGATGTGACACTAGAGGAAAAGCTTCAAGGGAATGAAGGCTACTCGGGGAGAGATGGCGATGGGAAGAGAAGGGGAATGGACGCATTGTTCTCCCCAGGCAAACTCTCAACGCTGCAGGTGGGGTTTTGACTTTAAAATGGTGTCAACCAAATAAGATAGAGAGTAAACTCACAGTAATGAGAGTTTTTCAATGAAAATAAAATGATGATCTGCTTTCTTCCTTCTGTGATAGATACTTTGTGATATTTCCAAAAGTCTGTTCTGATTCATCAATAAAACAGTTTCTCATCAAACTAAGTAGGATTCTGTACATGCCTGCAAACATCCAAGCTACAGTAAATGCATGTTTCCAATGGAATTGGCCTTAGCAGTCATCACTCCTTGCATTTTAAAAGTAAAGGAAGTGGTTGTCTTGTTAGTGTTGGTATTCTTTTATAAAGAAAGCCTGGAACAGTCTTATAACAGTGAAGAGAAAGAGTGGGGCGGGCAACTGAGTAACTGGTCCGTTAGAGGAATTTCCCTCCGCAGAGGCTGTACATGAAAATGTGCTCTTTGTTGTAAAATGCTGGCAAATTGATTTGTCAGTGCAATGAGAAGAGAATGGAAGAAGAGAACATTGAACTGGGGACTAACGTGCAGCTCTGCCTTTCAGAGGCCTGAGTGCCATCCTGGGAGAAATGACCCAGAATGTGATGACAGTGAATAGGAAGATAAGGCAAGATGCTCCAGACTGCTCCTGGCTGTTCATCTGTCAACAGGCCAACTGGCACCACCCAGACCAGCAGTCTCCATCCTTGGCCGGGCCTCTTCACTGTGCCCTGCACAGTCCCTTTTCTGTTCCTCAGGACATGTGCCGAAGCCTCTCCTGCGCCCACCTTCATGCCCCATCTCTTAGCAGTGACTTTGCTGATTGTTTCAGAGTGAAAAATCAAGGCCTTCGGGGCATGGTGGCTTCGGTCCCCTGGCTTCTGCTCCCTCTCTCACAGGGACCTGCTCAGATTTCTTCCTGCAGTTTGTCTGCCCCACTGAGTCCCTTCACATTCCCACTGGCTCCATTCCTCATCTTCTCCTCCTTTGCAACCTTCCTCCCTTTGTGCTGGATCTTGCATTGTTCTCTTCTAGTTCTTTCTCAGCTCTCAAGATTGCTTATGTCTGCCATTTAAAGAGAAGCCCTTCTTACACCTTCCTCAAATTACAGTCTCCTCATTTTCTTTCCCTCCCAAACTGGAGAATCTCCTCTTGCTTGTGCATTACTTCAGGCTCCCTTTTACTTGGCCCCAGGCTATTCTTTAGAAATTTCTCTTGCTGAGTTTAGCGGAGCTGGAATTGCCAGATCCAACAACCCCTTTTCAGTCCTCCTTCTGATTGACTTCTGCCTGGCTTTAAACCCTCCCCATTGCTTCCTTCTTGACTCTCGTTTCTCCTTCTTTACCATCTCTGCCCATCACTTTGTTCCTTTCTTCTCACCTCCCTCAGAGGTTCTTACTTCCCTGCCTATCACTTAGTCCAAAAATGATTTTCAACTCGAGACACCTCTTCTGTGTCAACCCCCCAGTGTCGCTGTCTTTATTTGGAGCTTTATCATTTCTCACTTGAGCCACTTCATAGCAGCCTCAGCATTAGGCCCTCCCTACCCATAGCCATTCCCCACCTGCTATCAGAATTGGGTAAAAACAAATATCATTGTTTCACTCCTATACCAGGAACTCCCATGACCCTCCCTGCAGGCCCACTCAAGTCCAGCTCTTGAGTGGCACACACTGTGCCCTTCACAAGCTCATCCTCTGCCCCTGGGTTCCAAGTAGTCTGTGCTTGGTGCGCACATTTCCTTAGCCTCTGGGCATGTGCTGGCCTGTCAGACATCTCTCTGTCTCTTCCCATCTGCCTCCTCACATATTCCAGAACTTAGGACACTATGATTAGTAAGCCATTTCCACATTTGCCTTCTCGACTCTTGAGTCCAGGAACACAGAGGCTTTGTACTTTACCTCTTTATATCTCCTGTGTCTGTGATGCAGGAGACTCTCGGCAGGTTTGGGGGATCATTGTGCAGATTCTCAAAATATATAGAGAGTGGTTAACCAATGGGGCATTTAGCATCTGGGACATTTTGGATGTCCCATCTTGAGGGCTGCTACTGGCATCTAGTGGGTAGAAGCCCAAAATGCTATTAAATGTACGACAGTGCACGGGACAGCCTGCATCCCAACACAGCATTACCTGGCCCAGAGCATTGGTGATCCTGCTCTAGTTGGAATTAGGGTAAAGCATAATTGGAATACGGCAAGTTGCCGAGTATAGCCCATCTTCTCATTCACTTCTGTAAGCATTGCTGAGCATCAGGTGTGGTCAGGACATGGTGTAGTGCATTCCACAGCACACCTGTCTTTAAAGAAGAGGAGCTGGTAAAGTAATGCTTATCCTGCACCTTATCCTGCTCCTGAGGCACTGTAGGGCACTTTACATGTGTGTTCTGAACTAACACCACAACAACCATATTAGGAGATGGATATGATTCATTTCCATTTTAATGATAAAGAGCATGAAGGCCAAAGCTACTCACTGAAAAGGTGGTAGAAGAAGGTCCTAGGCCTGGAGTTAAGTGACTCTACCACCCATTTTCTTCTCTCATAGTGTCTCTGATTAGGGAGATATACAAATATCCATATAAACATGGCACAAGGCACAGTCATGTTTGGACTATCCGGGAGACACAAATGGAGCTTAGAGCTTGGGATGGGGTCAAGAAAGGATATGGAAAGAGGTGGCATTTGAGAAGCATTTTGGATGATATGTAAACTGTGAGAATAGAAACGGTAGGCAGAAGTCTCAGACATGAAGATGAGCATGAAAATACATAGAAACACAGAATTGTGTGGTCCTTTTTGGCCAGATAACTGGGGGCTGATTGGTAATTGAGCATCTATTTTGAGGTAGGCATGGGATAATAGAAAGGGACACAGAAGTTTGAAAAGATTTATGCCTCTTACAAGCAGAATGACTTTGGCCAAGTTGTTTAATTTCTTTGGGCTTTAGTTTCTTCACCCATAAAGAGAGAAGAGAGTTCCTTCTTCACAGGGTTGTTGTAAGTATTGTGTGTGTGTGTGTGTGTGTGTGTTCTTTACCTTCCCCTCCTCTACACACACAAACACACACACAACACACACACACACACACACATAGATAGATAGCATATATATATAGAGAGAGGTATAGATTGGTGCTTTAGAATTAAGAATGTATGTTATAATTTATAAAGTTATATAAGTTATATATCACACATATGTATATATGTATGTGTATGTATATAACATATAACTTTATAAATTCTTAAGCACCAATCTGTGCCTCTCACTTGAAAAGGAAGTAGTAGTTTTGGTCTCTAGGACATGATCGATGTGGTATCTTAGAACAATCTGTGTGTGAGTAAGTGAAAGGATCAGTGTGTATCTCGGAACAGAAATGGGGTAAGACTGAGGCAGGGGGACAGTTAGGAGAACCTTACAATAGTTGAGGAAAAGCTAACAGAGGGTAACAAAGGGTGGAGGCAGAAAGGGAGGGAAAGATGATGTAAGAAATGTTGACAAAGGCAGATTGGCCAGTCTTGGCACTTGAGTGAATATGAAAGATATTAGAAAAGGAAAATGATGATATTGACCTGGAGTCAAAACTGGATGTTGGGAAGGATGTGGGATCATTAAATGAGAAAGTCCATGATGATTTTGGAGTGCAAGATGGGCATCTGGGTAGAAATACCCTAGAAGTAAAGGAGAAATGGAGATGTGGAGGTTAGAAAAGAGTTCCGGGCTGGAGAGGACAGTGATGGTCAAGGTTATAACAATGGAGGGAACCCACTGAAGAGAGAGTAGAGAAATGGCAGAGCCATGAAAGCAGCCCCTTAGGAACCATTTCATCTGGAGGCAGGAGGAAAAGAAAAGTACTTGCAAGGGGAAAAGCAGACTCTGGGGAGAACTAGTGTGCAGGGCTATGAATGCCAGGAAGGAGGGGGTTCGTGGGTGGGGACAGCGAACAGTGTGGACCATTGTGAAGAGGTCGGTGAGGATAAAGACTAAGAAGTGGTCATGGGGTTTGTGGATTATGCAGTCAACATTTCTAGCATGTGTTGAGGGTAAACACCAAATCATTGGAGGCTGGGTAGAAGTCACTTGCTTCTGCGTATAACAGAGTCAAAGTAATGTTTGATTGTGATTTTTCTAGATGGGGAGGAAATGAATCTAATTGTTGGTGAGGGAGGAAAAGCCTATAGACAAAGAGGTTTGGACAAAGGCAAGAATTGTTGGTGCAGCCACATCTTACAATAAACAAGCAAGCTACCATAGGGGTAGGGGTTGGGGTTGACCTTGGAGGAGAGAGAAGTGCAGAGAGGAAGTGGAGGACCCAGTGTTTTCAGCAAAGTCAAATCTAAACATTTTGAGGATGAGGATGGAGCCCTAAGTGTGAGAAGAACAGGAGAAGTTTCAAACAGCTGCTGTGAGGAATGTGAAAGAGGCAAGCAGGGTTGACAGGCAGGCTGGGACACTCTTCAGCCCCATTCCCACCCAGTCATGTGAAAATTTAGCAGCTTTAATGCGTGAAGATAGGACAGCCATAACCACTCCCCCAACCCACATATACCCATTTAGAAATGTTTAGGCTGTGGCTTAGAATAACCTGTGCCCTTAGATTCCTCAGATGTCTCTATCATTTCACCAGTCATGGGTTTGGGCTGCAGTCAGCTGGGGGAGCATGCTGGGCCCCTCAGCAGACAGTATCTGTGTCATGGCAGCGACAGTGAGTGTCAGAGCCACTGGGCCAACCACTTCCTTCCTCACAAACTTGCCCTAGCATAGCCCCCTAGATATCTCTTGCTCTAGCCACAACAGAGAGGCCCCGAATGTCTGTCCAAATTCTCCTGCTCAAGGAAGGGAGGGGACACAGAAAAGGGAGGGAGAATAGAGAGATGCATCTTCCATCCAAATGCATGATGTATGTGATCTGCTCAGGAGTAGAAGGAGGGGAGAATGAGAATAGGAATGATTGGGAATGAGGCCAAAGCCCCCCAAGGTCTGTGGTCTCTAGGTTCCTGGCCAGCTCTGAAAGGCCTAGTTGGTCAGTCTGTGTCTCTCCCTCGTCCACCAGCAGCCTCCCCTTTCTCTGGTCTGTCTGAGTAGGTTTCTGTCCCTCACCCGCACAAGGATCTCAACCCTCGTGTCTCACAGAGGCTGTGTGCCCAGATCCCACTCTGTTCTGTATCTGCCAACCTGGGCAAGGCCCAGCTCCCCCTTCACCCTGTCACCTGTAGGCACACCATTCTTTTCTTCCTGTTCGCCAAATCCTTTGTTTTCCTGGTGTGTGAAGCCCAGGCCCCTACTCAGCAGCGTATAACTAATCACAGCATTATTTTGACAGAATAGCAGCAGAGAAATGCATGTCCCTATTGTTGAAAAACTGAGAAGCCGTGACTGCTGGTATGTAGTCAGGGTGAAGAGATGAAAAGGGAGAAGGCTGACTTGGACTTCCTACCTGTGGTGGGGCTGTGCAGCTTGTGTACAGCCCAGGGGAGGGAAGGGGTTAGGAGCAAACTGCTCCCAATAGGACACACGGCCTTCCTGGGGACTGTGAGGAAGCTGGATTCATTGCAGACCAAGGAAACAGCAAGAGTGAGAGATGAGTATTCAGAAGAATCAAAAGAAAAGAAAACCTGGCTAAGAAAATGGAGGAAATGTTGAAAAATACAGATGCCCTCGCAGAGCCTGGTATATCGCGGTGCGTTTGTTTTAGGGATGTTACAGGATGTGGACGGTCTGCAACTGGACTGATGGATGTGTGCAGTGAGTTTCAGTGGAAGTGACCTGAGTGAGATAGGACCGTCGTGACTTTGGGCACCTGGCTGCAAGGGTTCTGAACCTGGGCCTGTGTTTCACAGAGGACAGCCAGCCAGAGGACGGATCATATCAGTGATTTTTAGGAGGTGGAAGGAGCACTGTGACCGTCCACCACTGAGGTCACAGGTAGCCAAGATGACCCTATCCAAGATATAATTTTTTATCAGTCCTTTGGGCTTTCATGGTCTCGCCTATAGAAAGAGAACCTTGGACTCATTGATTCTTTCAAGCTCTTGCTTCATCTAGAATACTTCTTCTGGATAGGCTCTTCCTCCCTTGCAAGTTAAAGGGAACCCTGGGGTGGGCTTAAACACCACCCACTCCTGGCAAGGCTGGTATACTAGGCCAGCTGTGGGTTGGAAAGAAGGAGCCTTTGGCTCAGCTTCAACCTCATGCTGGGGTAGGATATTACAGTTTTTGTCTTAATGATGTTTCTGCTGGGTTTATGCAAAATTACTTCCCAACTTCACATCGTGTGACTATCACCACTGCATTAGATACAAACAGATTCAAGCTTTGCAATCATAACATCTGGAAAAGGGTAAACCGCAGGTGACATCACAAGGTAACTGTTTGGGTACACCAGCCTTCTCACAAAGGAGCAGGACTTGGTGAAGAGGCATAATTTTGCATCATTTCATTATAAAACCTGTGACATAATCTGACACAACTAGTAAGCACCCCTGAGAAACAGTCGAGCTGCCAGATGGCAGCTTCCACAGGGAAGAGAGCAGTTGTACTGGGGGGCTCTTGTCTGCGATTCTTTCCAAGACTGAACATTCCATCCCCTTGGTCTGCTTCACTCCGGTCTCTAGAGTTAAACCAGATTTTGCCAGAGAGAGATGAAGGATGGGTTTGTACTGGTGTCAAAGCGTATCTCTGGCATTGTTTGTGTAAAGAGATTAATTGTCAAATGCTTGTTTCATTTACTCAGACTTTCCCAAAACGTTACCCGATCCACAGGCAAATGTCCTGCAGTGACGAGACTGTTCACAAATAGAACTTGGAAAAAGCTTTTTGTTAAAAACCTAAATAACATCCTGTGTCAAAACAATTGTGACAATGGGCTATTATTCCTCGACCCATAATAGCATGTTGCCACATTTTTGTGTCCTGCCTGAATGAGGGATGGGAGGCAGCCTGGGAAGGAGCCGGGTGGGGAGGCAAGTGGAAACCCTGGAGAAGCCCCTCCTGGTTTGGCATTTTCTGAAACTGAAACGGCTCCTCCTCGGGGAGGTAACTCAGAGGTTAATCCCTGCAGGTGCCCGGCCACAGCCTCGCGTTCATTTCCAGAGAAGGGCCCTGAGGTTGCCTGAGAACACCAGCTACAGCGACCTGACTGCTTTCCTCACGGCTGCCAGTTCTCCCTCGGAGGTGGACAGTTTTCCTTATTTGCAAGGATTAGATGGAAATGGAACAGGTAATTTGAATCTCTTTTCTTTGATTTTCAGGTGGGAGCTTCTGGGTTTTGTTTTGTATTTGTTGGTTTTCAATATGACTGGAAGCATAAGTATCGAAGGGGAAAAGAGCAGAATTCTCCCCGCAAGTTCAAGGGCATCTGTTCTGTTAGGTTCCACCAGCGCATTTAACAAATTCAGTCTGCACTGCTGCCGAGTTGTGTTTTAGTGAATTGGTCTCCTCCAGCCTTTCTGCTGGTTCGAGATGTCGGAAGTACCTTCTCTAGGCTGTCCTTTGGTGAATTATATTCAATTCAGAGAACATTTTATACTTGAAATTGTATTTTTTTTCTTTTTACATATGAGATCAGTATTAGGGGATTTCTGCCTCCCTGACCTTCACCTAGTCCCACTTGCCTCTGGAATATGTGCAGTAGCCTGCCCAGCTGCCCTGGAGGAGTTCCTAGCCACCTCCACCACAGTCACAGCTGGGAGGGGAAAGGGTGGCACTGGGCCTCATTTGTAGATGAGCAACAGCACTCCACACCCCACCAGCCCATGGGACCCTAAGTAGCAGGGAGCTTCTGTTCTTTATCATCTGTGTCCATCCAGTGTTCCCCACATATTCCCTCTCTCTGCACTTGCTTTCTCTGCCTTTCTTTCCTTCAAAGGGGATTGGAAAGGGCTCCGAAGAGGGGGTTCCTTGGAGTGTCTCAGGATAGCCAGGCTTTGATGTTATTTGGAATCTCCTGGCAGATCTCTATGTCAGCTCTGTCATTGTCATTATCATAGCCTGACACATATCCAGCCACAAGATCAGAGTAGCCAAAAGCTACCAGCCAGAGAGTAGGGGATAATTCCTTACCAGAGAAGATCTTCATTCATACCCAACAGCACAGTTCTCCGGGGCACTTGGTGACAACATGATCCTCATTCCTCCCACGGTACACAAGGAGAGAAAGGTTTTTGAAGCCCTAAATTGCCGTCTTGTCTGCCTCTTCTTTCCCCCAATTTAGACTAGGTACAGCATAAAATTGAAAACCAGAGGCTGTTCTGAGTTAAATTGTGCTGGGTCTGTTACTGCATTTCCTAGGGACACTTTCATTGAACTTTACTTGATTTTCCAGTACTTTACATAAATTTATAACTCTGAAAAAGCTTTTAAACCAGAAACATTTTATAGCGTATTAATAAGTTTCTTGTTAGAGATGAAGGTGACCTGGTCATTTCTTATTCACTTTTCTTCCCTCTGCAGTACTTATTTTGAGAATTGTTTCTCCCTTTAGTTTTTGTGTACTGGTGGTGTGATTAGTTTGTCAGTCCTTTGCCATCAGACAGATGTGTGTCATTTTAGTAAATATTCTTGGGGAAAAATATTTACTTTTACTTTAAATGTTCAAGAGAGAAGCATTGTTTTTCTCTTGCACATTTGAGACCATCCTAACTTGTTTCCAGTGTCCCCAACAAAAGGGAACACAATCATAAAACCCCAAGTCAGAGGTACAGCCTCATTTTTCAGAGCTCATTAAATTTTCCGTGTCCTGCTTCCAATAGCTTTTGAATAAATGATGAAATCTGAGAAGACTTGGGCAAGAAGAACACAATGACACAGGACTATTGATTTTAGAGGAGTTTATTTTATTTTAAAATCACTCTGTTTCACAGGGAAAAGAGAAGGTCTTTGGAAGGTGACATTAAAATTCTTTTCCACTGAAATAACCAATGAATTGACCTGGAAAGGATAGGCCTTCTCTGAGACCTACCAAGAAAGGCATCCAGCCTGTGGTATAGTCACATTTGCCTAGAGGGCCTAAGCTTGGGTGCCACTAAGCACCATAAGCCTGAGGCTTCTGAGCTCCATTCAGGCCTCAGTCCCAGCTTGGGCACAGCTTCTCTTCTGCCCCACAAGTACTTGCCCCTGCTTTATAAAAGGCATCTAAGAGATCTCAGCTTAGAGGGAGAACCCAGACCAGATGTGCCTATGGGATGAGAGGTCATATCTGTAAGGTCAGCAAAGGTGGAAAGAAACAGAGGAGCATGCAAAAGGGATTAGAAGGAGGTTTTCTTTGGATGTCATAAGGGCAGTTGTGTCCAGTTTAGAGAACATAGAGAGCTCAGCCACTTCCCACTCAATCTTTCCAGTCCCTCTGCTCTGTGGCTTCCTGGCGTCACAAGGAGTTGCCCTCCTCTTCCACAGGCCAAAGACATTGTGCCTTCCAGCATCACAGTCTCCCCCTGGCTACTAAGAAAGCACTGACCTGCTCTATGGCATTCCCAAGGGGGCTTAAAGGAATAACTTCTGCTGGCAACTCCAGGAAGACAGAGAGGGGACAATAAAGGATCAAGTTGCCAGTTGTCCTACAACCCCAAAAAGTTGGTGACAGGCTGATTATCCTTTACCCAAAATACTTGGGCAAAAAATATTTCAGATTTTTGAAGAGGGTATTTATATATATATATATATATATATATATTTACATAGACATTACCAATTCAGCATCATGGGATTTAGAAATCTGGATTTCAGATTTGATCTGGAATCAGGAGCAGAGCACAGTGGCTCACACCTGTAATCCCAGCAGTATGGGAGGCTGAGACAAAAGGATCACAAGTTGGAGGCCAGCCTCAACAACTTATTAAACCCTCAGTAACTTAGTGAGATCTGTCTCTGAATAAAAAGGGTTGGAGATGTAGCTTAGTGGTAGAGCGCCCCCTGGGTTCAATCCCAAGTATCACACACACAAAAAAAAGATTTTCCAGATCAGGGATACTCAACCCTGAAACTGGAGGAGAATGCAAAGCCAAAGAGAACCCTGGTGGCTAAGCTGAACTGTTCATGTTACAAGTAACTAATCAACTGGAAGCTTGAGATGAGACCACTGTCTTCTAGCTGCCCGTCGTGCTTCCCACTCCTCCTGTGCTTTGCCCTGACACCTGTCAAGTTACATCAAGCTGGGGCAGAACACCAGGCACAGTGGTGCACACCTGTAATCCCAGCTGCTCAGGAGGCGGAGGCAGGAGGATCACCAGTTCAGAGTCAGCCTCAGCAACTTAGCAAGGCCCTAAGCAATTTAGCAAGAGTCCATCTCAAAATAAAAAATAAAAAGGGCTGGGGGGTGTGGCTGAGTGGTTAAGCACCCCTGAATTCAATCCCCAGGACCAAAAAAAAAAAAGATGGGCAGAAAGGGAAGCCTAACTATATAGAGAACTCAAAGAGTGGAAGGGAAATAACTTAGCCCTTAAAGTATGAATCATTTCAGAACAAAGAAAACAGGAGGGTAGAGCATCTTCAGGGAGGCATCGAGTAGAAGGCCTTTAATGGAGTACTGATGAAGCAGAGAGGCTTCCAGAATGCAGGTGTGACTACCTACCATGTTTTAAGGGACCTAGAGAACTTCTAAAGGGACTCTCAGTGACAGGAACCTAATGCGTATTGCGTTCAGGTAATATGCTCATTCCTGCAATGTTGGCTTACTTCTGAATGTTTACAGCTGAGAATATTTATGTCCATATCCTTGAGAAGGCATTTAGTCCACCCTCCTTAGTTGTGAAGATAAGAAAAACAGTCCTAGAGGAGCAGAGAAACTTGCCAGACTGTGTGGGTAGATCATAGCAGATCTGGTTCTGGAACCCCACTTCCTTGGGACAGGAATGTATAGGATCATGGAAAGGAAGAATCAAAAGATGAGGAAGGAGGAAGGAGAGAGAGACCATTTCTAATGCCTCCTGCTCCACTCACCTGCTGCCTCCCTTACAGAGACAGCCCCCAGAGGGCTTGATGGAGGAGAACAGCCCTCCCTAAAGGAAGACGTTAGTTCTAAATTGTTTATATAATAGAGTCCAATGAGTTATTTAACCTCTCTGTAGTTTTAATTTACATCTCATCCAGAGGCTCTGACAAAGCCTAGAGTCAGGCATGATAAGCCTGGCTTTGCTACTATGTCACCTTAAGCACTTGGCACATGTATCTCCCAATCCACAGGTATTTTAACCAGAAACATGGTATGTTCTGGGATTTGGTTTTCTTCATCCTGAAACAAAATGACCAGACTAAAAATAAAAGTCTTCTCTTCCTTTGCCTTTCCTTCATTGCTAAACAGAGATGAAACGTTCTGCTGTCATTGACTGTCCAGAAGTTGCTCTATGAAGGATTTAGCTATAACTCATTGTAGAAACTCTCAAATTCACAATTTGTTTTCAACGTTTTCATTTGTTCCAAAGTAGAGGCATTAGCTCAGATAGATGGGTAAATGTACAAGTAGCTAAATAAGAAACCCTATAGATCGCATTCTAATGTTGCTTAAATTTTTTATCACTGTCATTTTCTGTTCAAGGAAAGATGCAAAATTATGATAGAATACATTTGCATGATATTATATTTTACTATAGAGAACTCTAAAATGGATTGCTTAAGTGTATAAATATTACTTAGTCTCATAATCATTCTCTAATTTATCAGGAGACAGTCATTAAAACATTGGCTTGAATAAGGCCTCTAATGGAGGGTAAATGGGATATTAAATTCCTTTTAAATAGACCAAAATAACAGTGGCAACTAAAATAAATCATAAATACTTCAAGTCCAAGTTTTAATAGAATACTTTTAGCAGAAGTTAATATTTTAAAGCAATCCTTGAAGAAATTTATTGTTTTCTTTTTTTAAAAAAACAGTCTAAAATTTTTGATTTCATTGTGGTCATCTGTTGACTTATGTTATTATATGTGTTAAATGTGTTATTGGAGCTTACTTTATGTAGAAGTCATTTTCAGTGATTTCCACATATTCCTTCACTTTGCATTTTAGAAAAATCTATCTCTTTTGAGGCCCTTTCGGGGAAATGGAGCATAATAGATAGAATTGGCAAACCCCAGCTTGGAACCTGGCTCTATACTACTAACTAGTATATGACCATAGGGTAGCTACCATTGCTGCCCTCTCTGAGCCTGTGTTTTTATGCCTACAGTGGGGGTTTTACCTGCCTGATGAGGTTATGATGAGGATTATAGAAACAGTCCCTGGTATGTAGGGACTATTTTTCCAAGGGTTTCTGCAGCCCAGGTACTTAGTGAAAACATGATGGAAACTGCCTCTTCCTTCTAGGAAACAGCACCAGGTATGACCTGACCCCCGTCACAGCTGTCAGCGTCCACTTGCTCAGCAGCAATGGAACCCCAGTGCTGGTGGACGGTCCCATCTACGTCACCGTGCCGCTGGCCACGCAGAGCAGTCTGAGGCACAATGCCTACATTGCAGCATGGCGGTTTGACCAGAAGCTGGGTAAGCAAGGGTCCCGTGTCACTGCAATTGGCTGCAAGACTTTGTTACCGTTTGGTTTTCCTTCTAAGGAGCCCGAGGCAGTCTGCTTTCCTTGTCATTAGTGGATGCTGCCGCTCCCGGTGCATTTATGGTTTCTGGTGGGTAAAGTTTGCTCCACCATATCCTTCAGCCACTCAGCTGGGAGTTTCATTTCTTTTTTTTAAATTTTGCACATTTAAGCTAATTAACTTGAAAAAAAAAACCTTTAAATGTGATGAGCTAAAATTGGATCTCCTCATCTTTATCCTTTTATTCTTCAGGAGGTTGTATGATCTCTCTTGGTGACATGGTCTTTTTTTTTTGTCTTCCGAAAAAGGAAAAATATTTGCCAACGTTTTACAAAGCAAATAAAAATGACTTATTATCCTACCACCTAGTGAAAATCACTAATAGGTTTTGAATCCTACCTGGTCATTTCACTTGCACATGTGTGTTAATTATCAATTGGTGCCACAAAACAAATTTCCCTAAAATGTAGCAGCTTAAAGCAACAGTGAACATCAACCATCTCATGGCTTCTGTGGGGGTCACAAAACCAGGCACAACTGAACTGGGTGTTTCAGGCTTAGGGTCTCTAGCAAAGGCTGCTGTCAAGCTGGCAGCCAGGGCTCTGCTCATTGCTGGTCATCTTAAGCAAGATTCAGCTGAGACCAACAGGTGAACTTCCCGACTCACTCACAAGGTTGCAGTCAGACCTTGGTTCCTCACCAGCTGTCAGCTAGAAGCTTCAGTTTCTTGCACAGGGGCCTCTCCACAGAACTACTTAAAGTCTAGCCACTTGCTTTCCTTTGTAGTGAGTGATCTGGGAGAAAATAAAAATTTAAAAGCACAAGTACCCCAAATAGAAGTCCTCTTAAAGGTTGCCCTCCACCCAGCATTCTAAAAGAAATGGGAATATTTCCTAGATACTTTATCATATTTAGCTTGTTTTTAAAAACTATTAGAATAGCATGAACATCCTTCCATCGCATTATTATTCAGCAGTATCAATTTTAGTGAGCATATAGAATTCTGTTATATGGCTATATCATAGTTTGGTTCATCAAACCTGTTTTTACAATCAGAAAAAAAATATTACTGTTCTAATGGTTGATAAATATCTTCTTGGCTAAATCTTCATGCATGCATAGCCATGATTATTTTTTCATTTGTGAGAAACATGCATTTACAGAGACTCATTCTCTGATATATTCTGCCCGCCTTTGTTAGCCCTCCCAGTAAGCCCTAAACACACCCAGTCTGTTTCTGGAAAGGCAGTCAGTAAGCATATGATTAAGTGCAGGACTCTGTGGACATGGTGGATTTCCACAGCTATAAAATGAATAATGATTGTACCTGCTGATTTTATGAGGAGTATATTGGGGTTCTCCAGAGAAACAGAATCATTTGGATGGAGAGCAGGGAGAGAGGTTAAGGAATTGCCTCTTAGGATTGAGGATGGCAAGCCCAAAATGCAAGACAAGTCGGCCAACTAGAAGTCCAGAGAATTGATGTTGTAGTTTAAGTCTAAAAGTAACTGAGGAAGAAGGGAGCCTCAGTCTTTCTCTGAAGGGCTTCACTGATTAGATGAGGGTGATCTGCTTTACTCAAAGTCTGCTTTAAATGTTATTCTCATCCCCCCCAAACACCTTCACAGCATCTGATCACATACCAGGGGGCCATGCCCTAAGTCCAGTTGACAGATGAGACTCAGTGGTCACAGGAATGGATGAGTCAGTACCATAAGGAGCTCGGTACCATACTGGGTCCACAGCAAGTGTGCCCGAGAGTTCACGAAGCACACAGAGGTTCCCAACTCTGGGGCGGGCCCTCTCTGGCGGTGCCATCCCAGCACCTCAGGTTTCCCGTAGTCCAGATTTCCTGAGAGATTGTTCCCCACCTGCTGTTCCTACCTCCCAAGCCCCTGGGGTCCCTCCTCATCCTTCCAGTCTCCCAAAATGAACGTCACTGAGGCCATTAGCAGCTGCCAATTGTGGAATCAGTGACCTCCTCACCTTCCCTGATGTCCCTGCAGCATTTTATGGCTTCTTTTCCTCTGTCAAAGGCCCTCTTCTTGACCTTATGACCCAGCCCCCTGGGTTCTCTTTCTGCCTGCCCTGAGCTGCATTCTGCACCCTACTCTTGACTTACTTGATGTGCCATTGCTGGGGCATCTAACCATACCCCACACTGCTGCAGCTGCCTGTGATTCTGGCTATCTATCAGATTTCCGACTCTGCATAGCCCACAGGAAACTCAGTGAAAACACTTAGACACACACACACACACACACACACACTCGCACTCTAACCTCTGCACCTGCTCATCTCTGTGTCTCCTCTCTTGGCTAAGGGCATCATCTACTAACCATCAGAGAAGTCACCTCAGAGTTATCTCCAACTTACCCTGTGCCCCACTCCACCTGTGCCCCACTCCACCTGCAGCGGTGTCTGGACCCTAGAGTCATGTGGACGTGAGACCATTGTTTCTCATACTTACCCTCCCCTCCCCTGAGCCGCCACTACCTCAGCTAAGACTCTCTTCTCAGTTCTGGCAGTTGTCTGGGGGGTTTTTCGGCCCCTCCTTTCCTCCGTGGTCCTTGTGTGTGGCCGCTTGGGTTATCTTCAAAACCACAGGCTGCTTTCCTTATGAGACTGTGTACAAGCCACTCATTGCGAGGAAGGCCAGACTATATCACACGCACACAAAGCTCCACAGATCCAGCCCTGGCCATCTCCTGTCTTCGTCCCAGCCACTGTCCTGTGCTCGCCCTCCGTTTCCACCACCCCAAACTATTTACCCTTCCTCAGACCAGCTAAGGTCTGCCTCAGAGCTTGTCACTCTGCATGTGCAGAACCTGTCCTTTCAACTCCCTTTGCCCACCCCTAGGTGTGACAGAGCCCCACCATCCCTTGTTCACATCCTAGTGGTACTGACATTGTGTCAGGCGGTGGCTGTGCTGTGCCTCAGGCACCACCTGGAACTCACAGAGCTCGGAGCTCTTGTTCGAGGGAGAAGAGTTTCATTGGATTTTTCCCATCATTATTCTCTTCCTCCTTCCTGCCTCCTCTTTTCTAAATGAACACATTTGAATATGGGTGACTAGGTCCAGGAGATCATGTTCCTAATATAATGAAGCTTTCTCTAGGTTAAATGTGTGTCATGTGTGTGATAATGATATGGCGCAGGTATATAAAAGCAGCGTCTTGCTGTTCATTAGTGTAGTTCATGTACATTTTACAAGCAACGAAAATGTATTTAAAGAATTGTTTGAGGGCTGGGATTGTGGCTCAGCAGTAGAGCACTCACCTAGCATATGCGAGGCCCTGGGTTCGATCCCCAGCACCACATAGAAATAAATAAATAAAATAAAGATATTGTGTACAACTACAACTAAAAAATAAATATTTTTTTAAAAAAAGAATTTTTTGATGTATGTAGTTGGCTGAATAATGCCCTTCCCCCAAATGTCTCCACATCCTAATCCTTGGACCCTGTGAATATGACCTTATATTGTTAAGGGGCAGGTGTGATCAAAAATCTTGAGATGAGAAGATGAGCCTGGGTTATCTAGATAGCCCACTGTAGGCATAACAGTCTCTATCAGAAGGAGTCAGAGTCTGAGGAGATGGTGGTATGATGGTGAGGGCAGGTTAGAGCACTCTGCAGGTGGAGGAAGGGGTCAGGCAGCCACTGGAAACTGAAAAGGGCCAGAAAAGGGATTCTTCCTCAAGCCAGCCCTACAGACATCTTCATTTTGGCCCAGAGAAACTGAATTTGGACTCCTGACCTCCAGAGATACAAAAGAATAAATTTGTGGTATGTCCAGCCCTATAAGTTCATGGTAATTTGTTACAGCAGCAGTTGGAAGCTAATACAATATAGAAATCATTGAAAACAAAGATGTGCATATTGTTATGAAGCCCCTGGAATATGTCATCCAAGAAGACTTCAGAAATAATCCCCATAGTTTTGAGCCTTTTCACTGGGAGTCTTCATTGTGTGGTTGATCTATTTTCATTTAAATGGTCTTTTTAACTTAGCATCTACTGCAAAAAAAAAAGAAAAAAATGTAGCCACCAAATTCCTGCCTGTAACAGATTGCACATGCACAGAGAAAACCAATGTTTGGATTGTCATTCAAAAATACTCAAATGAATTAAAATATGTTTTCTGAAAACTTTAGGGTTGGATGGACATTTCAAAGAAACCATATGTTCCTTGATTTACTAAATTCAAATGAAGCCTACATGTCTCATAAATTGTTTTACTAATATATTTAATCAATAATATCATTATCTTAGTTCAAATTGAAACACTTCAGTTAAACAAAAAAATTTCAAAGACAGTATTATCAGGTCAAAAAAACAAATTTAGGAATTCACCAACACATCTAACTAAATACATAATACAGTTTATCATTAGTTGCTATATTATGATATGATAATCACTTCAAATCATTTAATACAAGGCTGGGGCTGTAGCTCAGTGGCAGAGCACTTGCCTAGCATGTGTGAGGCACCTTAGCATCACACAAAAATTACAAATAAAGGCATTCTATCAATGTACAATTACAAAAAAAAAAATAATAAATCATTTAACACTTTAAATTATCAACTTTGTAGGTAAATCAAAATAATTACCAATTTGAAATTGTTAAACAACCAGAAGTAGCAACTTATAAATCCATTAAGAATTTTTTTGCCTAAATCTGTATTGGTCAATTGTGACCCAAAAAATGTTTTTTTTTTTTTTTTTTTAATTTTTAAATGATTGAAGAAAGAATGAAAAGAGGAGAAAAGATGACCACATAAAATAACCAAACAGCAGACACAGACGGCACTTTACAGAACATGACTTAAAAACTCCCTGATTACATATTTACTCCAAACCCGTCAGAAAGTAGATGGCTGTGGGTCTGTAATGAGGGCTGTTTGAAAGTCAAGTGTTCAGCAAATTTGGCCAGTGGGCACTTAGGGAGTTCCAGCCTTGGAATTATCAAGTACAGGAATGCAGGCGGCAGAAGAGTCTGCTCTACCCAACTCCAGTAATATCTGTCGGGGACACACCCCCAGCCCTGCAAGCAGCGGGCTCCCGGAGCCCACACCTGTCTTGGGGATGGTTACTTGGAGCACAGGGCTTCTTGGGGTAAGCCCAAAGATGAGTGTGCGATACCGGGGATGGGTGTGTGTGTGTGCAGGGATAAGCAATTGTAAGGGAGAGCAGAGCCTGCGATTCTGATAGTCTGCTTCATTATGTTTTCTTTTACTTTTCTTATTTATTTATTTATATATTGGCACTTAATCTTGAGCCACATCCCAGTATTTCTATATTTTTAATTTTTATTTTAAGACAGGGTCTCACTAAGTTGCCTAGAGCCTCCCTAAGTTACTGAGGCTAGCTTTGAACTCGTGATCCTCCTGCCTCAGCCTCCCAAGCCTTTGGGATTACAGGTGTGCACCAGTGTGCCCAGCAGTGTGTTTTCTTAAAGTGCAGTGGCGCTAGCCCCAAGGCCATGAGGGCTGAAGTCAGGGGTGCATGGACAGCTCAGAGAGGGAGGCAGGAGCCATGGCTTATGACTTTCTTCTGTGTGATGTAGGGCGGGCCTCTTTCCCTGTCTGTACTACAGACCCCTCTTCTGCAAAATGAGGGTGCTTGGATTTCTAACTGGGAAGTCTTAAGGCTCTGTGATCTAACTGCACTGTTCCTTCCAAACTAAAACTCATCATTCATTTAGACACCGTAGGTGATGAGGTTAAAAAATAAGGAAAGCCTTTGCTTGTGCCAGAAATTGGGTCTATTCAATGCACTAACATGGTCATCTCTGTAGTTACAGATGCCCTTTTATTTATTTATTTTTTTTATTAGTTGTTCAAAACATTACAAAGCACAGTAGCTGAGATATGTAATCAACCTAGATGTTCATAAATAAATAAAAATATGAAATACAAATATATGTTATATATTAGGATTTCACATATATATGGAATTATTATATGATATTTCATCACATTATATGTAATATGAAAAAAAAGAAAAGAGGAGAAAAGAGGGAGAAATGGTCAAAGGATACAGTTTCCAGTAAGTTCTAGAGGTCTACCATACAGCTGTATGAATATAGATAACAGTACTGTATAGTATACTTAGAATTTGCTAAGGGAATAACTCTTAAATATTCTTACCATAGGAAGGAGAAGAAGAAAATGGTAGTGGTGAGGTAACGGTATGTTGTTTATCTTAGTATGTATTTTGAATCATCAAGTCATGAACCTGAAGTATGTACAATTTTTTTTTTTAGTTGTAGACAGACATAATATCTTTGTTTTATTTATTTATTTTTATGTGGTGCTGAGGATTGAATCCAGTGTCTCACACGTGCTACACAAGCACTCTACCACTGAGCCAGAACCCCAGCCCCAGTATATACGATTTTTATTCATCAATTATAACTCAGCAAAAACAGAGGGAAATAAAGAATATCTCATGACACATTTTTTTTATATGAAACTCACTGGGGATGTAACTGATAGAGCACTTGCCTTGCATGTGTGGGGCTCTGGGTTTGATCCCCAGAACTATAGGGAAAAAGGGAAGTAGGAAGGGACGGAGGGACAAATAAAATTTTATTTAACTCATGCATAAGCATTCCTAATAAAGTTTTATTAGCACACAGCCATAGTCGCCTGTTGGTATGCTTTGACACTATAACACTCTGTCCCCCAAACCGAAAATATTTACTATCAGTGCGGCCTTTTACAGAAAAAGTTTGTGACCCCCGATCTAGCCTCCTGGGGGAAGCTCTTCCCTTTCTAATATCACAATGCTTGTGTAGCATGTGTGAGGCACTGGTTTCTACACTTTGCCAGACCAAACTGAGGTGTGGGTTCAGCTACAACCTCCATATTTCCTGTGAGCCAGACAGCCTTCTGCATTTTGCCAAGTGTGACAGCTGATGTTCAGAAAAGCAGATTTTCATTGTGGAAAAAAAGAGACTTCTTTTATAATTTTTATGAAACTTCTTTTATAGTTCAGTGGGACTTCTATTTGAATGATAAAACCACATTTTTAATATCAACTCTCTAAACCCATGTTTTATCTCTAACTCAAATACTTAAATCCATGACTGCAGATAAAATTTTCTCTCAGGCTGGGGTTGTGGCTCCGTGGTAAAGTGCTCGTCTCACATGTCTGAGGCACTGGGTTGGATCCTCAGCACCACATAAAAATAAATAAATTAAATAAAGGTATTGTGTCCATCTACAATTTAAAAAATATTTTTTTAAAAAAAATTTACTCTTAGAGAGGCTTAGATGGACTTTTTCTGACACCGTTAGAGGGGTCAGTAGTTAATGCTGCCATTTATCCCACTTGTCATTTTTTTAATAGCCACAATTTTCTTTTAAATTTTTTTTTGGGGGGTGGGGACTTGTGAAGAATTTCTCATAATAAAAATTAGCATCTCCATGGTCCACCCTACATATTCACCCAAGGGTGGCCTAATAAATTAACATTTTGTTAGAGTACAAATAACACTGGATTATATTCAGTATGTTTAGTGGCTATATATATACTCTCAAATAATTTGCCTAAAACACACAAAAACTTTTGCTGCATTGACAGTATGCTTTGCTGAAACATTTGTGTTAAATTTCCACTTGATTTATGGAACAAATATGACCCTATTTAGTAGATTTGTGTGTTGTCTTTTGAGGAATTAGCATAATTCTTTAACTTATGATTCTCTGATTGTGCCTTCTCTGTGTCCTACGTGAAAAGGTGCATTTGAAGGAATGGGATGGGATGTGAATAAACATGCACAACTTGTTAGTCATTAGCAGTGGTCAGTTTGACCTTTGAAAGAAGCAGTTTCCCTTCCCAGGTCTGGCAAAGGAAGTGCATTTCAGCTGGAACTTTCTGGACAATAAGAGGTGACCATGTCAATTTGCTTTCCTGGGCCTTTACTCTTTCTTTAGTGTATAACTGGGGCAGCAGATGGCTGTCTGATGTAGGAGGTTGTCAGAGTGAAATCTGACTTGTAGCCCTGGGGAATGGTCACTTATGAACAAGCAAACCAGGTCAGTGGTTAGAATTTAAAGTGACTGACTGACAGCAAGTGGCAAAGAAATTGAGATTTAAGATTCTAGATTTGTTAAGTTTCTGCTACTTAATGGCATCTCATTTGATTTGGATACTTTCATTCTAATGAGATGACAAAAATAAAAGCATGTTCTAAGAGCAAAACTATGTTGTGAAATCCAGTTTTAACTGCCTTCTCAAAACATAGCCGGCAGAGTATGTGGGGGTTGCTATAGAAATGGTGGTTACTGAACCAGCTTCTTATCATGTATGGCGCATACATAGCCGGCACTCGGGAGAACCTAGTCATAATTGGCCTGGAGTAGATTTGTGTCTGCTTCAGTTGGTGGACGTTACTGCTGATGCTGTGCACATTTAATTAGTCCTTTAGGTAAGTCATGGCCAGCTTGTCTTTGAATGTGGAGCTTATTTAAAATACACTCATTCTCATATTTTGTTTCATTTCATTAGTTTTGGGGGTGGGTGGATAATGGGAGGGAGTGGAAGTCCTTAAAGCACTAATTATGCTTATAACTTTAAGAAAATGAAATCACATTACTGAACATGTAAACCACAGACCCTGGGTGATAATAGTGTGTAGGTTCAGTTGTAGCAAATGTTACTGTTCCAGGTGGGGGATATTAATAATGGAGGAGGCTGTGCTTGAGCGGGGGGATTGGCAGAGAAGTGAGAAATCTCTGTACCTTTCTCTCTGTTTTGCTATGAACCTAAAACTGTGCTTTGAAAAAAACCCAGTAATAAATAATACCATTACTAGCCTATATTTTTCTCCATCATAAGCTACATATCTGGATGAAAGAACTCTGATTGTAATAGTAGGTGTTGTGATTGAATTGTAAGGATGAACTGTTTCACATTTTGTGGGCAAAAGTTAGAACAGAAAAAGGAGTTTATTTCCCTACATTAAATATATATTATATGCATGATATTAATTTTAGTCATACACACCATTTTTTCCCATGAGAACAGATGCAGTAGTGAAGGGTGTTGAACAAAGGAGGAAGTCAACTTACCTTAGTGTAATATGAATATATCCCTAAGAACACTGTCACCTGAAATAGGTTGTTTCACTGCAAAGATCGTGGCTTAGAAACAATTCTCAGAAAAAAAGAGTCTCTACTTTCCCAAATGTAAAAATTACCCTTAGAAGTGAACTGGACTTCTGTGAGATGAGTAGGAGAAAGGGGAATGATTTACCTTCCAGGAAGGTGGATCAATATGATGTAGCAGATAGCAAAGAAAACTGAGGACATAGGACTTATTTTGAGTAAATGATGACAGAATGAAACTTTGTCTTGCCAGAGAGCTTGACAGTCCGTCAATGGTGATTTGCTCGCTCTCTCTCTCTCTCTCTCTCTCTCTCTCTCTCTCTCTCTCTCTCTCTTTTAATATTTTTGGTTTTTAGTTGTAGTTGTTAGTGGACCTTTATTGTATTTATTTATTTTTATGTGGTGCTGAGGATCCAACCCAGTGCCCCACACATGCTAAGCAAGTGCTCCACCACTGAGCCACAACCCCAGCCTGGCGATTCGCTCTTTGAGATGCAGATGGGGATCTTTGGGCCGCTGTGGACCCTTAGCATCCTAGTTGTAGTGTCCTACCCCTATGGGCTGACCGAAAGGGATAAAGCCAGGGTAATAACACTTGTGCTGCCCTTGGGAGTGATCTCAGAACAGGGACGGTTGTTTTTCAGTATTACCTAGCAACTCAAAAAACAATCTTTTAATACCAATCCATTTCTGAGAATTGTTAAGCCTTTTGTGTTGGTAGCCTCCCCCAAATGACAATTTTCAGAAAATAATACCATCCCACTAGCTCTAGTGTAGCTGGGATTCAAAGCACTTTTGTTTTAAAACCCTGTTCTTAGGAATTTGGTTTTCTTAAAATATCATTGGATGGAGAACTAGAAGTTCCCATGCTTGGGTTTAATGAAAACCATTTTTTTGACAAACTTGACAAATAACTGTTGCCTGCTTTTGTGGTCTCAGAATTTGGAGATCAATATCTTCCTCCTCAAAGAAAACCTGTCTTCTTTTAGAGTCAACTTTTAATGACCAATTATGGAGATTGACCTTGTGGGCTGTCTGTGGCAAGTTTGTGTCCTGCTGGCTTTCCCCATCACCTAGAAGCCTCCATGCTCCTTGGGGTGCTGCTGTTTGGCCTGGGTTTTAACTACGGATCTAATGTATTCATTCCAGTATCAGTCTGAATAAAACAGTAATTAGGAAAGTGATGATGCCACAATTTTTTTCAGAAACAAATATTTTAGGGGTATTATATTGCCAATTTCCTCCATTTATAAGTAAAAATGTTTTGGGTAGATGTGATAATACATAGCCTCTGGCATTAGTGGACAGATTACTGAAGCAGCACACAGCCCAGCAATTGGGACAGCATGGGCTTGAGTGACAGCTTCTCATTAGGTCACTAGTTGTGTGAGCTAAAGTAAGTCCTTGAACCTCTCAGACCTCCATTTTCTCTCCACAGTCCCTACCTCAGAGAATTGTTGTGAATGAAGAGCAATTACAATAGTACTGGTCAGTTGGCGAAAGGCTTTGTGGATGTTTGCCATTATTATTATCATCATCATTGTTGTTCTTGCCTAGTGAATTTTGGGTAAAGTATGATAAGAAAGGAGGACTGGTATGATCAAGCTGTAATGTCCCTAAATGTAGCATCCCAATCTCACCCTCCACCACCACCACCACCAGGCTGGTATTTAGCTAGGATGCCCCAGCCATCCATCTGACTGGTCAGTGCCCCATCCTCTAACAGCTATTCCATATTTTGAATATCATTGACTGTTTGGAATTGGATTTCTAAATAACCCTTCAGTTCAGAATGGGTTCTGCCTTTTAATTTGAGCAATGTAAGAATATGCCTTCTGGTGTGCAGAGCAGGTCTCTCACTAGTGCAAAAGCCCAGCCAGCTTCCTGGGTCTGCTTCTTTCTCTCCATTGGACACCACTGGCCATTACAGCCACATCCTCATCTCCAGTGAGGCACCAAGGATGGGTACTTGGGGTAGATGAAGATCCCACATGTCCTTGGTTTCCTGAACAAGATTCTGCGCTTCCAACCTGGGGCCTGAAGACCCAAGGGACTTCTTTGGCATCTGATAATTTCTGCAAGGAATTTCAAATTGGGGAAGGTGGGTGGGTTTTAATAGTGATCTTTTACAATTTAACTTGAAAGTATTCTGCATCATTTGGATTCGATACAGAACTTAAAATTACCAGATGATTTTTGTTGCCTGAATTTACATTTATAAATAGACGATTTTATAGAATAGGACTAATGAGAACAGAAGAGGAGTAGACATGATAGATGAATAATACAACCCCAGCATATTAAGGAAAAATGAAAAACTATGTTAGAAGAAAGGAAGTTTTATGGTAAGTTCAGCTTGAGGAAATTGATAGAAGAATTGAATCATAGACCTGCCAGACTCAAAAGAATCCCCACCCTGGCCATCTATGTCCTGAGTATGTTGCAGTCTAGACATTTAGCTCACATCATCAGGTACTACATTCAATTGATGTTTTTAATTTTAATTTTATTTTGCAATAGTACATATAGCCTTGTTTCTGTTTCTTTTACAAATTTGGTTTTATATTTTTATATGAGCTGTAAGCTCTTTTAGATTAGGACACACTTAACACATGATTTTTTTAAAATAAAGTCATGACTTCATATGAGTTTTTCTTTTCTTTTAAAAGTGATTTTGTACATTAATCAGGTCTGAAAATTCTCAAGGTCTACAAATGTTAGGGATAGGATTGTCCTGGGGGCAAATTACCAGCTTCTCTGGACCTAATGTTTCTAGCTCAAAACTAAGATATATAAAGCCTACCATCCAATATTATATAAAGCTTAAGTATGATGTACATTCCTGGCCACATGTTATGTTCCTAATATCATAATTCTTTTTGCTCCTTCTCTTGAGCCACTCCTTTACAGTCGTTTGTATGCACACACGTGGGCAGACACACACCCAGACCAACTCAGCACATACAGAATGTAGTATATCAAAGTCTCCACAGAAGCACCCTTGCTTCCTCCTAATAAATGTGGTCATATGTAACAGCCCAGCCATTTGAAATATGTAGTTGAAAGTAGCCAAAATCAAAGGGAAATAAAAGTAGGATCACAACTCCAGACCTTTTAGAAGAAGTGTTTGTAATCAACTCTTTCTTAACTGAGCTTATCCATTAGGAAAACAGGGTATTACTCTAAACCAACATTTTTCATCATTGTTTTCAAAACTGCGCTGGGGTTGGGGAGCTGACATCTTTCCTCATCAGGAAGAAGCCAAACTGGGCATGGTGAGTACTCAAGGCACATGCAGGACATCCCTGGAAGGGAAGAAGAGGAGACACAGGACAGGGTTTTCTTCAGACTGCAGATCCTCTCCTTTTCCAGAATATCAGATTTTTGTGCATTCCTGCTTCTAAGCCAGGACTTAATGTGGCTTAAAAGAATAATGAACTGGATGTGGGAATGCAGAGCCACAGCCCATTCCCAGATGTGTCTTATAATTAGTTTGGGGATATTTGTTTGTTTGTTGTGTTTGAATTTACTGCCGACATTAAAAAAAGGGGGGAGAAGATTTCCCATGGAATTTTCTTTAAAAAAAAAAAAATGAGCAGTTCAACAAATAGCTTCTCCATGCCAGGAATCCCACTGTTGTACACTCTTGGGATAAAACAGTGACAAAACAAATTAGGGAAGAGCCCTATAATTCTGAAATTTTTATTCTAGAAGGAGACGATGCACTAGTATACTTAGATGGCATAGGTACCAGTTCAGCCAAATGATGATGGAGAAAGTGATTAGTTGGTCAGAGTCTACAGAGAAGTGACATTTGAACTGAGATACAGAAGGCACCTTAGAGCCTGACATGGGACTATCTTGGGTACAGAGCACCCCAGGAGGAGATAAAAAGGTCTTGATTTGGAACCAGTTTGTCCACACACACAGCAACCAAGTCACTGCGTAGCACTTTTCCTTAAGGAATGACACAGCGACATCTGTAGGCATTTGAGTCTGCCGACCCCTGACCTGCTTAGCCAAGTGACTAGATTCCTTGCTGAGCTGATCAGAGATACTTCTAGTTGCTTCAAGCACTGGCCACCCAGTTGCTGCACCAAGCCCACATTGTGGGAAATGGCATCAGACTTTTTTGAGAAGACTGCTACCCCTACTCAAGGGCACGTAACTTAGAGCTTTGCTGCTGAATTGGTGGTCCACAGATGAGTGGCACCAGCATCACCCAGCAGCTTGTCACAGAACACCTCAGGCTTTCCTCCAGATCCACCCAATCGGCCCCTATGCTTAGGACATCTCCCATTTTAATGAGCTCTTTAGCAAGACCTGATGGAGAGCATCCTATCACATCTCCAGATGCTTGCTAACTCTGTTGTACCATCCTTCATCCTAAACTGTTTTTCTAATCCAGAGCCTACTGGCTGTGCCACCCACAGCCCTTTGCTTCCCCCGCCCAGCCTCTTCCAACCTGTAATTGCAAGATGGTATTGAACTTTAATAATGAATGGAAATTTTCTCCTGATGGGGCTAATTAACTCATACTCTGATACTGTTTTCTGGAAATTCATAAATATCCACATATACCCAGTAAATTTTATTGATGTTAATGTGTGGTCTAATACTTTTGGCCATCTCTTCAAGGCAGAAACTTTCTATAACTGCCGAATCTTTATGATTTCCCATTACTGCTCCTTTCCTAAAATATATTTCAGTAAGTCATGTGATAGCTCAGCAAAAGCATAAAGGAAAAAATATCAAGTTTCTTCAATTAAATTTATTTTTTAAGAATCTCTTTTCCTTGTGTTTGATCCCCAGCACTGCAAAAAGGAAAAAAAAAAATCTTCCTCAGAAGGGAACATCTTACAGCCAAATATAGGCTCATTTCGTGTCTTAATTTCTAATATTCAACACATCTGTGATTTTGTGCTTCAAACAGAAGGTTGTTGGTTATAGTGAGTTGCCCTTAAATTTATTCTTGTCCAAACCAGTCCTGAAATGTACTTGCCCAGGGCTATAAGAATCCATCCATCCCCACATCAGTTTCGCTCCTTAGTTCGATTGCTTTCAACAAGAATGATTAGGTAATTGCCCATCAGACAAGTGTTTTGCTATATAATTAACGAGGAATGTTTACTCCTCAAAGATTTCATGGAAAAATAATTCCAGAAAAGGCAAACTAGCTATTCAAAGCCACAGACTTTAATTTGGAAATGAGAAGTCTACTCCACAATAGAGTAAATGTGGAAATTGTCACTATTCCCACTGAACTGACAAATGTGACTTAAAGGTTGATGAACTTTTATATTTTGATGTTAGCGAATGATTCTGCGCCAGTGTGCTAAAGCATGCAACAAAGTAGACTTAGATCTTGGAACTACTATGTGTACAATTGGTAGAAAATTATAGTAGAGGTTAAAAGAGATGAAAGCCTCCAAAAGCAACATCTGTCTGGCTCCTAAAGAAAACCAGTATATTTGAAGATCAGGAAGGACATAATGGTGATGGTGATGGTGATGGTGATGGTGATGATAAGAGGAAGAAGAGCAGCTCACTTTGGATCTGAGAGGTACACTTCTTAAGATCATTCCCTCAGAGAGCTAATGCTTACCCCATGTCTGGTTCTTAGGCCACCATAGCCCAAGTGAGGAGATGGTTACTGACCAGAGAAAACAGATGAAAAGCAGGGGAAATGTGGTCCCCACTGTCTTGAGTTCATGCCTGTATCAGCACAAGTGGCCTCATCTCTCATCACAGATGTTTCCAAATATTGCACAGTGAAAATGTGGGTTTAGGAGTAGAAGTGGCTGTTATTTCACAGTGCAAACAATCACCTTTTAATTGGTGGAACTTTTTTTTGAGATGGGTTTTGTGGAATTTCTTCCAACTGAGTCCCAGCTCAGAAACCTCATAGAACCTACTCCAGCTTTGTTCAGGAAAAAATATGTCATGTAGAACATGTTAGCTGCAAGAAGTAGAATGCCCAGCTCCTGTGTTTAAGTGATGAGGCTATTTATTGCTTACATGCATGACAAAAGAAATGTAAAGCAGGGGCTCCAGACTTGCTCCAGCAGCTCCATGATATCATACAGGACACTCCATGTCTCCGTGCCAGCCCCAGAATGTCAGAGTTCACATGGAGGATTTTCTTTTGCCTTGGAAGTCATCTGTGTAATCAGTTGAGCACTTCTAGTGCTGGGCACTTATTTGTCCAGGGCTCTGAGGTCTGACATGACACAGATCTCAAGTGAGAATAGCAGCATGTGTTTCTGTATGTTGGCTAATATTCCGGGTGTCAATGTCAACATGTAATCTCTGAAAGTGTAGGCTTTTTACTTAGAGTTTCCCTTCTAAACTCCACAGTGCTCATAAGATCAGGTCATTCTGCTTGTTGCCAAGTGCTTGTTGGAATGAGATCATGTACCTATTACAGAGGGGCTTCCAAGCCAACTAACATGCCAGGTGGGAAAAGCAAAGTGTATCTGACCTCCTTAGGTTGCATTAAAATTAGATGTTGTGTTTGGGTGAGTCTTTCCTTGTATTTTACCATTCTTTTCCTTTGGAGAGCCATTTGCTCAATTTTTGAACTCACTTTTCTTTATATGTTGCAAATAGAAGTTGACCTCATTAGTGCTTGGTAACCAGGCAGGAAAGTGGCCCCCCCTAGTGATTGCTAGTAGACCCCCATCCCGTCCTGCATGGGAGCATGAGTCCTGTCTTCTCCTGCCTGTCCCTTATTATGTGTGATAATCATTGTAGTTAAATACAGCTTCTACATGAAGAACTCAGGGTGCTTTAAACACATTGAACCTTGCCAGCAGAATACATAACTAACTCTTTTCCCAAATATGAGGGTAATATTTCAATGCACACTTTTTTTCTTGAAAGTATGTCTTTCTATGGAGCTGGGCTTAATTTTAGAGAATAATAATTCTGACCCTGGATTCAGAATGTCACTGTTCTATAACTGGTTTGTTCTCCCACCCCTCATTGACCTGTGTATGTTATTCTGACATAGGTTGGGGGGGCTGATGTTTCCCAAAAACAGACTGTAGGGGGCAGGGGGGCCATAACAGGAACACAGCAAACCATAAGAAAGAAAGTAAAGGGAAGCAAATATAAGTGCAGTAGGACTGGGATTCCACCTCTTGGGTCCCCTTCTTCCTCCGGGAGAAGTCTTTTCTGCTGTCCTTTAATAAACTTCTAATTTCTACTCTGAAAAAAAAAAAAAAAAAAAAAAAAGTGCAGTAGGACTGTTTATTATCAGAGCAAACACATCCATAACCCTCAACTCTGGATTCCTAAGGGCATCAGTATGTCAGAACCTATCATAATAGTTGATCATAATAAGAACCCTGAATTTTAAAGACAAATCAAAAACGTGTTTACTTTTTGTAAGACAGGAGAAAGGGATGCATTTTAGAATTTGTATAAAACTGCCTTTTCCAATTTTGGCAAATGTATAGACGATAGCTTCCAGACCATGGTTAGGAGGTGTGCTGAGGGTTGCCACTGAGTGGTGCTTCTCCTGACCTCTGTGCAGAGAGGCTTACCTTTTATCTAGCTTATAAATTTGTTTCTGCTTAAGATTACATTAGAGGATTCAAATGTCTTACAACTACTTGAAAACTGACAGTTTAGAAATTTCAGTCATGCAGAATTTCATTTCTTGATGTTGCCAGAGAGATCACCACATGACCTTCACACACATGCACTCCCAATAACAGACACGAAGAGGCCTCAATCAGAGCAAAAAGGCACATGTCACCCAGCCAACTCCTGAGACACCTGCTCGGCAGCCAGATAGATGCGCTGATGGGATATGAAGGGACGAGACACTTGGGATCCTGCCTGCCTGTACCAGGTGACCCTGCCTTGGGCCTGCATGTCCCAGCAGCTGCCTGCTTAGAAGGAGGATGCTGAGGGGGCAGTAGGAAGCCATAGAAAGAGGCTAGGAAGGAGTAGCCTAGGGAAAGACAGAAAAGCCCAGAGGAAGTAAGCACTACCTGGCTGGCAGATGAACTGCTTGGAGAACAGGCAAAAGCAACAGGAGCTTTCTTTTATCCATAGAGTAGGAGCAACTTGGTCCCTGCCTTGCTCTGCCTGAGCAGTGCCTGGCACTCCCCACCCCACCCCCAACCACCACCACGTGAACACTCTGTTAGCATCTGGTCACATCACTGGACATCACATAATCTTATTTAACAGAAGAGACGTTAGGGAGGTTTGTTTGCTCTGCCAGCAGTTATCACCTATGAAGAAGGAATCTCAGGCCTCTGTCCCCAGGCTTGAGCACAATCATCTCTTCTTCTGTGTGCCTGCTGCCCAGGTGGGGAAACCAGCCTGCACCCACAGCAGCATCAGGATTCCAGTAATGAGAAGCATATGTTTCTAGTACACAATTCATTAATTCTTGTATTCCCTGTAGCTTACTTCCTCCCACAAAACAGAAACCTTGGAAAATGCTTTGCCAGTAACAGCATGATTGTTGAATCCCAAAACAGTGTCACACCGTAGTCACTGGCTATGTGTGCATTTTACAGAAAATGTATGCCAAAATTAATATCTCTTCCCCAGATGACTCTGCTCCCTTTAGTTGGGAAGAGTAGCATCCCATTTTAATCACACTTTGCGGGGATATCTTTCTAGCCGACTACAGGTTACCTGATGTTATTTTTTGCTGGGAGCCATTAGCCAAGTAGGACTGCATCTGTAGCTTTCACTCCATTGGAAGTACTGTTGAGTTCCTACCCTGTGGATATTTCTAGGTGTGGAGAAGACAAAAGGAATATAAGACACAGGCTCAAACGCTCAAAGCTTACCGTCTTCTAGAGGAGATAAGACCTAGAAAAATAGCCAGCAACCTAAGGTATACTAGATATACTAGAAGGAAGAGCACATGGTTTGATTTGTATCCTGGAAAATGGGTAGACTTTTGGAAAAGAGTAAAACTACGTGAGGTTGGACCCATGATAATAGGCAAAGTCACTCTTTTTGTACTGTGTATTGTAAGGACCAACTTGGCAAGAACCAATGAGGGGCATGTAGTACAGGAAGAGGTGTTGGGAAGACTGGCCATTCTGTGCCTTCGTTTACAGGTCCCCAGCAACTCCCACTGCTAATGGCATTTGAAGTCCTGCCCAGGTGAAGGCAAACTCCTTCCCAGCCTCAGTACCACCACTCTCTTGCATGCAACCTGGGTTTCCCTCTGCCCCATCCCTGTCCATCATTCATACCCATTGCTCTATGACTAGGTTCTTGCTGTTCTCTTCCCTATAATAGCCTCTCCTTCTTTCTCCTGGCCTCACCCCCTCCCCCTACTGACAAACCCTACTTGACCATCAAAGCTAACTTCATCCTTCTCCCCTGCCCCAGGGGCACTGTTTCCCTTGCTGAACTCCCAAAACAGCTATGACTTTTTCTGTCACTGGTCTTTCTGGCTTCCACTGGCACCACTACCAGATCCTCCATCTCCCTGGATGGACCTGGGACCTGTCAGCTGGATGGTGTGTGTGTCTGTGTACATGTGTGTTCTTCTACCCACTTGGCTTGCCCCAGATGTAACTTGGAGATATTTTAAAGTCTGTTTCACTTGATTTTCTTGTAGAAGGCAAAGGCAACTTAGGGATAAAGGTAGGTGGTTTTCTCCTGAATGAGCAGGAATTGGGGCTGTTTCCAGCTCTTATTCTCTGAGGCCCATTTATCCTAACCTAAGTATCTGCCCCATTTGAAGAGCAGTCAGTCAAGAATCCAATTTGGGGAAAACTGCAAAACAAAGAATGCACAGCCGCCTCCCGGCTGATCCAGAAATCTTGCAATTGGGGGAGCACATGTGTGGGAGTGGGCATGGTATGTAAGTCAGGACAGAACTGGAGGGGGCCCAGGGGCTGGGGCGTGGGGGTGGAAGCAGTCGTAAAATCCATTCTCTACTTCTGGGGAGATGTTCTTACCCACCATAGAAACCTTTCTTCTTCAGTGTCCAGTGTCTTCTGTTTCCTTAGGAGCCCCCATGGACATAGTGATTCCTCTCAGTTGCCAAACGACCTGTGGGCAAACCCACCTCCGGAAATGAATCTGAATTGGGCTTCTATGTTCTCAGACTCATTTTAGAGTCCTTTTAGCTTAAATTCTGCTCTAATTTGAACAGGAATCATCTGGAGCCAAGAGCAAGCCTGTTGCATGGGACAGCCAGAGAATGCAAAGCTCTTCTGGATGCCTGGCTTCTCCCACTATCCTTCTTTGTGTGTCGCTGTCCTTTAAGCAGAGGAGGGGGGCTGTGAGACAGGAGGCATAACATCACTGGGCACCTTTTCACTGCATTTGAATGTTACCATGGCAACTGATAGTGTCTAGAAGCTGCCCAAGTATTGTTTCTTTCTTCAGAGGGGACATAATCCACTATTGCCTCAGCCATACGTGCACCTAAGAAAGGCAGAAATGTGGGTAGAATATTCGGTATACTTGATCCTTTCAGCACATCTGTGGCCGACACTTGCTGCAGTGAGGCAGCTATGCAGGAGCCCCGAGTGTGCAGCCCACCCTCTAGAGTGGTGAGCATGAGCCATGGGAGAGCTTCACCTGCCTCTTCCTTGCCTTCTGCCCACAGCAGCCCTCCCGGGCCTCAGAGAGCAGGGTGCTCTGCAGGTTGGCCCAGTGGTTCCACTTTTGGCTGGGAAACCACCTACAACCTCAGGCAAGTTAATCCTCCTCAGTGGGTCTACTCTTATAAACTTTACAAAGTAACCAAATAAACAGACACTGGGAAGGTTGGTGGGAATACAGCATGACAGAGGGGAAACAATAACCCCGCCCTGGAGGTCGGGTGGGCCTAGGTACCTCCACTGTGCTTTCCTGAAACAAAGGGCCTTGGAAGGGTTTTACAACTCCCCAGTCCTCGGTTTCCTCATCTGAAAAGGGACCCTGAGGCCTACCCTGTTTGGTTGTTGTGAGAATTTTAGATAAAATATCTGTAAGACATGTATACTGTGACTAGCTAGTACATAGTGGTTCCTTAATGATAATAAAGTAGTAACTGATGATAAAACCTGAACTTACTTTGACTTATTCAGTGTTTCCTAGCATCAAAACCAACTGAATTTTTTTTTTCTTAAATACTCACCTAAGCCAGGCTTACTAGAACAGAATTTGCAAAGATTGAGGAATTATAAATTTAAAATTAAAAAAAAACTTTCTAAGTAATTGTAACATAGCCAATCTGTGATTAGGTATAGGAAATTTATTTGTTCAAAGATAATGATTATAAACATCACAAGATTCTCCCCCCCTTTTTACTTCCAACAGCCCCTGGCATGCTGCCATTATTCTATTTCTGCACTGCAAAGGCTCCTGCTGAAATTATCTGTGTTTGGAAAGAGGGATAATAAATAAAGTGGCTGAAACTAATTTGATTGGGGGAAGGCAAAGAAGGACTTAAATTGTTCACCTTTTCCCTAAAGGGAAGTTGAAAAGAATTTTTACAGAGAGCTGTATGCAATCTCCAGGTGATGATTTAACTCTCCAGACTACCAAATGAGCTCTAAACATGACATTTAAGGTGACTTTTACAAGTACATAAGCCTTAAATAGGAGTTCAGCGTGCTCATAGCTGAAGTTCTTTTCTGAATCCCACAGGAACGTGGCTGAAGAGCGGTCTAGGCCTCGTGCACCAGGAAGGCAGCCAGCTAACGTGGACGTACATTGCCCCCCAGCTGGGGTACTGGGTGGCAGCCATGTCTCCTCCCATCCCAGGTAACACGAAGCCAACACTGGCGATGATGGGGATTGATTTCTTTGAGGGCTCAGGCTAAGTATGCATTTGAAAATAACCTCAGCAGAGAGATCACATCCAACTCAAAACTGCTTCAAAGTCTGAAATCAAATGATGGAAAAAAGGCATTTTGTGGGGGTGGAAGAGTTCTGGTTGGAACTTTCCCATTTAAGACAAGAATAATGCATGGAAAATAGTCTTGCCTCCTGTCTCTGTTTTGCTCGGACAGCTGCCATGGGGCATTCTTAATCAGAAGCCCACAGAGGAGACTCAGACCTCCTCCCTAATTCCCAAAACAGCTGGGGCCTGGTGTGAGCAAGCTCATAGGAAGAACACTCAACAGAGGGACTACCGGAAAGTCACCATAGTGGGCTTCCTAGGGCAAAATATTTGATTTGACACTTCCAAACTGCTTACATGCAAATCAATTGCTCTGTGCCCCAAAGAATTATCTCCACTTAGGGTATGTGAATTCACTCCTATTTTTTAAAGTGTGATTCAAAAATGTGATTCTTAACCTATATTCCCAAATATATATTCCAGAATTGTTTTTCAAAATGGGCATCTCATGAGAATCATATCTAGTGATGTCTTCCATTGCTACATTTTGCTTTAGAATCCATAACACTTGGACTGCCTACCTTCATGAAACTGTTCTGTGGTAGCCAATCTTTATGCTTACAAGCCCCTTTGATTGCTATTTTTTTAAACACATCTAAAAGTCATGCACATCTAAATCTGGTGAGCAAAATAGGAGATTGAGCTAGGTCAAAATGTGCTGTGATTAAAAAGGCTCTCTTGCAAATTAACCATGAAGGCATTTCCTAATGGAAGTACAAAGTATTTTAGTAATGGAATTATCACTGGAATTAACACTTAAACTCCCAAAGTAACTAATGTGTTGGAGGCCATTCCTAAGGTGGGTGTTGAAAAGTTTGTTAAATTGATTTTATGTTCCCATAGCAAGAAAATTTACACTTCAGGTGTGTGTTTTTCTTGATGGCATGGTTCTTATAGCATTGTAACATGAACTGGGTACAGAAATGCCCTATTTTCCTAATTTGAAATATTAAGAGAATGTGACTAAGAAGAAAGAAAGAAAAGAAATTCCTTAGGTACCAAAGCAGAAGCCACAAAGCCCATGCATTAAAGTGAACTTTTGTTTTAGACAGATTTCAAAACAACTGTGGCTATCAGTTTTCCATTATGCCACAGATGAATATATGTTTTTGTAAAAAGGAAAGGGGACTGACGAACACAGCCATGAAGTAAGAGACTCAAGAGCTCTGAGAGCACCCACAGCCCAGCCTGATGGCATTTAATGTGTGGATACATGCATGGTAAACTCAGAGCCATCAATTTATTAAAGCAAATGACAGTAATGCTGTGTTTTCACGAGTCCAAAACCAAGAAGAAAATAATGGGGGTTTCATTCTTTTATTATCTGCTTAAGAAGGAAGCAAAGCACAGCTATGAATTTTCTGCAGATTTCCTGTGGCAGAGTTTGAAATAATTACCTTCTGAGTACTGAACAGACCATGTTTCAGTTTTCTTGAAATGATTTCTGTATGTACCCTACGGTTGTTTTGTTTGTCTCGTTTTTGTGGTGCTGGGGATCAAACCCAGGTAGCCAAGTTTTCTTGGTGGCTTTCTCACAAGGCTCCCCATCTGGGGAGGCTGCCTTTGTATAAGAAGTTGTATATGGAACAAGTGAAGTGAAGCAGTGGGGAGTTCTTTTTCCAGCTTGCTGAACCTTCATCCCTAACATCCCACACCATTGAAGTGAATTGTATTTGGGAGAGAAGGTGTTCTCTTTTGGACTCAGAAATGCCAGTATTTTCAAAAATTGATAAACCTCTTTCACTTGATGTGACTCTAAAGAGATTTGGCTCCTTAAAATGATTTTTGAAGAAATCTTCACCTATCAAAAAAAAATTTTTTTAAGCAAATGGGTGTTTGTGGGATTTAGTAATCATAACCAGGCTACTCTGGAATAATGTGAAACCCACAGTTTTTTCCTTTCCCTGCATTGGCCCATTGCCAGGATATTGACCATCAATAAATGCTCAAAGCCCAGATATTGTAATTTTCAGAGGATTTTGTTGTTGATTCATTGTGTCAGTAATATCAAGACAGACTTGCACTATTTTTAGACTTAAAAGATATGAATTAAACTCCTATTTCTTGGTATTCTTTACAATATGTATTTTAGAAGGAAATATTTTTATCTCTAGTAACCTTATCTGTAAATTCTAAAGAGGTCTGTGGCTATCTGGGCTTGGTGCAATACACCTGTAATTCTAGCTAGTTGGGAGGATGAAGCAGGCTGATCACAAGTTCAACTCCATTCCGGGCAACTTAATGAGACCCTGTTGCAAAATACAATTAAGAGAGCTGGGAATGTAGCTCAGTGGTAAAATGCTTGCCTGGCATGAGCAAGGCCCTGGGGTTCAGTCCCCAGTACCACTAAAAAAAAGAAAAGAGGTCTGTAGCAGTGTGCGGTTAGTCTTTTAAAAAATGTAGAAGAATGTTTTATTATTTTACATGGAAAGAATTTTCATTACACTTAACACCCTGTAATAAGTTATTGCTTTTTAAAGTCATAGTAAATTTATGTCATATATTTAGACAATGTAAATTTATGTCATGCATTTAGAGAAAGGGCACTCTATGTAGTAATAATTGGCTGCCCAAACATATTGAGAATAAGATCTTGTGATTTTATTTTTCCTGTCAAATAAAATCTCCAGATATTCAGATCCTCTCTTAAAGGTGAGAAACCCCTTATTATGTTCTCTTTCATCCATTTGCTTTTATTAAAAGACCATGGGTCTGGGGTCATGGCTCAGTGTTAGAGTGCTTGCCTACCATGTGTGAGGCACTAGCTTTAATTCTTGGCCCTGAATATAAATAAATAAAATAAAGGTCCATTGGACAACTAAAAAATATTTTTTAAAAAAAGATCATGTATTTAGAATGATGAACATGCTGCCAGGTGAGGCTCACTTCTCAGATAAGAAGGGTCTCTTGACACAGCCACGTTCCTATTTGAGTTTTGAAAGTGCTGCTGGCCCCGGAAGCTTCCATAATAATGTTAATTATGGAATGAAATGGTGGTGGTTCCACAAACCCATCGATCAAGGGTATTTTTGTCTGGCCTTTGCTCTGTGCCCATGCCAGGAAGAGTAAGAAAAAAGACATTATGTTCTCAACTAATTATCCCTCTTTTTATTTAAAGGTATCAAAATATCTAAAATGCCATTTTCTGACCTTCTAGGTCCCGTTGTAACACAGGACATTACCACGTATCACACCGTGTTTCTTTTGGCCATTTTAGGAGGAATGGCTTTCATACTTTTGGTTTTGCTGTGTCTCCTTTTATATTATTGCAGGTAAAGTGTTACCATTTTGGCAATATCTTTTTTAATGTCAAAGTTCTTGTGCAATTGATATTTGGAAGCATTGGTATGAAGTTGCTTTTTGTGTATTTTTTTTCCTAAATTGAGATCCTTTTTCTTGTTGTGAAACAGTATCTACAAACTCAAATGCATGATCTAAATTACAAATGAAACTACACGATGTGTAAGGCCAAGGGGAGTTGTATAAAAACGTTTGACAATTGTCATCTGATTCCCTTGGAGTACTCCCAAATACTGATGGAGAGATGATACTCTCAAGATCAAAGCAGAATTATTCTTATTTTGATGTCACGTCTGTTCACTGAGCAAGAATGTTTATCGTTGGCTCTTGGGTAACCCCTTACAAATGAATTAGTTGGCTGTTCTTACAAAAACCTGAGGATCACTCTCCAGATGCTGCTGCTCTGGGTCAGCATTGGGTGAGTGAGGGTTTGTGGTGAGAGGCTTCTGGCCCCTGATGAGTTGTTTTGTTTCTCCTTGTGGAAATTGAGAATTAGGATTTTGCCTGAAACTTGAAACTGTTCCATCATGAGAATCTCTAATCTCTAGTTGTGGGTCGTGTCTTTGGTCACAGGAGGAAGTGCTTGAAACCCCGTCAGCACCACAGAAAACTGCAGCTTCCGGCAGCCCTCGAGAGTTCCAAAAGAGATCAGTCCACTTCCATGTCGCACATCAACTTGCTGTTCTCTCGTCGGGCGTCGGAATTCCCCGGCCCTCTGTCTGTCGCCAGTCATAGCCGCCCAGAGGCCCCAGGGACCAAGGAGCTGATGAGTGGGGTCCACTTAGAAATGATGTCCCCCAGTGGAGAGGGGGACCTGCACACACCCATGCTGAAGCTCTCTTACAGTACCTCACAAGAATTTAGCTCCCGGGAAGAACTGCTCTCCCACAAGGAAGAAGATAAAAGCCAAACCTCCTTTGATAACTTGACTCCGAGTGGGACACTGGGCAAAGACTACCATAAATCAGTGGAAATTTTTCCCTTAAAGGCAAGAAAATCTATGGAAAGAGAAGGCTACGAGTCCCCCGGCCACAATGACTACAGGGGCAGTTATAACACTACACTATCCCAGCCTTTATTTGAAAAGCAGGACCGAGAAGGCCCAGCATCTGCAGGAAGCAAACTCACCATTCAGGAACATATGTACCCTGCACCTTCATCTCCTGAAAAAGAGCAACTGCTGGACCGCAGACCTACTGAATGTATGATGTCACGATCCGTAGATCACCTGGAGAGACCGACGTCTTTCCCACGGCCGGGCCAGTTGATCTGCTGTAGTTCTGTGGACCAGGTCAATGACAGCGTTTACAGAAAAGTGTTACCTGCCTTGGTCATCCCTGCCCATTATATGAAACTCCCAGGGGACCATTCCTATGTCAGTCAGCCTCTGGTTGTCCCAGCGGACCAGCAGCTGGAAATTGGAAGACTTCAGGCTGAGCTCTCCAACCCCCACGCAGGGATCTTCCCACACCCGTCCTCTCAGATGCAGGGCCAGCCCTTGTCTTCCCAGGCCATCTCTCAGCAGCATCTGCAGGAGGCAGGCACGCGGGAATGGAGCCCTCAGAACGCATCCATGTCAGAGTCTCTGTCCATCCCTGCATCCTTGAATGATGCGGCTCTGGCTCAAATGAACAGCGAGGTGCAGCTCCTGACAGAAAAGGCTCTGATGGAACTTGGAGGTGGGAAGCCACTTCCGCACCCCCGGGCGTGGTTTGTCTCCCTGGATGGAAGGTCCAATGCTCATGTCAGACATTCATATATTGATCTCCAAAGAGCTGGAAGGAACGGAAGTAATGACGCCAGTTTGGACTCTGGTGTGGATATGAATGAACCAAAATCTGCCCGAAAGGGAAGGGGAGACCCTTTGTCTCTCCAGCAGAGCCACCCACCTGTCCAGGAGCACCAGCAGAAAGAACCTAGGGCCCCGGACAGCGCCGCCTACACGCAGCTGGTGTACTTGGATGACATGGACCCAAGCAGCAGCGAGTGTGGGACCACAGTCTGCACCCCCGAGGACAGTGCGCTGCGATGTTTGTTGGAAGGCTCAAGTCGAAGAAGTGGTGGACAGCTGCCCAGCCTGCAGGAAGAGACAACCAAACGAACTGCAGATGTCCCCCCGGAGCCATTAGCCAGTCCCCACCAGAGAAGATCTGCTCATGACGATGAAGACGATGACGATGATGACGACGACCAAGGAGAAGACAAGAAGAGCCCCTGGCAGAAACGGGAGGAGAGACCCCTGATGGCATTTAACATTAAGTGAGCTGTCACAGAGCCACCCAACCATGGGATATAACCTTGCCAAATATCCTTTCTTACTGAAGCGCGTACCTGTTTGTGGAGGAGCCGAAGAAGGGCTACCGCAGGAGTGGACGTCCGCTGCGTGGGCATTGCCCTGTCAATGGTAGAAGGGAGTTAAAGTTATTTCTCGGAATAAAGGATGACTCTGGTAGATGCTGCACCTCCAGGGAGGTGGCTGGGAGAAGTGTCTGAACATCGTTCCACAGACTTGACCTGTCCACCCACCAGGGATGCTGCAAAACCGCCCGTGATGTTGCTACACTCCAAGGATCACCTCAGTTTTCCCTCGGATTCTGGGAACAGATGAAACTCTTTTTGCATTGCTTGAATCCATTTTCTCATGATAATGCTACTGTGAAGCTATTCTTGAGAAATGAGGGTGGCACTCTGTGTCCCAAGGTAGGCATTATCTCCAAGGAAAGCTATGCATTGCTGCTTTGTTTCTTATTTTGCTTAGATTTTGCTTTGGTTAGGGCTCGTTTGGAGGTTTGCTTCTTCTCTCTCTTTTTTTTTTTCAATACAATTTGGTTGTAAAAATTGCATTCCCTCATTTTAATCTGTTCTACTTCTCAGTGGTTTGTTTTGGTGTCTCCCTTCAGGAACTCCTGAGTGTCATCTTTTAACATCCAAGCCTTTTAATGAAATCGTACTGAAACTTCTATCAGCTAAGAGTCTTTCAGTTCTGGTCCCATTAACTCCAAGTGCCTTTTTTACAGTGACAACAGACAGTCCCTCAGTTTTTTGGTTTTTCTTAATCCCTTTAATTGAACTGCCTGGATTTTATATAAAATTATTAAATGATATCCCTTTTCTTTAAACTGCATGCTGCCAAGTGCCATTTGTGCTCAGCATTCTCATTTCAGCTCAGTGTACTCTCTAGTTACCCTGTGTAATGTGGGTTCTGTTTAGCTAAGATAGACTAGAGGACACTTTAGAGATGCCCTTCCCTACCCCATCCCTTTGGCCATAAGCCACCGTTATGGTTTTATTGGCTGTTTGTATATATGGTTGGTTGCATATTAACTCTGGAATCCTATGGGCTGATCTTGCTCGGCAAACATGAGAGTATGGACTGAGCAAGGGGACTGAATGTGACTATTAAAAAAAAAAAATCTTATGTACTATCCAAAAGTGCCAGAATGACTCTTCTGTGCATTCTCTCTAAAGAGCTGCTTAGTTATCCAAAAATGAAAATTCAAAATAAACTCAGAAGAAAATAAAACTATTTTGTGGTCATTTTAATTCATTCTGAACCATCATCTGTTGCAAAATCATTACTAAGACTTTTTAAATCATTCCTTGACATCCTAAAATGTGGTGGTTGGACTTGTAAACACAGCCACCCACGGATTTACACTCCAGTGAAAATCTTTAAAACCCACCTTTGTCTTTAGTGTCATTCAAGAACACAAGGTAACATTTTGTTGTTTTTCAGGTAAGGAGAGATGTCTGTGCTTTACAGGAAACTGGTGTTTTAGATCTAGTATAGATCCCTCTTGGAACAGCTTCAAGAAGATTTTGTTAAAATGACCTGAATCATCTTGGATGTATAATGCTGTTCATCAAAAGTGTTAATGGAGATGATGTCAAAACATAGATTGGAAGAAATAAGTTGAGCCAGCCGTTTACAGTCAGCAGCTTCCTTACAAAATCTTCATTCATGAATTCCATACAGACAGAAAATCAAGCTGGTTGCTATTATTTTAATTCTTCAATGCTGACATTTAGTATTTGGCTTGGCAGGGAGTGGGGGGGTGGTGGATGGTTGAGAAAGTTCCCCAACAGTCAGACAACTGTGGTCCAGCACCTGTGGGGTAAGAACTGAGGTAGAGTTCATTCTGGAGTGAACATTCTCACCAGTAGGTGGCGGTGAAGCCGAGCAGACTGTGCTAAGTTTCCAGGAGGAAGTCCTTTGTCAACTCCCTCAAAACAAAGTGTAAGGTGCCTCCTGGTGAATGCCCAGGGCCAGACATTGGTGGTGGGGGCAGAAAGGAGGATTTCAGAGCTCCCTGCTGTTACTGGTTCCCTCTCAGCCTAGGGTTGCTGCCAGTAGAATCACCTCCTTCAAGTATCAGTTTCCAGGAAGCCCTGTTCAAGGCATGTTACCTGTGGGAAGCAGGTGACACATGAACCCTTAGCACCAATTATGGGAGATCTGGCAGGAAGGCTGGGGAGAGCTGCTTTTCTGACTCCTTAGGTGAGACATAATCTAGGTTGGCTATGATTGTGGAAAGTATTGATCAGCCAGTAGTGGCCACAACTTGGGAAGGCAAGGAAAATGGGTTTGCCAAAGGGGAATTGGTTCTTCCAAAGGTGAAGTCAAATCAGTCTTACTGTTATCCATACTGGTCCCTAGAGGTTAAGTTTTTTTCTCATGGTGCCAACACTTATCGTCAGACTAGAATTCTCTAGACAGAACTCTGTGACTTCAGACTTTGAACATTTCATCTGGTATGTCATGGTATTCCAAATTAAGTGTATTGCCTGAGGGACCAGAGGCATCAAGGGCATCTTGCTCCTGCCACCTAATGGTGAGTTTTCATCAGGTATGATCTAAACACAGCTCTCCATGGCCAGCTCTGGGAGGTGGGGGAGGGAATGCCCAGGGGTGAATCAGCCCCTGGTCTGCCTACGGGCTAGGTGGCTGAGGAGACTGAGATCCATGGGGTTCCTATCTGGAAACAAAGTATTGAGAACAACAATTTATTCCAGTTTCAAAAGCTTGTCCAGAAGATGTGTTTATTCTTTGTTTTCTACCTAATCAACCAAATAAAGGAGATGTGGTTAAATAATTGAAGTCTCATCGCTTCTCGGCCTTTTGGCTAAGATCAAGTGTAAATAATTGAAGTCACTCAGCTCAAAGCAGTGATGTGCCCAAACCAGCTCTCTGGAAATAAATTCATTTGAGCTACAAATGTTCCTAATGAAGCATGTGTCAGACACAACTTGCAAATAATAATAAAATACATCACATTCCCTTTTGTCAATTTCCTTTGACAGTTGATTCTCACCCAATGCTTTTGTTGATTATCATCATAGCCAACCCATTGTTGTGACTGACAAGAGTATAGTTCTGACATGAATGCTATTATTTAATGATTAAGGTGAAATTGAAACAGCAAAGATATATTTCAGAATGTCACTTATGGAATGGCTTCTTTGCTGAGTCAGTTTTTAAATACTAGCAGACTGTTCGCTCAGACATTTTTGGTGCTGTTTACAGTGTACCAACTTCAGACATTGTCCCATTTTAAGTTTCAATCCACATTGTTAACATTTTCTGTATCACTTTCTTAAATCTATAAATCAACCAATCAAGACCTGATCTATAGTATTTGCCAATTTCTGTGGTGTAGATACTCCCAGTGTGGCTAATTTCAAGCAACTAGAGAGATGTCACTGCACCTAAGAGCCTATGCTGAAGCGATGTGTAGTGTGAAGGCTGAGATGCACATCAAGGAGAGAACACGTGTGTTAGAGAAGCTTCATTCAGCCATGTCCCAGTGATGGCAGTGTTAATGAATTAACAATCTATTAAGTAAGATGTTTTTAAACAGAAACACACAAAATAACAAGGTTATGTAATTGATCCATTGAAAGAAATGTGACCATAGGCTTGCAGAAGCCCACCCCTATGTTGGCCCCTAGGAGCAGTGGCTGTGACATTGTCCTTGCTAATTCAGTGTTACACAGAATGCACAGAATACAACTGTTGCAGATAATGAGAACTGCCTATCGTGAACACTTAGGAATGATGATTTTTTTAAGGAACAATTTTTAATCTTTGTTAACATATTTAGTTAGACCTGTAAGACTTGCTTTTTAATAATGGCCTTGTATAACCACTGACTTGCAATGTTCCTGAAGTTTTAAATCCTTCCCTCATAAATTCGCTCTGGAATGCCATGCATTCCTAACTCTTTGTCTACCTAACTCCTTGTCTCTTGCCTTTTAACTTTTATTTTTTGTTTTCTAAAGCCTTTTTATTGTGAAATCACTTTACAGTTACAAAGAAGTTGCAAAAATAGTACAAAGAGCCCCTGTGCCTTTCGTCCAGCTTCCATAATATATCCTACAGAAATGTGGGACATTTGTCACCACTAAGAAATCAGTGCTGTTACCATACTGTGATAAACTACAAACTGTATTCCATTTCTGCAGGGGGTTTTTCCATTAATATCCAAAAGGTACATATTTTAGTTGACCAACAAGAATGACGTTTATCATTCTTTTAAAAATTAGTACATTGGGCTGGAGATATAGCTCAGTTGGTAGAGTGCTTGCCTTGCATGCACAGGGCCCTGGGTTTAATCCCCAGTAACACACACACTAAATAAATAAATAAATAAATAAATAATAAAAAGTAAAAATAGATAAAGAAAAATCAGTCACCAACAACTGCCATGCAGACACACAATTGCAGCTAGCATTTTGGTGTTTTTCTGCAATTCTTTTTTTTTAATTTCACTTAGTTGTGGATGGACCTTTATTTAATTTACTTATTTATATGTGGTACTGGATCAAACCTAGTGCCTCACACATGCCAGGCAAGTCCTCTACCACTGAACCACAACCCCAACCCTTTCCTGCAACTCTTTACCCACATAAATGCACATTTCCTACAAAAAGATGCTCACCCTTACCCTACCCTGCAATCTTCTTCTCCCACTAAACAGTATATTGTTAACAGCTTTCCCTGCTGGCACTTGTAACTCCAGATCATAATTTTTATTTTATTAAGATCTTTTATTTTAACTTTTTGAAACTTCAGGTGGAAATCTCTGATTAGGACAGGAAGATCTAGGTGCTCTTCAGGCGTTATTGATAACTGGGTGTAATGCGGGCAATATTTATTGGAGAAGGATCAGGTACCCTCCCTAGATGCAAGCCTGGCTGCAGGAGGTGGGAGGGATGCATAGAAGAGTGTGCCCTAGGCTATACCAGCAGATAGCACCATCCACTTAAGTGACAGAGACCCTATGCATCTGGAACTTTCTTTAGTATAAATTAGCACAGATAAATGCAAAAGGAGTGAGACAAAGCATCCAAGAATGTGAAACCAAAACCAAAAAGGCAGAAGACCATAAAGCCTAATGATACATATCATACTGGGCTACAGTATGATAAACACTGTACGATTTCCTGCGTCCCTCTTCTTGGAGACATTGCTTTTGCAGACCTCTAGAATTGGAGGACAAAGGGATACTAGAATGAAATTATGGATAGAAACATGATTTTTCAACCATTTAGGAATTCCATGATCCTCATTTGCTGTTGTTTACCATAGGAAAAACAACATGCAATAATGTTTTGAGACATTTATAACAGCCCTTGATATTATGGAGAACCTATTTGAGTGAGCACGATGGTTGTCGTGACCTTTGGCAGTGAGCAATGCAGAAGGGCAGTTGCCATAATGGATGGGGAAAGATCCAGCCAGACATTTTAGGTGAAGTAGAAATTGCAAGCCTTTCTCGCCATTTACATTTAAAGCTGTGAATGTAAATATACACCAAAATACCTGACAAATGTTTTCTTTTTTTCCTTCTTTGCAGTGTGATGATTTGTTTAATGTTCATATTCTGGTATTGCAAAATGGCTAATCATTTGTGTAAGACCATTTGTACCTTAACAGAATGAACAGGAATTGAGGAGCCTGAGCATTTTGAACATGAAAGAGCCATGAAGATCTCATGCTGAGGAAACTGAAGTTTGAAATTACAGGGGTTGACCTCCCCAGGCAGGAAGTGAGTGACCACATGGGGTCCAGGCCCCACCTCCTGACAGTATCACAGTGTGCAGCCACTTCCACGGGCTATTCTCCATCCCCAGCTCTTTTATACCCTCTGCCCTCTGTCCACATTCTACATAACAGTAGATACTCAAAATTAGAACCTAAAGCATTGCAAGCCACAATAATTATTCAGTTTCTAAGGTTGTAGAAAGAACCCTGGACTTGAAGTCAAAGACCTGGGTGTCAGCTTGTCTCTGGGGGTCAGATAGATGACTAACTTCTGATGCATTAGAAAGAGGGCAGGAATGTTTGCTGTCTGTCCTCCAATCTCTGGGTGGGTTGAGTTCAAATAAGGCAATGAATATTAAAGCTCCTTTTAAACTGTAAATTGCTATACCAATGTAAGTAGTTATTGCTTTTTATATCCTGTAGTTCTCTAATCATTGCTACAGTGCAACAGGGGACTTTGGTTTTTAGTTTTTGGTCTTATTTGGGGTTTTGTTGGTTTTTTGGTGTTTGGTTTTGTTGTTGTGTTACAGGCTGAGGCCTTCTGGAAAACTGAGGCATCATGAAGGCCCCCCCTTCAAACCCTGACTCTTGTGATCAAGTCAGAAGGATTTCAGACCAGTTGCTCAGAATAACTGGCATTAGTTTATTAGAAGGGAGGGGAAAGGGAACACTCGTCTAGGGAGAAAGTGAGTCCTCTCAGAGAGGGGAGGGACGGTGTATGCCTCTCTTGCCCTCCAGTTTTATTGGGGGTCCCAGGGAAGTTTCCAGAGAGTCCTGCCCATATCCATCTCTTTTGACTGACAGCAAGATGACATCAGGTTTTCAAGTCCCCTCAGCCATGCCCACTCTTGGTCACCTTGCCTTGTGCTTACTGGTTCTAATTAGAACCTGTTGTTACAAATTCTATGGCAAAGGGAATTATCCTTATCTCTTGGAGTTCTGGGATCTGGTCTATGTAAGGGTCACAGGAGTCTCCTCTTCAGGGTAGCATATTTTCTTCTTATCAGCATTTCAGAGCCTAAATTTCTCCTACAGACAACAGGTAGTTTTCTGAGGAATGTAACATAACCTGTTCACTTAAGCCAACAGGGCTGCAGATAAATTGCTTTTTCGAAGTGAAAGTATGTGGGGGTGGGCCTAGTGGGCCCATTTTATAGATTTATTCCCTTAATCTCCTGCTCCCACCACTCACATCTGTCTGTCCCATGTCAGTTGTTTTAAGAGCTACTGTTTAGCTCCACTTTTGGGAAAATGGTAGAGAAATCAATAGTCTCTTCTTTCTCCATTCTTACTGCTTTCTACAAGCTTCAGTTGAATGTATAATCTCTCCCTTTGCTCAGCTAGCCGGTTTTTTAGTGAGCGGTTTGAAGTTAACCAGTAGGGTCAATGAAGCTGCAGCTTCCTTTCATGGACTGAAGTCCCCTCTTACCCATAGGATATGTCCCAAGACTCCCAGTGGAATCCTGAGACCATAGGCAGAACTGGACCCTATGTACATACACACCAGTGATAAAGTTTACGCAATTAGTAATAAATCAGAACAATTGTAACAATGCAATGTACATTCAATTGACCCGCAGCTTCAACCTCACACACTCAGCCTGATAAACAAAGACACTGGAGTGACTAACAGGCAGGCAGCACATACAATGTGGGATGTTGGACAAAGGGATGATATGAATCCTGGACAAGATGGAGCAGGATGGAAAGTTTTCCTCATGCAACTCAGAATAGCATGCAATTTAGAACCTGAGAATTGCTTATTTCTGAAAATGTCCACTTAATATTTTCAGACTGCAGTTGACCATGGGTAACTGAGACTATGGAACAGGAAATCTCAGAGAAGAGGGACCCACTATAAATACTTACATAAAGATATACATGCTAAGTTATCTTTTGGTTTCAAATGACAGAATTTCATTGTCAAGGGAGATCTGGGAAGTAGAGAATGCCAGTGTGCTGTCATGTGTCCACTGAATCTGGGGGCTCTGGTTACATGTTTCTGGGTGTGTTGGGGAAAGTGTTTCCAGGTAAACACTCAGTAAAATAAGTCACCTCCCCAAAGTGGGTGAGCATTATCCAATTCACTGAGGGCCTGGCTAGAACAAAAGACAGGAAGGAAGAATCTGCCACAGCTTTTTTTTTTTTTTTTTTCCTCGCCTCACTGCTAGAGCTGGTAATCTCATCTTCTCCTGCCCTTACACTAAGGTTTACACCATCAGCTTTCTGGGTCTCCAGCTTGTCGGTGGCAAACTGTGGGACTTCTAAGCCTCCAAATTATTTGAGTCAATCCCCATAATAAATTACAGATACACACACACACACAAATATACTGATTCTGTGTCTTTGAAGAACCCTAAAGAATAGAACCAAGGGGATCAACCACAAAAGACAAAATGTAATATTAACTCCAGGAGTGATTTCATATTAGGCTACTTTCATAACACATTGTCTTTGTAAATGTTTTTATTGATCCTTTTTAGTTATACATAATAGGATTCATTTGACATAATTAGAAAAGCATAGAGTATAATTTATTCTAACTCAGACCCCAGTAGTTCCACTTTTCCTCCCCTCCTCTCTCCCCTGTTCCCTTCCCTCTACTGATCATTCTGCTATTTACTTAGAAGGTTTTTAAAATTAGTGTCTGTGGATATACATGAAGGTGAGATTCGCTGTGGTATATTCATATATGTACATAGGAAAGTGAGGTCAGATTCATTACACTGTCTTTCCCTATCCTGTCTCCCTTCCCTTCATTCCCTTTTGTTTAATCCACTGCTCGCTCTTCTATTTTTTTTATTGGTTTAATTTTTTAAATACATGACAGCAGAATGCATCACAATTCTTATTACACATATAGAACAATTTTTTATACTCTGTATATAAAGTATGTTCACACCAATTCATATCTTCATACATGTACTTTGGATTATGATCTCCATTACATTCCTCCATCATTGCTAACCTCCTGCCCCCTCCCTTCCCCTCCCACCCCTCTGCCCTATCCAGAGTTCATCAATTCCTCGCATGTCCCTCTCCCTACCCAATATGAGTGAGTAGCCTTATATCAGAGAAAATATTTGCCATTTGTTCTTCTATTGTTTTTTAATCCTCTCCCCCCACAATTTATTTTGAATTATTAGTTTCTGCACATGAGAGAAAACATCCCATCTTTGATTTTGGGGGACTGGCTTATTTCACTTAGCATGTTAGTCTCCAGCTCCATCCATTAGCCAGCAAATGCCTTGAAGTCATTCTTTATGTCTGAGTAATACTCCATTGTGTGTGTGTGTGTGTGTTTGTATACACACACCCACACACACACACACACACACACAACAATACCATATTTTCTTTATTCGCCTGTTGAAGGGCACCTAGGTTAGCTCCATATCTTGGCTATTGTGAATTGTGTTGCTATAAACATTGATGTAGCTGCATCCCTGTAGTATGATGATTTTAAGTCTTTTGGATATATACTGAGGAGTGGGATAGCTGGGTCGAATGGTGGTTCTATTCCTAGTTTTTTGAGGACTCTTTATACTGCTTTCCAGAGTTGTGGCACTAGTTTTCAGTCCCACCAACAATGTATGAGAGTACCTTTTCACTACATCCTCACCAACATTTATTGTTACACTGTCTTTCCCTATCCTATCTCCCTTCCCTTCATTCCCTTTTATCTAATCCACTGCTCTTTCTTCTATTATTTTTTTATTTTTGATAATTGCCATTCTGACTAGAGTGAAATGAAATCTCCGTGTAGTTTTAATTTGCATTTCTCTAATTGCTAGAGATGTTGAGCATTTTTTTCATATGTTTGTTGGCCACTTGTATTTTTTTTTTTTTTTTTTTGGTAAGTGTATGTTTAGTTCCTTTGCCCATTCATTGATTGGGTTGTTTTTTGGTTTTGTTTTGTTTTGTTTTTAGTATTATATTTTTTGAATTCTTTGTGTGTCCTGAATAATAATGCCCTGAGGAACAGGTGGCAAAGATTTTCTCCCATTCTGTTGGCTCTCTTCACTCTCTTAATTGTCTCATTTGTTGTGAAGAAGCTTTTTAGTTTGACCACCATTCCACTTATTGATTTTTTATTTTACTTCTTGTGCTTTAGGAGTCTTGTTAAGGAAGTCAGTTCCTCAGCCAAAATGTTGGAGTGCTGGGCCTACAGTTTCTTCTAGCAGTTACAGGGTTTCTGGTCTAATTCCTAGTCTTTGATCCACTTTGAGTTTTGTGCAGAGTGAGAGATAGGGGTTAAATTTTGTTCTACTATATATGGATTTTCAATTTCCCCAGCTCCATTTGTTTATAAAAAGGGCTATCTTTTTTCTCTGACATATGTTTTTGGCACTTTTGTCTAGTATGAGATAACTGTATTTTTGTGGGTTTGTCTCTGTGTCTTTTATTCTATTCCCTTGGTCTTCATGCCTGCTTTGGTGCCAGTACCATGCTGTTTTTTTGTTACTCTGTAGTATAATTGACATCTTATATTGTGAAACCTCCTGCTTTGCTTTTCTCACTAAGGATTGCTTTGGCTCTTCTGGGTCTCTTATTTTTCCAAATGAATTTCATAACTCCTCCTAGTTCTTTGAAGAATGTCATTGGAATTTTGATAGTAATTGCATTACATCTGTATAGCACTTCTGGTAGTATGGCCATTTTGACAATGTTAACTCTGCCTATTACAGAACATGGGAGGTCTTTCCATCTTCTAAAGTTTTCTTAAATGTCTTCTTTAGTTTTCTCTACTTTCATTGTAGAGGTCCTTCACCTCTTTTATTAGATCGATTACCAAGTATTTTATTTATAAATGGGATAGTTTTCCTAATTTCTTTTTTTTAGCGGATTTGGCATTGGCGTGTAGGAATACAATTGATTTATGGGTGTTGATCTTGTATCCTGCTACTTTGCTGAATTCCTTTATGAGCTCCAGAAGTCTTCTGGTGGAGTTTTATGGATCTTCTAAACATAGGATCACGTTGTCAGCAAACAGATAAGTTGAGCTCCTCTTTTCCTATTCATTTCCCTTTAATTTCCTTCTCTCGCCTGATGGCTGTGGCTAGAGTTTCAAGACTATGTCCTAATACATTCATGCTTCAAAACTCACAACTCCCCTCTTATGTAGCTCAGGCAGGTGATATTTGTCCACTTGCATCTGAAGACACTAACACGAACTATTACCCAAACTGTGCAAAGACCTAGGATTTGAATGAAAACCCAGATACTTTACCAAAAGTGCAGTTTTCTCTGCCCCCACCCAGCTGCCTCAGGTTAATCCCAAGGATCCAAGTAGCAGCCGATACTTGGTGCTTTCTATGTTATTAGCAGGGCTCTAAGCACTTTCCTGTGGTCAATTTATTTAATGCCCACCTGCTATAATTTGGATATTGAGTGTTCCCCAGAGTTGCATGTGCTAAAGACTCCTTCTCCAGTGTGACACTCTTGGGATGACACCTTTAGAAGGTGGTACCTAGTGGGAGGTATTTAAGTCACTGGGGGAAGGCCACTGAAGGGGATTATGAGACTGTCGTCTCTTCCTCTTCTCTCTTGCTTCCTGACTTGAGAGGTAAGCAATTTGCTCCAACACCTACTTCCTGCCATTGCCTTCCAGCACCCTTACCAGGGGCCCAGAGCACTGGGTCCAGCTGATCTTGAACTGGAACCTCCAGGACTGTGAAGTAAATAAACCTTTTCTAAGTTAATTATCTCAGGTATCTTCATCATGACAGAAAGCTGACCAGCACACACCGTAACCTCGTGCAGCCGGTACTTCTGCCATTTCACAGAGCAACTTAGAGAAGCAGAATAACTTAACCTACTAACCTGTTTCCTTTGTGACTCTGCGTTACTTATTAAATAGTGCCATTTTCTGATGGACAGCTAAAACAACTAAAACACAAGCATTTTGATAAATAGTATAAAAGATTATAGATTCTTTCCAGAAATGTGGAAGGTAGTTACTGGTGTCCTAAGAGATCCTGCAAGCCACGGAAAGCTGGCTTGATACCTACTCCCCCATAGTGGGACATTTTGGAGTCCTATGATGCCAGTCACTCTAGGGGTTTTAAGTTTTTTTTTGTTTGTTTTGTTTTAAGTGAGCTAAAATAAGATCAAATGTTTAGGAGTAGAATTTTCATGCTTAATACCAGGAGACACACAAAAGAGGCATAAGGATGACAAATATAAAAGATCAAAGCTCCAATTGCAATGGAAATCAATGACATTTTTCCTTCAAAGAGGCCAGAAAGATAGATTCTCATTTTTTTTAGTGAGAAAAGAGGTGTTTAAGATCTTTCTCAAGGAGAAATTTGCCTTTTTCTGCATTGAAGGGTAAAGGAAAGCTGGAGAGGGCATCTTCAGAGAAGAGTCAACACCAAACAGAGATGATTTTTAGGCAGTAAATTACTTTGAGAATCTCATGTGAAAGTCAGTTTTAGAGTTTGGGGTGGAATTTTGGTTTTGTTTTTTGTTTCTGCAGGGACTGAAACCAGGGTCTTGTACATGCTAGGCAAGTGCTGTACTACTGAGCTACATTTGCAGCCCAGATAGTTGTTTTTTAAAGACATTAACTTATAATTCTGCAGCTAGTTCTCTCAGATCCTTATTGGAATGAGACAGAGCACTGATAAATGAATCGCCAAGGATGTCATTGTGAACTGTAATGAATTTTTTTGTTATGCAAGCATCAGTTTTCTTTTAGTATCAGCTAGAACTGTAGTCATTCCTCCTAGTTCATTATTAGAATACAACACACTTTTATTTTTTTCATATTTTTGGTGCATTATAATTGTACATAATGGTGGTATTCATTGTTACATGTTTGTACACAATATAACAATATGATTTAATAGAATTTGTCCAATATAATTCCCAAGTATTTTCTCTTTCCCTTTCCCTTTCCCTTTCCCTCCCCCAGTCCCTTTCCTCTGCTCTCCTGATCTTCTTTCAATATTCATAAGATCCTACCTTCTACCTGCCTTTTCCTTTTTCCTCCCTAGCTTCCACATATAATAGAAAACATATGACCCTTGGCCTTCTGAATTTGACTTATTTTGTTTAGCATAATGTTCTCAAGTTTCATCCATTTTCCTGCAAATGACACAATTACATTCTTTATGGCTGAATAAAACTCCATTGTGTGTATGTGTATGTGTGTGTGTGTATATATATATATATATATATATATATACACATACATACATATAATCATATTTTCTTTATCCATTCATCCGTTGACACGTACCTAGGCTGATTCCATAGTTTGGCTATTGTCAATTGTGCTGCTATAAACATGGGTATTCCATGTATCACTGTTATGATGACTTTAATTCTCCAAAATAAATACCTAGGGGTAGTATAGTTGGGTCATACAGTGATTCCATGCCTGCTCGTTTTAGGAACCTCCATACTGATTTCTTTAGTGGAAAAACACACTGTTTTAAATTTACATTTTTAATGGGCTAATAGAATAATTTTGGGATCTTTCATTTATTTTGTGCCTGGGACACAATGGTTTGTGAGTGTGTGCACACACATGTGAAGGGGAAAGTGAGCACAGGAGACAGTACACATACTCCCAATAGAAATACTAGCTAATAGTGAATTTTAAAAACGTATAAAATCAATGTAACCAAACCATATTATGACTTTTGATATTTTGTCAACCTCTAAAACAAGTAACTTATTTAGCAGATGAAGGCTATTCGCTGTATTCTTTTTATGTGTCTAAAGGGTCATTTTCTATGCCTCTTTTTGTCTAGTAATTCAAAGGACACCCAATAAACAGAGTTGACCCGAATGGCTGTGTCTTTACTATGTCGTCTTCAAAGTGATTGGTCCTTGTAAGAGCAGATCAGTTCTTTTTGTTTTGCTTTTTAACTAGAACTGGGAAAGGTGGAGCTAGTGGTAAAACTACAGTAGAGGAAACTCTAAAATTGCTAATAGTCATATTTCTTCTATTATGTAAACTACCCAGTAATCTTCAATGAAGTCCCCATTTTGCCTTAAGACAGTCAGTCCAGAATGTGAGTCTGCACACTCCAAGAACCAGAGGAGAATCCTGGCCCAGTGCAGGACCCTGATTCTAATTGCTTCTAAGCTCAAAAGTAAATAAACTGCAATATATACTTCAAGAAGTTTTTAACTTGCTTCTATGGAACTAGGTGAAAATTTTCACATGTCCTGCATATCTGTGTTGCCCAATTATTGTGCTCATTAGTAATCATAATGAAATAACAAAGTCTCATTTTGTTGCATTTTATATGTCCTCCATTCTGTAAATGAGAACCAAAGAGCATTCTTCCCTCCCCTGCCTTGAATCATAGTATTTTCACAAGTATAGAAAAGGTACATTTGAAGCCTGAATTTTGCAAATGGTAATTGTAGTCATTCTCTAACTCAGTTTTCAAAACTCATGGTCTCAGCCCTTGACATTAAGAAGGGAGTGAGAAGCCTGGTGCAGTGACACATGCCTATAATCCCAGCTCCGGAGGCTGAGGCAGGAGGATTGTGAGTTCAAAGCCAGCCTCAGCAAAAGTGAGGTACTAAGCAATTCAGTGAGACTCTGTCTCTAGATAAAATAAAAATTAGGGCTGGGGATGTGGCAGTGGTCAAGTGCCCCTGGGTTCAATCCCAGTAACCCCCTGCCTCAAAAAAGAAGGGAATGAGAACAGAGTTTCACCAAAGCTGAGATGCCATCCAATTCCCAGGTTGGATTCTTTGAACTCTAGATAGATATACCGATAAAATGCAAAGTTGAACTAACCCCCACAGAGCATCTTGAATTTCCCAACTGAACTTTAATTATTTCAATGAAAAAAAATTATTTAAGATATTTATCCTTGAGGACATTAGTTCTATAATGGCATCTATGTGTCACATTTTATGTGACTCAAAATTTCTTGGTTTTCAGGAATACCCCAGTAGCAATGATGTTTCTTTTTCTTTTCTATTTTTTCCATGTGAGAATAACCTTTGTACTAATTAGAAAAATGCCTTGGTATATGACTCAGTACTTTTCCTCAAGCTCCCCTCAACCCAGGCCTGTAACATTGACCTATCCAAGGAATTCAGGATACCACAAATCCTTGGTGCATGAAGTCACCACATTGTTCACAAGGATGATCATCCCTTATCTGCTTCCTTGATGAAGTCATTCCCACTTGTTTCAATATGTGAATCTATAGATAAAAATCTTATCATTGCATTGTTGTTATTCATACCACTAATATGCTGGTAACAGAGATAACAGGGTGATGAGTCCATTGTGATCCCAAATGTAATAGGCTCCAGTAGATAGTGTTTAAGTTGTTTTAAGATGGATATGAACAGAAAATCCTGGCACCAAGCCTTCCCTAGACCTGCCTTTGCTTCTGGTTATGGAACTCCTAATGCTTCCTTGTGACCAACAAGAGCTGTAGCTGCAGCAGTGGCTTCTGTTGAAAGGGTTACAACAAAGCTGGCCCCTTCTCACACAAAAAAGTAGGATTGTCATCCTTGGTTCTAATATGTTTACAATTTTGCTGAGGAAACAAATATAAATATTTGAGAAAGTGCAAGTAGATAGGCTATTCATTAACTCTCGAAGTCCGTATATGAAACTCCCACCCCAGAAGATGCCAAGGTTGGGGCTAATTCACACTTTAAAAAAAATGAAGAAGGGAAAGAATAGGTTAGATTTCACTCCAGATTAAAGTCCCAACATCCTAGAGGATTGTGGGAATAGTTAGAAGTGCCACCAATGTGCTTTTGCCTTAGAGCTGAGAGGTCTTACAGTTGAGATTAGAATCAGCATCTTTGAAAGACCAATTCTGAGTGCTAGAGAAGACTATATAGTGAAAAACCAGCCTGTATCTCAGAGCAAAGCCTGTCCAAGGAAAGGACATGGCCTTTGTCCTTGGAAAAACCCACAGAGCACTCCTAGGCACAGTCCCACCCTGCTAAGTTGTTTATCTACAAATAACAGGAGAGATCTGCTGCACCAGGTGTCCCTGACTCAGTCAGGCTAGGTGGGGATCCATAGTAACCCCCTAGCAGCCACCAATCAGCATGAGACAGGGAAATACCTGGGATGCCAGATGACCCTCCCAGTAGTTTATGGTGGTTGATAACATGTTGGGAAACCATGTAGTTCAGCACATACACCCCTCTTGGCTTAAGCCAATCAGTTCAAATGAATACCCCTTTTGTACTAACCAATCACCCCTACCCAACTTGTTCCCACCAGTGAATGTGCTAATCATGTTTTAGAGTTGTTATTTGATTTTTCCCGCGGTGTGTGATGATTTGCTAAGAGATGCTATGATGTATGTGAAGTCCCTGCCTTCTCCAAAGAATGTATAAAACTGCTGCAAACCCTGGGCTTGGGGCCTCTCAGCGTCACCAGTTGCTGTGTGTGCGCGCAGAGGACCGAGCTAGCTCACAATAAACATCTCTTTGCTGCTTACATCGATCTTGGGTCTCTGGTGGTCTTTGGGGGTCCCGAATTCAAGCATAACAATAGGATTTGTTCAAAAAGGAAAGACAGCTACCTCCATGCAGAAAGGCCACTTCACCCAGAGGAGGAACAATTTTTTTTTTAAAGCAAAGGACAACTGTGGGTGACAGAGAACTGAAAACTGAGGAAGGTCAATTACAAACTTCAGCCTTCCCTTTTAAGAATGAGTTCATCTTAGCCCAGCTTGGTGGCACATAGCTGTAATCCCAGCGACTGAAGAGACTGAAGCAGGAGGATCTCAAGTTCAAGGCCAGCCTTATCAACTTAGTAAAACCCTATCTCAAAATTAAAAAAATAATAAAAGAACAAGGAATGTGGCTCAGTCGTAAAGCTTTGTTCAATCCCCAATACTGGAATTTTTAAAAAATGAATTAGCTTTAAGACTAATTTAAAAATGAATTAGTTTTGCTGGGCACAGTGGCTCATGCCTATAATACCAGCGGCATGGAAGGCTGAGACATGAGGATCACATGTTCAAAGCTAGCCTCAGCAAAAAAGTAAGGCAGTAAGCAACTCAGTAAGACCTGTCTCTAAAAAAAATACAAAATAGAGCTGGGGATGTGGCTCAGTGGTTGAGTGACCCCGAGTTCAATCCCGGGTACCAAAAAAGAAAAAAAAAAGAGTTCGTTTTAAGAAGAATCCTATTGAATGAATCAGAAAGGGAAAGTACATTCCCAGAATTTGATACCAATATAATGGTGTGTCGGTGTGCTGGTGTGCAGTATTTACAAAAGGAAATGTCTGGGAACTAGTCCCACAATTCTGAGCTCACTTATAAAATGGGTGAGACAGCTTGGGGGAGGATTTCTCTGGACAAAGTGGTGCGTGTGAACTCCAGCACCATCCCCTCCCACGCCCAGGACCAGGCCCTGGGGAAGGGTGGAGAAACTTCTGTGAGCAGAAGCTAAAGATGCAGGAGGAAGGGGCACAGCCTGCCCTCCGACCACACGCTTTTCCATTGTGGCAGCCTTATGTGGGAAGAAAAGATTTAATGCCAAAACAAGCAGAAGTTTTGATTGTTCAGAGCAATGAATATTGGAACTAATAAATGGGAGGTTATTTTTTGTTTTTTTGCCAGGAATGGTGGTGAATGCCTGTAATTCTAGCTACTTGGGAGGCAGAATCAGGAGGAGCACAAGTTCAAGACCAGCTTGGAAAACTTAATGAGAAGCTGTCTTAGAATAAAGAGACCGGCCAGCATGGTGGCACACACCTGGAATCCCAACAGCTTGGGAGGCTGAGGCAAGAGGATTGCAAGTTCAAAGCCAGCCTCAGCAATGGGGAGGCCCTAAGCAACTCAGTGAAACCCTGTCTCTAAATACAAAATAGGGGTTGGGATGTGGCTCAGTGGTCAAGTGCCCCTGAGTTCAATACCAGGAAATTAAAAAAAAAAAAAAAGAAGAAGAAAGAGACAGGATGTAGCTCAGTGGTAGAGCACCCTTGGGTTAAAGTCTCTGTATCACATGGTCTGCTATACAATTATTCCTTGAGAGTAACCAGAAATATCATCAACCTGACAATTTTTAGTCACTGGGCAGAGGAGGCTTCCTTCAAACCCCCAACCAAAGGACTGTAGGGGGTACAACAAACTTTAAGTCGTGTTTGTGTTACAAATCATATTTATTTGACATACTAGTTAAACTGGTGTGATCCCCATTTCCTCCTCTGTTCTTCTCCAAGCATGGGGCAGCATTGAGTCCCTTTCTTTGTGCTCCTGCCTTAGAGCTATCTGAGTGGCACAGATGAGGAATGCTGAAAAAGGTGTGCAAAAAAGGGATGGCCAGGGTAAGTGGAAGGACGCTGGGCTGAAGTGGCCAGTCTTCCCATTATGTGCCTATACTTGCAAGAATCAGGGACAATAGAGCCACTGGATCAAGAGGAAGCATGAATCACAGATGTCCAATAGGAACCAGTGGGGAAAAATGACTCCAAACGCACCCCACTATTGTTTGGATTTGAGGTGTCCCTCAAAAGCTCAAGTGTAACCCCAGTACTAAAAAAAAAATGTGTGTGAGACAATGCAAGAATTTTCAGAGGTGGGATGATTAGATTATGGTTAGATTATTATTTGTGACCTAATCAGTGGATTAATCCACTCAAGTGGATTAACTGGGTGGTTACTATAGTCAGGTAGGGTGTGGCTGGAGGAAGTAGGTCGCTGGGGGTGTGCTTTTATATTGTATCCCTGGTGAACCAAACACTCTTTCTGCTTTCCGGCTGTTAGGTCTTTTCTACCTTTCCTCTCCCTCGCCCTGCTGTCTGACTCAGTTTGGGCCCAGAGCAAGGGAGTCCTCTGACCATGAACTGACTCTCTGAAACCATGAGCCAAAATAAACTTTTCCTTCTCTCAGTTGTTCTTGTTGGGTACTTTGGTCACAGCAACACAAAACTAACTACAACACATCCCCAGGCCACTGGTGCTAGTTGAGATCTGTGTGCCCTATGAAGGATCTTAAGGGAGGATAAGCAGTTGTGAAAAGATGACATTGGGTCTCCCACTGATGGAGGACCCTGGGGTCTCAGATTAACACCTAGGTGCCCTTAAAAATAAAACAATGGATATTCCTATTATAATTTTGTGGACTGAGATCTATATTCATCACAATGGCAAGAAACTCTCTGTCCTTAGATCTGATAAGCAATCAGCCATGATCATCAAGCAGGCAACAGACTGAGATTTTCACCAATATATGATTGTCAAATTCTAAGATCAAGGTTTTTGTGTGCTATTTAAAAATTGTCCATCTTTATAGGAAGTACGTGTTCAGAATAATAATAAACACCCTAGCATGTTGGCAGACATGATGTTTTAAGGGTTCCTTTAGCAGAAGCAGGGGAATGTATGTTTCTTTTGGTATAGTGGATACCCCTCAGGCTGTCTGCCCAGTCCTCCCTGGAAAATGCTCTCCCATGCCATCTCACCCATAGGTCATAGTAGTGGGCTACAGCAACCATATTTGTAGAACAACACTGTCCTCTGCAGTTGATTTGTTCACAGATTCTCCAAGAGATCTCGTGGACTTGGCAGGTGGTCCTCTAACTTCCATGTCTCCCCTACTGAGTAACATAGTAGCTGTGTTGGGTAGGATTGACTGCAGAAGTAAGAGGGCCCCAATTTTGCCTAAAATAATTAACATCAATGAATCCTCTTGGCCCCGTGATCGGTTGAGTAATGACTATGTGCATTAAATTAATCTAATTAGAATAGAATTAAAGATTTTTGTTTAACCACTGGAGGGAGGGGAAAAAAGATGCTCTGTTTTCTATACCACATGGGTGAAAGCTGAAACTGCTCCCAGGAAGGAAGTCAGAGGATGCAACTGAAAAAAGGCAAGAGGTTGAGCCCAGAGAATCACTGAAAAACTGAATTGTAGTCCTGATCAAACTATAACTGAAGCCTTACAATGCCATCAGACATTTGGAGTATGAGCTAATCAATTCTTTTTCTTATTGAAGTCGGCTTGAATTGTGCTTGAATTGTGTTATTTTGAGGACCTTCAAAGATAATGGGAACATGATGTAACTGATATAACTTGAATGTAAATTTGATCCCAAGAAGAAAGGAATTACAAGTAACAAACCCTGAAAGGTGAAATTGGCTAAGTGAAGGTCATAGAGTAGAAAACAGAACACATGCGTACTAGACTGGGATGTTGGCAATCCTCTTACGTGTGGCAATGCAATTGGGACTCAGAAGCTGCCCCTCCCAAGATCCAACACAAGATTGGTAGGGAAAATTTGAGATATTGGAGTGTAGTGATTGCTTTTTGCAGCTTTCCATAAGATTCTCCCAGAAAGAGACATGCTCCACTTCCAAAGAAAGGAAATATGATTTTTGCAAAAATATAATTTAGCAAATGTCTAATAGAACTTGCAATCCAAGATATCTGAGAACATAAAAATCTGGAGTCTAATGTGGTTGATAAAGCCAAATTGTTGACTCCAAATCAGGAGAGGGAAAAGGGTTCAAGTGAGGCAGGAATCCCCCTGCTAAACAGAAACAACTACCACAGTTGTACAGATGGTGGACCTCGGCCCACCAGGGCACAGCAGCTATGTCCCACCATTCCAAGGCATTATTTTGAATTTCCCTAGAAGCTTAGATGAAAGCATGGCCATTAAACTAAGGACTCAGAAAGGATAAAACACAGTTAACAGTGGTCCAAATTAAAAGCCTGCTAGACACACCGTCTGGCTTTGATACAAGCTCAATGAAAATGACTTCATTTTTGGTAAACTTTACATAGAGTTGGTTCCTCTTACTTCAACTTCATACCCTGATGTTGGACATTTCTTACCTTGATCTAGTTCTGGTAGATATATCTCTGTATGACTCATAGTCTTTGGCTTCCAACTCTACTTTTTTTTTTTCTTTGATTGACCCAGGTCATATACTTCCATAAGTATGAATGGGAAAAAATGGGAGAATGCAAAGAACTTTAAAAAGCAGGTCTAAGTTGATTTTATTTCCTTTTATTGCTCATTTGTAACACCTAAGGGAGCAGACAGATGGTCTTTAATGATGTTTATTTTCCTCATAATTCCTGTTTCATCAGTACCCAGAGAAACTGGTTTTAAAATGATTCTGAAGGGCATCAGGGTTCTATGAAGCAGGGAGCCAAGGGGATCAAACAGGATCTTCCAATTTTTATGGATTTATATGCTCCAAATCTTGCACAATTACTGTATCAAAAATGATTCCCCATCTTTTGTAAAAAAAAAAATAACATTTGAAAACCATTTTCGTAGGCAGCAATAACACAAGGACATGTTCCCACGCAAGTTGTGCAATTTACTTTTTTCTTAAAAAAAAAAAAAAAATCCAACACAGAGCCTGGGGCGGAAGAGGCAGTGGAGGAGTGGAGGATGACAGCCACCCTCACAGAGCAAGAGATTCCACAGCCTGGGGAGCGTGGGTCCCATCTAGAAGAAGAAAAGAGGCAGAGAGCCTGTCCTCTCAGTGTCTTCTGGAGTAACAGCAAGATTCTACACCAGCTGTCAAGGTAAGGATTAGGGAGAGCAGGCACCCCTCAAATTGCACCATTAAAGGGATTTTTAAAAATTCATCTTGGCAGCTACCTCAAAGATGTCACCCAGGGCAACAGGAGAAAAGCTTACAGAGAGGGGCTCACTGCTTCCAGATATGGATTAATGTCACAGAATATGGAGTCCAAAGGACCTCATCAGTCAGCTGGTTTTACCTCCTCATCTGCAAATTTAAGGCAAAGATTGACTAAGACCTGGTTTACCACATATAAGCAACCTATAGCAGTGAAAAGCTATGAAGCCCAGCTCAGCCCAGCCCAGCCCAGCCCAAGCTGAATCCTTTCAAAGTGGATATCCTACTCCAAAGAGAATTATTTTGAGGACCTTCAAAGATAATACATTGGGAACATGATGTAACTGGTGAATTTTTTTCCCATGCTTTTTGCCCTACATATGGATTCTCTGGCATCATCTATCCAAAGCACTCCACACTGAAGATATTTGGAGGCGTGATGGCTGGAAAATATCTATGCATAAATTACATATTGCTATTTTTAATTTGAATTTGCATTAACTATTCCTTGTTCGCCTCTTCATTGGAGAAGGTGGGTGAATTTCGTTAAGCAATGATTTCCTGTTGAATAAGAGTGAGAATTAGTCCATCTTTATCTTTCCAGTTTTCTGGTGACTCCTCTGGTGACTCACATTCAGATCTTTAGAGGCTGAGGTACTAGAGGATAAGATCGGGAATAGTATTCATGTTGTTTTAGTTCATTCAATATCATTTGCTACTTAATAGTTATTTCTCAAGTAATTCTCTCATACCAGCAGTCAGTAACAAGTGTAATGGATTTTTACCAAGTTGTTGAAGTTCTGTTTGTAATTATCTCCCCTTGCTAGAGTTACGAAAGGTGAAACAGTTTTCCCATGGCAAGGGAGTTGGGTCATGTTGTAAATAGTTATGGCCATGCTCACAGTTCAGATAGAAAACTTTTGAGAAATTTTGGCCAGGTGTAGTGTTGCATACCTGTAGACCAAGCTACTCAGGAGGCTGAGGGAGGTGGATCAATGGAGCCCAGAAATTCAAGGCCATAACCTTGTAACAAACAAGGGGGAGGGGTGTGGGGGGGGAGAAGAGGAGGAGGAGAAGGAGGAGGAAGAGGAGGGGGAGGAGGAGGAGAAAAGAAAGAAAGAAAAAGGAAGGAAGAAAGAAGAAAAAGAAGAAAAGTCATTTCATAAATTGTACCTGTCAAGATATACAGAAGAGGGTTGGGGATGTGGCTCAAGTGGTAACACGCTCGCCTGGCATGCACGGGGAACTGGGTTCGATCCTTAGCACCACATTAAAAAAAAAAAAAAAAAGATGTTGTGTCCACCGAAAACTGAAAAATAAATATTAAAAAATTCTGTCTCTCTCACTCTCTCTTCTCTCTCTCAAAATAAATAAATAAATAAATAAAAAAGATATACAGAGAAGGGGCTGGGGTTGTGGCTTAGTGGTAGAGCCCTTGCCTAGCACGTGCAAGGCCCTGGGTTTGACCCTCAGCACCACATAAAAATAAATAAAAAAATAAAATAAAGGTATTGTGTCCAACCACAACTGAAAAATAAATATTAAAAGAAGAAAAGATATACAGAGAAAAAATGTATTGAGATCTGATATGGATAAAGAATGTGCTTCTATGTAAAAATTAATGGGTTGAGGCTGGTGTCCTGGCTCAGTGGTAGAGCTCTTGCGTAGCATGTGTGAGGCCCAGGGTTCAATTCTCAGCACCACATGTAAATAAATAAAGATCCATTGACAACTAAAAATGTATTTAAAAAAACTAATGGGGCAATACAAGCAGGCCATTTTCACTTTTTCTATGAAGGACTTGGGCTAGAAGAAATCCTATAAAAGGGCTGAAGCCCTGGGCTGAGGTTGTGGCTCAGGGGTAGAGCGCTTGCCTAGCATGCATGAGGCACTGGGTTCGACTCTCAGCACACATACAAATAAGTAAAATAAAGGTCCATCAACAACTTTAAAAAAATGTTAAAAAAAAAAAAAAGGGCTGAAAACCCAACAGGGCCTGCTGTAGCCACCACCTTGCTTATTCCAATGACATCTTGAGATCCGTGTTCAGAATCTCTCATAAGGACCAAAGAGGGACTGAGAACAGAGACACAGGCCACCTGTGTCCTGGCTTTAAAAATTCACTGGCATTATTGTGTCCTTCCTCCACCAAATCTTTCTTGAGGAAAAATGATTGGAGTTATGAAAACCAGAGTTGGCTAATGTTTTCATTTGCAATTTTAACTTTTTTAAAATTTTTTTAGTTATAGATGGATGGATGTAATACCTTTTTAAAAAAAAATTGTTTATGTAAGTTTTTGTTTTTTATTTTTTTAATGTGGTGCTGGGGCTCAAACCTAGTTGCCTCATGCATGCTAGGCAAGCGCTCAACCACTGAGCCACAACCCCAGCCCTACAATTTTGATCTTTTCCTTTTGTTCACATATTCCACAGATACATTTTAATTTTCTAAAGCCTATTATTAAAGAACACTTCACTGGATTTAGCTGCTTGGGTGTACGAGAGAGAACTGAAATGAAATGTCTGTAAATGATTTACATGAACCCCAGAAGTCACTCTTCCAAACTGCAGTGCGGGGAAGTGCCACAATAGAGGTGTCTGGAGGGGCTGGCTGGGAGCTCACACTATGTGGTTATTTAAGAAAATGAGGTGTAATTTCATCTATCAGTGCAACAGGCAATTTAGAAATTTCTGATGAAAGTAAACCTTTGTTCCTTATCTCAAATTGCAAACCACCCAAGGGATTTTTCCTACTCATACCTGAAACCAAAGAATGTTCTCTACATTGTAAAAGAGAGATTTGAAAAATAAGACTTAGGACTAAAGAGCTCACCCACGTTGGGTAGGACTGGGATCTCCCTTCCCTGGTCATCTGCACAGGGAAAGGCATCATACAGATGTGGACAGTTGCCTGATGGGAAAAGCCAAACTTTTCTAAAGGCAGAAGATGCCATTGAAATGTCCTGGTAGAGACCTGTCTAGGCCTTTCATTTTTTGTAAGTATTATTTAAGTTACATAAATATAAGACCCATAGCAACCATTGGTCCAGGAGAGGGTCCAGCAGTACTTTTATCTCTGCCTTGGCAAAACTGTCTTCCTGAGCAGTGGTTTGATCTATTTAAGGTGTTTAAGGCCCACTGAAGAGTGGATGCCCACATCCCAGTCCCTTCTATGCAGCATTTCAAGTTAGAAGCATCTATGGAGGGACCTGTTAGCTATGAAACAAACAAACAAACAAAATAAAATGACCCTGAGCACTGAAAGAAATGAGTCCAATGAGTAGGCCACACTTCTGAGTCAGGAGGACACAGTGAGGCAGAAATGGCTCTGCCCAAGAAGTGACAGAACCTCTTCTGAAGGCAGGTGGACACAACAGGAAGAGGTTTTCTGGGAGAATCCTAGGTGCAGCCCCTTCTAATCAGTAATAGTATAGAACAGAATTCCCCCCACAGAATTCCCTGGGGACAGAGAAGCCTCTGAAGTATCCAAGTCCCAGGGGGTATTGAACCTTCTCCAGAATTCTTGTTCCCCCTTAGCCTGGTGTCATGGAGCTAGGCAAGTCTGGGCCTGAGATTCCCGGCCTCTGTGGGGCATTGATGGGCTTAGGGAGAGAGGCCGGTTAGACTTGCTCCTGATTATCATGTCATGTGGGGATAGAGACTGACCATGGGGACACTGTGGGAAGGGAGGGCATGATTTGGAAAGCTGGGTAAAAAGAAAAGACTGGAGAGGCTTAGTGGGTGAGGGTGTTGTAGGTTTTCTAAGGAAATCCACAGACATATCCAGGAGTGGGAAGGGGCAGGTGCTGACTCAAGCTCATCCCTTCTTTGCCTCAACATAGGAGGGCTTGATGCACTACAAGTGAGGAGAGCCATTGCTCACCACTCTCACACCAATCTGGAAATAGAAAGATGCCTTTGCGTGCTGATGCCACCATGTTAAGTGATGAGTATTCTGTCACCTCCTTGACTCTGCCCAGGCTTTTGCCTACAATGCTGGGCCTTCAAGTATCCATCCAGACACTCATTTGTGACTTCATACAGCCTGTGATCAAGTATAGGCACTTGTGGGGTGACTTTCATGGAGGAACTGAAGGGAGAAGAGCCGATGAGACTCTGACTTCATCTTTAGGGTAACATCTAGTAGCTGATGGTACAGAGAATAGCGGACTCACGTACTCACTAAGGATCCAGTTATGCTTCTCATCCCTGGCCTGCCACAAAACAAGGTTGAGTATCCAGAACAGCAAAGGGGGGAAAAATCTAGGCCAGAAGATCAAAAGAAAGGAACCAGTATCAGGTTTTCAAATCCAGGATCCAAGCCAGGTGCAAGCTGCCAGGTAAGAGTAAACTAAGAAGCAAGCCGTTCAGAGCCAGGGCCTGGGCAGGAAGTGTGAATGGGCAGGTAGGGTACATTATGCCCTGATTACTGGAGCTGCAGGTAGCATTGATTTTTTTTTTTTATTTTTTTGACCCTTGACAGTTCAGTATCCTGTCTACTGTTTACCCAAGAATTGAGGATGGCTTAACCAAAAGTTTAAAAGAGACCTAGAAAGTATACTTCACATAAATCCAAACATGCTCATCCTCTGTCACTTCCATCTGGCTGGTCTGCATTAGAAGCAGAAGAAAGACTTAAGTACCAGGCTGTTGGTCTCTCTCCTAAAAGCTGGAGCAATCAAAGGCTCAGGACCACATAGATGAATCCATGGACAAGCCAAGTCACGGCCTGAACTTCACTGAGGTCAACTTGGCCTTTACTTAATCTGTCTTTGCCCCCCAGGGAAGCTTGGCTCCTAAAAATCATCCAGAAAGCAGAACAACTCTTGTCATCATTTCTTTTTACATTACCCAAAGGGAGAGAGAGAAAGAAAGAAGGAGGAGGCCAAATGGAGAACATGGCTGGGTGACTAGAGGCTGATGTGAATGAGGGAGAAGAACAAAAGCGAGAAAGGGCCTGATGTAAAATATTGGGGGTGCAGAATACTGGATCCAAAATTGTCTGTTCAATTTCGATTTGACTGGGTTCAATCCCCAGCACCACAAATAAATAAGTAGATTTACTAAATTTAAATCTGAGGGAGGATTTTAGCTTGACTCTTGCAGCCTCAATAATTATTCTCCCATGTCCCAAAACATGCCCAAACAAAATTGGGATGGTGGTATGCTCTTAAATTTTTTCGAAAAAGAATAAAAGAATGAATATAGCAGCCAATCAACTGAACATGGGCAGTTGTGTGACATCATCAAAAGGGATCATCTTAAAGTAGGGTAAAAATAAAAGAGCTGCCTCCTTCTGTTATGTGATTAGGGGAGCTACAGACAACACATACACACAGAGGAAGGAGCAGATGGAGAGTGGCTTTCTCAAATGCCCACACTCCTTAGGCTTCTGCCTTACTGAAATTCCCATTAACATTCTAAATGTCTCAGCAGTAATTTCCAAACATCGCCATTTCCATGGGCAGACCCGTGGCAGGGGGTGGATATGTTGGCATGTTGAAGATAGTGAAGGAAGGAAGGGTAATGGCCTTTAAGGTTTGAATTTCTTAACATTTAGAGAGCAGTTCGTTTTGTCACACTATCTGAATATTTTCCCAAGAGTAGGTTTTGCTAAGGAGTCGCACATAATGGAACATTCAGGCTTTCAATGTTATTCACTTTTAAAAGCATTCTTTAAATAAGGCATGCATGTCTTTTTTTTATAGCATTCTTGAATTTTTCTCCTGAAATACATATGAAAATTCTGGAGTCATGTTTGATCTCTAAAAGATACTGCCACAAATTTGCTTTTTCAAAACAACAAATAACTCTAGGAAAACTAAGTGCACGTTAAAACATAAAGTAAAACCGGACGTGGTGGCACATGCCTGTAATCCCAGTGACTTGGGAGGCTGAAGCAAGAGGATCAGAAGATGGAGGCCATCCTGGGTAACTTAGCAAGACCTTCAGCAACTTTGCAAGACCCTGTCTCAAAACAGACAAAACAAAAAACAAAAAGAACTGGGAATGTAGCTTAGTGGTAAAGTACCCCTAGGTTCAATCCTCAGTACCTTAACTAAATAAAAAAAGAAAGTACAACTGTAGGTGTTATGCAGTTTGATCTACTGATTGAAAAACTATTTTTACATATAGTTGTACAAACAATTTCACTTAAAATTTTATCATGAATACCGAATTCAAATTTTCTGCACCATCATGCCAATAGAGTTAAAAATTATTTCCTAAGCTATTCACCATTAATTATCATAACCATAAAATAATTCTTTTTACTGAAGAAAGGTGTACATTTTCTATTAATCTTTAAATGGTTGATTGAAAGGTCAGAACTACTGTTCTTATTGGAAAGATCCTTCCTCTGGTTCAGACCTTCCAGAATTATCTTGCTGTGCGGGATCTTTGTCCAATAATTCTCTCTCATCTTACTTGACCTAGTCCTGCTTGACTTTCTGTACCCTGTGCCACTGGGCTGAATCTGAGATCTCCATCTCAGATCTCAGATCCTGAGTTTCTCTGGCTGGGAGGCAATTCCCTCCCCATCTTTTTACCCCCAAATTCCCAAAACAAACCAGCCAATTAGGGCTAGATCATGTCTCATCCCTTCTCAAACTACTTTCCTATTCACCACGGCACATGCTTCAAAATGCAATTTATTTCTATTACATGTACTGCCACCACAACAACATTATATTCCTAGAGAACAAACCATATTTTACTCTTTTAGTTCCCCAAAGATATCCAGTTATGACCTCTAGTATTTGAGCATTTGATTGGAAGATTGGACCTGGGTTAATATCCCAGTTTGGCCATTTCATTCAAGATTTCTGTGTGATACCATTCACTGGACACTGTGATTGTCATGACTGTACTCTGCTGGGGGAATTAAAAACTGAGTCAGGTGTGGCTACTGCTTTCAAGACACTGTAGATGGAATTATATTCTCTGCCCGATACCTGCCCCATTCAGATGATGAAACCCTAACTTCCAGTGTAGCTGTATTTGGAGATGGGCCCTCCGAGGAGGTAATTAAGGTTAAAGGAAGTCAAAAGAATGGGGCATTGATTCAATAGTATTAGCAATCTTATAAGAGGAGACTCCAAAAAGGAAGAGAGTGTGAGACACCAGAGAGATCACTCTTTCCTTACACACCCATACCCACAAAAGGACTTGTGATGTCAGAGAAAGAAGGTGACTGTTTATAAGCCAGGAAGAGTGTCTTTACCAGAAACCAACTCTGACAGTATCTTAATCTTGGAATTCCAGCTTCCAGACTGTGAGAAAATACATGTCTGTTGTTGAAGCCTCCTGTGGTATTTTGTCATGGCAGCCTGAGCTGACTAAGACACAGGAGATTAGAGTCTGGCTGGGTATTTTGTTTGCAAGATGTGTCTTAGCTCAGGCCCAGCTGGTGGGAGCTCCTTCTATAGCTATTTGTGACAATTGAGCAGGCCAGGGACTCTTGAAAATTCAGAAGCAGCCTTTCTGACAGGACTTGCTGCTGTAGGCCCAGGAGAGTGTAGCAATCCATGTTCAGGTTGATGGGTCGACCCAGATAAAAAATGACATGGAAGTCTGAAGCTACCTAGAAAAGTACTGGTCTATTTAATGGATCCAACAGGGAAGTGGCACAGCCACAACCATGGGGAGGAAGCCTAAATTTCTTTGAGTTCGCCAAGTTTCTGGCCTCAGTCTCAGTCACATCTCAGGAGTTGTCCTATGGCTCAGGCCTTTAAATCTCTAAAGGCAAGGCCTGCATTCCTAAGCTCTGTGATACTTAAAGAGCAAACAGCTTAATTAACTTATTTCAGCAATACTCTGAGCTTGTGCTCTCGATAAGTGGCCTCCCTGCTCAGCCAGTGTCTCCAGGAACTAAAAGTAAAATTAAGAACACAGACTCATAAACAGCAGAATTCAGTCAATGGAGCAGCTGAGGCTTCAGTCCTACTCTGTACAACAAGCTTCCAAGGCAAAGGGAATGAATAAGGACAACTGACCCACATGGTGATCTTTGACCTCTGGTTACCCCAGCATCAGGAGTTGATAGCTGGATATTCACAAGAATGTCTGCTCCATCCAATTCAACTTTTCTCCAAGACTGTTTTCATTTCTACCTCCTCTGCTAAATGAACCATCTCCCTGTATCTCTAATTCAAATCCCCAAGACAGGGAATCTAATTTGTTCTTCAATCCTTTTTGGGCGGGGCTGCTTTCCTAGAGTCACTTGATGATCCTGACAGCCTGTAGACAGTCTGTCCTGACCTTCGTGGCAGTCACCTGTGGCAGGGCCCTTTCCCCTCCAAGGGGGCGGTGAGAATCTAAGCATACTGAAGCAAGCCTGCCCCTTTGTACTGGACAGAAAGTTCTCAGCTGCAAGTAACAGAACACGAGATACAAGGAACCTAAACACTAGGTGATTACTTTTTTCACATAACAAGAAGGCTGCAGGTAAATGATCTTAGTGCTCAGTGGACCCATCTGAAACATCTTTCCCTTCTGTTAGGCAGTGGATGCAGAAGTTTAATGAATGCATCATATCTTAAGATTTATATGACCTCCAGGAGGCATCTTTTAAAAATTCTTTTTAAATTTGTTCTTTTAATTACACATAATGTAATGCCAGATTCGTGGGACGCCAATAGACCTCCAGGAGCCGAATCCGATGCAATCACACAAGAGTCTTTATTGCAAGCTCAAGCCTGGACTCACAACCGTTCCCGACACAGCGGTCCCAGGGAGTGAGTCCCGGTCCTTTGTTCAGTGAGATTTTATAGGTTTTGGGGGGATACTCTATGGTCACAACATCACACAGCAAATCATTCCACACCGCAGGAAAGTCAAACAAGTCTTAACATAGATTAGCACATTCACTGACAACAAGTTGGGTAGGGGTGATTGGTTAGTACAAGAGGGGGATTCCTTTGAACTGATTGGTTTAAGCCACGAGGGGTGTATGTGCTAAACTTCGTGGTTTCCCAACATGTTATCAACCACCATAAACTACTGGGAGGGTCATCTGGCATCCCAGGTATTTTCCCTGTCTCATGCTGATTGGTGGTTGCTAGGGGGTTGCTATGGGTCCTCACCTAGCCTAATTGAGTCAGGGACACCTGGTGCGCAGATCTCTCCAGTTATTTGCAGACAAACAACTCAGCAGGGTGGGTATATACCTAGGAGTGCTCTGTGGGTTTTTCCCAGGACAAGGGTCACACCCCCTTCCTTGGACAGGCTTTGAGGTAGAAGCTGTTTTTTAAAATGGAGTCACATCAGTTTCTCAATGACAGTAGAGTATATTTTGACATATCATACATACATGGAGTATAACTTCCCATTTTTGTGGTTGTCCCTGATGTGGAGTTACATGGTTGTGTATTCATATGTAAACATAGGAAAGTTATGATGGATTCATTCTACTGTCTTTCCCATTCCCCTTCCCTCCCTTTTCCCCCACTCCCCCTAGTCCAAACCAGAGAACATCTATCCCCTCCCCCATCTCCCACCCCTTACCCCTGCCTATTAAAAGTCATCATCTGCATATCAGAGGAAACATTTGGCCTTTGTTTTGGGGGGATTGGCTTATTTCACTTAGCTTGATAGTCCCCAGTAGGCATCTTAATGTCTCACTGACAAAACAAGTCAAGGTCCCACCTTCAGCTGCCAAAAAGGCTGGGAGAACGAGTAGTTGGTGTTAGCAATGCTGATAGGAAAAAAATGGATTCTAATGACAAGGGAAAGCTGGCACATTGTGTAGGCAGGTTCCTGCCCAGTTAAGTAAACAGACATGTTCCAATACTGTGCCACAATTGCCATGATAATTTGCCTTTTTGGATGTTACATAACCTTTTTGAGGCCGAGATTCCTAAAATGGAAAATGAGACTGATATTATCTACATCACAGAGCTGTAAGATTAATATGAATAACATGTAAGAAAATCTGTTTTGATGCAAGATATACATATGTGTGTGTGTGTATGCAAGATATATATTAATACTTTTGTTCCTTCCTATCTATCACTACAGAATAAATATACAAAATACTCGGTAACCATAAATATTGCTTATCTGGAATATTATCCCCTTGAATTATGTTGGAAATTTGTAAAAAAAAAAAATTGAGATCAACTTGACATGCAAAGTAAAAGTAAACATGAAAAATTCAAAGGCTGGCACACTAGGAATTAATTTAAAATGCAATCATACTTTATTGTATTTAACAGAAAGCTCAGTAACCACATTTAAGCATCCAACACATTTCCCCCAGGTCATCTGATTACCCATTGTAACCCTCCTCAGCTCGGAACTTCTGAATAATCTCCCCTTCCTTCCTGCAACTAAAGCAACTACAACTTGGATTTTTTTCTTTTTTTTTTTTTTCCTTTTCCCCTGAACTGTAGAGTCCTTGGAACAGCTTGGGGTCATTTTTCATCTGAAATAAAGCACACTAACTGCAGTTTTGCCTCCAGGCTCGCTTCCCTACCAATGGTTCAAAACACTATTTAAAATCCATTTCTCACACCTGCATCTTTGACAACATCATCGGGGGATGCTCCTGTGGTGGATTCAACTTATTCACATTTGATTTCAAGACTCTTTATCAAATTATCCCTGATTATAACACCTCCCAGTTCCATTTATGGATCCTTTCCCTGCCAATTATGCAAAAGACCTTTGGTTTCCTTCTTTCTCCTGCAACTTATTATCAGAGGCGCCTGCTGCCTACCCATGATCCGAGAATTTTTCCTGTAATTCAAAATTCATCTCAGAGCCCACCACCTCCAGGAAATTCACACTGGCAATGGTGTAAAGTCATATCTGTCCTAAAAACAAGACTATCTTAATGCCTACTCTTCAGTGAGGCTGCAAATCCAAGAGACAGTGATAGATCTTTTGCTCTAGTATGTAAGCTCTGCCAGTATTGTTATGCCTGGACTGTAGTAACTGTACACCTGTGTAGTGTCTGGAAACATCTAAAGTACTTTCTCTTGTACGGCTTCTTGTGTGAGTCCCACAGCCTCACAACTACCATGTGACAGGGGCAGGGTAGACAACATCATCCCATTTTACAGATAACTGGTATCCTATGGAATGAAAGGACTTGCAATGGACTTGTATAGGCCACGCAGCTATTGGCAGCAAAGGCTTTAAGACACCCTTGACCTTCCGGCAAGCAGCCCAGCACTTTCTGCATAACCCACAGACATGTCCAATATTCACTGCATCTCACTGGATTTATTATTTACTTTTCTATGCATGGCTCATCAACCGTGAAAAAGGGAGGATTGACACTTGCATTCTGTAATCTTCGCTTTTTTCAGAGCCGACTTCAATGAGCTGCACTCCAAAATGATTATGGAGCAGCCTCATCCAACATATGATGTGCATTTGTTTCCTGGGACTGCCATATGTATGACCACAAACTTGGTGGCTTAAAACAACAGACATTTATTCTCTTATAGTTCTTCAGGACAGAAATCAAAGTGTTGACGGGACAATGCTCCCTTTGAATGCTCCAAGGGAGAATCCTCCCTTGTCTCTTTCGGCTTCTGGTGTTCCCTTGGCTCGGCATTCCTTGGCTTAGGCTGTGTAACTTCAATCTACCCTCCCCCATCCTCATAACCCCCTCTTCACTGGCCTTGTCTCCTGTTTGCTTGTGGGTCCTTCTCTTTTGTCTGTCAACATCCCTCTTATAAGGAACCATCATTGGATTTAAGATACTGCCGTGTAATCTAGTATGACCTCAGCTCAAGATCCTTCATCACATCTGTAAAGACCCTTTGTTCACATAATGCCACATTCTAAGATCAGGACATACACATACACTTTGGGCACTGCTGTTCAACTCACTATAGATGTAAATTATGGAAAATGTCTGATAAGTTTGCTAACCTCAAGATGATTATAATGGGGTTGAGGACGTAAGTACTGGTGGGACACAATCTTCCATGAGTCACTCATATTTATCCATGTCTTGAAAGCAAGACACTCATCCCATGTTCTCCTGGATGTTTATGTAGCAAATTTGGGAGATAGAAGATAGAGATTGTGTCTCCCTTCTATAAAATATTAGGTTTCCTCCTTGTGCACTGCTGGTGGGAATGTAAAGTGGTGCAGTCACTGTGGAAAACAATTTGATGGTTCCTCAAAAAATTAAACACAGAATTACCATATTATCCAGCAATTCCACTTCTGGGTATATATCCAAAAGAATTGAAAAAAATGGTTTCAAAGAAACATCTATCCCCTCAATGTTCTTGGTATTACTATTATTATAGCTGAAAGGTACAAGGCAAGTGCCCATTGATGGATGGATGGATAAACAAAATATGCTATGTACAGACAGTAGAGTATTATTGAGCCCTTAAAAGAAATGAACTTCTGACACCTTCTCTAATGTGGATGAATCTTAAAGACATTAGGCTAAGTCAAATAAGCCAGATGTAAATGGACAATTTCTGAGCTATCCACTTCTATGAGATAGGTTCATAGAGACAGAAAGTAGACTGATGCTTGCCAAGGGCTGGAAGGAACGGGGACTTATTATACCTAGTATAAAGTTTCAGATTTGCAAGATGAAAACGTTCTGAAATGAATTGGTGGTTGGTGACTGTATAATAATGTGAATGTGCCAAAAGCCTTTCAATTCTATCCTTAAAAACAAACTTGGTAAATTTTATATTATGTCTACTTTATCACAATTACCATGGCTCTTTATGTCCAGAATGTATGACCTAAGACAAGACTTCAAGAGATAGTCAGATATTCTTTAATCATCCTCCCTGGAATGAATTCCATTAAGTTTCCTCCCAGGCTCTCTATCTTATTTGTTCTATTGCTATTGAGAGAGAGTCCTGTTCACTCCAGATGGACCTTATCAGGTACAATGGGTGTCACAGATATGTCCAAACTGTCTAACCCTTGTATTAAACAGTGCCTTACAAAACAACATGCTCTTTCGTGTGCTTGGCACAGTATTTAAAGAATACATCCACTAATTTGAAGGGTCAACTTTTGTCCATTCAACAAAAGACTGTTAACCAAACACACACACACACACACACAAGATTACAAATGGAGAAGAGTAAAGAGGAGAAAAGTACAAAGGATTTTATTATAGAAAACAAGCTTGTAAGTTTTTCACTCATTTCTATAAACTAGACTGTGGGGACATATTAATTCCAACATTATTGATTGACTTCTCTCCTGGATCAAATCTATTACTCTGTGGAAGGTCACAAACTGTACCTCTAATAGGAGAACTTCTAGTTAAGTAAAGGAAAGAAGGTTGAGGCAATTGAGAATGAGAAAAATATAAGTAGCCCCAACTCATTCCTTCTGCAGACAAGATGACTGAAGTGCCCGTCCTGAACGGGCAAGAAGAATGATGTTAAATAGTGTTGTGGATAAATAAATATGTCTAATGAAAAAATACTATTTAAAATAAATTATCTCACACAATTTATGTGAAACTGTTCTCCAACTTAAGAGTTTTTGTAAATTCAATGAGACTATAACTCCCAACAAATTTTCATACTGAGATTGATACGTGTGAATCTTATTTGGTTTAAAATGTAAGTAGAGAAGGCTGAGGACTCCGGATCTATCAGAGTCTATCTATAGTCTGAATCTGTCTATAATCCCTTCTGAAAATATCCACATTTAAACTTATACTAGGAGACACTATTTACAAATAAATAAGATAATTTAAAGGGTTTTTGCTTTGTTTTTTTATTTTAATAAAACAAAATGACTACATACTTTTTTTTTAAAGAGAGAGAGAGAAAGAATTTTAATATTTATTTTTTAGTTTTCGGTGGACACAACATCTTTGTTTGTATGTGGTGCTGAGGATCGAACCCGGGCCGCACGCATGCCAGGCGAGCACGCTACCGCTTGAGCCACATCCCCAGCCCCAACATACTTTTTTTTTAATCACTGTTTTTCATCATACTTTTAAAAATGTTCCTTCTCCAACTTGGGGTGACATCTTGGGTAGATTCCAGAGCTGGGCCCATGAGTGTCTGAATTGTGTCAAGCTTCTGTCTCAAAAGCAAGAGATTTGTCTTCCCTTCTTGCAGGCACATTAGTCTTGGAGGTTCTCCTAAGATCCTACTCAAGTGACTGTAGGGGAAAAAATAATAACATTAACTTTGAACTTCTGGTGGTCTTTCAATGACTTCTGTTATTATAAGCTGGATGTGGAAGGAGACTATTGCTCACTGGACTGGCCCTGCCTCCTCCTAACTGGTCCATTAGATAGGGGACACGGGGTTAGGGCTATAGCCAGCTTCTTTCTTTTTCTTTTCTTCTCTTTCTTCTTCTCCTTCTCTTCTCCTCCTCCTTCTCCTTCTTTTTATTCTTCTTTGTTACTGGGGATGGAACCCAGGACCTCGTGCATACTAGTAAGTGCTCTACTACTGAGTTACATCCCTAGCCCTATAGCCTCATTCCCAAGATAGCATGAATTGTCCCATTAATCATTAATATTTTGTTACTTAAAGAGTATTGTAGTGCTTATCTTTGAGCCTTTGAGAGTACAGCTTTGTCTTGATATCCACAGGGGATTGGTTCCATGACAGTCCGCTGGCCCCCTGCAAATACCAATATCCATGGATGCTCAAATCTCTATATACATATAACCTACACACATGCTTTATCATTACTTTACTTCATCTCTACATTACTTATAATACCTAAAACAATGTAAATGCTATGTAAATAGTCATTATACTCTACTGTTTTGGGAATGTGATAAGGAAAAAAAAAGTCTGTACCTTTTTGATACAGACACGATTTTTTTTTTCAAATATTTTCCATCTTCAGTTATCTGAATCTATACCTGTAAGACCTGTGGATACAACAGATTGACTGTATGTCCAAAGGGTAAATTCCCCATGGAGGGTTGCCAAATGTTCTCCAGAGGTGTTACACCAATTGTACTTTCACTAACATGTAGGAGCCAATCCATTTCCCTACACACACACACACACACCAACACCAGTTAGACAATCCTCAACCTTAACCATGGCCCAGGGCTCTGACTAGAAAAACTAACTCGCTTGGTCAAAAAGATCAGGTGAATGCACCATTCTAGATACTTAAAAACTGCAAATGCCGAGCTGTTCTGGAGGTGGGGAGAGGAGATAAGAAGTGGGGGATGAAGAGGGTTAAGGAGGAAAGGGCAGGGGAGAGAATAAATATTTTCAAATACATCCAAAGGACTATTGTACCTTACCTCTAATTGCCTCATGGCCAGTTTTGTGGTTTAGATATTAAGTGTCATCCAAAGACTTGTGTTGAAGGCTTGGTCCCTAATGTAGCAATACTCAGAGGTGTAGTCTAAATCATGAGATCTCTGACCTCATCAGTGGATTAATCCACGGAGGGATTTACATTTGATAGCATTATTGGGAGGTGGTGGAAACTGTAGGAACCCTGGCCTTGTGGAAGGAAGCAGGTCACTTCCTTCCTTTCTGTGCCCAGAAAGGGTGTGTTTTGTACCCAGCCACTTCCCCTGTCCCTCTCTCTCCCCTTTCTGGCTGCCATAAGGTAAGCAGCTTTCCTCTGCCTTGGCCTTCTGACATGGTGCTCTGCCTCACCACAGGCCTAAAAACAAGGAAACCAGCCGACCATGGACTGAAACCTCTGACACCATGAGCCAAAATAAATCTTGCCTCCTTCATGTGGTTTTTCTAAGGAAAAAGTGACTTAAAGCTGACTAAGACAGCCAGGATGAGACCAGAGCCGAGGGTGTTGGTCTGTGAAATTGGGCTCCTGGGAGTGGGCTTGGGCCGTGCTGCTCACTATGGCAAAACTGAGATCTCCTAATCTGATCTCCATCGGTGACACTTAGCTTTTCAAGATGATGATGATGCACAATGAGCCCATTGCTGTCTCTGTGAAACATTCTCACTCACACTAGGAAAGGCAACTTTTAAGGAAAATCTCTGTCCAGAATTAGTGAACATGTGGGATCTGTTATATCCTCCTAGCACCCAGGACACCTCCCTGACTCATTCGTGGAATCTTGTCATGTGTCTACATCAACTGATAATGTTCCAGTGACCCAGGGTTACCTTTCAAAACCAGCATCAACATGATCTAAAGGGGAACTTTGCCCCTCTATTCTAAGTGTTTTTATGTTTTCTCCCTACCTTTTTGTTTTATTATATCAAGTCCTTTGAAGGGACTGTTAGAATATATGTCAATTACTAGCTAGTCAAACTAAGCACTGTGAAATTCATTGTGTATTCAAGATTAAGGGCCACTGAACTTGTGGGACTTTTTCTCTGTCACTGCCTTTGTTAGCAATGCTGAAATGATAATTAGCAAAGTCAAGGAACTCCACCCATATAGATCAGTGGATCCCAGAGAATAAACATAAGGGCTACAAATACTATGTTGGGCTGGTGGAGAGAGTGTGGCACCAGAGTCAGGATCTGAATCTGGATCTGGTTAACCAGTGGTTTTTATCTTAGGTAACAGATGTAACTTCCCCCAAACTTGATGTCACCTATTAGGGGAAGTGTTAATAACTGCATGAACCATATAACAGAAGAGATGTAAGAACAAAAGAGGGGGAAAAATAAACATTTAATTACTAAAGGAATGATTATATGTAATTATATGTTATACAACATTTATAGTATGTGATAATGTAATGTATACAATTATTATAATACAATAATGCATATAGCACAATACAAAAATCTTAATAGCAAGGAATTTTGCTTAATAACATTGAAAAAGAACATTTATTTCCTTAGGACTCTTTAGAAAACATTAGGCAAGGGCTGGGGGCTGGGGCTCAGCAGCAGAGCACTTGCCTAGCATGAATGAGGCACGGGGTTCAATCCTCAGCACCACATAAATAAAAAAAAAAATAAAGGTATTGATGACTACAACTAAAAAATAAAAAAATATTTTTTAAAAATAAACAAATAAAATAAAGGCATTCTGTCCAACTACAACTACAAAAAAAAAGAGCAAAAGAAAGAAAAAAGAAAACACTAGGCAAAATAGAATACTGCTGGTTTTATGGGTACACAGACAGATTTGAATCCAGTTTCAGGCAATCATTGTGTGAGTCTGGGTGAATTATTCAATCTCATTTGCTCTCTATTTTCTCATTTTAAAAATGGGAAGAACAAAGTATTCTTTTCAGGCTGTTATGAGGATTAAAAATCAATGGGTTTAGAGTTTCAGTTACGCAAAATGAGTAAGTCCTAGAGATCTGTTGTGCAAGACATGCCTCTAGTTACCAATAATATCGTACTGAACACTTTAAAGTCTGTTAAGAGAGTAAGTTAGGGCTGGGGTTGTGGCTCAGTGATACAGCGCATGCCTAGCATATATAATCACTGGGTTAGACTCTCAGCACTGCATGTAAATAAATAAAATAAACGCCCATCAACAACTAAAAAAAAATTTAAAAGGGTCAGTCTTATGCTGTTTTTTCCACAATAAAAAAATGTTAAAATGGCAATATGTATAAGACAGATATCTGATACACAAGGAGACTTTATTAGCAGTAGTTATTAATGTTGTTAAAAACTGGATAGCACCTTTTCTTGTTTGTTTTACTTATCTTTTAATGAAAGTAATGCTAAGTCTAGCAAATTACTTTGTTTTTTTCATGATTCTCTGTTGCAAACTGAGGGGTAAGGGAACAGTTGCTTGTTCCAGATTTTGCAAGGACTGATTTGATTACAGATTAGATGAAACAACCCTTTCTAAATTATAGTTTACTAGGAGGCTCAACTAGAATGTCCACTGCAGAGAGCTTCCTCCTGGGATTTTGTCCTTAAGGAAGCTGGACACCGTTCAGTCTGGATTTGAACCTCAGTAGCACCAAGAATTCAATGGTTAAAAGTTCACAAAAGGGAGGATTAGACGAAATCTAGATAGGGCAAAGGGGAGGGAGGGGAAGGGAGGGGTCAAAGGGTGTAAAAAGATGGTGGGTGGAATGAGATGGACATCATTTCCCTAAGTACATATATGAAGACACGAATGGTGTGAATATACTTTGTGTACAACCAGAGATATGAAAAAAAATGTGCTCTATATGTGTGATATGAATTGTAATGCATTCTGCTGTCATATATAACAAATAAAAGAAAAGTTCACATAGAGGGGTTTATTTGCTCCTGTGTGAGTTTAGGGTTTGGTTAGTTGGTTTTTCAGATTTTTCTCCCTTAACACTTTATTAGTAAAATTTTCAAAGAAAGAAAAATTTGAGGTGGTGTGCAGGTGGCGCACTCCTATAATCCCAGTGGCTTGGGAGGCAGAGGCAGGAGGATCGTGATTTCAAAGCCAGCCTCAGCAACTGAGAGGCACTAAGCAACTCAGTGAGACCCTGTCTCTAAATAAAATTTGACTAATTGCACAGTGAACTTTCGTACATCCACACATTAGATTCTACAAGAAACATATTTGCTGAGTTTGCTTTATCACATAAGTATCCATCTCTCCATCCCTCTATTTATCCATGATCAGATGATTTTAAAACACACAGCAGTGGTGGGGTTAAATGCTTAACAACTGGCTCTCACCAGGGAGGTCCTGGGAAAGGGGAACCTCAACTCAGGATGACAGAGTCCTTAGAAAACATTGCAGAAAGGTATTTCAATACATGTCAGGTAGAAGCACAAACAAGTTTATTTAGGAAAGCAACGAGTACACATTCAAGGGAGCATATAGGCTATTTTGAGGGTGAGATGCTTTTGGAGTCTTGGCCTCTTCTTTTTAAAGGAAATTTCATGAGGGGTGGATATGAATACGAGATTGTTTTAGTCAGTTTTGCACTGCTGTGACCAAAAGACCTGACAAGAATAACGTAGAGGAGGAAAAGTTTATTTTGACTCATGGTTTCAGAGATTCATTCTATGGTTGGCTGACTCCATAGGTCTGGGCCGAAGTGAGGCAGAATGTAATGGCAGAAAGGCTCGGTGGAGGAAAGCAGCTCAAGAAACAGCAACCAGGAAAGAGAGGGAGAGTTGGGGGGGGGGGGAGGGAGGGAGGGAGAGAGAGGGAACTCACAGGAGCAAGCTCTCTCCTTACCAGGAACAAAAATATAAACTCCAAAGGCACACCCACATAGACCTATGTCCTTCAGCCACACCCTACCTGCCTATTGTTACCAGGAGTTAATCCATTTCAGTGGATTAATCCACTGAACATTCTTGCATTGTCTCACACATGGGCTTTAGGGAGATACCACATATCCAAACTGTAACAGTAAGGATGGCATTAGCATAGGGATCGCAAGACAATTGATGGTGATCTGGCTGTTCTCAGGATCCATACATTGACGGCATTTCTCCTTTTTATCACTCTACCTTTGAATTTTTATGAAAATCCATGGTAAGGGGAAATTTTTCTGCAACTAGGTGATTGAAAGGTATTGGGCTTCCAACAGGTATATTTGCTCATTCAGCAGCTTTCTATGAAGGGTCCTCTAAATTCCAGGTTCTGATTGGTGATGTGGATTCAGAGATAAGTAAGTGAGTTATTCAGGAGGTGGTGGTCTGGTGTCAGATGGCTGCAAGCATGTAAATGTCTAATAGAGAGGGTGTCATTTGGGCTGAGAGGAAAGTAAGGAGGACATTCCAAGCTGAGGACAGACTGAAAGACCTGGAGCAGAGGAAGAGCCTGGTGTGTCCAGAGGCTAAAGAAGCAAACTTGGGGGAGTGTGGAGGGCATGGGGAGGCTGAGGCAGGGCAGAGCTTGAATGCTAAATAGGCGACTTTGACTCAATGAAGAAAGCATCTGGGAGCTACAAAGGTCTTAAGTCAGGGGACTGGCATGATTGGCCTACTATAGAAGGATTTTTCAAGTAGTGCTGGTGAAACGGGTCTGGAAGCAGAGACCACTCACCTGGAAGGCTGTTGGAGCTATTGGGTTGTGTACAGCCAATTCCCTCTACCTTCACTCATTTCCCCTCACCTCTCTACCTTCTTTTGTTTCCTCCTCCTTTTCTTGGTTTTCTTTTATGTCCTTTCTCTTCCATACCTACTCTCTTCACTTTACTATTTCTTTTCTCCAAGTATTCTTCCAGAGAGTGCTCAGAAGCTCTGATTTCGGACAAGCTGAAATAGATCCTTTTGCTTCCTTGAGTTTTAGCAAAATTTTCTGGTTCAACAGTGTGCTTCTGGAACATATTATATTTATTAATAAAAACATTTATTAACTTTAGAAATACAGTATTAAATAATATAAACTTGCACATATTTAATGAGTTCATCAAGCAATGAGGTTTCAATGTGACCTTGTTTATAGAATTAAGACACCTTCCAGCTCCTAAATAAATGCATGCTTCCATCTACCTGGCATCATTTCAAGAGTCCTCTAGAATTTTCAGTGTCATTATCCTCAAGCTGCAACTTGTCTTACAAAGGCAAGAGACACACCCACCCAAAGTGAAGTTTTAAAGGTAGCTAATTTGCAATACTCACTGTGGCACCACCCTGCTAGTCTGAACAATAAGAATAATAATCAGAATAATAAGAGGCAAGAGGTAAAGATTATGCTTAGAATGACCATAAGAAGTGCTTTCAAATGCATCATTTCAAGAGGTGCAGTGTGATTCTAGGGCTACTCAATAATTGGAAATGGAGTCATCTTAAAAAAATAAATAAAGCAAATATGAGTCTGAAGTAGATCAGCTATCAGGAATAGTCAGTGCAAACTACTGGCTTGGCATGAGTCTTTTCAGACATCCCCAGGTATACAGATAATCATAACTGATAGTAAGGAAAGAGTCAAGTTTTTTAAGATTTTCATTTGGTCTTTGCTTTTCTTCAAGATGCCAGTTAGTTGTTGCTGCATAATAAAATACTCCGAAGTTTAATGGCTTGAAACAATGATCACTCATTATTTTTCACAAGTCTGTGGGTCATATGAAGAGTATGCTTACCTCAATATGACTGCCTCACATGTCTGTTGTTAGTTAACTGAGGATTTTTGAGAGTACAAGGACCTGAGTTGGCCTAGCTCTGCTCTGCTCCACATCCACCCAGGAGGTTTACCCAAGAATAGAATCATGCAAGGCCTCATTCTGTCACTCTATCTCTTAACCTCTTTAAATTGTCCATCTTTTTATTTCTTTAAACTTTGTTCTGAACTATTTCCTCAGATTCTGTGTTCCATTTCCTCATATATCTCTGTAGCTGTGTCTAATATTTACTATCCTCTGAAGAAATAGACAAGGGTAGGTTGGTATGCATGTATAGGTTCAAAATGAATCTTTATATTTTCTGTATTAATTCAGCACTACCTTTGGAGTCCTAGTGTCAAAATCCCTTAACTGCTTCTCTTTATAATCCTACTTACCCCATAACCCCACTTACTATTCGCATTGTAGTATTCAAAAAAAGGAAATATAGGAGAATATTCAAATATGTTTGGAGGTCAAGTACTATATAGTATTACTTTAAAGTTAATGCATAGTACTCTTCCAACGATAGATTGACTTGTGTAAAATTTACATTGTAATTAAGATATCTGTAATTGGTCACTGCCTATTCTCTTATAGATAACAGGAACTACCCTACTCTCTCCCTGAATTATATGTGGCTTTAAAATAGTTATCTTATTTTTTGTCTAAAAATGTACTTTATAAGCAAAAACAGGCTTATATGTAAGTCCCTGATTATATTAAGAAATTATATCACTCATATATATTAGGATTGCTATGAAAAAAAAAAGGAATAAAGAAAGAAAAAAGGAGGGGGAAGAAAGAAGAAGAAAACAAACATTGAAGGAGATAGGGGAAACTGGAACACTTGCACACTGTTGGTGAGATTGTAAATGCAGCTGCTACCAAAAACATACAGAAGTTCTTAAAAAAACATGAAATGACTGTATGATTCAGCAACTTCACTTCTGGGTATACATTCAAAAGAACAGAAAACAAGGTCTTAAATAGATATTTGTACACCTATGTCCACAGCATCATTGTTCACAGTAGCCAAAATGTGTAAGAAGCCCTGTCCATCAGTGGATAAATAAACAAAGTGTTGTCTATACATAAAATGGAATCTTATTTAACTTTATTAAGGAATGAAATCTGATATATGCTATAACATGGATAAAACTTGAGGACATTATGTTATATGACATAAGCCAGTCACAAAAAGACAAATAGTTTATATGCGGTATTTAGAGTAGTCAAACTCGCAGAAACAAAGTAGAATGGTGGTTGCCAAAATCTGAAAGGAGAGGGAAATGTGGAAATGTTTAATAAATGTGGAAAAGTTCTGGAGATTAGTACACTTACACTGTTGTACAACCAAACTATACAATTAAAAATGGCCAAGACAAAACCTTTTTTATTATTTTTTTATGTTGTGTGTTTTATCACAATTAAAAACAAAGAAGTTACCGGGTGCTATGGCACACACCTGTAATCCTAGCAGCTTGGGAGATTGAGGCAGGAGGATTTCGAGTTCAAACTCAGCCTCAGCAACTTAGCTAGGTCCTAAGCAACTCAGTGAAACCCTGTCTCTAAATAAAATACAAAAAAGGGCTAGGGATGTGGCTCAGTGATTAAGTGCCCCTGGGTTCAATCCCTATATATATAAAAAAAATAGTTATAATACTTTAAAACAAAACCAATTATACAACTATGGTCTTACATTTGTAATAGGAGATGAGCCAGGCAGAGCAGGAAATTCCCAAGAGCTCTTTAAACATACTGGCAACCACCCTACAGATCTCTTTCCCCCAAATGAGCTTTGGATCTGAGAGACCAGAAGTGCCACTTGGCTCCCATTCTCCAAACTCTGGGATTAAGCCAGAGAAAGAAGTAAAAATTTATAGAAACATATTATGTACATGACAATAAGATTTAGGAACCCCCAGGGTCATGTGCAAATTTTTTCCTCCTTCAAAACATTAATGCTGAGAAACATTTGTATTATATAATACTTCAATCCAGTACTGTACAAATGTCTGAGCAAACTTATTTCCATTCTGGGGAACAGATGTTCCCTGCTTGTCATTGTTTTCTGGTGTTTAACTGTTTTTTGATGTCCTTACTTAGTTTCCCCCAAATTATTTGTTTTCTTAGCTTTTTTTTTTCTTGTATGCTTGAAAATTCAAATAAATATATGTCTATTGAGTTTCCTTTGCTCTGTATTTTAAAAAGTCTTTGAGAGAACCCTTCTGACTGCTGATCTGTCTGGCCTAGTCAGGTTCCTTTTGGTAACTCAAGCAGGTTACAGTTTTCCAACTATTCATGTTCCTAGAGATGAGCTGCAGGAACTCCATTGATCTGTATTTGCCTTTATCCTTAAATTTGAAGCTAGAGGCCACATAGGACTCTGTCTCAGAAATAGTTGCAATTGTTAAAAGTAATACTGTATTTCCTCCATGTTTTGGCCCCATTTCTACTTCTTAGCTGGATCAACATCAAATAGCTAATGGACTTTGAAATTGCTCTGCAATTTTTGTCTTTAGATACTTCTATCTTATTGTATTTTAAGGACATATTCTCCTTTCTGGGGGAAAAAGAAGCCACAAAATGGTCTAATACCTTCTGCAAATAAATGACCCAGACCCCAAATTTCTGGTGGTCCTTTAAAGTCTCCTTTTCCTCATTGCACAATTTCTGCCTTTGTGAAAACCACCGCGTAGACTTCTGGCAATCCTGCAGGAACTTTGAACATTATCTCTCTCAGGAAAGCAAAGGAAAGGACTGCTGTGTACAGGACGACAACAAATGGAATCTGAACTTTACCAGCCTTTTCTTAGGCAATCTAGGTCATGACCTTCACTTCGGGGAATGGCAGAGTAGCTTACCTGAAACTGTGTCCCCATTTCCCTCAAGATATTTGTTCTGGTCTCAGACGACTGTATTCAGCCCAAATGGGACAGCTCTAGATTTTTTTCTGTCGAGTTTTATGGTTGTGAGAGTGGTTGGAACAGGGAGGTGGGAAGTTGAAGGCAGTCTGGTATGACTTTGACTTTGGTTTTACAATAGACAGATTGTAAATGTTCTTTTTAAAAGCAAATGCGTGCGACGGGGCGGGAAGAGCTTCTGGAAGTCACTGGCCTAGGCATGCCTACTCCTTTGCAAAATTCACTGCCAAAGCCGAAGCGCTCCGAAACAGGCGGAGAGGTAAAATCGAGTGTTTTTGTGTTCCCAAAATGTGGGTGCCCAGCACAGTCCACACGTCGTGGCCTAGAGAATTGAGGCTAGGTCAGAGGAGAGGCTCAGGCTTGGCGGTGCAGAGCCGGTCGGCTCCTCACTGCCTCAGGCTGGGAGTCCCCCAGCTCCATCAACCCTCCCCCAAACTCCCGAGCGGCCGGGCTGGGGAAAACCCGCGCCCTCCGGCGGGTCGAGGTGGGAGTGGCGAGGCTGAGCTGTGGGCGGCGAAGGAGGGCGGGGTCAGGCGGGGAGGCAGGGCGGGCCCGGCGGGGTGGGCGGGGCGGGCGCGGAGCCTGGCTCCGGACTCGGAGCAGGACGGCGGGCGGCACTAGAGGGAGCTGCCGCCGCGCCCGCCCCGCCGTGCCGCGCCCGCCGCTCCGAGCGCCGCCTCCTCAGTCCGCGCCGCCGCGATGGCGGAGGACAGCGAGTCTGCGGCCAGCCAGCAGAGCCTGGAGCTGGACGACCAGGACACGTGCGGGATAGACGGGGACAATGAGGAAGAGACTGAGCACGCCAAAGGGTAGGAGGCGGCGCGCGGGCGCCACCGGGAACGACAGGGCGGAAACCGCACGCGCCTCGGGTCGCCGTTCGGGCTCGTTTCCCAGGGGTGTGGGGCCCCTCAGTGGCTCAGCTCCGTGGTAATTTCGCCCCGGCTCGAGACCATTGTGAAGTCCAGGTTGCAGGAGAGAGGAGGCCCGGAGTGGGCGGGGAGGCGGGGACCCCGGGCCAGGGACGGCGACGCGGTTGTCACCTGCCGCGCGTCCCCGCCGGCTGGCCTCGCCCATCCCCGCTGCTGGCTTTGGCCCCGTGGGGGCTGCTTGCTGCCCTTGCCAGCGAGTGACTCTCGGTGGGAACCAAGGAGAAGCGCGACGCCCTTCCCTTTGTGGCGGCGGCGTTCTTGACCGTCTGCGGCGCGTGGGATGGAAGTGGTCCTCCCCGTTCCTTGCCAACCTTCCTTGAGTCTTTTCACCCCTCCCCCTCCCCCAACCACCACCAGCCCCAGTGAAGTAATAACCGGCGAAGCCCGTGTGGGGAGTGGAACCGAGGTGTGCCCCTGGCGGTTTCTGGGCTGCTAGCGGCGAACTGCGCAAAGTTCTGCCTCCGCCGCCGGGCAGGGGGCGCCGAAGGGGTCCCGGCCCGGCCGGCTCCTGGGGACACTCAGTTTTGCCACCTTCCAGCGGATCCGCAGAGCTTTGTATAGAGCAGGGCTGACCCCCTGTACGGAGCTCCCACAGACTTGACCGCATCCTGCTTGCAAACCCAGGGTTTGCTCTCCAAAGTCAAATGCACCAAGTGTTTTAATACTTGGTCCGGTTTCTTCATCCTTTGCGCTTGCCCTCCTTTCCACCTTCAGACTTGATTTGCGCTTGTGTTGGAGAAAAGATTGCTTCTGGTTAAGGGTGGTATTGAAATTCTCTTTTTAAAGACTCCTGTTCTTTTCTTTTTAATTTTTTTTTATAGATGTTTGTATCATCCCTTTATCCTGTTGGATTCAAATTATGCGCCCGCACAGAGCAGTTATTCCTGCCCCCTTAGAACTGAGATTTTGTGTGAACCGTGGTGACTGTATAAGTGGGTCAGCCTAAAAACACGATTAGGGAGGCTTGAGTCACAGATGGCTTATTTATTCAGTTCATGGAGATATTCTTTAAATGATTGATGATTGAAAGTGTATTTGCATCCTATTTAAAGTCTACTGTAAGATTTATTTAAGAAAGGAACCCTTATTGACCTTTAGTGCGTTAGAAAATATTAAATGACAGATTAAGAAAAAGAAAAGCTGACTACATGTATCTTCCATTGGCAAGATGCTTTTTTTTTTTTTTTTAAACAGCGAGCACTTCAGTGGCAGCTGCAAGTACTGAATGTTATCATTCAAGTCTAGAAAAATTTTTAAAGAGAGGAAAGGAAATTGTACAGAAATCTGAGCCTGTGTTCTCTTTATGCAGTGATAGAAATTTGCCTGTGACAGATAGCTGAATAAAATATGTTTCTGAAACAATAGCTCTGTTACCAGAAATGGTTCCAGATGCAAGCTGATGGATTACTCGCATAAGTTCAGCTCCTCTTATCTTCCTGGGGAGAACCTGAATACTGTCCCCCCCCCCCCCCAATAATTTCTGTATATTCTTCTTTGTTTGATATTCTGGGTTAGGGATTTTATTAGGGTTTCATCACTTACACAGTGCAGAATGTTCATGGTACAGAGAATTACTCATCTGTGTGCCCATTGATCTGAGACTGTTCCCGGACACCTTGCTGGTAGGCTGAGTGAAGTTCCCAGAATAACACCCAAAGGCATCTTGGAGCCCTCTTCAGAGATTTCCAGATTTGTATCAACATGTTAATTAGGTGTTAGCATGGTTAATCAAAATCTAGAGATGCCCCATGGACTGAAATGTTTTAACCAAAAGCAGGTAATGTGATAATAACTTCTAGTGGAAAAAGATTAATATAATGGATTTATTGTAGTCTTTTAACATGTAAGAAGAGTCCTAAAACTCCAAGTGGCTGCTCTTGTTGGACTGCTTTTTTGGATTTGAATTTAGACAGTATGTGCCAGATTTGGGGGAGTGATTGTGTTTGATTTGGCTCCTGCATTGATGATACTGCTTGGTAGAAACCTAGGCTTTTCTGTTTTTTTTTATTTTTTAAGTAGTTCAAGTTTGTAAATGTTAAAATTTCAGAGTCCTCTTTTCTATACTTAGCCTCTTCATTCTCTACCACTTTAAATAAGCAACAAACAATGAGTCTTTAGATGAATGAGTAGGTTAATGCTTCACCTTTAAAAGACAGATTGTCACTCTGAGGCCAATTGGTGGTGGTCACTGCACAGAGTGGTAATTTACAGTAGTTTCCTTGTGGCCTGAAAGATTTAATTCATCCCCATCATTCAGGGTAATGTATTTGCTAGTTATTTTAACACAATGAGTTGAAACTATAGCCTCAGAAAAAAAATACCCAGTGAGATTATTATTTTGCATTAAAATCTAAATATTACTGTGTATGCTTTTATTTTCATAGGATTTTATGGACAAAAAGTATTTCATTTTATGGATGATGCTGAAATTACATGAATGAAATATGAGATTTTTGTGTTTCATTAAAAAGCAGTAGCATAAATATTATAAAGTGCTTGAATCTTATTACCTTTATGTCTTATTTTCATGGAAAATTTGCTCGTTTTTAACTTTTTGGTTCATTCAAGTATAGATGTGGCATATACTATAAAAATTTCATAAATTCCCAAAAAATGGGAAAGAGGAGAGATTATCAGTTTCATTTAGTGAGACTATATTCTGAGAAGTATAGTAATATTTTTGAACAATATGCAGCAAATTAGAAACAGGCTAATAGATGATTACCTAGAAAGATTCTTTTACTGGTTTGAACGTGTGATTTACAATTGGATAAAAATAAGTAGGTCTTAGTGAAGAACTTGAGGGAGCCTGAAAAATTTCAAGCAAATTAAAAGTTCTAAGGAAGTCTTGTTTATACTGTTATTTTCTTATAAAAACTTTCTACATAGATCAAAATTAGCTTCAGTCCAACTTCTTATATGAATTATTAGAAATAGGTTCAAGTGACTGAAAATAACTGCTAAAGTTGTCTGGAAGAGGTTACCTGTAGGATGAATTTCATAGGAACTTTCACATTTGGGTTTGAGGTTAGGCAGATAATTAAGAATCTTTAATATTTTAACACTGTGCTTGCTCTTTATGTGTTTATGTCTTCTGTTATTTTGTTCTGAAGGAATTTGGGAAATGGTTGAGGACTGGGTAAATTGTTGGAGCATTGGCTAAAACTTGCTATCTTCTTGCCCCATCCATGTACATCTTCTCCATTTGTGAACAACATCTGGTAGGGGTCAAAATCTCCACCCCACAAGCACAGTCATGTCTAGGGTTGAAATCAGTCACATAGTTGGTCTCCAAATAAAACTGATGTTTAAGTTGATAACAAAACCGGTTGCCATCATTAACTTTCAGAATGCATATGTTCTACACAAATTGATGTTTTTCATCCTTTTTCCATTAAGAGTTTCTCCCTCAGTATAGTCTGTGGGGAAATATCAACAATATTTATGTAGGGAATAAAAATAAACATGTGTATGTGTTGGCAGATAAGTGACTAAGTCCCTGGGGTAGATGTGATAATGTGATATAATTTTAGTATGTGAGAGTTAAGTTTCTTTTTTTTTTTTGGTACCAGGGATTGAACCCAGGGGTACTTAATCACTGAACCACATCCCCAGCCCCTTTTTATATTTTATTTAGAGACAGGTCTCCCTGAGTTACTTAGGGCCTCGCTAAATTGCTAAGGCTGTCTTTGAACTCTTGCCTCAGCCTTCCAAGCTGCTGGGATTACAGGCATGTGCCACCATACCTGGTGAGACATTTTTAAGGATTTTTTTTTTTCTAAGAAAAATTAAAGATCTGGTACTTGACAAAGATGAAAGCTTTGTAATACTTATTACACAGAATATGATCTCTCTTTTACCATCCCCCCAAAAAACTGAAATTACTCTGGGCAGCATACTTAATTTATTGTTGAGACTGACTATGGAAACTTCCCCTTAGTTATATGGATTCAGTGGGAATGTCCAGAAACTGACTGTAACTCTCAATAGAGTTTTCTTTTCTTGGGAAATTTATAACATAATTCAAAATTACTCTTTCTGAAATTTGATCTATTATCAGCTACAAGAATCGAAATGGAAAGATGTATTAAAAGCCCTTGCCCACGGGACCTCTTCAGTTCAAGAAATAGTTTTAAATGATCAAATATCAGCTTAAACTTGTGTCTGAGATGGTGATATCATCCTTTGGCCCAGAACAGACTCTCTTCCCTTCTCCCATTGTGGCTAAAATACCAAAAATTTCTAAGTATAGGACATGTACCTTGCCAACTTTGTTAATTAGCACCAGGATATACTATAAATCTATACTAGTTAAAATCAATTTGTTTTAACAGAACTAAAGTTCTGTTCCAAGTTCAAGAAAGGAGACAGGTTGTTATTCCACTTGAAAATATGTTAATCACTTTTACTTGTTATAAGAGTAAAAATATGCTTATTAAAAAATTCAAACAATAAAGTATATAGTGAATGAAAGTCCTTGGTTTTCCTAGAAATTCCTAGAAATGCCAGTTTAACGGTTTAATTAACTCACAAGTGGGTGTATGTGATTAACATGAATAGAATCATACTTCCATATGTTCCTTCATTACCTTGTATTTTTCACTATTACTGTTGTCTGCTAGAACTTTCTGGAATATAGAAATATCCAGTTTGATAGTCATTAACCACCTGGGGCAGTTGACCACTTAAGATGTGGCTAGTGTGACTGGGGAACTGAATTCTTTATTTATTTGAAATTAATTTAAATTTAAATACCCCTGTGTGACTGGTGGCTATCATATTAGACAGCTTATATCATATCTTGCCTGTGAATTTTCCATTACACTAAAAATATTTCTTTATTTTCTTGTCTTTTTGCAGGAAATGTTAAATTTTTATTCTTCTTCTTCTTCTTTTTTTTTAAATCCTGGGGCTTATCTTTACATTTTGAATAAGCATGTATTTAATCCATATTTCCCTATCAGTGTCAAAAATTAGTCATATTCTAAAACACTATATAATCTTACAAGACACAAATGTGTAGGAGGTTTTGCTTCCTAGGGTTTATTGAAATAGCCTGGAATTTTAGTTCCATGTGACTTCTTTAATATCTATCCTTGTGTCCCTAAAAATGTTCTTCTTAACCATTTGGTTAATTTCACATACGTGTTAAAAACTTTTTGGACTTTCCTGACAGTTTTCCTGTTGTTATTGCTTACCACTCTTCCTTATAAAACACATTCTTTCCTTTATTTACTTTCTAATTTAATTGTTTTTGCTTTTTCTTTCTTTTTGCAGTATTGGGGATTGAAGGCAGGATCTCACATGTACCAGGCAAACACTGAACTACATCCCAGCTCTTCATTTTTTCTTTTGAGACAGGGTCTCTCTAAATTTCCCAGGCTGGCCTCAAACTTACCATCCTCCTGCCGCATCTTCCAAAATCATTGGGATCCTAGGCATGCACCAACACATCCAGCTTAATTTTTTTGTCTTATGTTGGATGTGGCTAGTTCTTACATGTCTGAAGGTTCTGTTTCCTACACATAAAAACCATAGAGTGGACGTGCATGTAATTCTATAATAATTGTTCCCCCCTCCATCCATCCTTCTTTCCTTCCTTCCCTCCCTCCCTCCCTCCCTCCCTCCTTTGACCCTCTCTATTTTGCATTGCTGAAGATAGAACCTAGGGCCTTGAAATAGTTAAGACAAGTGCTTGACCACTGAACCACAGTCCCATCCCAACAATTATTTTTCTTTTAAACTCCACATACATTATGTTTTTATTTTCTAGTGTTTAGTGGTACAGAGACTGTTTTCTGTGCCAGTCTGCTTTGTTCTTATTTAGGTAACCTTATTCTTTTTGTTTGTTTGTCTTGTTTTCAGTCTAGAAGCTTCTAAGTTTTATCCCTATCCTGTAACCAAGAAATTTCCATGCTCTTTTACCTTCTAGGATCGTTGTTTCTTTAGTTAAACAAAATGACCCAAAGTAGTGCATATTTTGGGGGGCTTCTTGGGATTTAAGTTTTCATGGTCCTCAAGCATGTCCAGCCTGCCTCCAACTTCCCCCATCACTAGACTTGTAATGGTTTTGGTTCCTTTAACTGTTCTTCAACATTTGACCTCGGGTGCAATGCAGTTGTCTCGCTTTCACTTTACCCCTATGCCCTCACTAATGGACTGCTATTTACACTATTTACTGAAGGTATTGTGGATAATGGGGGAGGGGTGTGATTATAGCACAGCCAAAAACAACTTCAAATTCAGTGCCAGACATCAGTGCTCACTCACCAAGGGAATTTGTCCATCCACGCCCCTCTGTAAGTCATCATATGTGATTTCCCTCATGTCCTCTTCCTGTATCTCTACTTCAAATTCAAGGTCAACCCAAATGTCCTCTCTTTCATGAAGCCAAAGATGATGACCCCTGTCAGAGGTCTGAAGTCCTTAACGAATGTGTCCTTTCCATGGCACCTTCCCACTAGTGTCCCCCAGCCTGTCTCCCCGTCATCTGCTCAGGCAGACCCTTGTTCTACTGCCAAGGAAGACATGGCTCCTTGAGATAAGTGGCTTGTTGGGGGCTGCATGGCTGATAAGTGGGTAACATGGCTCTTTACAGCTGTTGCTGAATGTGTGTGGAACATCTACCCATTAGCTCAAGAAAAAGGAAATTTTATTTAAACATATAATAGGTGATTTCAAAATAAGGAACAGATAGTCTGTTAGAATTAGAGACCCAAGGTTTATTTATCTCTAGCCTCTGCTCCCTTCCTCCCTCCCGCTCAGCCCTGTCTCCTCTCCTCAGAGTCTTTGCTCCTTTGGCTTGTTGTGTAGGCAGTTTTGCTCTACCACGCACTCCTGCCATGATGTGCTACCTCACCAAAGCAACTGAGCCAGTTATGGACTGAAATCTCCCTTAGTGTTAGCCAAAATAAACCTTTTCCTTTTTTCTTTATAAGTTAGTTATTTCAAATATTTTGTTATAGTGATGGAAAGTTGACTGATAAAGTGGTCAGCAGTTGTTTTCAGAGAAGGAGATGGTGGGCACATGGCTGTGGACCAAATTGTGTGTCTTTTCAAATTCATACATTGAAGCCTAAATCTCTAGTGTGATGGTGTTAAGTCTTGAGGGTGGAGCCCTCATGATGGGTTTAGAGATGTAGAGAACAGAGCTCTGTCTCTCCACCAGAAAAAAGATTTGTCACTAGAACCCATCAGTACTGACACCCTGATCTTGAACTTCTAGCTTCCAGTAATATGAGAAACAAATGTCTGTTTTTTAAGCTACTCTGTCATTAGTATTTTCTAATAACAGCCTGAGCTGAATTAAGACACACCTCCAAATGTGTCTGCAAAGCAAGGAAAGGGTGTCTACCTGTTTACTCACAGTTCAGGCCAGCCTCTGCAACTTAATGAGACTGTCTCAAAATTAAAAAAAAAGAAAAAACTTTACTCCTCACACTTCAGATAGAGCCCTAATATCCAGAGTATACAAAGAACTCAAAAAATTAGACAATAAGAGAACAAACAACCCAATCAACAAATGGGCCAAGGACCTGAACAGACACTTCACAGAGGAGGACATACAGTCAATCAACAAGTACATGAAAAAATGCTCACCATCTCTAGCTGTCAGAGAAATGCAAATCAAAACCACCCTAAGATACCATCTCACTCCAGTAAGATTGGCAGCCATTAGGAAGTCAAACAACAACAAGTGCTGGCGAGGATGTGGGGAAAAGGGTACACTTGTACATTGCTGGTGGGACTGCAGATTGGTGCAGCCAATTTGGAAAGCAGTATGGAGATTTCTTGGAAAGCTGGGAATGGAGCCACCATTTGACCCAGCTATTCCCCTTCTTGGTCTATTCCCTAAAGACCTAAAAAGAGCATGCTACAGGGACACTGCTACATCGATGTTCATAGCAGCACAGTTCACAATAGCAAGACTGTGGAACCAACCTAGATGCCCTTCAATAGACGAATGGATAAAAAAAATGTGGCATTTATACACAATGGAGTATTACTCTGCATTAAAAAATGACAAAATCATAGAATTTACAGGGAAATGGATGGCATTAGAGCAGATTATGGTAAGTGAAGCTAGCCAATCCCTAAAAAACAAATGCCAAATGTCTTCTTTGATATAAGGAAAGTAACTAAGAACAGAGTAGGGACGAAGAACAGGAGAAGAAGATTAACATTTAACAGGGATGAGAGGTGGGAGGGAAAGGGAGAGAGAAGGTAAATTGCACGGTAATGGAAGGAGACCCTCAGGGTTATACAGTGGAGGGGGTAGAGAGAGAGGAGGGGAGGGGAGGGGAGAGGTGGGGAGGGGGGAGGGTGGATGATGGGAAAGGCAGCGGAGCACAACAGACACTAGTATGGCAATTTGTAAATCAATGGATGTGTAACTGATGTGAATCTGCAATCTGTGTATGGGGTGAAGGTGGGAGTTCATAACCCACTAGAATCAAAGTGTGGAATATGATATGTCAAGAAATTTGTAATGTTTTGAACAACCCACAATAAAAAATTAAGAAAAAAAAGAAAAAGAAAAAGGACTGGGATTATAGCTCATTAGTAAAGCAACACTGAATTCAATTCCCAGTACGAAAATAAATAGATAAATATCCTTGCTCCTTGATTAGCTTTGGGACATACAAAAAAGGAAGTAAAAAAATGAAAATTTTGTATGCAAGGGAATTTAGAAATAGGAATCTAATTTAAAAAGCACATCAAAATTTTAACTTTGCTAATACACATTAATATTATTAAATATAACAAAGGTAGTACAATGTTGAAATGAATCTCAGCCAGAAAGGATTTTTTTTTTAACTTATCTAATTTTAGTAAGCTGAGAAAGGACCAGAACTGAGAAAAGCCAGATGCTAGTAGATTTCAGCTATTCTATCAGAAAAAAAACACTTGTGAGCATGGGTGAAAAAAGCTATTAAAAGTGGGTAACTTTTTACTGATTTGGACTATCATAAAGGATGTATTCTGCCAAGTTTCTCAAGCCTTTTTTAAATTTGATTTTTCTACTTGTTATGTTCATTTCATTTTTAGGAAGAGTTTTGCTATTGTTGAACAGCTAATGTTCTTAGTCTTTAAGTTACATGTATTGATTTTAAAAAAACACACTTTTTTTAACCTTTTAAGACATTCTTCTTCTATTCTAATATTGGACTATTTTCAAAGATCGTTGTCACTTCGCAAACTAAACTTCACACTAGACTAGTTTCTGGCCAATGAGTGTTGAATAAAATTATATTATTAAACATTATCTCTTATCAGAAATCGTTTTTAGGGCTGTGGCTCAGTGGTGGAGTGCTTGCCTAGCATGTGTGGGGCACTGGGTTTGATCTATAGCACTGCATAAAAAACTAAACAAAAAATAAAAAAAAGAAAGAAATGGGTTTTTATGTGAAGTAGGCACCAAAATGGATTGATAATATGGGATTAATGTAGGAGAAGGCTAATGAGATAAGCCATACTTTCCCATGTTTAGAACTTGATAAGAGTTTAAATGAATATGCAATTGGAAGCAACCCAGTATCTATGAAAAGGGATTAGTTAACAATACAGACTGGAGGCCACTAGCGCAGGGATCAGCAAGATCCTATTCCAACCAGGCTTGAATCCTGGGCTTGCTATTCAGCCATGGAGAGCTCACAGCCCCTGATGACAGCTGGAAGGTTGGCTTTCTGCTTTGGATTGTGGTTACACTTGGGGAAAAAAAATGAAGAAATCAATAGTGGAATTCCACAGATGAGCCACTGACAAAAGTCACATGACTTCTTCAAGCACCTGCACTGCAGTTAAAATCCATTATTGAATTGGATGGTCTTGTGATAATCTCGTGATGATGTGTGCTCTTGATCCAAGATGGAGACAGATTTGTGGCAAGTACAACTGATAATTTGGGTCATCCTTAGCCGTCTTCCCCAGCTGTGGATATGAATTATCTTTCATCAGCGGGGCAATGCAATGCACCTTGGGGTGACCTTTACTGTTTTTAATAAACTGAACCAAAACCTCCTCATGCTTGTTTTTCCTCTCTCTCTCTCTTTTTTTTTTTCTTGTGTATTGGGGATTGAACTCAGGTGTGCTCTACCACTGAACAACATCTCCAGGCCTTTTTTATTTTGAGATAGGCTCTAAGTTGCCCAGGTTGGCCCCAAACTTTAACTCCCACCTCATCTGCATCAGTTGCTAGGATTACAGGTGTGCACCACCTGCCTGGCCCTTGTGTTTTCTTTCTAGTGTAATCCCTTTTCTTCTAGGGAAGTGATGTCCTAACCAGGGCACCAGGGTTGTGCACATGCATATGGTACTAAAGATCTGTCTTGATTTGAAGAAGACAATGAAGATTAATGAAAAAATATTTAAAGATTTTGAGTAGGCAGTGCACAAAAGAAGATTCAAAAATTGCCAAGAAATACCTAAAAGGATGGTTAACCAGTAAAAATGTAAAAATAAGCATTACATTATGTAATTACATGGATTTGGGAGCCATAATGGGTGGATCTGAGTCCTGGCCCTGTCATTATAGCTATGTGACTTTTAGTGGGTTACTTAATCTCTGCATAAGCAATTACAGTTGCTTTTCTAAAAAATGGGAGTAGGGGCTGGGGTTGTGGCCAGCGGTAGAGTATTCACCTAGCACATGCAAGGCTATAGGTTCAATCCTCAGCACCACATAAAAATAAATAAATAAAGGTATTATGCCCAACTACAACTAAAAAATAAATTTTTAAAAAAATGGGAGTAATAATAATGGGACTTATCTCAAAAGTTACCCAGTTGACAGTGCACGAGGTCAGTATCTACCATACTTATACTGCCTGACACATAGTTAGTGTTCTGAATTGTTAGCTGCTGGGACAGTGATGGTGATGATTGTGGTGGTGATGGGGGTAATGGTGATGGAGGCAGTGGTGATTGAGATAATGGCTGTGATAGTAGTGGTAGCAGTGCAGATTATGGTGGTGGTGATAATGGCGATGGTGACGATGGTAATGATGATGGTAATTGGTTGCTTCAGTTTACATTTGCCTGGAGTATATTAGTTTTTCGTTTCCTCACATTATTCTATTATTAGACTACAGGCTTGTGAAGTCAGTGGATAAAATGCCATCTTTTTAAAATTTGTTGGCCGTTAGGGCATCCTTTATTGTGAAGTGCTTATTCATATCCTCATCCCATTCCTCTCTCAGTCTTTTGTCTTTTTCATATTGATTTTTTTGGTTGATTTCTCATTCATCCAGCAAATATTTATTGAGAAGCTTTAATATGTCGGATGCTAGGGACACAATGGAAAACCCTGTTTTTATGGATCTTATGTACCCCTGAAGAGGAAACAGAAACACTGAGAGTTAAATAATACTCTTAAAGTAACACAGCTGGGAAGTAAGGGAGCCAGATTCAAACCCATCCTAGCTAATGCCTGCCGTCCTGGACAGGATATTATTTTGCCGCTAAATTAGAGATCAAGCATGGAGGGGAAAATAGCTTCTTATATATTTTAGCTATTAGAACTTTGTCGCATGTTTTATAAATATCTTGCCTCACTGAATTGTTTTGAATTTTTGTTTATAATTACTTTGCCATGACATGTTTCATTTTGATGTAGACAAAATTATCATCTTTTATCCTACAGTTGGTACTTCTAGGTCCTCACCTAAGAAATTTTTTCCTTTTCTGAAATTAAAAAGTGATTACTTAGTTCCTTCAGTTCTTCCTTCAGCACATTACTTGAGATATTTACTTCAGTGCTATGTGCCAGACACTGTTCTAGACATTGGACAATTGTGAACTAAGTGGGCAAAACTTAGTTTTCATTTTCCAAGTTTGGGTCTTAAACTTATTTGGAATTTGCTTTTGAATATTGTGGGAAAGTAGCAATTATTTTCATTTTTCTCTGATGGGAATTCAGTTTCTCAGATGCTTCTGAGTGAAAGATTCATATTTGCACTACTACTTTTGATGAAATCTTTATCATATACCTGGTTCCTATGTATTGAGTTGTTACTGGCATGTCTGTTAATAGTTTAGTGATCTTTTTCTCTAGTTCCAGTCTCTCTTGGGTATATATATTTTTATTTTATCTCTTAAAAATGTTTTAGTTGTAAAACCATTGTGATTCTTAAGGACAGATCAGAAAATACATTAAAATAAAAGATTACTCATCTGTAATCCCACCATTTTCTTTTTCTTTTTTCAATACTGGGGATTGAACTCAAGGTTTCACACATGGTAGGCAAATGCTCTACCACTAAGCTATATCTTTTGCCCTAATCTCACCATTTTTCTTTTTGTTATTGTTTTCAGTTTTGCTTATTTGGTACTGGGGATTAAACTCAGGGGTGCTTTACCACTGAGTTACATCCCAGCCCTTTTTATTGTTTATTTTCAGACAGTGTCTTGTAAGTTGTTTACTAAATTGCTAAATTGCTGAGGTTGGCCTTAAACTTGCTATCCTCCTGCCTCAGCCTCCTGAGTTGCTGGAATTACAGGTATGCACCACTGTACCTGGCCAGTCTTACCATTTTCTATGCAGGTAATTGGAAATCAAGAGGGAGAATATTTGTATCAAACCACTGATGTTTCCTCTTTTGCCCAGTGAGTGGGGAAGAGCTGAGTGATCATTTATTCTGTAAAGTTTAACATTGCTTCTCATCTTTGGAATTCATATTCTGTTTAAATTGAGCATGTTTCATGTGACTCTTAAAATTAATGTATTAGTTATGATTGGTTGAGCTGTTATAGATCCTGTGTTAAGTCAGCTTTTGGTCACTATGACAAAATACCTGAGAAAAACAACCAAAAGAAGGAAAGAGGGGCCGGGTAGCTCAGTGGCGGAGTGCTTGCCTAGCATTATCATGAGGCACTGGGTTCGATCCCCAACACCACAAAGAAATGAACAAATAAAATAGAGGTATTGTGTCCATCTACAACTAAAAAAAATATTAAAAAAAAAGAAGGAAAGATTTATTTTGCTTGATGGTTTCAGTCCAGGGTTGGCTGGCTTCATTGCTTTGGACCCAAGGTTAGGCACACCATCATGGTGGAATGGTGTAATGGATCAACACCCTGCTTACCTCCCCTGGTGGCTGGGAAGGAAAGAGAGAGAAAGGAAGAGGAAGGGACTGGTGATAAGATATAGTCTCCAAAGGCATGACCCTGAAGACCCACTCTTTTAGTTAGCTCCCACCTCCAAGAGTTTCTGTTTCCTTCCAGCTGTGACTCATTTAGTGGATTAATCCATTGAAGAGGATAGAGCCCCTAGGATCGAATTACTTTCCTAAGACCCCACCTCTGAACACTTCTGCATTGGGAATTATACATGAGCATTGGGGGACATTGCAAATTTAAACTGCAATACACCCTAATATGTGATTGCTCAATGCAGTGGATATTTCCTTCTTGTCTATGTAATGGTCTTGAGCATGTGTTCAGGTAATGATGCTTATTTGGTCATTCAGAGACTAGATGTCCTTCATTATGTGCCTCTGCCATCCTTTTAGTATCTTCTCCCTACATTTGCATCTAGTTATTATAAGGGAAAGAAAGAGCATGGTAAAGTCTACCTCAGGGTTTCCATGCCAACAGGAAGCAGCAAACACCAGTTCTGCTCACTTTTCAGTGACTAGAACTTGGTGACCACACCTGACTGCCAGGGAGCTGGGAATTGTCCAGCTGTGAACGCAGAGAGAAAGGAAAATAGATATTTTGGAATTCTCCTGGACCAAGTGTGAAATGTTTCCATGGCTCTGTTACATTGGCTCTTGCTTTAAGTTCTGTCTGTAGATTCCATGGATATTTCTTCAAAATTTTCTGGTGTGTCTCATTAAATATTTGATGTTTTCACAGCTGAGAGGGAGTGTATTGGTTTCACCTGAGGTTTGAATATTCCCAGAGATTCTTCTAGACACGCTGAAGTGTCTGTACTTTTTGAGGCAGCAAAATTGAGAACCTTTTTTTATGGATCTTTCATATGAATGTTGGGGGATAAGAAATTGGAATTTCTCTTCTTGAAGCTCAAGAGACTTTTAAAAAAAGAGTGGCATGATTTCTGCAGCTGAATTTCTGTGACTCTGTAATTGGCCTCAAGCACTGAAGTCTGAATCAGACTCTTAATATGATTTCAAAGAAGAATCATCTCCTAAGCAAGAGTTTTTCTTTATTGTCCAGAAGCCTGCTCAACCTCTTTCCCACCCAGACATTTTAATGTCTCTGTTCTACATGTCTCTCTTCAGAGACCTGGATTCTGGTAGGGAACAGACCCCAACCAGGTGGCTGTAGGCAGCTCTGCATCTGCTCGTGCCTCACCACTATCCTGCCGTATCCAGGGAAGAGTTTCACTTGTTAAATTTTATTCTTAAAATTTTTAAAAATGTATTTTTGGTACTAGAGATTGAACCCAGGGGCACTTAACCACTGAGCCACATCCCCAGCCCTTTTAAAAATATTTTATTTAGATAAAGGGTCTCACTGAGTTGCTTAGGGTCTTGCTATGTTGTTGAGGCTGGCTTTGAACTTGCAGTCCTCCTGCCTCAGGCTCCCAAGTTCTGGGATTACAGGTGTGTGCCACCACACCCAGCTCACTTGTTAATTTTTAAAAACAGTTTCATTGAAATACACGTACCATAGAGTTTATCCATTTAAAGTATACAATTCAGTAGCTTTTAGAATATTTACAGAGTTGTGCAACCATCACCACAATCAATTTATAACATTTCCATCATTCCAGAAAGAAATTGACACCCTTAGCCATCAACCCACTACCCCTCCAGCTCCCCAGCCCCTGGCAACCACAAATCTGCCTTCTGTTTCTATGGATATGCCTGTTTGGATGTTTTCTATAAATCCAATAATAATAATACATGGCCCTTTACCTAACTGGCATCTTTCACTTACTGTGTTTTCAAGATTCACTTTGTTATAATATGTATAAACATTCATTTTTAATTGCTAAATAATATTCCATTGCATAGATATACCATATTCCCTTATGCATTCTTCTGGCTATGAACATTTGGTGGGGGAGCCATTAAGAATAAGGCCACTATGTGATACATGCATACCAATGCATACCAGCACAATCCACAATATCCAAGTTATAGAACCAGACTAGGTGCCCATCAATAAATGAATGGATAAAGAAGTGTGGGATATATACCCAATGGAGTTCTACTCAGCCATAAAGAAGGATGAAATTATGTTACTTACTGGTAAATGGATGAAACTGCAGAACATCATGCTAAGTGAAATAAGACAGACTCAGAAAGTTAAGGGACAGATGTTTTCTCTTATGCAGAAGCTAGAGAGAAAAAGGGAATTAAAAAAGAGGATCTCATTAAAATAGAAGGGAGATCAGAGTAGAAGTGAGGGCACCAAGGGAGAGGGAGGAGGGACCAATAGAATAGAGGAAGGTGATCAGTGGGAAGGAAGAGGGAGGGAAAGAAGAAATACTGGGGACTGCAATGGAGAAAACTAATGTTATGTGCTTTTATGAATACATCAAAATAAACCCCACTATTATGTATAACTATAATGTACTAAAATACAATGAAAAAAAAGAAGGCTATTATGAATGTTCATATACAAGTTTACTAAATGGGTACATTTTTCATTTCTCTTTGGGAATACCTGGGAGTGTAATTACTGGATTATATTGGAAATCTGTATTTTCTATTCTCAGGACCCACAAACAAAGATTGCTTGCCAAAGTAGCTTCACCATTTTACATTCCCACTAGCAGTGTACAAGGGTTCCAATTTCTCTCTATCCTCACCAAAACTTTTTATTATCTTTTTATTGATTGATTGATTGCACTGGGGATTAAGCTCAGGCGTGCCTAATCACTGAGCCATATCCTCAGCTCTTTTTTATTTTCTATTTTGAGACAGGGTCTTGCTAAGTTGCTTAGGGTCTTGCTAAGTTGCTGAGGCTGGTATCAAACTTGTGATCTTCCTCCTGCCCCAGCCTCCTGAATTGCTGGAATTAGAGGTATGCACCATCATACCCAGCCCATTATCTTTTTTATTACAGTTATCCTAGTAATGTGAAGTGGTATCCTTGTCACCTCTTATTCCCAATTCTGGTTTTCTTAAGACTTCTGAGAAATGGAACAGTAGCTCTTCCTTATTCAAGGGCTGGAATGTTTGGAGCATGTGTCTGGGAGGTTAGAGGAGAGATGACTCATTTAGTGTCCATTTTTGTAGCTCCCTGCCAATTGATTTTAATGTTCAGATGAGAAAGGGAAGGGCAAGGAATCCCTTTTGAACTAGTTAACAAAAAATGAGTACAGTTGCCCCATTATACCAAAATTTAAAAAAAGTATAATTTTAGCAATACAGTTTTGGTAAGGGAGTTTTGGTGAGTACGGTAGTTAACTCCCAAAGTGTAATTAATGGAAGATTTCATTATACAAGTGTTCTAAAAATGATAGAATAGATGATGTAATCTTATTTAAAGAATTTTTGGTGAAATAGTCTGGTGTTTTTATTTTTTAATTATCTCTGTATTCACTCCAGCTTCCATGAGTTTAATTTATCTGCTTTAGAAAAAAATGAATCCACCTAGGACAACGACTTCTTTCTAGATCATTGAAGGAGGCATTTTTTTTTTTTAAAGAGAGAGAGAGTGAGAGAGAGAGAGAGATAGAATTTTTTAATATTTATTTTTTAGTTTTCGGTGGAGATAACATCTTTGTTTGTATGTGGTGCTGAGGATCGAACCCAGGCCGCATGCATGCCAGGCGAGCGTGCTACCGCTTGAGCCACATCCCCAGCCCCTGAAGGAGGCATTTTGATCCAATTGGACAGGCATGTGTTTCAAAGCATTTGAACCAGTCACAACATCTCATTCTGTATTCCTCTCTTAGAAAGTTTCTCGGGAATTTGGAGCTATTTTAAACTGGGTGTATTATAAGAAAAGCTGCATGGTCCTGGGCTTCTAGTGGTTTCTAGGAAAGCCTTAACCAGCAACAATTAAATAGTGGGTGAGGGCAGAAGAGGGATAATTCCCTGGATTGTGAAGCCCAGGAATGTCCTCAATGATGTCCGCCTCCCTGTGCACCCAACCCAAGGCCCAGCTCATAGTAATGTTCAGTAAATACTTTAGAATAGGTTGCAAAGGCTCTGCCATCACAGTATGGGAAATTGTAGCTTTCTGTGGTTTTTCACTGCCTGGTAATGTATGATTAATCCACCTCAAGAGTCAGAATCATTCATTCATTCAACAGGCATTTGTTACTACTATCGTAATCTGAGGCATTAGAGACCTAAGGGATGCAGGTGTGAAATAGATTTCTTATGTAACATACACATGACTGCATAAGTCATGCAATAACAGGATAGCAAATTCATCATTTATAAGGTGGCAACCTTGGGAACATGAAGGAAAGCCTAAAATATTCTTGATCTCAATCAGAGACTATACAAAGTTGTATATATCCACAGCTGACTTCTAGCTCCAATACCTGGCTGTGATATGTTTGTTTAAGCCCAATTGCTAGTCAGATATTTATGGGCATTCTTAGTCACCAGATGATTTTTAAATATAAACATCATGATAGTACAGATTTAATTCTACTGATGAAAGTAAATGCTCATTTCGGGGTGAGAATGCAGTACTATTTTTAGACCACTAGGGCACCACTTGACAAGGTCTTAGTGTATCTTCAAAAATGAGCACTGCTTTCTAATTTTGGATTAGGAACGGGGAAATATGAATCTATAGCTCATATACTTGTGTCTTAAACAGTTTCCTCTCACTATTGAACATACATTTCATATTTTGATTTTACGGAGGAATGAATTACCCATTTTAGATTTAAAAATTTACTACTTTAACACATGAATAACTGGTGGGAAGGGAGCCCTTTATAACCTAGATATTGAGCACTGAGGCTATCACTCTATCAGTTGGGGTCCTCCTGGTTATGAAGTGGTAAAAACCACCTCACAGTTCTGCTACTTAAGTCTCAAAGGTCTGTTTCCCTCTCATGCTACCTGGGGGTGGGCAGGTTCCTGTGTGTGAGTTATTACCCAGGTGTCTTGGCTGGAGGAGATGCCATCAGTCAATACTCATTTTGATTCAAGGCTTCAAGACTTGGCAGGGAAACCCGAGAGGGCAAGAGAAAGCATAATGGCTCTGAAATGCTTTGGCCCAGGGGGAAGGCATCAGCACTCTTCACAGGCCCTTGGCCTGTGGATTGAACCCAGGGGCACTTAAACACTGAGCCACATCCCCAGCACTTTTTTATATTTCAGTTAGAGACAGAGTCTTGCTGAGTTGCTTGGGGCCTCATTAAGTTGCTGAGGCTTGCTTTGAACTCATGATCCTCTTACCTCAGCCACCCCTCCCTGCGCCCACCACCCCCCAGCTGCTAGGATTACAGGTGTGCCCCACCATGGCCAGCTTTAATGGGACTTTCTTGTATTTATAATATACTTTTGGAAAGCAGGGACATGGTATATAGCAGGCACATTTTATTCCAAATGGGTTGGAAAGCTAACTTTTTCTCAAAAATAATTAAAATAATAGAGGAAAAAAAGGCAAATAAGGATATTTACACTATTTGGAATAAGAGACATCTTTGTAAGCAAGATTTAAAAGCCATGAAGCCACAAGGGGAACATTTTCAATATTAGATTACATAAAAAATTTTTAAAACATACCATAAATAAGGCTTAAAACTAAAAAACAAATGAGTAAAATATTCGTGATCTAAATAACAGACCCAAACTAAGTGATGTGATCCAAGCATGAAGTCATATTACTCTCCTAGGATTGTGGTGGGGCTTAAACGAGATTAAGTGCCCAAAGTAGATACTTAATGTAGGTGCTACTGATACTTTAAAGAATGCCTACAAATCACTTTTAAAAGACAACTAATAAAAAGGGGATATAAACAAACAATTTTATGAAACAATGTAAATGGCCAATAAACATATAAGAAGATGTATGACCACACTCCTGACTAAATAAAAAACAAATTAAGTGTGCAGTGAGATCTGTGAGATGTTTTCTACCTCTAGTAAGTCCCCCCTTCACAGTGAGAGGAGTGACACTAGTGCAGGGCTGGCACAGGTGGATGGACGCCGTTTGATTTCCTGTTGCTAGGGTATACTTTATTTGGTACACTATTTAGGGAAGAGTCTAAATTGTACAATAAAACCGAAATCGCTTTCACTTAGCCTTTCCACCTTCGGACATACCAGCTTGAATGCAGAAATATGTTAAGTACCTGAATATATATATATATATATATATATATATATTTTTTTTTTTTTTTTTTTTTTTTTTTTCAGCAGCCTTTTTAACCTAGGAATGGCTCAATAAAATGTGTCTATCTCCATAGTGGAGTGTGCCAGCTGCTGAAGAGAAATGAGGTAGCTCAGGGTGTCCTGGTGTGGAAAGAACTCCAAGATACTTGTAAAGTGGAAGAGGGAGAATGCACGTTTCAAAATTTTATGTTTGGGGCTATGATTGAAGCTCAGTGGTAGAGCACTCGCCTGCCATGTGTAAGGCACTGGGTTCAATCCTCAGCACCACATAAAAATAAAATAAAGGTATTGTGTTCACCTACAACTAAATTTTTCTTTTTGTTTAAGATTAAATTTTTGCCCCAGTAGCTCAGGAGGTTGAAACAGGAGGATTGCGGTTTCAAAGTCAGCCTCAGCAATGGCGAGGAACTAAGCAACTCAGTGAGTCCCTGTCTCTAAAAATACAAAATAGTTCTGGGGATGTGGTTCAGTAGTTGAGTGCTCCTGGGTTCAAACCCTAGTATCCCCGCTGCAAAGAAAGATTAAATTTTTTTAAAAAAATTATTCATAGTGAGGGGCTGGGTTCGTGGCTCCGTGGTAGGGTGCTTGCCTAGCATGTATGAGGCACTGGGTTTGATCCTCAACACCACATAAATATAAATAAAATTTAAAAGTTTAAAAAATTATAGTAAAAACAAGGAACATCCTTAGAGAAGTAAGACAATTTTTGAACCGCACATACCAGAAACAGTATTGATTGCCTTTGACTATTATAAGATGCCTAATACATATTACTAACATTTGAGTCTTATATGATGAATATATATGATAGTTAAATAAAAATTCAGAAAGAAATAAGCAGGGACAGATAAAGCAGATTGATTTACAATAATAGATCAGAACTAAGTTTTCAACTTTCCCTACATGGGGTGGGCAATGATGTAATAATGATTGCTGATGCTAAATTTTAATTTATGTTCCAGGTTTTTGGTGGCTGAGTAAGAAGTCCAAATAAATAGAAAATTTAAATCTCCTTGTGTCTTTTTCTTTTTGCTCTTTTAGAAGACAACACATAAGATGACAAGGGTTCTTATTGGAAGTGTTTCACCAGTTAATGTTTTTGTCAATTGAGTTTTTTATTGTTACCCCTCCTAGTAAAAATCTTTATCAGGAAAAATATAATCATCTAAAGAAAAAGTTTCTTTCATTTCTGTTGCTGTAAGATGAGTAGTTTGGTGGGCTAGGGTTATAGTTCTAGGTCTATCATGTGCAAGGTCTGGGATTTGATTCCTAGCACTGAAGGAGGGGGAAAAAAAGATTGGTGTTTTGTTGTCCCCAAGAGATGTTTATAATGGAATTTTTCACATGTATCTCTCCCTTAAAAGACTGAGTAAGAAGTAGATTAATAGTGCAGTGATAACCATGAAAGCTATTTGATTTTAGTTATAAATGTGGTTTATATCTGCAGCTTTCCTGCTTTAGGTGACTTCTAATCACCTAAATGATGATATCATGGACTAATATTTTTCTGCATTGACATCTTAATCTGACTACCTTTCATATCCCACTTACACCCTAACAGTTATTTTCTAGTGTGTTTTTCTAAGTGATTAATTTTATGCAACTTAATTTTATATAATGACTTCTTTCTTTGGTTTGTTTTACCCTTCTGGCGTTTCTTACAGAAGTCCTGCAGGGGATTTGGGAGCCAAAAAGAAAAAGAAGAAACAGAAGAGGAAAAAAGAGAAGCCTAATTCTGGAGGCACCAAGTCCGACTCTGCATCTGATTCCCAGGAGATTAAAATTCAGCCGCCTTCAAAAGTGAGAGCCTGTTTTCTTCTCACCTCTGTGGTTCCTCATGCAGATGAGAGTGGGTTTGTGCAGTGTAGCGCCCTGCTGGACCAGATGCTCTGTAGTTAGCGTTTTGCTGTGACTGTTTGAATGGCATAGTAGCTGGGAGGTATTTACAGCCTCCCTAAAACTGACTCTGACACCCACCTAAAGAGGTACTTCTGTGCTTTTGTGTGTGTGTGTGTGTGTGTGTACCTTCCCTTTCTCAGTGCATTAGTATTTAGATTGTAGTTGTAGAAGAAAGTCTCAGTGTGAGCTTGCAAGGTTTTTTGAAATTACACTTAATAATTTGATTATTTTAGTTCAGAAGATATTTACATTTTAATTTTTCTGGGTGTCTGTCTAATTACCTGCCTAGCACAACACCATCTGGCATCAGATTTCAGCGGGAACAGCCATGGGTAAGTCTTATGTTGACTTTGAATCAGAACAGTGTCAGTGACTTTCTCATTCTGTTGTCAAGGGCGGGGAATATCTCCTCACATTCTCCCTGAAGAAACACCCATTTTAGACTAAACCAGAAGTTGTCCAGCTGGGCCCCCTGTTGGTAGACTGCTGGCACAGCAGAGGGTTGGTAGTGCAGTATAGGTGTATGGTGGTGCAAATGGTGGCCACCCTGTCTGTGGAGCCAGCCCGCCTCAGGCTGGCTAAGAACACAGCCCGTGTATGGAGGGCTCCCAGGAAGCCCAGAGCCCTCTTGATACAGAACATCCAGAGCCTAAAGGAACAGAATTAGAAGTATAATGAAATCAAGATGATGGTTGTAGCTCCAAATAAGTTTTCCTAGGTGGTGTGTGCTGTCATGGCAATGTCCTAAGACCTTGAGCTTGGCCCTGGCTCCATCACACCTTAAGACTATTTCCCTATCTGTAAATGTGTTTCCTTCTCCCCAACTCACAGGCTGTCATGAGGTTAAAATGAGGTTTTTTTTTTTTTTAAGAGTTTGTATTACAAAGCACTGCATATGTAGCAGGTATTACTATTATGCAGGTTTTTTGTGTTTAATTTTTTTCTTATACAGAGCTTACATTCTGTCACGTAATGAATCTTGTGGGTAGTTTGTTGTTGTTTTTGTTGTTGTTATTATTACCTGCTTTACACAAAACCAGGAATCACTGAGAAGGAAAATTACTTGCCCCAGTTTTGCCCTGACTGACTTTGTGGGGAGAGAAGAAAGTGGAGTCTTCCTCCCTAGCTTTTCAACTTGCTTCTCAGGTAATAAATACTCTGTCCACTAGCCATAAGTTCCCAGGTAACTCATCGGAGAATACCACAATGAGCTTGCAAAATGTTTCTCCCATTTCTAAATGTTGCTTTGTCAGATAAATGCAGTGTCACTTACCTGCAGTTGTGGCATCTCCTTTTGCTTCTACCATCCCATCAGCTTCCACCCATCCCTCCACCCTAGTGAATCTGAGCCCTTCGCTCACCTTGATCACTGATGCAAAACTGGAGCCAAACAAGGCAGGAGGAACTGTAAGCATTGTCTAGTAGAGAGTTTCTATTCATTTTTAAATAGGAGCAAGTCAGCAGTGTTGTAATGTGGGTTTTCCTCTGTTGTATTTTTTTCAAAAACTGGAGCTTTTCCCCCTTCAGCTCATGCCAGCTCTAGATAACACTGTAATTTACAATGGACTACATTTGGGGAATATTCTCTCTCTTTCTTTATTCCCTCCCTCCCTTCCTCCCTCTCTTCATTCTTCCTTCCTTCCTTCCTTCTGTGGTGGGGATTGAACTAGGGCCTTGTGCATGCCAAGCAGGTGCTCTATGCTAGAGCTATATCTCCAGCCCCTTCTTATAGCCATTTTAGTGGTGGAGGACTTGGACATTTTCTCCAAGACATTAAATTTAGCAAATAATAGGTAAAGATATCATTGATGCTTAGTATTCCATATGGAGCAAATGTAGAAGAGGAATACTTGCCTTTTACATAAGAGTTTAATAGTGGGCACTAATATGGAACTAATATATATTCTCATCTTTCTTCCCAGGTTGTGCTTTTATGGAAGGTGAATGGGTAGGGTTAGAATTTGTCATAGGGCTGGAAGTATAGCTTAGTGGTAAAGCACTTGCTTAGCATGTGCTAGGCCCTGGAAAGAAAACAAAAAAAGGAATTTATCATAGCTGAGTTGTCCTTATTGATTTGTCACCATGGATTTGAAACTTGTGCTTACTTAAATCTACTTTCAGAGAGCATTTAAATAGGTCTGGGGTGCAGCTCTGTGGTAGAATACTTGCCTAGTATGGGTTTGATTCCTATTACCACAAAGAAAAAACAAAAGAGAAAGCATTTTAATAGTGATCATCAAGATGTTAATATTTTACAAACGGTCATTTCATTTAATGGGTTCTAGTTAACCTGATGATGCTAACTAGGTAGCACATAGATCACTGTGAGACCTTCCCCATAGAGTTGGGATTATCATTGGCTTCTTTTGAACAAAGGTGCCAATTCATGTTTGCTGCAAAATAATTTGCTTTTTGATGCATTAATTAGTGTTAGAAGACTTGACTCCTGGGAAAGAAAAATTATCAAGACAAATTCAGTGTAGACCTTGTCAATATATTTTTGTAAGCCTGGTCTCTACTTTGCCTTTTAAGCTAAATTTAAATGCATGTTCAAACATTGTTAGTCAAAATGTGCTGTGATCTCAATTCCCATTGAAGTCATAGTCTCTTAATAGATTGTGTTGTTGGGGTTCAAATGGATGTAAATTTTGTTTACCTAGAAATCAATTACTTATAATGTTGGAAAATCAAAAGAGACTCAAGCAAAAAGAATAATGCCAAAATACAATAAATTAGAACAGGAAAAATACTTTGGTAAATTTCTATGTGTCATTAAGATGGCCCTTATGATTTAGATGTCAATCAATATGTAAGATGAACAGCTTACAAAAATCATGGCGATCCTGGGTTATGTCATTAGACTTCTGAGTGGAGGTGCTAAACCCGCCTCCAGTTAGACTTTAGGACTTTGTTTTCTGGATCATTTTAGTATCAAGAACCCTAAGGAACCAGTGAATAAAGCAGCCACAGGATAGTCTCTGTGTAATGAAACCTGTTTTGTGCTGTGTCAAATGGATAAGCTTCCCAGGTTAAAATGATTTGCTCCAGACCACAGATTTCAAAGTTGAGCAGAAGTCCAAAGGTACTGTTTATAAACCCCTGAGGGTCAATCTCATTTTTTCTTTGTGTCCATACAACAAAACCAAAGGCTCTGTAATTTCTTCTAACTACTTCAAAATTGCAGTGAAAAATATTCCTTGAGTGCTATCAGGATTCTGAAACTTTTCAGTTTGCTTATTGAGAAAAAGTCCCTGATTTCCACATTTAGTCCTATACATTGCCCTCTCATTAACACATCATTTGAGGAATTACAAAAAGAGCTGGAGAGTCCCCAGGAGATGACAGGAATACTGCCTTTGAGAAGGGAACTTTAGAATTTAAAGGTATTGTACATTTTACAGACTGAGAATATGTTTTACTAAAAAGGAGGCTAGTTTTAAACACTTGAGTTGTGGGGGCGGGGTGGGACAGGTGGTAAGTGCTAAGGACTGGAGTTGCTTTTGGAGCTATTGGCCTTCTGTCACCAGGCTTGTCTCTAGAGGACTAGGTGAGGGGCTAGGAGAGGGGCTACGTGCGGTCCAGGAGGAAGGGACGTGATGAAGGGTTCCTTTCTTAATCATCTCCTTCCCAGCTTAGCACCAATTTCAGATTTCTTTTTCTTCCTTTTTTTTTTTTTTTAATTTAATGATCTTGTCTGCCTAGTTTCTGTTCTGGAAGTTGTTTCCTCCGTCCCCCCATTGCTACTGCAGAGCATTAAACCTGACAGTGGCTTGTGGCTGCCTGGCTGCTGTATGACAGTAATGCATGCACTGCATGTCACCCCTTTTGGTTTCTCCTTCCAGAGGAGCAGTGGTGGGACCATTGCAGTTGGGTGGGAATATGAAACAAAGGATGCTTCCATTTACTTTAGATTTCCCAAACTGCCAGAGCCCCATTCGAACTACAGAACTATTGTTACCTGTAACAAAATACATTGCTTATATCCTGATCCTGGAGCCGCAGCCTCCAGCAGACTTCGAGGAGGTTGGGCAGTGTTTAGGGATGGCAGTCTCTAAGGCAGATAAACATGCGTCTGCCCCAGGTTTAAGAGCAGCGGCAGCTTCCTCATACTTTGTGTCTCTGTGTCTTTGCTGTTCTAGAATCCCACCATCCCCATGCAGAAGCTACAGGACATCCAGAGAGCAATGGAGCTACTCTCCGCATGCCAGGGCCCTGCCAGGAACATTGACGAGGCTGCAAAACGCAGATACCAGTTTTGGGATACGCAGCCAGTACCTAAACTAAGTAAGCTCTTCCAATGCCCACCCTTCCCCCCAAAACAAGGGTTGATTAATAGTAATCAAAAATATGAAATAGATTTTACTTCATTTATATCATTTGCTCGATACCATAGATTCAAAGTTTACATAGAAGTAATATTTGTCTTTTTAAAATATAAATTTTAGGTAGTGACATTGGTTTTTAATTACAATGATTTTATTTGACTTGTATCCCTATTACAATATCCGATTTCCCTGCACTTGAAATATGATACCAAATTATATATAATATTATATATATAAAATGGTGTGTGATTCTCCTGTCACCTTTATTCTTCTCAGTTATGGAGTTGTTTTTTGTAAATATAAACTTAGCATTTTCACTCCTTGCTTATTTTGTAAGATGCAAAAGGTTTTCCCTATAACATCTTACTAAAATGTATAGTTTTATACCATTTAATGATAGGATTCTGAACACTCACCAGGGGCATTACTACTAATTCAGTAGCATCCTAGTGTCACATGGGAATTAGAGCATGTAATGAATGTGAAGATCTCATACTTTGGTATACTAAGAAACTACCATGGGGCCTCATCGCCTGATGCTTCCCTGTTCTATTAGATTTCGATTAGACTTTTACCAGTTAAGTAATCATAAACAAAATTTAATTGTTCCTCTTTCCCTTTATGGAAAAAAGATGATGTTTATAAATGCCATAAATATGTTAAAAAATACACAGTGTAAATTTCCTACTTTGTACTATGTATATGAAAGTAATTGTCATATAACTATTTCTGCACTGTGAGTTCAGGTTCTAAATTGATATCATATAAAGAATTGCCAGCCAGAACGCTAAATAGCTCAGCTATGTACAAAATAGTCCGTTTTCTCAAATATAAATCAAGAAGCAATTCTTTCCTATGCATTCAAATATTAGTTTTCAAAATTTTGAAAGCTGCCACTCCTCTCCCACCCACTCTTACCCAACAGGTTAAAAGGCCACAACCTTCTGAGTGGTAAAGAAAGAAGGGCTGGGATATGGCTCAGTGACAGAGCACTTGCCTGGCATGCATGAGGTCTTGGGTTCAACCTTCAGCACTGCAAAAACAGAAGAGAAAAATACAGGCATGGTGGCACATGCCTATAATCCCAGCTACTTGGGAAGCTAAGATGGGAGGATTACAAATTTGAAGCCAGCCTGAGCAAGTTAGTAAGACTCTGTCTCAAAATGAAAAACTGAAAGGGTTGTGGAGATAGCTCAGTGGTAGAACACCCACGGGCTCTATCCCTGGTACAAAAATTAAGAAGACTAAGAAGAAGGAAATGATCTTTGCTTGCCCTTTTTCTTTCAGATTCTAGAAATGTGTTTATTAATGGAGGGAGATTCTTTAAAATGAATTTACAGGATTCTTAATTGCATTCAGTTGAATGAACCTTGGCTAAGGGGTCTAGGTCTACTGGCTTGAAAGTACTGGGTTAAGCTGAATGCTACTCACCAAGCCACCCTCCCATCCTAAAGAGAAGAAAGCCACTTATAGCCAGCCACCTAACCCCAGGCCACCTTTTTTTGGGAAGATAATCCAGGGGCTCATCTTATTGTTACCATCTGGAGGTGCTGGTTCATTGTCTCTGTTCAGCAAAGAACTGAAGAACAGGTCACAGAGGTAGTAAGCAAGCAGCAGGTTTATTGCAAAAGTGACAGAGATAGTGACAAAAGTGACAGAGCTGGGAATCCAGTAGGGGGGTTTTGGCTTATTTTTTTTATGGTCTCTGGAATTTCCTCCTTCCTTATTTCCTCCGCTGTCTAAGCTCTCCTCACTATTATTCATTTGTGCCCTGTCTGTCCACGTGTCTGTTTTGTTTTTCTCTTGTGTCCATGAACACTTTCATCAGCCAGGAAGTTGACCTCATCAGAAGACCCTCTCCATGCTCCTTTGTTCTGACCCTGCCCCCGACCTCCTCACTTGCCATCCTGCCCTGACTGTCTAAGCCCTTCTATATTTCCTTCACTATTTTGCCCCTTGGCCAAATCCTTGCATAGTTCTTCAGTTCCTAGGACTCTTTGTGCTCACCTTAGTTCAGAGGCCATAAGGTGAAGGAAGCCAGGTTGTGGGAGGACATTTGGAAGTCAGACTCTTGTGCCTGAGGTTGGGAAGGATATTTGGAAGGCAGATTCTGCCTCTCCATTTCTGCCCATCCAGAGGAGCTGACCCCAGCTGTTTGGAGCTGTTTGCATGGGATGGTTGTAGAGACAGCATGAGAGCCAATCACCAAGCAGTTGTCAGGGACTCTGTATGGGAGGGACTGGGAATTTGGTCCCCTGGGCTGACTTGAGGAAGTCTCTGGAGATGAGGTGGCAAAGTGGAGATAAAACAAGAATAACCAGGTTAAGGATTAGGCAAGGGAGGGGAGCTGGTATAAACCCTGTGATTTCTACCTACAGAAAGATTCTGTGGTGGGAAGAACCAGGCCCTGAGGTTCTTTCATTCAGCAGTTGTTAGTTGAATGTTATTAAGTGTCAGGCAGAGTATGGAGCACATGCTCCAGAACTAGTGGTGCGAAGGCAAAACAAATGGTGGCCAGGCAGGGTGAGGAACGCACTTTAGACAGGAAAAGGCTTTAGTCAGGGAGAGATGCCATGGGAAAATGATGCATAAACATCTGTCTGACAAAGTCCCAGGCCCATCTGCATGATGACCAAGGCAGGGCCTTAGTAGAGGAAAAGCACCAGGAAGGCCCTGAGCTGGGGCAAACCTGAGAGAAATCAGTATGGCCAGAGCACTGGGAGCAAGGGGCAGAGAGGGGTGAAGTGGAGCAAAGAGGCAGCATGAGAAAGAGCCTGCATTTTATTCCAGCTGCAAGGGATGTTCTGCAGAGGATGAATTGGAGGGAGGATTATGGAAATCACTAGAGACTGATGGTGTGGAGTACATGGCTAGTAGAACAGCTGGAGAGAAATCACCAGTCTTTGAATTAGGTTTTGCTGTTGGGAGGGGTCACAGGTCACTCTCACATACCCCTTCCCCAGTTTATGGAACTTCATTGTATAAGAGGAGAACAGCTCTAAGGTTGTCGTATCAAACCTGATACGTTGCTTACAGTGGTGCTGTGTAGTGAGTCTACAACCTAAGTATGAGGCTTCGAAATCACTATCATTTCATAAGGTCATCTTTGTCATTGGGTGACAAAGGATTCCTCCTTTGATTTAACTGGTGAGGTGAGAGTTATTCCACACCACCAGTTGACTTTCCTGCTTTAGTCCAGAGGAAGTTGAAATAATAGCATATTTTAGACTGTATTAAACTCAGCATCCCGAATCTGATTTTGTTTATGTCGCTGACCATGTGAGGTTGTCGGAATGCTTTGGTAATTTTCTCCTTTTTTCTTCTTGTCTTTCTCTCCAGATGAAGTCATAACATCTCATGGTGCAATTGAGCCAGATAAGGACAATGTACGTCAAGAACCGTATTCTTTGCCACAGGGTTTTATGTGGGACACTTTAGACTTGAGTAATGCCGAAGTGGTGAGTAAAACTCTTTAGTTCCACATGTGCATTCACAAATTGCTTCTGCGTTGGTCCTGAGCACCATAGATAGGAAGCTTATTATATCTTTTAGCTCAAGGAGTTATACACCTTATTAAATGAGAATTATGTAGAAGATGACGACAACATGTTTCGCTTCGACTATTCACCTGAATTCCTGTTGTGGTATGTCTTGCTATCAGGGTGTCATGGATTGGACTGTTAGATTGGGAGGTCTCATGTCTGTTCCTGTGTTTTTGGACACTAACTGGTGCCTGTTTTCCTTGTCTTCTCTGACTTCAGGGCTCTGCGTCCCCCAGGCTGGCTCTTGCAGTGGCACTGCGGGGTCAGAGTGTCTTCAAATAAAAAACTTGTAGGTTTCATAAGTGCTATCCCGGCAAACATCCGCATTTATGACAGGTACATTTAAAGCTGTTCATGTCACCTTTTGTTTTTCTTTCCCAAGAATTGCAATGAGAGTAGACTTTTAAAAATTAATCATTGGGGGCTGAGGTTGTGGCTCAGCGGTAGTACACTTGTCTGGCATATGTGAGGCACTGGGTTTGATCCTTAGCACCACATAAAAATAAATGAATAAATAAATAAAGGTATCATGTCCATCTACAACTAAAAAAATATTTAAAAAAAATTACTCATTGTGAGTTGTCAATAGTGGAGGAAGTTGTGTGTGTGTGAGGACAGGGACTGTATGGGAATTCTCCACTCAATTTTGCTGTGAACCTAAAAACTCTTAAAGTTAAGTTCATTAATTATTAACAAAAAAAGAAAGATTAGACTGTGAACCAAAAGGAGAAAGAGGATGGGCTTGGGTTGTGGCTCAGTGGTAGATTGCTTGCGTCGCACATGTGAGGCACTGGGTTTGATCCTCAGCACCACATAAAAATAAATAAACAAAATAAAGGTATTGTGTCCATATATAACTAAAAATATTTAAGGAAAAAGAAAGGAGGAGGACAAGACTCTGTCCACCCCTCTGTCTGCCCCTTTTTCCTTCCTCCCTTCCCTTCTTTTCCTTTCCCTTTTCTTATTTTTCCTTTTCTCTATCAATCTCATACATGTACCCATTGTTATGTACCTGTTTACACACATGTACACATGTATGTATGTTTCAGAATGAATAAAGCCATAAACTGACATCCAAGATTTATTTTTTAAAAAAATCAAAAGTTTTAGGGGAGATAAAACCTTTCCCAGCCTGGCGCAGTGGCATACACATGTAATCCCAGTGGCCTAGGAGGCTGAGGCAGGAGAATCTTGAGTTCAAAGTCAGCCTCAGCAACTGCGAGGTGCTATGCAACTCAGTGAGACCCTATCTCTAAATAAAATACAAAATGGGGCTGGGGATGTGTCTCAGTGGTCGAGTGACCCCCAAGTCTAATCTCGGTACCAAAAGAAACAGAAAACAGAAACACACAACCTTTTCCTCCATAGGATAAGCCTCTGTCCCTTTGCTCTTGTTATCTAACCTAGAAAGTTGAAGATCCAACTATAAAAATCAAAGACCTAATGTGTAAAAGGTCTATTTACCATTCAGTGTATTAGGTTAGTTTATTTACTGATAAAAACATGTGATCTCAAGGAATATTGTGTGCCAAACAAGAGGCTTACATATCTGGAAGCAGAGCTGGGATCAGGATTGAAGCTCTAGAAGGTTTACTGTAGCGTGGAAATGCACTGGCTCTGGACTGCTGAAGCCCTTCTCAGGGATCCTGGGGATTTGTATCATGCTTCAAAGTAACATCTTATCAGATTCTGTACCAGGGTGACTCAATTATTGTCATAATTGCATACATTGTAGGAAAAACAGATAAACTTTGAGGCATATCTGAACCATTTTCTAAAATGAAAACTTATAAAAGACTAAAATGTTAAAATTTATTTGGAACAAAGGGATTGAGCTTCCCTGACCTAGAGTTATAATCATTTTGGCAGGGATATAAGGCAAATAGTGTTTTGATCTGAATTTTTGAAACTAGAACTAAATGAAGCAATATTTTTCTTAAGTATTGTGTTAAAGGATGTCTTCCACATTCTTTGAAATTTTATGAGCATTTTCTTGTATTGTAAAATGTGTTCATCTTGTGTTGGCTCTAATTTTCAACATCTTTCTTTCTTAGTGTGAAGAAAATGGTAGAAATCAACTTTCTTTGTGTTCATAAGAAATTGAGATCAAAACGGGTTGCCCCAGTGTTAATTCGAGAAATAACTAGAAGAGTGAACCTGGAAGGAATCTTTCAGGCTGTATATACTGCAGGAGTTGTTCTTCCTAAGCCGGTGGCCACGTGCAGGTAATGGTAGCACTGTATCCCTACCCCAGGTCTTCTCTTTACCAAGCCTGTTGAGCATCATCACCATTTTGGTAGAAGTGTTACTCTCCTCAGGTGAGGGATTTTGCTCACTGGGGTTTGTGTAGTTTGTTGGTAGCAGAGATGGAGACCATTCATCTCAGTATATCATACAGCCACTTGGTGATTTTTAAAAAAAGTCTTTAACATTTCCCTGCCGTTGATACAGGATCTATATTTCTTTTTCTGTTACATTCAAAAGACTAGTGCTGTCTTTGTATGGAGAAACCCAGGGCATTGTGATCTAACAGTGTCCACTGTTGTGCTTTCTCTCCACACCTAAATTCAGTTTTCTTCCGTGCTTTGCAGCACTACTGAACCATTCCAAAAGTCTGATAAGCATCAGTTGAAAAGTCCAAGATGTACTTGTTTTCTAAGAATAAAAAGAAGCTTATGCTGTTTTTATGACTTTATTAGTTCTAATCAAGCTTTTAAGAACTGCTCCAGCGAGAAGACAGTCAACAACCTGTGTCTAAAACATAAGAGTTATCACCTTCAACTAGGAAAAAATTTTAAGTAAACTTACTATAAAAGATAAAACTGAAAAATTACTATAACTTATTAAATTATTGCATTCAAAGATAAACAGGATAAAAGACTTCACGTGTATTTTAATACAAATCCTTTATTCCAGTACCTAAATTGGAATCATTTAAGAAATTTAGACTGGTTTCTCAAAACAGTTGTTTTCTTTGGAATGTATCCAACTAAAAAGCTACTTATTTAGAAGAAATAGTTTCATGTTTTTAAACCTGTTAGTTTGCCTTTGATAAAATCAGTGGTGGCCATTAAACATTTGCAAACCAGGGTGTAATTAATATTTTTCTTGAGGTTTTAAGATTCTTCTTTAGTGAAAGAAATAAAAGGTAACAAACTTCAAAGGAACAAAAAGAGGAATGCAAGACATTTTAAAGATGAAAAAATGACTAAGAAAATTACTGCAGACAAAGAGGGCCAGCCTCGGCACTATGCCAGGCACAGCATAAGTATTTAGTAAATGCTTATGGAGCAGCCAGGCTGAGGCAGAGTAAAAACCTATAGAGTTAGAAATCAATTAGATTGTAAAACCTTTATTGTATTCCAGATACTGGCATCGATCCCTAAACCCCAGAAAATTGGTAGAAGTGAAATTTTCTCACTTGAGTAGAAATATGACATTACAGAGAACAATGAAGCTTTACAGACTTCCGGATGTAAGTAAGAATGATTTGCAGTTTTTGAAGCTGTAACAATTGAACCTTTTAAAAGGAAAGAAGTATTGCAGCAGTCTCAAAATGGACCTGTGTCTGTGAAAGGGAATATATAGCTAAAAAGACTGCGTAGAATTCAGGAACTAGGAAAATAGGGGAGTTCATTTGGAAATACCAGTTTATTTGTTTGATTTTTTTTCTTTCTTCCTTTCTTTTAAAGATTTTTTTAAGATCTTCAGTTTGTAGTGGGGTGAGATTGAATGAAGTCAAGTTAAGTTTTGGCATTTGGGTATTTATGGTCTGTTAAGTAAGGGGTAAGAAAAGTTCAAGTTGCCACTGATTTCTTGATACCATAGAGTGGAGGAGTCAAGTTTAGAGAAGAGGCCAAGGGAGAGGGAATAATGTTTCATTACATTATCTTCTTTTTTTAAAAGAACAAATTCCCAATATGAAAAGTTGTCTCTCTTAATAGGAAAAGTTAAGCATATTTAAAGTTAAGTAAGGCACATTTAAATGTGCCTTTGCTTTATTGGGGACTCAGATGGTGTGTTATTTATTACTTACTCTGTAAAAGATTGTCACAGACAGAGCAGCTTAAGACAGCACATTTATTCTTTTTTTCTTTAATTTTTTTTAATTGTAGTCGGACACAATACCTTTATTTTTATGTGGTGCTGAGGCTCGAACCCAGCGCCTCGCACATGCTAGGCGAGCACTCTACTGCTGAGCTACAACCTCAACCCCAGCACATTTATTCTTGCATGGGTTTTGCAGGTCAGGGATCCAGGTACCACTTAGCTATGTCCCATTCTTTGGGTTCTTATGAAGCTGTCATCAAGGTGTTAGCCAGAACTGGGGTTTCCTCTGAAACTTGACTGAGGAAGGACCTGCTTTCAGGCGTCCATGGTTGTTGGCAGGATTGACTTCTTTGCTGGCTGGTTGACTGGGCCTCAGCTCCTTCTTTGTAGGCTGTCAGAGGCCATCTTCAGTTCTTGGTCACTTGATCTTCTCTATAGGGCAGTGCACAGCATGGAAGCTTATTGACCAAAGCCAGTGAAAGCCAGAGAGTCTGTAGAGGGAATCTGCCAGCTAGATGGATTTAGAACTTTATATAATCAGTTCATGAACGCTGCCATTTCTATTGATGAAAAGCAAATCACAAATCCCACAGCTGTTGGTTAGAAACAAGTTCCAAGTCCCATTTCTATTGTACAGAAGCAAACCTTAGTCCCTGCCTGCACACAGCAGGAGCAGATCACACAACTTGTGAACTCCAGAAGGTGTGAAAACTGTGTGCCCTCTTAGAATGTATACACCGCAGATGGGATCTTTTGTTTGAATTTTGCTCTGTATGAATTGAAATAAAAACTTTAAGCATGCCTATTTTTTTTTTTTCACTAGGAGCTAATTTCTACTTTGGTCTCCCCAAATTTCACTCTATTGAAGCTAAAGCAGTCTAGCTTCTGTGTAGGGAAAAGATCCACTTACATACAGGCTGCATAAATGGATTTAATAATAAGGAGTTTTGTTATTTGCCATTGGTTTATTCAGAATGATTAGAATTTAAGATGCTAAAAGTATTTTTGGCTTTTATATTTCGGTACAGATATCAGTCTTTTCATATATAACAAAGTTTTGGTTGGTTGGTGATAAATCACAAGTCAGGCCTTGGTTGTGAAACTAGGCTTTGGCATCTCCCTTCAGTTAGCTTGTGCAGCAGCCATGTGGTTGTAGAGACTGCCTTTTCCCCCCATTAAGTTGAAATTAATAGTATGCTCTGACATATATTTTTCAGTTTGTTTTCACAACTTTTTGAAGTTAGTTCTTCTTTTCTCCTTATCCAGATGAAAAAACAGACTTATAAAGGTTGACACTCATGCAAGGGCACATCACCAGTAAGTGGATGGTTTGAGATATAAGCCCAGACATTAGTGTTTCTTCTGTTAGACCCTGTTGCTTATGCTGTCACCTTTCACATGCCCCTGTTAGGGGCAACAAGCACCAGCCAGGGTCATCATGGGCCACACTGTATAGTCATTACAATGCAGGTTAGCACAGAGAAGGATAGTTGCCACAGTCCAGACAGTTCTCATTGGTATGTTCCAGTCTCCTTTCCCCCTTCTAAGACATGGAAAAAGAAGAGTGGGTAAAGTGGGTAAAAGAGGTGAAAGTACAGATGTTGAAAAATTGAGCGGGGCGCACACCTGTAATCCCAGTGACTCAGGTGGCTGAGGCAGGAGGATTGCAAGTTCGAGGCCAGCTTGGACAACTTAGGAAGACTCTGCCTTAAAATTTTAAAGAATAAAAATAATAAGGACTTGAGATGTAATTCAGTGGGAGAGCACCCCTGGGTTCAATTCCTGGTATCAAAAAAGAAAAAAACTGGAAGGTGCCAATAACAGAGGCACTCTGCCTCTTCTGGTAAAAGCTGGACAGTGCAGCATATGTGAGACCTTTTTTGTCTCCAGAAACCGGATTAATGAGACCACTGCTAGCAATCTAGTCAATCAAGAACAATTTTGTACCATTTAGCATAAGAAGAGCCTTACTGAAAGCAATTCTTGCTTTATAGGGAAAGTGTCATTTTCTGATCTCTCATATTGTTTCTGCTTATAGCACTTGCTTTATATCTTTCCTGGACTTCTGAATAGTGCAGTTGACATTTATTGGGCCAGCATTGTGCTGGGCAATTCAACTTCTATAATCTCATTTATTATTCATAACAGTCATAGGAGATCAGGTCATTATCCCCACATCATGGGAGAGGAAGTTGCAACACAAGATTGATGGGATCAAAATCTGCTAGGCAGATGCATGACTCTCCAAGTACCCACATCAGTAGCTTCCGTTCTCTAGCATACTGGGTTTCCCCATGAAACCCATCTTTCCGTATCTCCCTACCCTTCAGGGTTCTTTTTTTTTTTTAATTTGGAGTTGAATATTTCTAAATTAGATAGTGTGTGAGCATGTGTGTGTGTGTGTGTGTGTGTGTGACTTTGAAGATAAAGGTCAATATGAAGTAGAAAAAAAGCAGGAGTCAGGTTAATCTACCAGGGGTCTAATTTTGTGCGACAAGAAGGATATACTTGCTAAGACATGTCCTAAAACATGTGTTCTGTGTTTAGTAGCATTAGATGGATTTTTAGTGTTGAACATCCTGGTTGCTCCTTTTTAAATCATATAACCATAATCATTGTTTGCATCTGCCCTGGAATGTTGGCTCTTAAGCCACTCAGTTTGACAAATGGAAGCATTATTGTTTTCTAACAGAGCTCAGGGCTTTATTTCCTTATGTATTTGTAAGCAGATTTTACACAGATTTCAATATATGTACAGTCCAGTGAGTACTGGATATTAATTGAACCCTGGAAGGTACATCTGACTCAGATACAGGATTTTCATTTGACATATCAGATTTTCTGTTACTGGAAACATCTCTTCACTTTTCATTGACCTCTTAGGAAACATGGCCCCTTTACTTTCTCTCACTATACAAAAACTTAATGTTTTATCAAAGCTTGAGTCTTCCCACTTCTTCCTGAAGATAATAGCTAGAGTTGGTTTATTTCACATTTTAAAAATATTTTGTTCTTCCATTGTTTGTTTGTTTGTTTGTTTTTTTAGCCATTGCTGGTTGGCACAGTTGAATAGTTTTCCCCTATTTTCTAGTCCCACCCCCTTTTTATGGCTGGTATGCTCTGTTCTGTTTTGCCTTAATGTGTCTGTAAATATTTCTTTGAAATGCTTGTAAATTGCCAAAGTTATGATGCTTTATTTGCCCAAACACTGTTTCACTAAGTCTTTAAATTTTACTACCCTCTGAGACCAAAGGATAGCAGTGTAGTCCAAGGACCCTTCAATGTCATAATGATGATTAGACTTAGGATTTGAATCCATGAAATCAACACTGTTTATATAATAACACTTAAACATAATTTGCATATTTACTTTCATCCTCTTAAAAATGTACTAAAAAGTGTTCCAGACGCTACATGGAATATTCCTTATGTCAAGTTTTTTGTTTTTAAATGTTCTCAGTTTAATTTCTAATTGGGTCAGTGTAGGTATATATCACCCACATAATCAAAGCTTTTCAATAATTACTAGTACCAAGAGGTCCTGAGACTGAAATGTTTGAGAACTGCTATTTAAGAATGGCCACTGGACTACAGGTGTGTTGCTTTAGTGATTTCACAGTGTGAATATTGAGTCAGTGAGAAATGTGTGCCAAAGAATATTTTGCTTCAGAAAGAAGTTGGCAAATTTCTCCCTTATGAATGTTCTCTATTAATAGATGTCATATACCCTGTTGCTTTCATTAATTAATCTAATTGCTTGATATTATTTGTTACTGTACCAGTAACAAAAGAAAAAGAATGGCTATTTAATCAAGCAAAGAAAGTGTGTGTCATAACAGAAAATGATTCTGACCATGGTTTACATATCTATGTAAATAGATATGTGCTTTTGGTCTTTTAACTAGTATTTAGAAATACATGTTTATTTTTAAAATTTCAGTTGGGACCTGGATATTTCTGACTCATCAGCTTTCAGAGCAACAAAAACCAAAACACATGAATTGTCCATTAAATGTTAAGGATTCAAATTCTCTAAATTTAGATTATTAAATGTCATTTTAGCTGCAGTACTGTGTAGATTACATAAATCATCATTGAAGGGCCCCAGAGTAAATATGCAGCTGAGAACTTTTGGATCTGTAAATATAAGCATGGATCTCCTATTCTTCTCTCTTCATGCTGATTAATAATTAATTAGCACTCTGTCACCGAAACCTTGAAACCTCAGCACAACTAGTAACAATATATCAGTGGTACCTTCAAGATAAAAACCTATTTTACCTCATGAGATTCTACCTGGGTACCTGCAGGAATCATAATGATCTATTCTATAGGAAACTTTTATTTTAAAAGTATTTACAGGGCTGGGGGTATAGCTCAGTGGTAGAGTGCTGTGTAAAGCCCTGGGTTCAGTCCCCAGTACCACAGAAAGAAAAAAATATATATATATGTAAACCATTGAGGGCAGAAAGGTGGACAAGCAGTATTTTTTGTTACTTGTTTCCTAAAATTTAACCAATATTTCTCCAAGCAAGGGAAATCAAGTTATTGGAGGAAAAGTAGGCTATTTTTTACTTTGTAATGTTTTTTTTTGTTGTTGTTGTTGTTGTTGGGCTTTCTCAGGACTAGTCTTGAGTGCCTGGGTGTCTGTGGATAGTTCTAGAGAACCACAGTGATGACAGGAGTTTTTGAGAACCAAAGTTGAACAAAATCAAATGGGGATCTGTCCTGACCTGTAGGCTTTTTATTCCTATGGTTTCATTTTAAAATTATAAAGCTCTGCAGTGGTGTTAAAATGCCTACTCTGTTACCTTTTAATAAAACGATATGTCCTGAAATCCAGGCCCAGTATTTGATAGTCCTGCACCTTTAGAAAATACTTGGCTATTGAGCTGGAATATAGCTCCGTGGTAGATTACTTGCCTAGCATGTGTGAGGCCCTGGGTTTGATCCCCAGTAGGGTTGGCAGGGTGGAGACAGAAAGCAAATACCTAGATATTGTATTAAAATTCTTGCCTTCCCATCATTAATAAATATGATGATCATTATTATCCAAAGTACAGGTATGAAGATGTGAATGGTGTGAACATACTTGTATACAACTAGAGATATATGGAATAAGAATCGTAATGCATTCCGCTATCATATATAAATTAAAAAAAAATTCTTGCCTTCCCATCCTGACCAATATGATTTACTCTTATATTGTTTTTGTTTCAGGAAACAAAATCACAACATCTTTTTTATGAACTGTTGAATAAGACAAGTTTCTCAACTGTGTTTTCAAAATGTTAGATTTGGTGATTTTTAAAGCAGAAACCCCAGAAGTCAGGCAATTGTTGTGCCCTGTCATACAGACTGTGAAAATTCTTGGTATTAGTTTATCAGTCAATTCATAGCATTCCTTTTGATTTTTTTGGGTCATGAGCAGTACTGACCAAAGACTTGCCACATAGAAAGAAGAACATTTCCTAGCATGTATTTTAACCCAGTGCTTCTCAAACTTTAACATGTATACAAATCACCAGGGAATCTTATTCAATTGCAGCTTCTAATACATTGGGTCTGGGATGGGGCCAAGATTCTGCTGTTCTAACAAGCTCCTGTGTGATGTGGATTCTGTGGGTCTGCAGACAAAGGGCATAAAGTAGTTTTACTCCTCTTACATTTAAACTTCTGGGATTTGTCTTATTTTTCCCTCCAACAAGGTTACCAAGACTTCAGGTTTGAGACCCATGGAACCAAAAGATATTAAAGCAGTGCGAGAATTAATCAACACTTACCTGAAGCAGTTCCATTTAGCCCCAGTGATGGATGAAGAGGAAGTAGCCCACTGGTTCCTTCCCCAGGAACACATTATCGACACGTTTGTAGTGGAGGTAAACATAAGGTGATAAGGTAGTACTAAGAAGTATGCACCACATATGATAAAGTTTGTTTTTCCATAAAGAGCACAGAGTACCAGTCTCTTCTTTCTTCCTCCAAGACTCAGTACTTCTGGATTAGATTTCTGCTCATCTTGATGGAATTGCATTTTCTTCTTAAGTTTCCATTTCTGGATTAGAGTGTACTTTTACTACATATTAATGCTTTTCTGTTGTTATCTGTGTGATTAATTGCTTTTCTCCTTTTTCAAAGGTTATTTTGGTTGACCTCAATCAGATGGCTGCATCCTAAGGCTTAATTCTTTTGGTTTTGGAATAACTGAAATGCCTTTGGTTGAGATGCCATGGATTCAGCCATTTAATCCTTGTTTAAGAAAGGAAGGAAGGAAAAGTAACAGTCCAGATTTTCCAAATTCTTGTTGAGATGAATCACTTGGAAGCTCTTTTGGTAGAAATGGATTGAGTTGCTTTTAATCTTGTAAATACTTGGAGTGGAGAGGGCCAGTTAGAAGTGACTCCAGGGGTTAGTTTACATTAGTTGTATACATAAGTGTTTACTTAGTGCAGTCACATATTGCCTGAGTATGGGATCACAGGCCCAATGTATTAGTCAACATTTTGTCACTGTGACAAAATATCTGAGAAAATCAACTAACCTGAGGAGAATTTTATTTTGGCTCATGATTTCAGAGGTTTCAGGTCATGGTCTGTTGGCTCCATTGTTTTGGGCCTGTGGTAAGGCAGAACATTGCGTTGGAGGGACATGGTGGTTGGAAAGAGAGAGAGAGAGAGCAAGGGGTTGGGGATAAGATATGCCCTTCTAGGGCCTGCCCCTAGTGATTTCTTCCTCCTAAAACTTCTTCCACCTCCCAATAATGCCTTTATATAATGAATCCCTTAATGGGTTAATTCACTGATGATGTTAGAATCCTCATGATGCAATCACTTTCTCAAAGCCTCACCTCTGAACATGGCTGCTTTGGAAACCAAGCATTTAATACATGAGCCTTTGCGGGGACATTCCAGATCCAACCCATAACACTCAGTTAAGGCTGTAATGAAGGGGAGCCATGGTAGATATGACTCAAAGGACATTTTTGAAGAACAACTGAGCAGTCTGTTTCTAAATTTTTATTTCCAAAGCAACATAAGAGTTGCCATCTTTGCTTTTAAAAAAAAATGTCATCTTTATGCACCTATGTGAGTTTCTCAGGGCAGCTCATCTCAAACTTTCTTGTTTCAGGACTCCTTTACTCTGAAGAATTATTGAGGACCTCAAAGAGCTTTTATTTTATGGATTACATCTATAGATATTTATTTATTCAAAATTGAGACATTTGATATTATTCCACATAACAATTTAATAATAATCAATTCATTACATGCTATCTAAAGACCATATTTTGTATGAAAAACTATTTTCCCAAACCACAAAATTAGTGAAAGATGGTAGGTACCATTTGCATTTTTGCAAATCTTGTTAATGTCTGACTTAATAGAAGACAACTGGGAACCTATTATCTGCTTTTGCTTTCAGTCTATTGTGATATGTTAAGTATGTGAAGAAAATATTTCACATGAAGATACTACTATTAGCAAGCTTTTTATCCTCTATTGCATTAGAATCCATTGGTCTGTCTTGTCCTTGTTTTTTTTTGGTGCTGAGGTTTGAACCCTGGGCCTCTCACATGTTAAGCAGGTGCTCTGCCATTAAGCTGTCTTGTCCTTTGAATGAATCTTTTATCCGTATATGAGTTTTTAACATTTTACATGGCTATTTGGAAAAAAAAAAACTGATTCACTGAATTTTTTTATAACTTTATTTTGTTTATTTGTTTACGTGGTGCTAAGAATCGAACCCAGTGCCTCACACGCTAGGCAAGCACTCTACCACTGAGCCACAACCCCAGCCCCTGATTCACTGAAGTTACATTTCATCTTGTGGTATCAAAAACTCACATGTGTGGATATCACAACCTTTGTTATCAGAAAAGGTTATAATGTAACTCATGGTGAAGGATACAAGTTTTTCCCAAAATTTAACTTACACATGAAAGCTCACATTTTATCATTGGCAATATATCCTGCCATTTTCTTTTTCTGGAACTGACAGGTTCTTATCATTCATTTTCAAAAAAATATGCCATATACCAAGTCTGAACAACCATAATCTTGCCAGTTTTACTTTCAAGTAGTGTTCCATGAAAAAAGTGGCTAGCTCAGCTCCCAAGTTGTTCTCCTGGAGGCAGCCTATGTGTTTCAGAGTGGAGATGGCAGCCTTCTAATACCTAGAGCTTTCATTTCTGCAAATGAAATCTTTCATTACTACTTCATAATGTAGAACATCGACTCTTCGGTCAGCCTGAGGGAAACTTTCCTGGTAGGACCTTTTGCTTTCTAAGAACTTTATGCAAATCACTGACTAGCACTTCTGCTATGGTTCCAACTGCCTGCTCTTCTTGGCCACCACCCAGCATAATATAAGGGGCTCAAAATAGGCTGTCAAGAAAGAATTCTCACTTGTTGCTTTTTGTCTGGACAGAAAATTATGGTGAAAGAGTTAGCTGCATGCAGTTTTTTCAAGGAGACACTTACTTGGTATCACCATTGTCCTTTAGAGCTCCAGTGGGAAACTGACTGACTTCCTGAGCTTCTACACGCTTCCGTCCACAGTCATGCACCACCCTGCTCATAAGAGCCTCAAAGCTGCCTACTCCTTCTATAACATTCACACAGAGACACCCCTGCTGGACCTCATGAACGATGCACTCATTATAGCTAAATTGGTGAGTGACTCAGTCATTTTTGTTCAATTTAGTTCTTCAAGAGTATATGCCAAAATATATAAAACGTCTCATGGTGTTTTCTTCCATCCAGATGTAATTCATGCAATGCCCTCCCCAACCCCATACACACTATTGACAATGGAAGAATTTTGCTGTATTTCTTTTAAAACATTAGTGGCTGTTTTCATCATTGATTTTATTTCAATTTAACAAAAACGAAATATTGTATAAGTTAGAAAACTTAACCCTTATACAGGAAGACACAAAATTCATAAGGGATATAAGATGCAGCCTATGAATGTTAATTAACTTGAAAATACATATCTTTTTATTATTTTTCTATTTTCCCAGAAAAATTATTCTCAGGTAATTATTAAATAGATATCTTTCTTTTAAAAATAAATTTGAATCAGCTGACATACATTTTGATGATACATATTGAATATGGGAAAATAACTGCTCATGAGAAATTGGAAACAGTACTTGAAAAATGTCTTCCTTGATTTCTCTGGCGTTAGATCATTGAAAATATTGTATAAATTTGCTACTTTTGGTCTCTAAATCAACATTATCCCGATTGCTCATTTTCAGCAACTTTCCCTCAGTGGTCAATAAGTTAAAGTAGAAATTAAAATTTAGGTATTCCTTCTATATTACATTTTGCATAGTATTACTATCTAACACTTTTAAGAAATTTATTTTTTACCATTAAAATATTAAACTTACTTTCCAGTATCAGTCCAAGACAAACATGCTATTTAAAGTCTTTACAACTCTTAGCAATAGCTTCACTTACGTCAGGCCTTAGGCCAGTAATTAATAATTCTGGAAATGGAACCGTCTAGACAACTGCTCCCTTCTGAATCAGGAACATGGTATTTTCTGAAATCTTAATAGGTTATTTTTATGTCAGTGATAGCCATCAGAGCACATTTTTTTTTTAATTCAGCATTTTGAAAGATCTTGTTGACTCACTGTTAGCTTTTTACTACAATTTTGTATGGTCTTCCTAACCTATACTATACATTGCAGACATTAAGCCCTATTGTAAATGCATATCCAAGCTATTAGTAGAGGAATTAAATGTTATATCAATAATTTCTATAGATAGTCCTTTGATGTTTTAATTTTAAATCCTTCTTTCTTTGGCAGAAAGGATTTGATGTATTCAATGCACTAGATTTGATGGAAAATAAGACCTTCTTGGAAAAACTCAAGTTTGGTATAGGAGATGGTAGTTTGCAGTATTACTTGTACAACTGGAGGTGTCCAGGAACAGATTCTGAAAAGGTAAGTTATGTTGACAAAGTCTTTGTAAACAAAGTAAGTCTAACTAGACAATTCCATCCTTACTTCCCTTTGGATTATTCTAAATAGCTTTTAAAATCACAGATCTTTTGTATTATGTTATCAATTAATTTATTTGTTCTTACTATTTCATTTCTTTCCTCCAGGTTGGACTTGTACTACAGTAGATAGCTGTGTTGACTTCTAGAAGTCTGGCATCCTCATTTGTTCATATCCTATTTAATGATTCCTGGAACCGCCATTCCAAAGAAGAATAAAAGCACAACCTAAGTGAAATTGAAGTAGTTGGTAACAATCAGCAAAGATGAAAAAACACCCCATGTGTGACCAGTTGTACACATTCCTAGTTAGAATGTTAAAATGCATCTTTTCTTTTTTTGCTGTTTACCCACTTGTGGGAGGGATGAAAAGGTACAAAGAGCACATTTCTCTGGTTTTCAAATTTTTGGCTTTCTTGGTGAAGTGAGGGTACTTTTCCACTCTCTAGAAAGGGAACTGTTTTTCTATGAACTAAAGAGAAGTCACAGCCTCGTGTAAGAAAATCTCTGCTATTGTGTGGAGATAAGCTGCTGCATTTCTATTTATTAAGTGGTGGTGTATTTGTCTGTATAATAGAACAAAGGACCCATTTGGAAAATTTTTATGTATATCACCTTACATGACATCACTGGGAACATTTATGGAATGACAAATATGGAGCAAAATGAAAATGTACTGATTACTAGTACATTATTACTCCATAGGCAAAGTTGCCAAATCAGTAAACACAGAGATTTGTACTTTGATCTTCAGTAGGTCAATAGATGGTTTCAAAAGCAAAGTTTGAGGCAAACATTAAGTGTGCTCCCTGAAGAGCATACACCTGTGAATGACCAGACTTTTCCACTGCTGCACCATCTCCAGTTTCTTCTCAGCAACATCAAGGATACATGAGGGAAAGAAAATAAAAACTCTAAGGTCAAAACTAATGCCGGGTTGCTTTATTAGTGCTATAAGGCATTGATAGTTTGAATGTTTTTATTACTTATGCAAAATTGCACATATTCCTTTATGCTGACTTTTAATTTATCATGAACTGTCATGCTAATGGAAATGTCTTATTTGTAAATAAGTATTCATAATTTTGTTACCAATGGTGTTTTTACCTAGAATTTGAAAAACAAGAGTTTCACAGTGTACATGTATGTGTATATATCACCAGTAATCCAAGGGATAAATAAGATGCTAAACAAGGCTGCAGACTGGCCTTTACTCAAGTACCACAAAGTAGACACTTCTTCCTGCCTTTACCGTACCAGTGCCTCGGCTGCTCAGTCCAGAAAAAGATAAATTATGTTAGACAGCATAATGGCATTACCTTCATGTTTTAAGTAATCCAATAAAACCAGTCATTATCTTAAAACCAGACAGGGACCATCAAGTATGGCCCCTGGACTTAATCTGGCCCATCATCTGTTTTTGTACAACACAGGAACTAAGAATGCTTTTTATCTTTTTTGATTGGGGGGAGATAGTCAAAACAGTGACATTTTGTGACATGAAAATTATATGAAATTTAAATTCAGCATTCATAAAGTTTCCTTGGAACACAGCCACCCTTTTGTTTGTGTCTCACCTGTGGCCATTTCATGCTACAAAGGCAAGTTGGGTATTTGTGCCAGACTGTATGGCCTCCAAAGCGTAAAATATCTGTTAACTGTCCCTTTTTAGAAGGTCTGTGGATCTTCATTTACTAAGGAGTTGAAAACACAAGTGTGGCATCCAAGACTGCCACTAGAGGGGACACTTGGGCCCCACAGTAGTGCCTAACTGGTACAAACAATGTTCTTAAAAGACACAGGAAGACTTATCATTTCACAGGGTTCAAACTTAGCTGCATTCCATTCTTAACAGAAGGAGAAAAGCATCAAGAAACAAAACTGGACCAATTCACTAGAACACTCCTTGGGAACACCAGCATTAAATAAGAATTTACACACTCTGGAGTCAAGGCTTACTTACATATTCCAGTTATAGAATTCATGTTATTTACTTGATTCTTAAATACAATCAATATCACTGTCCTATTTATAATTCAAGCAGATTACCAGTGAGCATTTTGGAGAATCAGTACAACTTAAATGCAATATAGTATTTAGAAATTTTTAAAAAATTGTCCTGTAATGAAAATGCTGTATCTTTTCTTTTTAATTTGTGCGAAGATGGCACTAAGTAAAATCTAAATTAACAGATGGCATAATCTACTGAGTCATCCAGATTTTAGGCTGAAACTTTGGCAAAACCATTATCTTCCCCTAAACTACAAAAATAACTTTTCCAAATATATATTATAGACACTTAACACAGAACACTATGCTCACAAAATCTTGCCTGAGAACTCATGCTCAATTTTTTAAAAAATTTACTTCTTGCCACGTCTCACCTAATTGCCATCACAGTTTTCTGTTTGGTTATGTGTGTGCATGCTCATGCACAAACACACTAAGGATTAAATTTGGGGGTCTACCACTGAGCTATGCCCCTACCCGTCATACTTTTTATACATGTTAATTTCCAAGTAAGTTAACAATACACAGGAAAATGAATCCTAATTAAAATACTTTATCTGGCTTACTTCTATCCCATTGGGCCTTCATCCCAAGCAGATGTTTATGCCTGCCTACAAGGAAAGCCAAACTGACATGAAGTAAAAAAATATATTCCTTCTAAAGACAAAGTATTGCAAGGCATTTGGTATTTTTCCTTTGAAACTCAATGCTCCCAATCTAGTTTCATTGACCGTACTTATTAGAACCATGTCTACTGTGGCACATTTTCCAAGTTTGATGGGAAAATGTTAGGTGTTGTAGGCTACAGATGTTCTTGCTAACAAGCATTGTACCAGCCTTTAAAACAGTGAATTTATACAAGCATGGACGTTAGTTTCAATAAACTTTTGTTTTCATATTCATATTTTTGATTATTTTCTGCACTTAAATGTTTTTAGGCTTCAGCATGTTTGTGCTATAGCTTCAAACATTCATACATACTTGAAGGAAACATTACACAGGATCCCAATATACATAAATATATTTCATTTTATTTGTTTCAAGCCTTCTTTATACAAGGTGTCCTTTTATCAATTGCATGAAAAGTTTATACAAGATTACTTCGAAGTATTTTTTTTACTTTTGGGTGGTTTCCTTATCTTATTAGGGTTGGGAATCAATTTCTTTATTTTAAGAGGCTGTAATGCTACAGAGACCTGCTGACCTTCAAGTTTTCTCTTGTGCTTTGAGAGGTCTTCAAATGAAGTTTCCAAAGTCTCTTTGTCTTGGATTCCCAAAGATTCAGTTTCTAAATTGTCTCCAATATTTTCAATTCTGTCCTGAAGCCATGGCACAGTTAAACTGGGCACTCTGGGAATGATAGCTCTTACTTCATCTACAAAGTCAGTGGTGTCTTTTTTGAATCCCAATGCTAGCACACATTTTAAGCCAATGACAGGGGCTAGTGTCGCACTGAGGCAGGGAACCTGACAGGCAGGAACAACTCTGCTTATACTTAACTGAATCAAGTGTGAGGTGATGATGGCAGGCTTGACTGACTTACATACCAGAACCAAGAGCAGTTCACTCCTTTCCAGAGCTCTGGTGACTTCATTAACACCTATGGCAAGCTGCTTCCTGATCTGCACAGGCGTCCACCCTGACACCTGCTGGTTAGCTTCTGGCCTATTCTTCAGATCCTCACTAGTATCAACACCTAGGCTGCATCTTTCTACCTTGTGCTTTTTTATAAAAGGCGTTTTTTTCCTTTTTTTCTTGTCCTCGATTTTCTGAAGTCCAATAGATTTAAACTTCTGCTCAATTGTCTGTAAAATGAAGTGCATGTCCTCCCTCTCCAGTGTGCTCCAACAGACAGCATAGGGGTTGTTCAAGGACGTCTTTACAACCAGAGGTCTGGTCTTGCGAATGGATCCTCTGGAAGGTGCTTGAGGGGCTGCAGGCATTTTGAAAATCCTTCATAGAAAAACAATGACAGTGGAACATTCATGTCAGCTAGGAAAGCCTGTCTTGAGACTATCTTGGTTATATTTTCTCTAATTCTTGATAAGCTATAGCAAGTATTAAGTAGATAGGTCCCACCTTTTCCCCATTTTTTTCAGGTGACCTTGTCTTTCTTCATATACAGACAATATGGGACTATTTTACATCACTGCAATTACAGTGATGTAATTGTTAATTCATTTATTTAAAATGAATTAATTAAATTTTCTTTTTGTTCATAATTACCCTTTTCATAACTATATGATAGTCTTATAGATTTGTTAGCATTTCATACATTACTCTTTAGTTGGGTTTACTTTCATTTATTCTCACAGCATATATTCACTGAGCATCTCTAATGTGCATGTGCTATTATAGGCCCTGGGGCTCATGGTGACTGAAATCTGTGTCCTGAACATAGTTCCACATCTGTAAAGGCCCCAGAAGCCTCTGTGATTCATAATTAACCAGCATACAACTAAAACTTAAAACAATATTTTCATTCTGTCCCCTTTTAAGTTTCCCTCCCACCCTGGCCCCTAGATTTCCTTATATCTTTCCTAAACATTTGATACATATGCAGACCTATATTCCTGCCCACGCTTATTACAAGCTGACTACTCTGGCTGGCAGTTTCATGAAAACTAGGGAAATGTAGTAAGATTTAAAGATCCCAATCCACTAAGGAGAAATAGAAAGGTTTATTAATTATTAAGGATATGCTATAAACCACAGGTCTAGGGAGCATATCCTGTAATTCTTCCCAGAGGCAACTGTACATTCCTTTCTCTTCCTCAATGTTCTTCCTTCCCTTTCTGAAGCTCAGTGAGAAAGACAGGGACCCACCTGGCAAAACTAAAAGAAGTGAAATCCCTTCCAAATAAAGTTCAACACACAAGACCAGCAATAGAGTATACCAGTGTATAAAGTACTTTCTCCCATGTACTATCTGATTATTATAGCATTACTATAATTCCCCAATGTGTGGACAAGGAAACAGATTCAGTACCCAAAGTCACAACTACTTTTTTTACTCTTATAATCCTGCCTGCACTTCAAATATAACCTGTGGCTTTTAAAAAAAAACCTACACGGTTGGTTCTCACCTCAAATCAACTGAATTGGAGAGTACTGCCAAGAAATCTAGGCTTGTATTAAAAAAAAAAAGTCTGCTGCCAAGTGAATCCGATACAGCACCAAAATTAAGAAATCAGGTGTGGGTAAGGTGGTCTTTATATACTGGACAGGCCTGAGAAATGGTCCACTCATGTCTCCTGGTCTCTAGTATTACAAATCACCTTTCCCCAGAAAGCAAAATTCCTGGGAATTTTGACAGAAAACTTTGGTCATGTCTGTATTCCCAATGCTGGAGATATCTGCTGCCTTCTCCCATCTGTCATATCTATTCTCCCAAGCTCAGTAATAAAAGTAGCTCATCTAAATCCAATGAAGTGACGGGTAGCATAAGACATCAAGGTGGAAGTGGTCAGGAATAGGGAAACAAATGAGGAGCAATATAAATATCATCTAACAGAGGTTTCGCTTAACCAATACGACAGTTATTGGGTCCCAGGGTCCAAACAGCACAGAATAAATACTTACAATTAATTACTCTGATAGCAAAATAGGCAGTACCTTCCCTGGTCTGCAGAATCTGGTAGGGGGAGATGAAAAGTAGTTTAGATACGCAAATTGTAACTAAAAGCAACAAAAACCTTCAGAGAAAGGGTGCAAAACAGGAAGGGTGAAGGTGCGTTCACTGCCTACAGGATCAAGTGCAACTCTAGTGTGATATACAGGGCCCTGAACCCTCCACATGCCGGCCCTGCTTTCCACTATCCTTTCTTTTTACCCCACACCCTGCATATCACCCCCAGGAGGCTACCAGTTTCTCATCAACATGTCTTTACACACATTCTCTTAGCCTGGAATAACCACTCCCACTCTCAGACCCACGACCACCTTCATAGTTAAGTATTTGCGGATTCCCTATGATGCACCAAGCAAAAACAGTCACTGGCCTCTAGGAGCTAGAGTTTACAAGCCCTACGGGCGGAGAATAAAGCAATGTAATGTGGTGCACGCTTTAAAGTCAGGTAACTACAGGATGCCAAGGGACGCTGAGCAGAGACCTAACCTAGTTGAGCGGGGGTTAGGAGAGGAAGGCTTCCTACAGGAAGTGACTTTTTTTTTTTTTAACTACCTCTGATGAATTCCTATCAAAAGGAATATGAAACACAACAGTGTCCCGGGGGAAGAATTAAAGAAAACTAAAAACTTCAGGGTCGCTGGGCAGAGATGCTAAGAAAAGTAGGTAAGGACCCAAGGGTGAAGACTCGCGAACTCCGGGTTTCTGGAGGACGCCGGTTGCGGAAGCATTCCTGGCCCGGAGTTAACCCCTCCCTACAGTCCGCGGTCCAGCGGCGGCGCAAGAGGCATCTGGAAGCCGCGGGGACCTTGCGTGCTCCCAGCGCCCTGGGCCCGCTCCCACCCGGAAGGGTACCTTCTTCCAGCGTCTGCCTGCTCCTCCGCCTCACCACCGCGACTCCACACCAGCAGCCAGCCACAGCGCCGGCCCCACTGCGCCTGCGCCGCGCGTGCGCAGTGTCCTTGCCTTCCCCGCCCCGCCTTCCGGGAGCAGTGAATGGCGCGACATAGCTTGGAGCTCTTCAAGTTTCGTTACCTTGCGTTTGGTCGCTCCCAACAGTGTCGCGAGGAAACGTCAGAATAAGGCTCCATCGTTTAAAACAAACACACACACACAAAAGTCCTGAATATAAGACCCGGGGTGAAGGTTCTACAGCGCTCTAAGCTGCAGTGCGCAGATGCAACATCTGTCTCGCGAGACCGCGAGTGTTGCCACGGTAACTGCCACTCACCGTCTTCTCTGACACCTTTGGGGATCAGGGTACCGCCAATAGTCCCCAGGACTGGTTCTCCTAGGGCACCCTTCCCTTCTAGCCCAACTTCAACTTCCAGCATATTGGAGCCTTCTTGCTCTAGGGACGCAAAATCCCAGCCCCTGTCCCATTCCCCACTGTCTATCGAATCCCTGCAGACTGCCCAGCACTATGAAAATCAAATAAGTGGGGAGTTGGAGAGTTGGGGAAAACACGAGCTTATAGGCAATAATGCAGGGACTCTTGAATCCCCCGAAAGTCAAGGGGAATTAGGCCTCCTTTGAGTTCAACACAGCAGTCCGCAATATTCCATCACGGGTCTTCTGAGGCTGTTACAACCAATGGAGACTAGGTTATGAATGGAGTCGCTGGGAAGTCGTGGACAATTGGTTATAGAATTGAGTAACATGCTAGAGGCCAGGAATCTGATTTGCTGATCTATTCTGGGCAACGTAGAAGCCGGTAGGTTGCTTTTGACGATAATGCCTTCTCTCTCACATTCCCTTTTTCTTTTCTTTTTAAATATATTTTTAAATTGTAGATGGACACAATACTTTCATTTTATTTGTTTATTTTTATGTGGTGCCAGGGATCGAACCCAGTGCCTCATGCATGCTAGGCAAGCGCTCTACCACTGAGCAACAATCCCGGTCTCCCTTTTTCTTTTCCGGTCTAATTTGGGTCCACTTTCCTTTTCCAGATTTTCCTCCTTTTCTCAGCCTGTTCACTTCTCGTTTTCTTCCTCATTTTTGGATCTAGCTTCTATATTTTCATTACCTCTGCAATACTTAACGAGGTAAAACAGAGAATGTTACTTTTGGTCAAGATTATTGCAGGTCAGGCGTGGCAGCGCCCGCCTGTAATCCCATTGACTCAGGAGGTTGAAGCAGGAGGATCGCAAATTGGAAGTCAATCTTAGCATTTTAGTGAGGCCCTACACAATTTAGCGAGACCCACTCTCAAAAATAAAGGGGTCAGGGCTGGCTTTGTAGCTCAGTGGTAGAGCACTTGCTTAGGTTAAATTCTCAGCATGACATATAAATAAATAAAATAAAGGTTCATCATCAACTAAAAAAAAAAAATAGAAAAATTAAGCATTAAAAAGAGGCGGGGGGGGGGGGGGCCGCTGGGAAGTGGCTCAGTGGTAAAGTGCCCCTGGATTGAGCCCCTAGAACAAAACAAAAGTGATTATTTTTTTATTATTATTGCATTTTTTTTTTGCAAATTACACACAGTAAAGGCTGATGTGATTATTTATCATAATTACAAAGAATAAGGTTACAGTGAGTTTGAGTGTATTGATAGGCTTTTGTTTCATAAAATGAATGAGTAGTTTATGATGGTAAACTGTAAACACAATGCAGTTCTAAAGACAACTAGAGACACACAGGTCTAATTGAAATACTAGAATGATGGAAGGAACCTTGTAAATTTACAGTTTTAAATCCCTAAGATTCCAGTTTTATACTTTGAATATCATCTGAGCTTCCATTTGCTCCATTGGAAATTATCAGCCATTGCATTACATGGCTCTGGAGCTAGGCTGACTAGGTTGAAATGCTAACTTCATCACTAGCATGTGACCCTAGGCAAATCAACCTTATCCATGAAGTGATAAAAATAGTACCTATTGTGAAGATTAGAGGAGTTGATCTCTGTAAGATGATTAGCAATGTGCCTGGCACATAGTATGTGCTTGGTAAACTGAACAGTGACAACCTTGTCAAATTAAATTTATAAAAAATAAATGTAGCCTCTGTGTGTTTAGTGCTTGTGTTTTAAGACTAGCAATCCAACTTCCACAAGAATTTTGTTAAAATGCACAACTATATTTCAAAGGTTAATTTCTCTCCCATTTGTGTAGCACAAACATTACAACAAAAAAGTCAACAAACAAACAAAAAACCTAAAAACTTTCATGACCAAATCACCTCAAACATTTTCCTTTCACTATTCCTTTCTAATTTATTTCACACAAATGCATGCTAAAAATAAAAATATAAATTTTGTGTACTGGTTTCTTTTCCACATTCTCTTTCTCAAACATAGGCTTACAGGGACCACTTTAACATTTACGTGTTTGGTATTCCATGATCAGTTTTACTTTTTTAAGAACAGCTGTTATTTTACCTTATAAACTATCAGTTGAGTCTTTGAATCACTTATGAAAACATTGAATAGTTTATAAAAAACCTTTCTTTTTATATTAATTCTAGAATTAGATTATTGTCAGACTTATATAATTGCCATGATATAACAGTGGTTTAATTCTGGGTGTTAAGTTGGGTCATTATTTAAAATCATTTGAATCCCAGCAAGAAAGTGTCAGTAGAAGAATGTAACAGAATAAACCACCAGATTCTTCTTTTTCTTCATGGCATTCTGGCCTTTGCTCTGTGCTGGTTATTGTTACAACACTTACATATATAATCACTAGTCATTTTCAATCAGTTGCTCTGAATTGTCAAGGATGAGCTGCAAAATCATAGAACAGACTTGGAGTCTGAGCCATTGGGAGCCCTGCTAGTTAGGACTATATGACATGCTAAAGCACATCTGCATCCATGGAGGCAATGTGAATAGGAGGAGTTTCAAGCACTCCAGCAATTCTAGACAAAAGCATGGCAGCCCATCCATAGATAAAACTGGTAGGGAGAAAAAGAGTCTGTTGGATTCAGGCCATTTATTATCCTTACAGGATAGCAAACCCATGATCAACATGATGTCAGCTCCCAGCACCCCTAATATCATGGGACAACATCCCTAATCCCAGAGGTCAGATAACAGGTGTTATAAATGGTGAATGGCTCTGCACTGAGGAATTAACTCTAAATTTCAGCAAGTTGGAGTAGGTTCAGGGGGAAGTTACAAGGAAATAGAGAGATTTAATCTCAACTAAAACCAGGTAAATAGATGGGAAACACCCTTGGATGGTGTCATAATATAGAGAATCCTTGCTCCAGGAGAAATAACAAGGCACTTCAGTGAGCTGGACCCAGCCCATGCAGGTGTGGCAGTGTTGAGATGTTCGAGCCGTCTTGGACCTTGGCAGAGCTTATTTATTAAAAAAGAGCAATTTGCAGGGACAGGGTGGTACTGGGGATCTAACCCAGGAACAATTTGACATGGAAGTACGTCCCCAGCTTTTTAAATTTTTTATTTTGATCAGGGTTTCGCCAAGTTATTTAGGCCCTCGATACGTTGCTGGGACTGACCTTGACCTCCTAAGTTTCAAAAAAACAGAAATTTGAAAGATCATTGAAATCATATAGTCTCAAGGCTAGTCTGGAATGTTGTTCTCTCTTTTTTTTTCCAAGCAACTTTATTTTTAAAGAGAAGTCTTAGGTCCACAACAATTTTCTTTCTTTCTTTCTTTTCTGAAAGAAGAGGCATACTGTGATGTGATGCTGAACTTTACATTTTCCATAGATTCTTAAAAAAAAGCATCAATGCTGGAAATAAATTATGCCCATAATATAAAAGTGTCTACAATTAACTATTTAAAATGTCATAGAAATGTACAAATGAGTCCTAAAATTTTAGAATTAAAGTATAGACATTTATATGAAGTAGATTAGCACAGAAGTTTTTTTTTTTTTTTTTTTTTGGTTGTTGTTTAATCATTGCTGTTTGTTTTTGTTTTGAGATGGGGTTTTGCTGTTTTCCAGGCTTCAAATCCCTGGTCTCTAGCAATCCTCCTGTCTCAGCCTCCCTGAGTTGCTGTTACCACAGACATACATCATTGCACCTGACTTTTTTTTCTCTTTTCTTTTTCTCGACTCTTTTATTCCTTCTTTTCTTTTTTGACAGAATTCTTCCTGAAGCAGTTAAGCAGAACTGGTTGAGAAGCACTTTTAAATAGAAATGTGTATGTATGTGTATTATTATCCAGTGATAGAAACCAATCTCTCCCTCTCCCCCTCCCCCTCCCTCCCTCTTTCTCTCCTGTCGCATATATAGATCCTGGAAATCTGGGTCAGGTGGAACAGGCGTGCAGTCCTTAACCTTTGCGATAATTAAGAGGAAGTTAGGATGTTACAACAACTCAGAGAAAATGGGCGATCCAGCGGCAGAGAGGAACTCTCTGAGTGCCCTTCTCTCCTCCTGGCCAGCGCCGAGAAGCCGACAGCAAAGCGGCGCTGTCTTCGGGTCCCTGGGACCTTGCCCCGCCCCGCCCTCTCAACACCTGACCCAGGGGAACCTCCCGGGCTCGCAGCGCAGCCAATGGGAGCGGTGGGCGGAGGACAGCTGCCCTTTAAGGAGCGGCCCAGCCTTCCCCAGGCACCCAGCGCCCGGAGAGCAGCAGCATCCCTGCCTTTGTCACTATGTCCCTGCAGGTAACACAGGGCATAGGGAGGCCGAGCCGGGTGGGGGTGGGGGATGCTCTGAGAGGGAAGCACTCAAATGGGGCGTGAGACAGGCATGCATGCCACCCTCACCTGGGAGCGCTGGACGGCGACCCTATGGTCACTCCCACACCTGCCCCAGGGCCCTCTTATTGCAGAATAGACTGCACCTTCCCACCTATGGAGGATAGGCCATGCTCCCCGTGGCAACCCTGTGGGGCCCAGACACTGGTGAAACCACCCTGAGCGGAAAAGTAGGCACAGGCCTCTGGGACCCTGAGCGGGCCCTCCTCCAGCCACTCTCTTCAGGAGGGAGGCGGCATCCACGGAGGGAGACCTTCGCGTTGGGACCTACTTGGGTTCTCATAGGCAAGTGTCCCTCTTAACAGCAGAGTTCTGTGGGGCTCTAACTTTAAAATACTGTTTTATTGATATGTCAGAAGTAGAAAAACTTAGGGAAAGGGAACAAATAGAATAAATAAGCGTCATCAGGCTCTCCTTCACCAGGGCAATAACCACTGCTAAACGTGACAGGTGACTCCTTTGTAGTCTTCCCAGTGCGTGTGTGCAATATGATTATAGGTGCACAGATATGTGCATACAGTGCACACACTTATGTTATTGTGTATATGCAGTTTTGTTTCTGTACCTAGTACTATGAGCATTTTCCTATCATTAAAATCCTTCTAAAGTGACATTGTTTATATGCATAAAATTTCATAGAATAAACATAACTAATTTCTTTAACCATTTCTTCAGGCAAGATGTTATGGGTGGGTTAAGGACACCATGCAGAGTCATGGAGGTTCATACCCATGCCCTGTCACCCACTTTGTACGTGATACAGTTGATCTCTGTGCCTCAGCCTTCTCATTTAGAAATGAAGGACAAATAACTGTTAAATGAGCAGCAGGTACAGCATTTAACAGTGCCTGGTGGAGGGTAAATGTGCAATAAGAATAAGCTCATTAGATAACTTAATTCATACTGAACTTTTCCCCAAATAATCAAAACTTCCTTCACATTAAAAGATCTAAATGGTTATTATTTAGCTTAGTAATATGATTTTTCACTATTGTTGTTAACTGGTTTTTTTATTTCTATTTTTTCTCTGTTGCTTTAAAAATATTTTCAGTAAGGATTTAAAGGTTCAGAATCATCACAGAAGAGCAACAGGCTAAGAAATATTAATAGCACCCACCATAATGTTATCTACTAACAATTCACTTGAGTACTCAGAGTATTGGTGAAAATACCATTTTAAAAAGACAGCAGGGACACTGAGTACAAGGTACACTGAAATCATACTATTTTTATAACTTTTACCTGAATCTAAAATAATTTCAAAAAAGGTTTCAAATACTAATAAAAATTAAAATTAAAAGACCAACAACTAGCTGATATATTTAAACCTTCATGACCTAACTGGCATTATGGCAGACATTGTACTGATACTTGTGTTGCTTCAAGATGCTATCAGTGACTCACTTAGTAGAAATGAGAAGAAGGGCGCAAGCATAGGAGCCCCAATCTTCTATGTTTTATGCTAGAATAAACAGAACTGGCTGATACTCCTGGAAGCAACAAGATAAATGGAATTCCTAACTCAGCTATGATCCCCCAGTTTTATCTTTAAATTGCAATGTGTTTACTCCCTCAGCAAAGCTTTAGTCATCTTAACTGGACATATTTCATTCCTACATGGTGAAGCTAAAAACAGCAAACTGTCCCTTCAAGGAGGTACATCTTTTCAAGTCTAAGGGGATTTGTGATTTTATATTCAGCAACTAACTAACTCTTCTTCCCCACATGTATGTGTGATTAAGATCTGTGAAATTACTTTGTGAGGAGTTCTTATCTACCTGATTCAGTTCCTCATGGGAATGAATGGTTCAAAAAGGTTTTATCAAGGTCACGTGTGAGATGCCCACGTGCTTTGGCTGCAGAAAGTGAAGTTGAATTAAGTGTGAGTTATCCTTCAAGGCTGTCTTCAGCTAGGGTGAAATGTGAAAAGAAATGTAAATGGGCTGGACTCCGTGGTGCAGCCCATAATCCAGTGACTTGGGAGACTAAGGCAGGATTCTGCAAGTTTGAGGCCAGCTTGGGCAACTTAGTGAGACTGTGTATTTTTTTAAAGGGATTAAAGCTGTGTCTCACCTTTATAACTTTGTGATCTTCCTAATATCCAGTCACTCATTAATTCATCCAACAAGGATGTATGGACTGGACTCAGACCTGCCTTTGTCACCTGCTGGCAGTGTGTAAAACTCAGCTGTGGCCACCAAGGTGCATGTTTATACCTGCACTCCATTATGTATATGTGATGGAACAAACCAAAGCAACTTCACCCGGCCGTTGTGCTGAGCACTGGTAAATTCTGTCTATGCTTTGTCTCCCTCGTCCACTCAGCTAGCACTAACTACCTTCCCCCAACTCATCCCTCTGGGAAGGCTTCTAGAGGCCATCCCTTTTGGGCTGCCACTCCCTCCTCCAGTCTCAGAGCAGCCTGCTTCTCCTTTATAGCAAGTCTCACAAGGTCACTGTTGCCATGCATGTCTCCCTCTGGATTCTGAGCTCCTTCAAGCAGACTGCCCTGCTCGTCCCTGCCTGCCTAGCACAGGCCAGGCCCGTCCTAGGTGTTCAGTACACTGTTGATTAGCACGGTATCTATGATGAGCTCTGGGAGGGAAGAGTCCACAGAATCAAATCAAGAGTATTTACATTCCTGATTGGATTTAGTCCTCACACCTTCCTGCTGAGACTCTTATAAAAGTTGGGTTTCCCTTATCTGAACTACTTTGGATCAAAAGCATTTCAGATTTTGGAATATTTGAATAAATAGAATGAGATATCTTGGGGATGGGATTCAAGTCTAAACATGAAACTCATGTATGTTTTATATGTGAATGCCGTACACACATAGCCTGGAGGTCATTTTATGTATTTTTAATGTACCTGTGTTTTGAATGTGCTCATGGTAGTAAGTGTGAAACTTTCTATCAGCACTCCGAAAGTTCTAACCTGGAAGCTTTTCAGGTTTCATATTTTCAGATTATGAATGTCCACCCTGTAGTATCTTTTTTTTTTTCTCTGAAGCTGTACCTCAGAGGAGCTTGGTGTCTTGCAGAGCCCCACAGCAGTGTGCCTCAAAGGTAGAATAGAAATCTTGAGTATGCCATGCAAGTCCAGTATTATTTCCACTGCTGCTTACTGTGGTTGGGGAGGGAGAGGCATCATGGTGGAAGGGACAATGGAATAACACCCTAAAGTAGGAACAGATCAAATAGAGGTGCCGGGGGAGGCAGGCTGCATACAGAGGAATTCTGGGCAGTGTTCCCTACCTGGGGAGGGAGGAGGGACAGATGGGGATTGCTGAAATGGCATGGGACAGCATGTCAGGGACAGCATGTCAGGATCAGCATGGAAGGGGTCCAAGATGTTCACTAAGATCTTTTTGTGGTTCTGTAGCCCCCAGAATATGAAGAATACGTTCCCAGAAACTATTTCATGCAAGGCAGGGGGCTTGCATGATTTTTTTTAGAAACCTTAGAATATTAATCAAGGGTTGGCTGACCAACAGGAATTGAGCTGGTGTCACTGGAGAATAGCATGAATATTCATAGCACAGAACCTCTGAGATGCTGATACACCTGAAGAGAAGCATCCCTGTCCCCTCAGTCACCTGGCCTGGCTTGTCCTTTGGAGCCCTGATCACTCATGCAGCAATTGTTTTGTTTTCCTTGTACACGCACTACATGTATGTTATGAAAAATGTGGAGAGTACAGAAGTTTTAAAAACCCAGAAAACCTACCAATAGTCAGAGGCAATTACTGCTTACCTATTTTAGTATATTTATTTCTAGTCTGACTTTTTCTACATAACTTTCAAAGCTGAGTATATTGAAACCATTTTGTGTTCTTTGTTTAATGATAAGTTAAAAGTGTATTTCATGTCTTCATAATTGTGCTTTTATCAAGACTTCTTTGTATACCCACTCCTCCAAAGAACCATTTAATGCAACTAATAATAGCTGACCCTTATTGAATAATCATCATCTGCTAGGCATTCTCTTAAGTACTTTACATGTGTTAACTTATTTAAGTTCTCCTAACAAATTTGTTGTTATTGTCTCATATTCCAGATGAAGAAACAGACATAGGTTAAGTAACTTGCCCAAGGTAACCCAGCTCTTTAGTAAAAACAATGAAAATCAACTCAAAGCCTGTGTCCTTAACCATGATGTTACGTGAACAGCAACTGAGTTTTCTTGAAGGGCAAGGCAACTTTCTCACATGCACACATCCTTCTCAATCTCCTACAGAAATCTGTTAGGAAGCAGGGCCATTTTCAAGGTTATTTAGCCTGAAGACCCTGGTCTCCAATTTATAGATGACTCATGTTCATCATAAAACAATTCTGGCTGTGCTACTGTCCTGTCTTTGGGGCTAGCTTTACCCAGCAACACTGCTGAGCTCATAGGCTTCTGAGCTTACAGTGGGGCTTTTTCTTCACTTTCTCTCCCAGGCCTTTGAACCAAAAGGGAACACTAACATCTGAGGAAAAATATAAGGTGGATGGGGGTGGGGCTGGGGCACCATGTTCACCTTCTCGAATTTGATACCCAGGCTACTGACGATTCCTGCTTACCCCCAACTTAAAGCAAATGCCACAAGGTAGATACAGTTTATTAAAAAGAATAAGATATTCTAATAAGAAAAATAATCAGCTAAGAGGTCAAAAGAGGAAAGAGATGAAGTGTCCAGGAGTGCTCAGACTCCAGGGCAGGTAGAGCCGGACTTCCTCCCTGAATGGAAGCTACCAAGAGAGCAGCTGCTGTCCTGGTCTAAGAGTTGAAGGCCTTGGGAGGTAGGAAGTGCTGTATTTAGGATCTGGAATGGCCCTCTGAGGGGGACTAATTCTATGGTATCCTATACTATACCTATACATGACACTATTGGGAGATGGCAACAATTTTTTAAAAAGAGGAAGAGGCCAGTGGGAGGGCTCCAAGTCATTAGGGGCATGATCTTGATGTGGACTGTGGGCCTTACCCCTTCCTCCTTCCTCTCTTTTGTTCCCAGCCATGAGTAAAGTGGTCTTGATTCACCACAAACTGCTGCCATGATATGCTCCACAGGCCCAAAGCCATGGAGCCAGTCACTTGTGGGCTTAATAGAACTGTGGACCAAAATAAACCTTTTCTCTTTATAATTTGACTTCTCTCCAGTGTATGTTCTAGTGACAGGAAGCTGACTCACACAGAGAGACTAGGTTTTTCGGAGAGAATTCAGGATGGTGCAGACAGTGTTTCCCACTCAAGTGTATTTGTGTGCTCAGTTTGCTGATCAGCTTTATGTTGCCAAACAACTTCTCTTTTCTGGACATTAGTTCATATTAAGTCTTTTAATCTGGGGTTTATGTATTGCAACTCTATGAGAAATCCAACTAAATCAATGATATTGACTGCCCTCAGAACCAAGTTAATGCACTAGATAGGTATAAAGCCACTGTCACTGAAGAGTGTGGACACTGCGAGAGGAATGTCCTGGACATAGGAGAGGACGGTGGTGTTCATAAGATGATCCAGAAAGCTGCACTGACTGTGGTGCCCTTTAAAATACATAAATTGATCCTTTCCAATGTCACGAATCTTATTTAGTTATCCATATTTTGTCTATGTATCAGGTGAAGTGTCCATGATTCCCAATAAATTAGGATAATTCTGGTGGAACATGAGCAGCAATAGCTCATTTCTATTTGACCCCCTCCCTCTCCTCTCCTCTCGAGTCCCATTCCTTGGTGGTCAACACCCCCAAAGTGCAATGGGTCTTCGTAACATTAGCCCATGCACTGTGTGCCTTTTTCTTTGATTTTTTCTTGTGTTATTTTATTTTATTTGGCTCTAGGCAGATTTTGACAGGGCCACAGAAGATGTGAAGAAGCTGAAAACAAGACCAGAGGATGAAGAACTGAAGGAAATCTATGGCCTTTACAAGCAAGCTGTCATTGGAGACATTGATATTGGTATTATATTATCCTTTTAAAAAATAAGGGCATACTTGGTGTTTGTGAAAGTGTGCAGTAAGAAGTCAACTTGACAGTCTCTCTTTCCTTCTTTTGGCAGCATGTCCAGCACTGTTGGATGTCAAAGGCAGGGCGAAGTGGGAAGCATGGAGCTTCCAAAAAGGTTTTAATTCTTCAACAAATTTCAAGTCAGCCTTCGTACTTCTTACTCTCCCACTCCACCAACCAGGGAGGTGACGTGATCTGTTTGTGTCTTTCTAGGGTTGTCCAAGGAGGATGCCATGAGTGCCTATATTTCTAAAGCCAAAGAGCTGATTGAAAAATATGGAATTTAAAGTGCAATAGATGAGAATGTGCTCCTTCTGAAGTCTTCATAATGGTATCTTGACCTTACATTTAGTGGGAAATGCACTGTTAATACTGGACCACGGATATTTTTGCTATGAGCAGGATTTGTAATACTTAGGAGTATGATGAAAATGCACAGTTAACTAAATTTCACTGGCTGAAACCAGATGACTTTAAAGGTTCTTTTAAAAAATCATTGCTCTGGCAATATGTATACCAAACCTTTTTTTTTTTTTTTTTTTTGGTGGTATTGGTTCAAACCCAGGATTCAGGCATGCTAGGCAAGCACTCTACCACTGAGCTACAGTCCTACCTGTATACCAAAACTTTGATTATTTGCTCTTTTTAAAATTTATTTATTTTTTAGTTGTAGTGGACAAATACCTTTATTTTATTTTTTATTTTTATAAATAAAAATAAGATCAAACCCAGGACCTCGTGCTAGGCTAGTGATCTACCACTGAGCTACAACCCCAGCCCATGATTATTTGCTCTTTTGATGAATCTATTCTCAATAATGAGGGAGTGCTACTGGGGTAATAAAAACAGTTTATTAAGAATCAACAGCAGCCGGGTGCAGTGTTGCACATCTGTAATCCTAGCTTCTTGGGAGGCTGAGGAAGCAGGATTACAAGTTCGAGTCCAGCCTTGTGGGTCCCCGGGGTGTAGCTCACTCAGTGGTAGAACACCTGCCTAATGTGCATGAGTCCCAGGGTTCCATTCCCAGCACCACAAACAAACCAGGAAGGAAGAAACTTATAAGTCTGTTTTTAGCTCCTCAAAGAAGGAAAAAAAAACACTGTGGAAATATTTAATTTTTACCTTTAAAACATAAAAGAATCAATAAAATGTATCTAGTGATCCACTGTACCCCTACTATGCCCCTTGGGATCAGTTTTGTTGGAGTGAAAATATAGAGTCTGGAATGATGATGACCCACACTACTCAGTCTTTCTTGTTGTTTCACAGGATCTTTGAAAGCTGGGTGTGGTAAGATACACCTGTACTCACAACTACTCAGGAAGCTGAGGCAGGAGGATCACAAGTTTGAGTTCAACCTGGGCAATTTAGTGAGACCCTACCTCAAAAAATAAAAAGCTAAAATGTAGCTCAGTGGTAGAGCATTGCCTAGAATGTGCATGGTCCTAGGCCTGATTCTCAGTACTGCAAGAAAAGAGAAAGAAGAAAACTTGTTTGAGATTCCATGAGATAAACATCCCCCCAAAGAGTATATCTCTGTTTCCTGCCTAAGAGCTCAGGTTTAGGGGATCAAGATACAGCTCTGGCAAGGTGCTTATCTGGCATATGTGAGGCCCAGGGTTCTATCCAGCACCACAAAAACAAAACAAAACAACCCCCGCCCCCCCCCAAAAAAAAAGAATTCAGGTTTGATATGGAATTACCAGATGGATAGATTGGCTTCATTTTATCTAACGATCAGAACAAAGCAAAAACCTCTTGATCCACTAGATGAATTTCCAGGGAATTAAGCTGAGTACAAACAGTAATACCAAAATATTATGTGCTGTATAATTCTATTTAGGTGAAATTCTTGAAGTGGCAAGTTATACATATAAAGGACAGAATTGTGGTTTCCAGGGGTTGGGGTTGTGGATCAGTGATAGAGCACTTGCCTAGCACATGTGAGGCACTGGGTTTGATCCTTATTACCACATATAAATAAATAAGTAAATAAATAAATGTATTCATTTACGACTAAAAATATTTTAAAACAGAATTGTAGTTTACAGAGAGGAAGGAGATATGTGTGGGTATCACAGGGCAGCAGGAGGGTCCTGTAGTGTTGGAATGTTTTGTCTCTTGACTGTCGCAATGTCAATATTCTGGTTGTAATATTTACTATAGTTTTGCACAGTGTTAACGGGGGGGGGATTTTTTTATTAGTGCATACTAGTTATACAGCATAATAGGTTTCCTTGCAGCATATTTGTTCATGCATATAGCACACTTTACTCATTTTATAGTATTTCTAAATTATTTATTAAAATTACCTGGGAATCTAGAGTTGCCTTGAAAAAAACTGAATTAAAAAAATCAAAATTGATTTCTCATTTGTAAATTTTGTGAAAGCAAAAATGATTCTCATCTTTGCTAAGTTTTACCTAAACACAGAAGTTTTCCATAATGAGGTCAAGGCCCAAGTCCTTCAAAGATAAGACACTAGCAATAGTAGGCCTGGTTGTAATTGAAGACCTGGAAAGTCAGAGCTGTTCCCTACTGGACTTTCCCTCCACCAAGTGGAGGGGCAGCAGAAAAAGCCCACCCCCAAGCCCTGGCATTTGCTACATTATGAGACTTCTGATTGCGAACTATGTTGACTAAAGTGTTTTTCAAATTATAATCACAAATCTAAATTACTTGTTTTTTTTTTTTTTTTTTTGGTACCAGGGATTGAACCCAGCAGCACTTACACTGAGCTCTTTTTATTTTTCATTTTGAGAGAGAGTCTTGCTTAGTTGCTTAGGACCTTGCTAAGTTGCCGAGGCTGGCCTCAAACTTGTAATCCTCCTGCCTTAGCCTTGAAGTCCCTGGGATTTTAGGCATGTGCCATTGTGCCCAGCCCACATCATTTTGGACTAATCTTTTAGTAAGGGGGCTCTGGAAATTGCATCAGAGTAAAGGGTAGTACAGTGTATAGTAAACATTTAACATAATTTACTTGAGGTTGTTTCTAGCCTAAGTTTATTATGTGAATTCTAACTCCCTCTTGTAATGAATTTTATATTGTTTGTACTTTGTTAAAAGGGAAGATAAATTCTGGGAAATTCTCCTGTGTGCATTTTCCTTAATCTTATTTATTAAGACCCTACCTACAGGGCTGGGGCTGGGGCTCAGTGGCAGAGCACTTGCCTAGCATGTGTGAGGCACTGGGTTCGATCCTTAGCACCAATATAAAAATAAACAAATAAAATAAAGGAATTCTGTCCATCTATAATTATAAAAAATTTAAAAGGCCCTACTTACATTATTTTAAAATAGTAAGAAAGAATGAGTTCATGTTATGTGATTGTAAACAAGTAGATGCTTTAAAAGTTAACATTTTAATATATAATGTTATGTTAAGCAGTGTGGAATATGAGAAAATGACATCAATCACACTAGGTAGTGGAGTTTAGTGTAAAGAAGTGAAAGAAATAAGGAAACTGGGGGAGTGAATCTGATTGCATTAGTCAGGCCTTGAAGAGAGGAACTAGTTTGGGAATTGAGAGAGTTCAGGGTCCAGGGATAATAATTCCAAGCATTTCCCCCATCACCCATTTTCACCAGTAAAATAACTGAGGAGGGCTGGTGGAGGGTATATCTCAGTAACAGAACACTTGCCTGGCATGCACAAGGCCCTGGTTTTGATCCCCAGCACTGGAAAAAAAATTGAAGGAAAAATAATACTTTACCAAGCATGAATTTTGTTGACAAACTTCCCACAAATGAGAATTAAGTGGAATTCTAATAGAAAGATAAAGGACTTTGCCAGAAGTGTTCCTTGCCTACTTGCCTTTCATCCACAGATACATAAATAATCCATGGAGAAATACATTTATTCATATGTAGTAAATCACCCTGACAGTAGAAAATGTGTGACTCCCAATCTCTAAAACTGCCGAGCTGCATCTGTGTAAACAAGAAGACTATTGTAAGGCCAAAAGGAAAAATGCCTAAAAGTTGGCAAGCAATGATAGTTCTAGACACTTGGTTATGTAGTTCTTGATGAAGTTTTCCTTGTCAAGTTCCAGAAGATAAAAGAGATTTCCCGACAGCACATGAGTATCAACATTTCCACTGGTTATATCTTTGCAGACTAAAACAAAATTTTATTTAATAACAACAAATGACATTTACCAGTACAAGTAAAGACTTATTTCCACATATTATTTCTCTAGGAGCTGATATCCAGTGGTAGAGTTACTTTCAAGGTGTCAGGTTCTTTGTGTTCTATATCTTTAATTTCTCTAAGACCTACCAGTATACAGTGGTATTACTTGTGTTCTTTCATTTTACATGAGATCAGTACCTCTCCATAAAAGGGGATGAACTTTGTATTCACAGCAGTAACTGTTAGTTGACATTTGCTGAAAACCATAAAACACACATTTTAATAAATACCCAGAAGTATAAAAATAATTTTACCTGCTACATCCTTTGCTAGATCTTTAGATCCAACAAAGCATGTTAAGTGAGTCACAAGAAAGAACAGCCTTAAAGAGGTACAAGCGAGAGAGAGTTAGTTAAGCAATATCCTGCGGAACCTCTTCCTGTTAATAGCACCACTGACATGAAACAGGAGGCCTCACCTTTGACTCTTCCACAGTGCAAACATTTTTTCACTGGGGCATTTCTTTCTATCAGAAACTGCCTGAGCCTCACTGTGATCCAAGCCATTTTCCAACCTCATCTAAGTTCTAGAATGTACAGCTGGCAGCAGGATGGTGCTGGGGGGCCCAGGGTCAGGGTGAGGCTAGTTTCAACCAGTGCTGTTGACTGTTGTAGCCCAGATATGACCTCCCTGATTCCTCCCAGCTCTCTCCATGGCCCAGTAAAGGTTCTGGGGACCTGCAAATAAATAAATTCAGGCCCTGCCCTCCTATTTCTGAGACACTGGCCGGGGAGAGATGTAAATGGAATAATCAGACAACTGAAGACAGATGGAAGTACTACCAAGCCAGGTGATTGGAGAACATAGGAGACATGGGGACAGGCTAGGGCGAAGGTGGGTCTCCCTGAGGAAGTGGAGTGCATCTGAGTTCTCAATGAATAGGAAAGAACTGAGTGAATGGAATGAAGGCTGCAGGGAAAGAGAAAAGGAGTTTGATTTGTTGCTCAGAGAATAAAGTGGTTATTGGGAGAAATCAAGGTGAAGTAGTATGCAAGAGCCGGGGGCAGGCCACATAGAGGACTGTGGTCATCCCAAGAATAAAGTCACGATCAAACTTGACTCTCATCCTCCTGGATATAGTGCAGGGAATGGACTGGGAGGGCACAAGGTGCATAAGAGAACCAACTGAGGGGCTCTTTGAATAGTCCAGGTGAGGATTTCTCTTCTGCCTGGGATGTAAAAACTAGGAGCGCGACTCCCACCCTCAAGATGAGGGGGGAAAACAACAGATAACTCATGGGAAGCTGTGGTGCAGGGTGCACTACAGGCCCTTTAAGGAGAGGTGGGGTGCCATAGGCTCCATCCTGGCCAAGTGCACAAAGAGGCTCTAAAATCAGCTAGAGTTTTGACAGGGGTTGGGGACAACGATAGTGAAGTTGGAGCATGTTGAAAATGAAATCACTTAAAATTAAGCATAGAGGGAACATGACCAAAAACCAACCAAACAAACAAAAACCCGTGTCCTGTGGGTATAATCTCATTCACTTCAACATAAGTGTAGCTCAAGTCCCAGGACAGTGGAGAAGAACAAAATAGAAAGACATTTGAAGAAATAATGGCTGAATATTTCCAAATTTGACAAAAATTATAAAGTCACACATCCAAGGAGCTCAAGAAACCCAAACAGAATAAGCAGTGAAAAATACATCGAGGCAGGTTGTAATCAAATTGATAAAATACATTTAAAAAACCCAGAGGACAATATGGACAATTGTCAAGCTGGAATTCTTAACTTGTGACTATATTTCTAAAGTGAAAAATAAAGGCATTTTTAGACACAAAAACCAAGAGAATTCTATGCATCAGACTTGCACTTAAATATTAAAAAGAACTTCTTTTAGGCAGAACAAAAATATCAGATGAAATTTGGATCTACTTGAAGAAAGAAAATGATATAAATAAATATAAAAGGATTTTTCTGATTTTTAAGTCACTTAAATCACCACTGACTACACAAAAACAATATGTAGTAATTTGTATATTATGAAAGCACAAAGTTCAAGATAGGGAATAGAGTGACATTCTTTTCCCTCTTGTAAGGTACTAAAGGTATTAAAAATAAAGTGGTAAAATAAATTGAAGGTAGATTGAGATAACTTAAAGATGTATGTTTTGGATTCTAAACAAACACTAAAGGAACAAAACAGTGATTTATAGCTAACAACCCAATGATGGAGTAAAAATTTTAAAAAAATTAAAAATTAATCCATAAGAAAAGAGAAGATGAAAGAAAAAACAAAACCATGGGACAAATTTAAAACAAATTGCAAGATGATAGACTTAAATGTAACCATATTAATAATTAAAATGACATGATAGATTCCAATACTGCAGCTACAAGGCAAAGATGACTGACTTACAAAGCAAAATCTATCTACATGCTGTCAACAAGGGACACAGAGAAAAAGTACAAGAATGGGATAAGATAAACCATGCAAACAATAATAAAAGAAATGGGAATGGCTGTAATTAGTATCAGAACAACAACACAAAAGACTTGAAAATAAGAGGCTGGATGAAGTGGTGCACACCTGTAACCCCAGTGACTTGGGAGGCTGAGGTAAGAAGGTTGAGGCCAAGCTCAGAACTTAGTGAGACCCTCAGCAACTTAGTGAGACACTGTCTTAAAATACAAAATAAAAATTAATACAACCACTGTGGAAAGCAGTGTGGAGACTCCTCAAAAAAAATAGACACAAAAAACCCTAGGAATGGAAGCACAATATGACTCAACTATCTCACTCCTTGATATTTGTCCAAAAGAACTAAAATCAGCACACTATAGCCATATAGCCACTTCACTGTTTAGAGCAGCACAGTTTACAACAGCCAAATTATGGGATCCACCTGGATGCCCATCAACAAATGAATGGGTCAAGAAAACCTATAGATATAATAACATATATATAGCTATATAGATATATCCACACAATGAAGTTTTACTCAGCCATAAAGAAGAATGTAATAATGGTATTTGCAGGTAATGGAAGGAAATGTAGAAATTCATGTTAAGCAAAATAAGCCAGACTCAGAAAATCAAGAGCCCAGTGTTTTCTTGCATATGTGAAAGCTAGGGCCAAGTAAGGGAAAGAAGGTGGTGAGGGAGGGGATAAGATATCTTGAAGATATAGGGTCGATCAGTGGAGGAGAAGAACAAGAGGGATGGAAGAAAGAAGGAAAAGGGGTAGAAGTATGAATTCAACAATATCGTGTTATATACATATATCAATGTAACAAAAAGAATTACACCTGTATGTACATGTAGAAAATACCAAACAAAAATAAATAAAGGAGCGAAAGGAAGATCAATAAAGGAGAGGAAGGAGAATAGGGAGAAGGAGGAGGGAAGAAAAAGAACGAGGGGAATGGGGATTCTTTGCACGTATTATTTTGTCAAAATGAACCCAAATACTATGTATAATTATAATGCTCTAATAAAATTAAAAATAATAAAAATACAAAATAAAAAGGTCAGGGGGTATAGCTATCAGTGGTAAAGTTCCCCTGGGTTCAAAAATTTATCTATCTATCTATCTATCCATCCATCCATCCCAGGAGAAGAACAAGAACATCATATTAAAGAGTTTTCACACTTAAGAAAACAACAGTAACTAGCTACAGTGACATATAACTATAATCCTAGCTACTGGGGAGGGTGAGGCAGGGTGATTGAAATTTTGATGCCAGATTGGGCAACTTAGCCCAAGAGTGCAGACAGAAGGTGTCACTGGGGACATGGAGACTTCACTTACATTGGGACTGCTGTACTCCTTAAGGGGAACAGTGGCCACGGTCAGAGTTGTGGTGTTATACATTTTCATATATTGATTGTTTGAAAAATTGTTTGAAGCAATGGCCTTTAATGTGTATATTAAACATTAGCTTGACTAAAAACCCCACAAAGGTACTTCCAATAGTCTTGAAAAAGTACATTCATGCATGAATTATAGGGCTCTCTTCTTCCAATGGCAGCATGAGCTCAGGTGAGACCTGCTATTAGAGCAAGGGTGACTGTAGACAGAAGAGGACTTGGAAAGCTTGGGGGGACAGAGGCCTAGGGCTGGAAAGACATTTTCGGGCCAGAGAGGGACACCTTGGAAAGGGAAAATGTCTCTTTGGAGGTTTGGTACGGAAAATAGAGAGGGGCTGAAAATAAGAGTACCACAGAAACAGAAAATATCAAAGAATTCCAAGAATTCTGAACCCCTCACCCACAGGAACACCAATTTTTTAAAAAACTGCACTTCACTTGATCGACAGAAGAGGGCACTCTGAAACCAGCCACCTCAATCCCAGGGGCTGAGCCACCTGTGACTGCTGGTCAGGAAAATCCACACCCCATCAGGAGCAGAAATAAACTGATACACAGCACACAGAGTGGTGTGTGTCAGTTTCCTGTGGCCCTCCCTGTCCATGCAGATTTCTAAGTCAAACCTTTTCAGCTAATGAAAGCACTTAGGAAAAAACTTATAAAATGTAAAAAAATGCCCAATATGAATTAAATTAAATCAAACAAGAAATGAAAAAAAAGAAAAAAAAAACACCCTGTAACTTGGGATTTTAAAATTCTGAATAGAAATAGACAATTGCACAAAGATGTGACAGAATATTGGGAAGAAATTGAATATAAAGATGAAAGTTTTTCCAAAACAACAAAAAATAGTTTCCTTAACACAGAGATGCAAAATATTTAAGTGGAAAGAAAGGGCAGGAATAAAAGGAGATAGGAACCAAATAATACAACTATAAATCAGAAACATGAACAACATCAGATTTTCTCTTAAAGGGCCTCTGTCTAATTTTGTAAAAACATTTTGTTGACTCTTGAATCAAACAACAACAAGAACAAAACCACAAAATTAATTATAGGACATTTAAAAATGATTTTAAAAACTTACTATATGTCAGAATTTACAAGATATAATTAAAGTAGTAATCAGAGAAAAGTCACAGCTTTAGGAAATTATGCCAAAAAGGAAAATAAGTTATCTAAAGAGCTCAATTCATAGATATAGAAAAATTAAAAAAATTACATGGGAAAATGTAGAATAGAGAAATAATATGAATATGAAAATAAAAGAGAATATGAAACTATGTTTATGCATTAGAAATCAGGACTAATTGAACACAGGAAACTGATTTGCAATACTATGTGCAAAACATTTGGAAATTTACATGAAATCTGCATATCTTTAAAAGAAATGATTTAATAAAATTGACCCCAGTAAAAATAGAAAATTTAAATTCATAATTTTATTTATTTATTTTTTTAATTGGTTGTTCAAAACATTACAAAGCTCATGATATATCATCTTTCATACATTTGACTCAATTAGGTTATGAACTCCCATTTTTTCCCCAAATACAAATTGCAGAATCACATCGGTTACACACTCACATTTTTACATAATGGCATATTAGTGACTGTTGTATTCTGCTACCTTTCCTTTAAATTCATAATTTTAAATAGAATACAGTTATTGAAGAAGTTTCCCCATACAAAAGTGTTCTGGGCCCAGATGATTTCATAGAAAAATTTTTAGGAACTCTCAAAGGACATAATGTTGATGGCACTTGAATCCTCCAGAGCACAGAAAAAGAAGGAAATATTCCACATTCTTTTTATGCAGTAGCTATAATAATCATACCTAGATGTGAAAAGATTAGAAAATACCAGCAATTTTAGGCTGATCTTACTTGTGAATGCATGTAGGGATTGGTGTGAAACGTGATTGATGTCAAGGGGAAAGAGCCTTAGCAGGGGCCTGAGTGTGTGCAGGAGCCAACTGATTAGCTCTTAGGAGGTCAGTCCTTGCCTCCTGGACAACAGTCCTGGGCTCACTTCCAAATAAGTCTGCCTAGTGTTGGGACCTGGGGAAATCCCTCTTTTCATTACTTCTTTAGAGTGAACTATAGAAAACATATTTTCATTTTGACATAAACATGCATGTGACAAGAAAACAATATTTAAAAATCATGAAACTCAAAAGATACTATACCTACTTCCACAATCGCAGTTCATTCCCACAAAGGAAGCTCTTGTTGCCAGTTTTGTGTATTTTGTTGCCTCTGTGTATCTTCCACATCATTCTTCATTTTTATATGAACTTCCGTTGTATCCATCTGTACGTGTGTGTATCCTTTTTTTTGTGTATACATTTAGTTTTATTGTAACAAAGCAACTTGTACACTTTTAACATTTAAAACTGAGCATCATCTTTCCTTTCCAGTGAAAACAAAAAAGAAAATTTAAAAATAAGCAAACAAAATTACAATAGAGAATGTCAATTCCAAATAAAATCCTACAGGTTTTGCTGATTCTCCCATTGAGTGGCAGGGCTCAAGTCATCATTAGGAGAGAATTTTATTTTAAAAGTGTCATCTTAAATTGCAAGGATGTCCGTTAAACATCACAATTAAACATGCCAAAGGAGAAGCCATGTTGTCAAAATGCCCGCTTAACCCACCCAAACATCTCAAACCCACCCTTTGCTGACCTTCTATAACCCCATTTTTTAAAGTTTTTTTTTCTTATTTTAAACAAGAAAAAGTAGACAGATACATGTTGGTAAATGCTAACTGTCCGTATTCACATAGAGACACAGTGTAATCTCTGAGCCCAATATACAGAGAAAGGAGGAAAAAAGCTAGAATTCTATGTACTACTACACAGGGACCTAGCACCCTCCAACTTCCAGCAGAGTGAAGGGAGCAGAAGGTTTTTCTTTTTTTCCCACAGAGCATGGTGGTGTTGATTCCATACAGTTTTTTGTTTTGAGACAGGAAGGGATAAAAATGAATTTAGAACAGAAGGGTGTAGAGATACTTTTCCCATTGTACTCTGCTCAAGGTATTTCCCCCCAAAATAAGATGAGAAGCATGGTTTGAGAAAAGAGACCTCAAGAACAGGGCGGCTGAGCACAAGGGGGTGGGGGGGAGGGGGGAAAAAGACTGCAACTTGCTCTCTTTCCATTTCCATGCAATTTCCCTTCTCTTTCCTTTTCCCTCCCACCTCTCACCCCTGTTTAATGTTAATCTTCTTCTCATGCTCTTCCTCCCAACTCTGTTCTTAGTTACTCTCCTTATATCAAAGAAAACATTTGGCATTTGTTTTTTGGGGATTGGCTAGCTTCACTTAGCATAATCTGTTCTAATGCCATCCATTTCCCTGCAAATTCTATGATTTTGTCATTTTTTAATGCAGAGTAATACTCCATTGTGTATAAATGCCACATTTTTTTTTTATCCATTCGTCTATTGAAGGGCATCTAGGTTGGTTCCACAGTCTTGCTATTGTGAATTGTGCTGCTATGAACATCGATGTAGCAGTGTCCCTGTAGCATGCTCTTTTTAGGTCTTTAGGGAATAGACCGAGAAGGGGAATAGCTGGGTCAAATGGTGGTTCCATTCCCAGCTTTCCAAGAAATCTTCATACTGCTTTCCAAATTGGCTGCACCAATTTGCAGTCCCACCAGCAATGTACAAGTGTACCCTTTTCCCCACATCCTCGCCAGCACTTGTTGTTATTTGACTTCATAATGGCTGCCAATCTTACTGGAGTGAGATGGTATCTTAGGGTGGTTTTGATTTGCATTTCTCTGACTGCTAGAGATGGTGAGCATTTTTTCATGTACTTATTGATTGATTGTATGTCCTCCTCTGAGAAGTGTCTGTTCAGGTCCTTGGCCCATTTGTTGATTGGGTTGTTTGTTCTCTTATTGTCTAATTTTTTGAGTTCTTTGTATACTCTGGATATTAGGGCTCTATCTGAAGTGTGAGGAGTAAAGATTTGTTCCCAGTATGTAGGCTCCTTATTTACCTCTCTTATTGTTTCTTTTGCTGAGAAAAAACTTTTTAGTTTGAGTAAGTCCTATTTGTTGATTCTAGTTATTAACTCTTGTGCTATGGGTGTCCTATTGAGGAATTTGGAGCCCGACCACACAGTATGTAGATCGTAGCCAACTTTTTCTTCTATCAGACGGCGTGTCTCTGATTTGATATCAAGCTCCTTGATACATTTTGAGTTAACTTTTGTGCATGGCGAGAGAAAGGGATTCAGTTTCATTTTGTTGCATATGGATTTCCAGTTTTCCCAGCACCATTTGTTGAAGATGCTATCCTTCCTCCATTGCATGCTTTTAGCCCCTTTATCAAATATAAGATAGTTGTAGTTTTGTGGATTGGTTTCTGTGTCCTCTATTCTGTACCATTGGTCCACCCGCCTGTTTTGGTACCAGTACCATGCTGTTTTTGTTACTATTGCTCTGTAGTATAGTTTGAAGTCTGGTATCGCTATACCGCCTGATTCACACTTCCTGCTTAGCATTGTTTTTGCTATTCTGGGTCGTTTATTTTTCCATATGAATTTCATGATTGCTTTCTCTATTTCTACAAGAAATGCCATTGGGATTTTGATTGGCATTGCATTAAACCTATAGAGAACTTTTGGTAATATCGCCATTTTGATGATGTTAGTTCTGCCTATCCATGAACAGGGTATATTTTTCCATCTTCTAAGATCTTCTTCTATTTCTCCCTTTAGGGTTCTGTAGTTTTCTTTGTATAAGTCTTTCACCTCTTTTGTTAGGTTGATTCCCAAGTATTTTATTTTTTTTGAGGATATTGTGAATGGTGTGGTTGTCCTCATTTCCATTTCAGAGGATTTGTCGCTGATATACAGGAATGCCTCTGATTTATGCGTGTTGATTTTATATCCTGCCACTTTGCTGAATTCATTTATTAGCTCTAATAGTTTCTTTGTAGAGCCTTTTGGGTCTGCTAGGTATAGAATCATGTCACCTGCAAATAGTGATAATTTAAGTTCTTCTTTTCCTATTTTTATGCCTTTAATTTCTTTCGTCTGTCTAATTGCTCTGGCCAGTGTTTCGAGAACTATATTGAACAGAAGTGGTGAGAGAGGGCATCCCTGTCGTGTTCCAGATTTTAGAGGGAATGTTTTCAATTGTTCTCCATTCAGAATGATGCTAGCCTGAGGCTTAGCATAGATTGCTTTTACAATATTGAGGTATGTTCCTGTTATCCCTAGTTTTTCTAGAGTTTTGAACATAAAGGGATGCTGTACTTTGTCGAATGCTTTTTCTGCATCTATCGAGGTAATCATATGGTTCTTATTTTTAAGTCTATTGATGTGGTGAATAACATTTATTGATTTCCGTATATTGAACCAGCCTTGCATCCCAGGGATGAATCCTACTTGATCATGGTGCACAATTTTTTTGATATGTTTTTGTATCCGATTCGCCAGAATTTTATTGAGGATTTTTGCATCTAGGTTCATTAGAGATATTGGTCTGTAGTTTTCTTTCTTTGAAGTGTCTTTGTCTGGTTTAGGAATCAGGGTGATGTTGGCCTCGTAGAATGAATTTGGAAGTTCTCCCTCTTTTTCTATTTCCTGAAATAGCTTGAAAAGTATTGGTATTAGTTCCTCTTTAAAGGTTTTGTAAAACTCTGCTGAATACCCATCCGGTCCTGGGCTTTTCTTAGTTGGTAGTCTTTTGATGGTTTCTTCTATTTCCTCAATTGATATTGGTCTGTTTAGGTTGTCTATATCCTCCTGACTCAATCTGGGCAGATCATATAACTTAAGAAATTTATCGATGCCTTCACTATATTCTATTTTATTGGAGTATAAGGATTCAAAGTAATTTCTGATTATCTTCTGTATTTCTGAAGTGTCTGTTGTGATATTGCCTTTTTCATCCCGTATGCTAGTAATTTGAATTCTCTCTCTTCTTCTCTTCGTTAGCATGGCTAAGGGTCTGTCGATTTTATTTATTTTTTCAAAGAACCAACTTTTAGTTTTGTCAATTTTTTCAATTGTTTCTTTTGTTTCGATTTCATTAATTTCAGCTCTGATTTTAATTATTTCTTGCCTTCTACTTCTTTTGCTGTTGTTTTTCTCTTCTTTTTCTAGGATTTTGAGATGAAGTATGAGATCATTTATTTGTTGGTTTTTTCTTTTTTTAAGGAATGAACTCCAAGCAATGAATTTTCCTCTTAGAACTGCTTTCAATGTGTCCCATAGATTCCGATATATTGTGTCTGTGTTTTCATTTATCTCTAAGAATTTTTTAATTTCCTCCTTGATGTCTTCTATAACCCATTGATCATTCAGTAACCTATTGTTCATTCTCCAAGTGATGTATGCTTTTTCCTTCCTTCTTTTATCCTTGATTTTCAGTTTCATTCCATTATGATCAGATAAGATGCATGGTATTATCTCTACTCCTTTATATTGTCTAAGAGTTGCCCTGTGACATAATATATGATCTATTTTTGAGAAGGATCCATGTGCTGCTGAGAAAAAAGTGTAACTGCTTGATGTTGGGTGGTATATTCTATATATGTCAATTAAGTCTAGGTTATTAATTGTGTTATTGAGTTCTACAGTTTCCTTATTCAACTTTTGTTTGGAAGATCTGTCCAGTGGCGAGAGAGGTGTGTTGAAGTCTCCCATGATTATTGTATGGTGGTCTATTAGACTCTTGAACTTGAGAAGAGTTTGTTTGATGAACATAGCTGCACCATTGTTTGGGGCATATATATTTATGATTGTTATGTCTTGTTGGTGTATGGTTCCCTTAAGCAGTATGTAGTGTCCCTCTTTATCCCTTTTGATTAACTTTGGCTTGAAATCTATTTTATTTGATATGAGTATGGACACTCCTGCTTGTTTCCGAAGTCCACATGAGTGATATGATTTTTCCCAACCTTTCACCTTCAGTCTATGTATGTCTTTTCCTATCAAATGCGTCTCCTGTAAGCAGCATATTGTTGGGTCTTGTTTTGTGATCCATTCTACTAGCCTGTGTCTCTTAATTGGTGAGTTTAAGCCATTAACATTTAGGGTTATTATTGAGATATGGGTTGTTCTTCCAGCCATATTTGTTTATTTCTGTTACTAAACATGGTTTGTTTTCCTCTTTGATTATTTCCCCCCCTTTACTGTACTACCTCCCACTGTTGGTTTTAATTGTTATTTTCCATTTCCTCTTCTTGTAATGTTTTGCCGAGGATGTTTTGAAGAGATGGTTTTCTAGCTGCAAATTCTTTAAACTTTTGTTTATCGTGGAAGGTTTTAATTTCATCTTCCATCCTGAAGCTTAATTTCACTGGATACACAATTCTTGGTTGGAACCCATTTTCTTTCAGTGTTTGAAATATGTTATTCCAGGATCTTCTAGCTTTCAGAGTCTGTGTTGAAAGATCAGCTGTTTTCCTGATTGGTTTACCCCTAAATGTAATCTGCTTCCTTTCTCTTGTAGCTTTTAAAATTCTCTCCTTATTCTGTATGTTGGGCATCTTCATTATAATGTGTCTAGGTGTGGATCTCTTATGATTTTGCACATTCGGCATCCTGTAGGCTTCTAGGATTTGGGATTCTGTCTCATTCTTCAAGTCTGGGAAGTTTTCTCGTATTATTTCATTGAATAGATTGCTCATTCCTTTGGTTTGGACCTGTATCCCTTCCTGTATCCCAATGACTGTTAAGTTTGGTCTCTTAATGTTATCCCATATTTCTTGGGTGTTCTGCTCATGGTTTCTTAACAGTCTTGCTGAGCTGTCTATGTTCTTTTCAAGTTGAAATACTTTGTCTTAATTGTCTGATGTTCTGTCTTCTAAGTGTTCTACTCTGCTGGTAGTATTCTCAATTGAGTTTTTAAGTTGGTTTATTGCTTCCTGCATTTGTAGGATTTCTGTTTGTTTGTTTTTTTTTATAACCTCTATCTCCCTGTATAGTTGATCTTTTGCTTCTTGGATTTGTTTATGTAATTCATTGTCGAAGTGATCTTTCATTGTCTGATTTTGCTGTCTAATGTCTTCCTTGAGACTCCAGATCATCTGAAGCATGTATATCCTGAATTCTTTATCTGACATTCCATCTGCTGCAGATATTACCTCTTCTAACGTTGAGTTGACCTGCATTGCTTGTGGTCCTTTCTTTCCTTGTCTTTTCATACTGTTCGCATTTTTTCTGCTTGGTGAGACTGTTGTGTTATTGAATTTTACCCCTATATATTTATATTGCTCTTGTATAGTTGCAAAGTCTCCCTCGCAGGCACGGGTGTCGGCTCTGCCCCTCCTCCAATTGTGGCAATGTGCCTACCACCCCGGCAGGCCGCTGGGCCTGTTCTGCTGGTGGGTCGCAGGTCCGCCTACCTTGCAGGCACGGGCGGCAGCTCTCCCCCTCCGCGGGCCGCTGGGCCTGTTCTGTCTGTCGGTTGCAGGTCTGTCTACCTTGCAGGCGTGGGTGGCGGCTCTGCCCCTCCCCCAACTTGGGCGATGTGTCTACCACACTGGCAGGTCGCTGGGCCTGTTTTGCCGGTGGGTCGCAGGTCCGCTTGCCTTGCAGGCGCAGTTGGCAGCTCTGCCCCTCCACGGGCCGCTGGGCCTGTTCTGTAGGTGGTCACAGTTCCGCCTACCTTGCAGGCGTGGGGGGCGGCTCTGCCCTCTGCGGGTTTCTGGGCCTGTTCTGTGTGTATATCCTTTTAATCTTTTGCAAAAATAGAAGCATACCATGATTCCATGTGACAATTTGCTTCCTTACTTGATTGTATAACACAGACTGTGGCTCTCCCTGTCCATGCAGATTTCATTCATTTTTTTAAAAATAGCATCATATCCAATAATAGCTATGTTCCATGATTTATTTAACTAATTTTCTATTAATGGATGTTGATGATTTAATCAGGGGTTTATTTTGTTGTTTTTGTATATTTGGGTATTTGGTTACTAGAAATAATGCCATAAGCCAGGTTTAGTGGCACACAACTATATTACCAGTTACTTGGGAGACTGAGGAAGGAGGGTCACAAATTTGATGTTAACAAGACCTTATCTCAAAATAAAAAAGTGAGAATGTAGCTTACTATTAGGGTGCTTGTCTAACATGCATGAGTCATGGGTTAGAACTCAAGTACCATAAAAACAAAGAAAATAAAGCTATAGTATAGAGTCTTGTACATACACTTTGGCATACATTGGGAAATATAGCTTTAATTTAAATTTACAGAACTGACATTTAAATAAACCATAATCAGAAGGGTGTTCAGGAACTGAACACAATCCAAATGTCTCCCTTTAGAGTTGATAAAATACATAGAAGTCAGTACATAATTTTATAAGACTCCCTAGCTTGTCATGTGACTTGGACAAGTCACAAATTTATAATGGCAAAAAACCCATCTCCCACTTATTTCATTATCTCATTTAACCTGCAAAGCTTAAGCAAAGAAAAGCAGGTCATCTTGCATTGTATAAATCATCTAACTGAAAAGAAAGGGTGGAAAAGGACTCCTGAGGAGCTTCAGATGAGCTAGTTTTAAACATACCTGAGGCTGAACTCCAGATCATGTGTGTGGCTACTCCCTCCCTGGCTCACTTCACTCACAGGGGAATGATCTACTTCCTAGGAGTGTGGAAAGAAGTGGGGAAAGTAACTTCACAGTGGAGAAACCTGGCCCTAATATTGCAAGGTGAACAAGCTTATTCTCACATGTGATGAGCCGTGTTAACTGCATGTGTACTCCATTGAAATGATGAGAATATTATTAGTAGGCTTTTCTTACCCAAAGCCATAATCAAGAGACTAAACTTTATATATGTTATATATCATACATATTATAGAACTGGGGCTTCCTTGCCTGGGTATAACCCACAGAGATTTCCTCACACATTGGCCCCAAAGACCTTTTTCACTTTATAATAAGAATAAGGAAGGACTCCAGAAGTTTCTGGCTTCAGTGGGTTATGGAGGCTGATATTTACCCATTTAGAAATTAAGACCTATAGGAGGCTTTAATGGCTCTCTCATTCCAAGTCTGAAGAATTTGTAATGACTTTTGCCTTTTAAAGAACTGATCATACCTATACTCAAGATGAGCAATTTCTTTTTTTTCCAAATCAAAACGATTGGTGTCCAAAGGATGGTAGTGCTTCATTCACATCCTGACACTGGCACAAATGCTCCATTCCCTAGGGCACTGCAGGCCATGTTGTTCACCTCTATGGGACTGAGAGGAAGGGTACTTGGTTATCATTTTCTCATAAGGTCCTCATCACATGTCTCCTCAGAAACCCTGGAACACAGAATATGGTGGGTTGAAATGTTCAAAGTGATGAGAGACAAACCTGTCAGCCAAGAATCCTATGGTCAGCCCATGTGTCCTTCCACAGCAGGCAGCAATGATGGTGTTCCCAGATGCCTCACTCCTTTCAAGATGCTGCATCAAAATACCCTAGAATGGGGGGATTTTAAAAAAGAAACTGATTTCTCAAAATTCTGGGTTCTGAGGAGTCTGACAGGTCCAAGGTCAAGGTGCTGGGAGATTAGGTGTGTGGAGAGGGCCCACTTTCTCCATTTAACATGGGGGCTTACTGTGCCCTCACATGATGGAGGAGGAAGGGCTACCCATTCCTTAAAGCCCACTCATTCCTTCTTTCTTTCCTTCCCTCTTTAAAATTATTTATGAGACAGATTACTGAAACCAGGGCCTAACACATGCTGGGAAAGTACTCTGCCTTGGATGTTAATTTCCAACACTTTTTATTTTATTTTGAGTCAGGGACTCACTAAGTTACCCAGACTGGCCTCAGACTTGTGCTTTTCCTGCCTTGGCTTTCAGAGTAACTCCAATGGCAGACCTGTGTCACCATGTCTGGCTTAATGTGTGTGCGGGCGTACGTGTGTATGTGTGGTGTGTGGTGCTGGAGATCCATGCAGTGCCATGTGCATGTGAAACAGTGCTCTTTTCTAAAGGCATCTGTCCATCCATGGTGTCAGAGCCTCATGGCCTAACCTAACCACATCCTGATAGTTCAGCTTTTCTGTGCATTTGGGTTAAAGTTTCAGCTTAAGTTTTGGAGGGACTCACATTTCAAACCACAACACTAGATGAACAGGGGTCACCACTAGAGGTACCCTGCATGTCGGGAGTCCTTCCAGTGGAACTGAAGGACATTAGATAGGAACTCACAGCTAGATTGAGATAGGAAGAGTTCTGGTAAAGGCAAATTCATGATACTTATAAAACACAGGGCTGCTTTTGTTTTCTAACAATTTAAGAGACTTATATAGCCAAAGCTCCAACTATCAGTCCGTGTTTTTGAAAACACAATGCATGCACGTGTAACTTTGTGACATCAGTAATTGAGGCAGGATGTGTTAGAGATGCAAAGGAGGAGCACTTGCAATCTTCATGAATTTATGCCTTTTTAGATCTACATAAAAGTGAGTTATCACTCTCCTATGTTAAATGGGAATCACAAAGAAATAGCTCTAGTACAGAACAAAAATGAAAGGAATGGGAATTCATGTTTTACTACAAAAATCAGCTAAGTAGGAAAGATGATAGGCATGTGGGAAATAAAGGCAAAAGCAGCCATGATACCACAGGAAACAACAAAATGACAGAAGGCAGTCCTCCCTCATCAGGAGTTGCTTTAAGAGAAAATTCACGAAACACTCCAAACCAAAGACCAGAGGTGGCAGAAGAACCACGAAACAAGATCCACCTTTCTGTCTATAAAAACTAACTGAAGAAGTGCATCCAGCCCTGGAAGGATCTGGGGAGCATTTTCTAAGCAGAGAGAACAGCAAGGACAAAGGATCTGGGCATAAACAAGCAAAGAGGGATAGAGGTCCAAGAATGTGTGACCATACTGATGGCCCTAGAGTAAATGGAAAGCCAGACATAGGTCATATGAAGGGCAAATTAGAACCAGGGTGTTCTGGTGACCCTTTAGCAGATGACGGAACTGAGGCTCAGGGAAGTTGAGCCATCCTGCCAAGTCCCTTCTCTCACACCCTGGTTCCAAAGTCCTCACTACCACAATGTACCTAGGCCACATGGACACCTGTGTATCTCCTAGGTAACTATTTAAGAGATGGCTGCAAGAGACGTAGACATTCAGACAGGCTGATTTAGCACATCTAGTAATTGAGTCCAGGCCCCCATCAAGGACATCAGTAGACTCCCTGCTGCATCACCTTTCTCTTGTTGATGTTCTAGTTACCAGAGGATTTCTCTAAATCACCTTGTCAGATAGGTGTTTTGATTATCTTGAAGTTGACTTCAATCTGACTCTTACAAGATCTTTCTAATTTCTGTGTAAGGAAACCACCAATGCACAGACAATAGCCTGAACCTGGGTGGGAGGCCAAACACTTTTAAAGTTAATGTGTCACTCTTGATCTGTCTTCATGATCACAGAGGGTCAATTATGAGGTGAGTACTGAAGCCCAGCCTCACAAGTGGCAGTCAGCCCTCATAGAGGGTCAACTAACATAGTGCATAGTACCTGAGAGAAAACAATAAGTCCTTTAAATAAATATTAAGCCTCTGAGATTTTGTTTGTTCTATGTCCTCTGACATGATGGCACATGTATAGCATCATCACATCTGTAACAGAAAATTATTACATCCAACACTTGTTACTCCAGTTCCATATAACCTGTAGGATATCCTTCCAATAGGACATTATTCTGGCCAGAGATAGAAAAATCTCAGCTAGCTGTCAATTGATCAATAGGTCACATATTCTTATCACAGTAAATCAAAGATAATAGAGTCAAAGGTATAAGGTATACAATGATGTTTAAACTATTTAGAGTGTGATTAAACCACTCTGCATAATAAATGACCATTGGTTAAAGTACAGCAAGAATTTAGTCATCAGTGTTAATAAAAATGGACATGATAAAAATATACAATTTGACCAAATCTGTGGGTTTCTACCAATCAAGAAATATGGGGTTTGAAAATGAATGGACTCACTGTTCAACTATGTCAGACAAGAGAAAAATAAACTTGAGTGAATTACAAACTCAAATTCCAATCATTACCAAAAATCATATAGTAATAAAAAAATTAAGGAAATATGCTGGGTGAGCAATGAAATGAATAAGCATTATGCAATTAAAAACAATCAGAAACAGAACTTTTACAGTGAAATAAAGGAATAAAACCAGACACAAGAAGACTCCCAGCTTCTGGTTCTACTTAAAAGAAGATTGGAAGTTGTCCACCCTTGTAATAAGTCAAACACTGAACTAACCAAAAATTAGTCACTCTACTAACATCCATCAAAGAATTGAGATCTCAGTGCAAACTGTTGGCCAAAAAATGGTGGATACAAGGGCTGAGGCTGTAGCTAGTGGTAGAGTGTGTGCTTAGCATACACGAGGCCCTGGGTAAACTCTAGAAAGACCCATTGATGGGGAGAATTGCAACTCATCACAGCTGTAATCCAAAGGACAAACCTGGGTAGGATTTCTATAAGGATAGAAAAACCTAACCTATAATAGAAAAATTGCTGGAGTCTCAAAGGTGACAAGTCCAAGAGTTAAAATCTTCAGACTCCTTACACTTAGAAGAGGTCCCACACCTTTGCAGGTCATCTCCAGGAGCCTACAGGTCCTCAGAGTGAAGTGTGGAGAAAAAACACTTATGCTTCTTGAAGAGCAGGGTGAAAAACTGCTTTTTAAATACTCCTAGAACATTCATTGCTTCTCAATGAGGCCTGCCATCAAGAGAAAGTATTTGGACTGACCCCACCTAACTGGGTTTAATCAGGGAAACACCAACCTGGAGAAGGAAATGCTCAACTCCAATCCACTCTATCCTTCCTGTCCCACTTGAGGGGCAGGCAAAACAAAGGAGTTCTTGTAAGGGACAAACTTGGGGACACAGGTTCACTAATAGCACACAACTTCATCACTGCAAGGAACAGTGCCTCCCCTCAACCCAAACCTCACAACCACATCACTAACATCTCTCTGCTTGAAGTCCTTGACCTGTAAGTCATGCCCAGCATTATCATGAATACTAAAAGGCAAGCAGAGAAGGCAGAGACAGAGAAGTGTCAGAGCCAGACTCAGATAAGGCAGGATGTCAGAATGACCAAATCAGGAAATTAAAACAACTATGATTTGTACAGTAAAGATACTACAGGAAAAAGCAGACAACATGAAAGAACAGATGGTTTATATAAATATGATATACATATTCAAAGAAAAAGCAAAAAGAAATATTAGACAGCAAAACCAAAACAAATGAAGAATGCCTTTGCAGGGATTGTTAGTAGACCAGTTGTGACTAAAGGAAATTTCAGGAAGCCTGAGGATATATCAATAGAAACTCCTCAAATTGAAAAGCAGAAAGAAAACCAATGCAGAGCAAGATGGCACAAGCCTATAACCCCAGCTACTCAGTATCTGGGGGCAGAAAGATCACAAGGCAGGTTGGACAGCTAAGCATGATATTGTCTCAAAATAAAAAATAAAAATTTAATCTAGCTTGTTAGAAAGTTGGGGCAGTTTGGCCACTTCCCAACATCAGAGTCCCAGGGCTCATTATCCCAACATCAGGTCCCATCCCAGGGCTCCAGACTGCCCTGCTGTCATATGCACCAAGCCAGTAGAGGACTTTTAGGAATACCCAGAAGCTGGCAGTACAGCCCTAAGGTGGCACTAAGCTCGTCCACTGGCATTCCCCAGCTTAGTCACCCACCACAGCCAACCCACAAGTTCTGGGGGATGGAGCCCATGTTGTTCTTCATGAATAAGGTGACAGTGGCTTTTAGTGGACAGGCAGTGCTATCCTCTGCACATTTTTACTAGTGTATGTCTTTGGGGGCTGCACATTTTCCTTGAAACCATTTTATTTTTTTCTTCTTTTATCTCATTTGTTCTGATAGACTGCATACATTATTTTCTAGATGTTCCATTATTTTAATCTTTAGCATTTTTTTGAAATACTAGGTTTTTATTGAGTTTTTTTTTTCAGAGTAGAAATTAGAAGTTTATTAAAGGACAGCAGAAAAGACTTCTCCCGGAGGAAGAAGGGGACCCAAGAGGTGGAATCCATGGAAGTGCGGTTGTTTCCCCTTTTTATAGTTTTGGTGATGGAATGTAGGTTGGAAGGCCCGAGGGGTGGGACACAGGTGGACCAAAGAAGTAATCTGGTCAGGAAGGACTTCTGAGTCAGCACCTTTTTTCTGGGGGCTGTTCATTAACATTTCTTTGAGGTGGACTTTGGCCTAGGGCCTTTTCGGGACTTCATTAACATTCCATGAGTTGTCCTGTGTTTTCCCTGAGTCATTCTCCGCATGGTCTCCATTTTAGATTTCACTCAATATTAGACCCGATTTACCTAACTACACTGACTACCTAACTTTAAATCTGGCTTCATTCCCCCCTCTAATTTGGGAACTCCTTACTGCTGTAAGGAAGAGGGGCGAATAAGATCTTTCTGGCTTCTTCAGGCTGAAAAGGGACGATGTGGGGCAAGCAGTTTGGAGTCCCCCTTTAAAAATCGGGTCTATGGAGTGGTCCATGACAGCAGTCTGATTGAGAAGTAATAGGCTGGAGGGCCATTTGAGTGATGGATGGTCTATAAGAGAAACAATAATTCATTAGTACTGGAACCATATTGATGCAGCAATAAATGCCATAGCACAGGAATATGCCAATGAGTATGATGGCAAAGACAAAGACTAACAATGTTTTCCACCAGGAAGTACCAAGAACTAGGAGCTAAGATATTGTTTCCATGACAAAGTTGCTGAGGACATGGCTTCTATCTGAGCATGTAAATCTTTAAGGACATTTGTCACATTGCCAGAAATGTCAGGGATGTAAACACAACATTTAACTTTTAGGATTACAGACGTTCTTTCCCTTAAGATATAGTTTAATAATTTAATGTCATCTGATCTTGCAAAATCCTTTTACTAGTATGACCTCTGTGTCTAATAGAGAAATCTTTAATTCTGTTACTTAGGGCTGGATAACCATACTAGCAAACACTAAACCTACCTGTGTAGGTTAGAAATAAAGGCCTTAAACTAAAAACTACTCTGGCAGTTCCTTTTGATAGTTATCAGGCATTCCTGTCTGAGAATCTCTTTTGTAGCCTCCAGTTTACTTATTTTTGGAAGTTACATTTAACTATTATTATTATTTAAAATGCCCAGGGATAGCTGTGTTTTGGCTTTGACTGTCTTTGCTAAGTGTTTAAGATGAAGCAAGTCAAACTGAGTTTTGTTTCTCTCTATTGTTAACAGTCAGCTGAGTTTCCCTGGGAGTCCTCAGGGAACTTCACAGCAGCTTCTCAGTTCTGCTAGTGCCATTTGCGCTGCTAGTGCCATTTGCGCTAGGATGGGTTCAGGCCTTGCTTGACTATGTGGCTTCCCTTGGAAGCATCAGGGATGACTCCCTTTTTTGATGATCCTCCTCTTCACAGCAAATGCACTGATTGGCTTTCTGTCCTCCACTGGTCTCATTAATCTCCCTGATTGGGAGGTTATGTGGCCCAGAGTTGCAAAGCTCTTTGGAGAAGTCCCCTATTCCCTGGATTCAGACTGACTCAGAGGGCAAGAGCCAAATATTGGTTTTCTTGGCCCTTTTAATTTAACTAATTTTAAAACTTAATCTTAAACATCTAGCAAATAAGTTTCAACAGCCTTATATTAAGTGTACTGGGCTTTAATGTCTATCTCTCTATCCTGTAGGTGAAAACTTATTATCTTAAATTAACCCAGGTTGTGTGTTTTTAAATCAGTACCTCTGTAAAACATTAACAGGCAATCTTAAATCATTTATAAGAAAACTACAAAATAAAATTAACAAGAGTAAAAACATATTAATTCATGTAATAGCTACCTAGAATTTTGGCAGAGTTATACATTATAATCCCCTGTTTGAGATCCTGGTAATCATGACAAAAAAACCAACTTTTGGACACAACTTTAAATGTACTGAAATCTGGCCTACTTCTTCCATAATCACTTTCACATGTAGTGAGATGGGACAGAGCCTTATCTCAAGTAAGGCAGGGCTCTTCATAAATCGTAAGTACTGTAGTTCTGAAACTGATCTTTGCTTTTTAAACATCATTTTACAAAGCCTACATAAACATGAATATTAGCTAACACAATATCACACCCAAAACATGAATTAAAGAAAGGCTGAAAGCTTTTAACCTTTTGTAGAAAAGTAGCAAAGTATTTTTTGTGTTTTACAATAAAACCTTTACACAGATTAGGCTCTCATTAACTTAAAAACATTTAAATTGTATCTCAGTGTAAAAAGTAACATGGAACTTTACATATCTTATTGATAACAAGTCCAGTTATAGAACACAAATGATAAATAAATTTCCAACATGTTTTTCTTTTAAGCCTAAAATTACCATACAACTTTAGAACACAGCTTGATATAATGCTCTTTCTAAAGCTTCTACCTAACAGACTTGTATACCTGGAAGATATGAACACATTAATAGCACCAATTACATTGATGTTTTTATATTAACCAAGTTTAGCTTTTCAAGAAATAACATAGCACAATTCTCTAAAACAACAGCACTTGTTTAACCAGCTGCTTAATTTCTTTAAGATTACTTGCTCAAAAACTTACACTTATAAGCAACTTACACAGACCTTCTTTATATCATTTACTTAAACCCTCTTAATTACTTAATCATATAGACTCTTATCCAGAAACACATTTTCCCTCTATTAAATCCATACCTAGAACCTTCTAGTTTGTTTTTTCATCTGTTAACCTCCTTCTGTTCACATTTTGAAACAATACTTGTAAATTTTTGAATTTAAGCAGATTTAACATTTTATTAGGGCATTTTTGAACACCTAGAAAAACTTATAAGCTTAATTTAAGACCTCTTTTTTATCTATTTACCAAATATAAATTGAGCCATTTGAATCACGTGAATCAAAGATATTTGGATCCATTTTTTAAAATTTTTTATGAGCGCTCCTCATATATCTATCAATTGTCATATCACTGCATGATATATGGACATACACACATACAGACATACCGACATACAACACATAATACAAGTGTAACACAACACAATAGTAAAGGCCTTGTAGCTTTTTCAGGTGAAATCTCATTGCAATGTTTAAAAAAAAAACTCCAGTGGATCAAAAATAGAACTTATCAGAAAAACATTAACTTGTCTGTAGGATCAAAATCATGAGCTCAAAAAAAAGAAAAATAGAGAATCTAAGAAAAAAAGTCCTAGAAAAAATTGACTGGCCAGTAATTAGTAAATGCCATACAATTTACTCTTTAGTTTAATGTAGTTTGAGTGTCCATAAAAAGACACTTTTACTCTTTTATTTTTCTTGGGCCTCAGATCTGTCTCCTACTGAGTGCTCCAGGCTTCTTCTATTTGCATATCAACTTAAGTCCTGGCTGAGTTCTGGAAGGAACTGGGAAAACTGGAATTCTGAGCAGAAACCTCATGCCTAAGGCATTTTAACCATAAGTAAGTTCTCCGGCATGAATTATTTGAAATCACAAACTAAACAATTACCTAACCCCAACTTTTTTTAAACATTGGGGCGGTAAAACAGACTAGTTAAAGTTACCTATGCATCTTAGGGAACCTGGGCAGATTTTGCTAATTATCCCATGCCTTTCTCAGTCCTACAACCTGAATTGCTAACATTTCTGACCTGCGAAGGAAGGGGAGCATCCAGGAGGGAATGGATGCGGGGTTGTTGGGAGTGTTGCGTAGCCCATACGGAGGCAAATGTGATTGGGGCTTTCCCTCAGTGCCATTCATCTACCGATCACCCTAGATACCCCTGAGGGCTGTCGGGAGGGGGCTCAAGAGAAAGGAACCTTGAGTGTAGCCCAGACCGGAATTCCGCAGTTGTTCCAAACTCCTTCCTCCACCTCCACGCATCTGAGGCAGATCGGTATTCCGGACACTGTGTACTCACACCAATTGCTCTCTGGGCCCAGACAGAAAAGTTAGAAGCGGCTTTGACAGAACCCAACATGCCTGCTCTGTATTGAACAGGTGATTGAGAGCTGCCTAGGCCGGGAAACCTCTCACCCTAGTCTTGAAGAGTGGCGGCTGTACTAATTGCATTTAAGTAGCCATCGGGTGCCTACCTTACCCTCCAGAAAGAAATAGAAAGATGCACGTCAAACCGACATGGGGTGTGTGCACTTACCTTGGTGTAGAATCTCGGTCTGGGACCTCCAATATGTTACCGCTGTTGACTGGTGACGAGTCCTTGCTTCCCCAATGTTGAAGAATAACACCAAAGAAGCACGCCGAGGCAAGGTTAGAGTAGAAATTAGAAGTTTATTAAAGGACAGCAGAAAAGACTTCTCCCGGAGGAAGAAGGGGACCCAAGAGGTGGAATCCGGTTTTTATTGAGTTTTAAAATTTTTTTGAACAGCAGTTTTATTTTCTAGTTGGGCTATTAGATTCTACTTTTATTAAATTATGATCAGCATACAGTATTTGTATTGTTTCTTCTCTTATGAGTTGAGATTTGCTTTTTGGAGTGTATGACCTGATTTTGTGAATCCTTGAGAATGTCTGAAGTGATGGAACATTCTATTATAAATGGGTACACTGTTCATATATATATATGTATGTATGTGTATGTGTATGTGTGTGTGTGTGTGTGTGTGTATAGTATTTAATATTCGGCAATAATTTTGTACTTATGTAATCTGCAATGGATACAGAAAGGAGAACTGAACCTTCTTTTGCTTTCTCCTTTTTTTATTCCAAAGGTTTTAACTGATAAACTCTGATGTTCTCTTCTTTTGAGCATAGAAACTCAGAGCTTCAAAATTTGTATTGGGCATTAATTTTTAAACTGACGCTAATTTACTTCATTTAATGGTATTATTTCAGTGGTTTTATGTGACAGGATCTGGGCCTGTCTCACTCTACCCACTGTGTTTTTCCATATGGCTGGTGTGCTTTGTCCGTCCTATTATCTCCAGCCTTCCTGAGATGATCTTTCTTGAGTGTGTAAATAACAAATGCCTGGATTTTACTTTCTGATCAACACCGAGTCTTTTTGCCTGTAATAGGCAAGTTAAAGCCACTTACACTGCAGATGTTATCAATGTATTTGATGCCAGTTTTGCATTGTGTTTTGATTCACTTGTTTCTTTTACTTAAAAAATCTTTTTTTCTATGTGATCTGTATTTTTTAAAGTTATGCTTTGTGTACCTTTTGATAATGGAAGGATTGTAGTTTTGGGCTTTAGAATTTTCTTTAATTAAAAGAACATTTTCATTGAATCTATAGGTATTTTCTGTTGGTCACTTGCAATGCAGAGGGTTGAAAATAGTTCATGTTCAATTCTTTTATTTTCTTCTTCCCCATGCACATTTTTTTCCAAGTTTATTTTTCTTAGGATTCACTGTAATCCATTTAAATTTATTTATACATCCATTACTTGATGTTACCATATTAAATGTATTTTCATTCTCTGTTTTTTTGCTAATTGTACTGGTTATGTCATTTCTTTTCCTTTGGAATTGATATCATTTTCATTCTGTTCTATACCTATAAGCCATGAATCTGTTCTCGTTGAAGTCACACGTAAGGAACGCTGCTCACTTCAGGGTTCTTATTATAATTATCACTTAATTTCTTGAATAGCAGAAGCTCATCCTTCAGTAATCTTTCCAAGAGGACTTGTGTAAAGGGCATTTGGGTTCCTATGTGTTGCTTGTGCTCATGCAGCTCTGGAACTGGGCTCTGTGGTGGTTCTGCTGGGGTTCAGAACTGGCCTCTACCTCTGCACTCACGCAATTTATTGAACTCCTCTGTGCCTCTTTTCTCATTTTTAAAATGAGGATAATCAGAGCTCCACCCCCAAGAGTGTTTTGTGGACTAAAAAGGGTTATAGACCTGAAATGCTTACAAGAGTGGCTGAAAATGGAGTACTGCAAGGTCATTACTATCTCAGAAAACCACCCCCCACTGTGAAAGGAGCAAAAGTCTACCTTAATCTTTCACAGGGGACTTGAAACAGAATCCTGCCAACTGTTCACATGATATAATTCTGAAGAAAATTCTCAGGCCAATCAATTATTTTCCTTTTATAGGTGACTTTATTTCTTCTTTGGTTTTCCAACAAATTCTTTAGGATTTTGATAACTTTATCAGAATCAGTCGATCCCTTTCAAAAGTCATGATTTTTTTCAGGTAGAGCACTTATGGAGAAAAATGCATATCACTACACATGCAGCTTAATGACTTGTTATCAAACATAGATCCTTGTAATCGGGACCCAGGGAAAGATAGGGGACATCTTCATATTCCAGAAGCCCCCACATGAACTTCAAATCACAACTTAGTAGACCTGCCTCTAGTAGATTTGGTGAATAATCACAGGAAAAATCAAACCTCAAAAATCTAAGCTGTTGGGCTGGGCCTGAGGCTCAGCGGTAGAGGTCTTGCCTAGCACATGTGAGGCCCTGGGTTCAATCCTCAGCACTACATAAAAATAAATAAAATAAAGGTATTGTGTCCAATTACAACTAAAAAAATATATTAAAAAAACTTTAGCTGTTTAATTCTTCACTATCTGAAGTTTGTCAGATCTTCACATATCATTTTGGATTGCTTTTGTTTTTTAAACAGCACAGCATACAAATCACCCCTGAAAGCACACACTTCCTTGCCACAAGGACATACCTCTGTGCCCTCCAAACCTTTGAGGACCTCTGGACAGATGGTCCCTCCCCCAAGGGTGCAGTGATGGCGCCTGCATTATTGTTACCTAGTCACAGGGCTTTACAGCCCAGCTAGGCTCTGGACGGGATCCATGCTGCAGCTGTAGATGTCCACATGTTGTTGCTCAGGATTCTACTCCTCGTGGATCTTCCTGGTTGTTCTCTCCCTTACTTAGGGTGAGAAGTCTCCACTGTTAACATTGAATGATTGGTTTTTCCCTTAATCTTGTCACTTTTCCTTCCTAATGGTGCTCTGCTGTTTTATGCACGTTTGTTTATTCCTAGTCACGTTCTTCATAAATTGACCATTTGCCATAAGATGTCCTTCTCTTTCTTTGTAACCAGTTATGTTCCAAAGTTATTATTCTGTGTCAGTGGAGTCACGCCAACTTTGCTTATTTGCCATGTCTTTCCCCTCCTATTGTTTTGCACCTATTTTGTATTCTTGAATCTAAGGTATGTCTTCAATAGCAACTTGTTACTTGATCCTGTTTTTCAATCCACTCTGGCCATCTATTCCTTTTGATTTTAGGGTTTAGTCCATTTTCGCTTGGCGTGGTTACTGAGGAGGTAGAATTCACATCTGGCACATGTTTCAATATGGCATATGTGTGATGTTTCTCTGTTCCTCCACTTATGCCTTCTTCTTTCTTTTTTTTTTTTAACCTTTGTGTGGTGCTGAGGGTAGAACTCAGTGCGTCACATGTGCTAGGCAAGTGCTCTACCATTGAGCTACAACCCCAGCCCCACTCGCACCTTCTTTATTGCTAAGTGGATACCTTCTAGTGTAATATTTTAAGTCTCTTCTTGTTTCTTTTATTGAATTTTAAAATTTAACTTCTTAGTAATTGTCCTAGGGGAGTATTATGAGCTTTTAAAAACAATCTAATTTAGATTAATATTAAGTTCAAAATTGTACAAAAACTGGACTCCAATATAACTCCATTCCCTCCCAGTTCCTTTGGGCCATTTTGTAAAAACAAGTCTTCTCTTTGTTCATTTTAAGTCCTTCAACACAGTTTTGTAGCTCTTGCTTTCTGCAGTTGTCTTTTAAAACAAACATTGGAAGAAAGGAGTTATAGGCATGAGGTGTGCATCCTGTTCCGTATTCCCCAGGGGCGCAACTGCTTTTGTTGCTGCTTTTTATTTCCCTGTGTGGATTTGAGTTATGTCTAGTGACCTTTAATTCTAAGGGACACCCTTTCATAACTCTGTAGGGCAGGTTACTTGGTCTTGAGATGGAGAGAATAGGGGGCAGCCCCTGTGAAGATGTAACAGACACCACTGTCTTACCTACATTAAATAGTTTCTCTTGGATAGACAATGTTCATTTGATCCATGGCTTCAGTTAATTTCATAGTTCAGAATTGTAGTTGCTTTGCTTGTGGGACAGTATATGTCTACCAGGTCCTTGTTCTCTGTTTACAGATGACAGTTGCCCTAGGATGTATTTAAAAAAATTTTTTAGATGTTCATGAACCTTTATTTTATTCATTTATTTTTATGCAGTGCTTAGAATTGAACCCAGTGTCTCACACATGCTAGGCAAGTGCTCTACCACTGAGCCACAACCCAGCCCCCGTAGGATGTATTTTAATGTTGTTTTTTGTTCATCTGTTTTTGTCACTTTGGGGGTGGGGACATGATGTGCCCTTTTACTAACTAGGTAAAATCCTCTATTATTTCTCCAAACATTCTTTAATTGTAAATCAGAGTATTTCTTGGGTTCTGTTATTTCTATACTGTGTTTCAGGGACACTTATTGTATAAAAGTTTAAGAAAAAAAAACCCTAAAAAGTAAATAATAAAATCCCCAAGAAAAGACACATAGAATGCACAAGATGTGAGCAAATTAATTGTTTAAGAGCCAAGCTGTCCTTTGGCAGGGACAAGTTTTGTGCAGTAATGAATTCATCCTGTTTGAAGTCCTTCCCTCCTTCTTTGCCATGTAGATCATAGGCTGTTACTGAATTCCAGTGTTCTGGCACCCTCTAGTGCTACTAACGAGCAAAAGCCACTTCCCTTTAGCTTTTCCATCCTGCTTTATTAACTATTCCCTCCACTCTTCTTCCCCATACTCTTCTTTTCTCCTGTAATAATTTTCTAAGTCAATTTTTTCTAAGTCAAACTAGTCACACATTAGGAATTCCCACAGTTTTCCTGTCCTAATTTCCATTCCTCTTCAGGCCTACTGACCGTGGTTAGCCCACAGGGTCCCTGTTCCCTCCACGTTATTCTTTCTGTTGTCCCTATGAGGCTTCCATCATGATGCACCATCCTTGCTTCACCTGCAGCTCAGGTGGGGGAGGAGATCAGGACCCATGCCTGAGCTCCCTGGAGCTGCCAACTCATGGGCAGCTTCAGAAGCGGCACACTTCCTCCTCTTCCAGCTCTAAGAAATACATCACTTTCTGTTCCTGATCTTTTAACAAAGGTTTCAGGGTTTTTGACTTTCAAGCTAATAGAAAGAAAATTGAAAGTTAAAAAATAATCCATTCAAAAGAAGCCAAAACAGAGCAAAGAAAAAGAAGGATGAGCTGACAAGATGATATAATTAAATCCAGAATTGTTACAAGAGCTGTGCTAAATGCAATAGGCTAAATATTCTAATTAAAAGCCATAAATCAGACTAAATAAAAAATCATGCTTCTTATATGAAACAATCTAGAACACAAGGCCACAGAAAATTGAAAAGAAAATGATTCAGAAAGATAAGCTATACAAATACTAACTTAAAACCAGTGGTGTGACTGCGTAATATCACACAAAATAGAATTTAAGTACAAATATTACTGGAGGGATGCTACATGATCACAAAAGGCTCAGTTCTTCAGAAGATTTTAAGAAATTATTTGGTTACACCCAATAACCTGGTGTGCATGTATTTAATGTGTATATTTTTGTAGATACCTATTATGGGTATGATGATTTTCTCATATTTAAAAAAAATTTTTTTTGTAGTTGTAGATGGACAGAGTGCCTTTATTTTATTTGTTTATTTTTATGTGGTGCTGAGGATCCATGCCAGTAACTCACACATGCTAGGCAAGCACTCCACTACTGAGCTACAGCCCCAATTCTGGTTTTCTAAATTTTTTTTGATCTTTCATTTATTCTAGAGAAAATACTCTGAAAGCTGAATGATTTCACTTATTTGAAATTCATTGAGGCTTGATTTATGTTGAATCTGGTCTATTGTGAAAATATTTTGCAGAAATTTTTGTGTATGTATATGAATTGAATAACACTTAAAAAGAGACAGACAAGTAAAACATAGAAGTTTTTAAAAAATATTTGTTTTTTAGTTATAGGTAAAAAATAAACTTTATTTTATTTTTATGTGGTGCTGAGGATCAAATCCAGTGCTCTACCACTGAGCCACAATTCCAGCCCTAGAAGTTTTTGTCTGATAGAAAAGCAGGTCTAGGGATATAGCTCAGTGGTAGAACACTTTTTTAGCAGGCACAGCATCCTGGATTCCATCTGCAGCAGTATACACATGCACACACACACACACACACACACACATATGGACACATACATGTGGAACAAAAATTGGTATAAATAAATAATGGAACAAATTTTAGCAGCTTTAACCAATGTATACTTAGAGAATAGTGCACCCTTTCAGGGCATATAAACCATTCTTTTAAAGCACATTTCCAAAACTGATCATATTCTTCATCATAGAGTTTCATCAATCACTCAGAGTTTGTTCTTTGTAATTCAATGAGGAATCATACATTTTTAGAAAATGCTCCTGTGTACTTGTACCTATTTAGAAGCAATATACTTCTAAATAACATAGGGATATAAAGAATCCTAATAGAATATAGATATTACTTTGAACTAAACTATAAGAGAGGCTATCAAAATTTGCAGGCTGCACCTAATGCCACTGTTAGGGGAAAACATACAGGTTTGCCTGTGTACACAGGGTGGACAGAGGGAGCAAACTCAGATGAGAAGCACCTGTTTCAGGAAGTAAGAAAAAGAGGAAAAATGGAGCTCAGACATGGCCGAAGGTGGGGAAACACAAAGAACACAAATTAACAAATAGAAAACAACCCTTGATGGAGAAGGTCTACAAAGCCAAAAGGTTTTTGCAAGGGAAAGAGTAAGCAAAACCTTTTGGCTTTTGATGACTGATCCTGGGTGAGTGAGAAGGGCAAGGGCCTGAAGGAGGATGAAAAGGCTCATATCATCGCCTGGCTCACAGACATTTTAAAAGTCCACAAGAGGACAGTATGGAAAACTTTATATCCATACAGCAGGACTCTCAGATGAAGTAGACAAATTCCCAGAAAAATATATTTATGAAAACTTTTATAGCAACCTAGCAGGCAATTCCTGTAAAGTGGACAAATTTCTAGAAAAATGCATTTACCAAAAGACAAAATAAATACTCAAATGTGCTAAAATCATTAAAGATACTGCATTCAAAAATCTACCTGGTTGCTTCATGGCAAGTAGTTATTCTCTAGGCCTCCTCTTCGTGAGTTGTTCAGGGAATATTTTGAAATTTCTTTTTCCTGTTTCCACAGCTTGCTCCTTGGTCTCAGACTTCTTCTTCCCAAAAGTATTGTCTCCTTTTCATGCAGCAGGCTTTCTAGAAGCTCTGAGAGAAGGCGACAGGCATGCAGCAGGCCTGTGGTGCCCTCTGGGTGCAGATGAGGGTCATCCTCAGTGCCTGACTAGTTTTGGGATATTAAATCAATCTGGAATTCTTGGGGCAAATTCTACCTGTTCATATTATATACTTCTTGTCAGTGTTGCTCCGTTCAGATGATCAGTATTTTATTAACCATTTTTGCTTTTCTTAAAGAGGGACAATAAGTGGTCTGTGGTTTTTCTTGTCATGTTTGCTCTTGATTTTGTATAAGAGAATATTTGCCTTGTAGAATGAGTCGGTAACTGTTATTTCTTCCCTATTTTCTGAAAATGTTTGCAGATGAGAATCACAGCTCTGTTAAGAGCCACAATTCCCTTCCACTTTGCAAGTGATCCTCTGTAATAACAGCCTATTACTCTACTATCAATCGAAGGAACATTCCTTTAAATCTTAGGAAGACCAATTATTATAATTTTTAACCATCTCTCTTTCTTTTCTTTTTTTTTACAAAATTGCACCACTGTAATTAAGGCTTTTAGTTTACATTTGGCCACCTCAAAATAGTTGTAACATTAGGTTGGTCAGTTTAAATACTGTGGTTCCCTGTTGGATAGACACACAATCTTTACACCCAAACGTTAATGCATACAAAGCAACAGGCATTGTTAAATAAAACAGCAATAGTCATTGCAAATTAGGCCTTGTGACCAATTATACATGATTAAAATTACTTCCCACGTTCACATCCACAGTACTCGTCCACCATTTAACATCTCAACCAAAACGTTACACATGTGAAATAATCCCTAATAGGCAAAAATACTAAACCTGTATATTTGGTATGCAAATACACTTATGCATGAGCAAGCAAGGGATCCACAGTGAGAATCTATAGCTGCAGAAGCCTGAAAATGATTTACAAAAATTGTTAAATCATTAAAAAATTGTTAAAAATATAAACTTCTTGTTGTAGATTCCCCACTTACACACAACTACAAACATTGTTCTCTATATAAACAAAAAATGGAAACACATAATAAGGAGATTTGAAAAGTCTGGACATTTTCTTCCCAACAGATATTAAAGGCAACATCTTTAATCTGACATCATACTGAAAGGACTATATTTTGAAGATAAGATCACTGTCTCCATAGGTTTTTTTTTTTAATTTTTTATTGTTGGTTGTTCAAAACATTACAAATTTCTTGATATATCATATTTCACACTTTGATTCAAGTGGGTTATGAACTCCCATTTTTACCCCATATACAGATTGCAGAATCACATCAGTTACACATCCATTGATTTACATATTGCCATACTAGTGTCTGTTGTGTTCTGCTGCCTTTCCTATCCTCTACTATCCCCCCTCCCCTCCCCTCCCCTCCCCTCCCCTCCCCTCTTCTCTCTCTACCCCCTCTACTGTCATTCATTTTCCCCCCTTGTATTATTTTTCCCTTTCCCCTCACTTCCTCTTGTATGTACTTTTGTATAACCCTGAGGGTCTCCTTCCATTTCCATGCAATTTCCCTTCTCTCTCCCTTTCCCTCCCACCTCTCATCCCTGTTTAATGGTAATCTTCTTCTCCTGCTCTTCGTCCCTACTCTGTTCTTAGTTACTCTCCTTATATCAAAGAAGACATTTGGCATTTGTTTTTTAGGGATTGGCTAGCGTCACTTAGCATAATCTGCTCTAATGCCATCCATTTCCCTGCAAATTCTATGATTTTGTCATTTTTTAATGCAGAGTAATACTCCATTGTGTATAAATGCCACATTTTTTTTTATCCATTCATCTATTGAAGGGCATCTAGGTTGGTTCCACAGTCTTGCTATTGTGAATTGTGCTGCTATGAACATCGATGTAGCAGTGTCCCTGTAGCATGCTCTTTTTAGGTCTTTAGGGAATAGACTGAGAAGGGGAATAGCTGGGTCAAATGGTGGCTCCATTCCCAGCTTTCCAAGAAATCTCCATACTGCTTTCCAAATTGGCTGCACCAATTTGCAGGCCCACCAGCAATGTACAAGTGTACCCTTTTCCCCACATCCTCGCCAGCACTTGTTGTTGTTTGACTTCATAATGGCTGCCAATCTTACTGGAGTGAGATGGTATCTTAGGGTGGTTTTGATTTGCATTTCTCTGACTGCTAGAGATGGTGAGCATTTTTTCATGTACTTGTTGATTGACTGTATGTCCTCCTCTGAGAAGTGTCTGTTCAGGTCCTTGGCCCATTTGTTGATTGGGTTGTTTGTTCTCTTATTGTCTAATTTTTTGAGTTCTTTGTATACTCTGGATATTAGGGCTCTATCTGAAGTGTGAGGAGTAAAGATTTGTTCCCAGGATGTAGGCTCCCTATTTACCTCTCTTATTGTTTCTTTTGCTGAGAAAAAACTTTTTAGTTTGAGTAAGTCCCATTTGTTGATTCTAGTTATTAACTTTTGTGCTATGGGTGTCCTACTGAGGAATTTGGATCCCGACCCCACCGAATGTAGATCGTGCCAACTTTTTCTTCTATCAGACGGCGTGTCTCTGATTTGATATCAAGCTCCTTGATCCATTTTGAATTAACTTTTGTGCATGGCAAGAGAAAGGGATTCAGTTTCATTTTGTTGCATATGGATTTCCAGTTTTCCCAGCACCATTTGTTGAAGATGCTATCCTTCCTCCATTGCATGCTTTTAGCCCCTTTATCAAATATAAGATAGTTGTAGTTTTGTGGATTGGTTTCTGTGTCCTCTATTCTGTACCATTGGTCCACCCGCCTGTTTTGGTACCAGTACCATGCTGTTTTTGTTACTATTGCTCTGTAGTATAGTTTGAAGTCTGGTATCGCTATACCGCCTGATTCACACTTCCTGCTTAGCATTGTTTTTGCTATTCTGGGTCGTTTATTTTTCCATATGAATTTCATGATTGCTTTCTCTATTTCTACAAGAAATGCCGTTGGGATTTTGATTGGCATTGCATTAAACCTATAGAGAACTTTTGGTAATATCGCCATTTTGATGATGTTAGTTCTGCCTATCCATGAACAGGGTATATTTTTCCATCTTCTAAGATCTTCTTCTATTTCTCCCTTTAGGGTTCTGTAGTTTTCTTTGTATAAGTCTTTCACCTCTTTTGTTAGGTTGATTCCCAAGTATTTTATTTTTTTTGAGGATATTGTGAATGGTGTGGTTGTCCTCATTTCCATTTCAGAGGATTTGTCGCTGATATACAGGAATGCCTCTGATTTATGCGTGTTGATTTTATATCCTGCCACTTTGCTGAATTCATTTATTAGCTCTAATAGTTTCTTTGTAGAGCCTTTTGGGTCTGCTAGGAATAGAATCATGTCACCTGCAAATAGTGATAATTTAAGTTCTTCTTTTCCTATTTTTATGCCTTTAATTTCTTTCGTTTGTCTAATTGCTCTGGCCAGTGTTTCGAGAACTATGTTGAACAGAAGTGGTGAGAGAGGGCATCCCTGTCTTGTTCCAGATTTTAGAGGGAATGTTTTCAATTGTTCTCCATTCAGAATGATGCTAGCCTGAGGCTTATCATAATTTGCTTTTACAATATTGAGGTATGTTCCTGTTATCCCTAGTTTTTCTAGAGTTTTGAACATAAAGGGATGCTGTACTTTGTCGAATGCTTTTTCCGCATCTATTGAGATGATCATATGGTTCTTATTTTTAAGTCTATTGATGTGGTGAATAACATTTATTGATTTCTGTATATTGAACCAGCCTTGCATCCCAGGGATGAATCCTACTTGATCATGGTGCACAATTTTTTTGATATGTTTTTGTATCCGATTCGCCAGAATTTTATTGAGGATTTTTGCATCTAGGTTCATTAGAGATATTGGTCTGTAGTTTTCTTTCTTTGAAGTGTCTTTGTCTGGTTTAGGAATCAGGGTGATGTTGGCCTCGTAGAATGAATTTGGAAGTTCCCCCTCTTTTTCTATTTCCTGAAGTAGCTTGAAAAGTATTGATATTAGTTCCTCTTTAAAGGTTTTGTAAAACTCTGCTGTATACCCATCCGGTCCTGGGCTTTTCTTAGTTGGTAGTCTTTTGATGGTTTCTTCTATTTCCTCAATTGATATTGGTCTGTTTAGGTTGTCTATATCCTCCTGACTCAATCTGGGCACATCATATGACTTAAGAAATTTATCTATGCCTTCACTATCTTCTAATTTATTGGAGTACAAGGATTCAAAATAATTTTTGATTATCTTCTGTATTTCTGAAGTGTCTGTTGTGATATTGCCTTTTTCCATCCCGTATGCTAGTAATTTGAGTTCTCTCTCTTCTTCTCTTCGCTAGCATGGCTAAGGGTCTGTCGATTTTGTTTATTTTTTCAAAGAACCAACTTTTAGTTTTGTCAATTTTTTCAATTGTTTCTTTTGTTTCAATTTCATTAATTTCAGCTCTGATTTTAATTATTTCTTGCCTTCTACTTCTTTTGCTGTTGTTTTGCTCTTCTTTTTCTAGGGTTTTGAGAAGAAGTATGAGATCATTTATTTGTTGGTTTTTTCTTTTTTTAAGGAATGAACTCCAAGCCATGAATTTTCCTCTTAGAACTGCTTTCAATGTGTCCCATAGATTCCGATATGTTGTGTCTGTGTTTTCAATTATCTCTAAGAATTTTTTAATTTCCTCCTTGATGTCTTCTATAACCCATTGATCATTCAGTAACCTACTGTTCATTCTCCAAGTGATGTATGCTTTTTCCTTCCTTCTTTTATCCTTGATTTTCAGTTTCATTCCATTATGATCAGATAAGATGCATGGTATTATCTCTACTCCTTTATATTGTCTGAGAGTTGCCCTGTGACATAATATATGATCTATTTTTGAGAAGGATCCATGTGCTGCTGAGAAAAAAGTGTAACTGCTTGATGTTGGGTGGTATATTCTATATATGTCAATTAAGTCTAGGTTATTAATTGTGTTATTGAGTTCTACAGTTTCCTTATTCAACTTTTGTTTGGAAGATCTGTCCAGTGGCGAGAGAGGTGTGTTGAAGTCTCCCATGATTATTGTATGGTGGTCTATTAGACTCTTGAACTTGAGAAGAGTTTGTTTGATGAACATAGCTGCACCATTGTTTGGGGCATATATATTTATGATTGTTATGTCTTGTTGGTGTATGGTTCCCTTAAGCAGTATGTAGTGTCCCTCTTTATCCCTTTTGATTAACTTTGGCTTGAAATCTATTTTATTTGATATGAGTATGGACACTCCTGCTTGTTTCCAAAGTGCATATGAGTGATATGATTTTTCCCAACCTTTCACCTTCAGTCTATGTATGTCTTTTCCTATCAAATGCGTCTCCTGTAGGCAGCATATTGTTGGGTCTTGTTTTGTGATCCATTCTACTAGCCTGTGTCTCTTAATTGGTGAGTTTAAGCCATTAACATTTAGGGTTATTATTGAGATATGGGTTGTTCTTCCAACCATATTTGTTTATTTCTGTTACTAAACATGGTTTGTTTTCCTCTTTGATTATTTTCCCCCCTTTCCTGTCCTACCTCCCACTGTTGGTTTTAATTGTTATTTTCCATTTCCTCTTCTTGTAATGTTTTGCCGAGGATGTTTTAAGAGATGGTTTTATAGCTGCAAATTCTTTAAACTTTTGTTTATCGTGGAAGGTTTTAATTTCATCTTCCATCCTGAAGCTTAATTTCGCTGGAAACACAATTCTTGGTTGGAACCCATTTTCTTTCAGTGTTTGAAATATGTTATTCCAGGATCTTCTAGCTTTCAGAGTCTGTGTTGAAAGATCAGCTGTTATCCTGATTGGTTTACCCCTAAATGTAATCTGCTTCCTTTCTCTTGTAGCTTTTAAAATTCTCTTCTTATTCTGTATGTTGGGCATCTTCATTATAATGTGTCTAGGTGTGGATCTCTTATGATTTTGCACATTCGGCGTCCTGTAGGCTTCTAGGATTTGGGATTCTGTCTCATTCTTCAAGTCTGGGAAGTTTTCTTGTATTATTTCATTGAATAGATTGCTCATTCCTTTGGTTTGGAGTTCTGTACCTTCCTGTATCCCAATGACTGTTAAGTTTGGTCTCTTAATGTTATCCCATATTTCTTTAATGTTCTGCTCATGGTTTCTTAACAGTCTTGCTGAGCTGTCTATGTTCTTTTCCAGTTGAAATACTTTGTCTTCATTGTCTGATGTTCTATCTTCTAAGTGTTCTACTCTGCTGGTAGTATTCTCCATTGAGTTTTTAAGTTGGTTTATTGCTTCCTGCATTTCTAGGATTTCTGTTTGTTTGTTTTTTATAACCTCTATCTCCCCGTATAGTTGATCCTTTGCTTCCTGGATTTGTTTGCGTAATTCATTGTCGAAGTGATCTTTCATTGTCTGATTTTGCTGTCTAATGTCTTCCTTGATACTCCAGATCATCTGAAGCATGTATATCCTTAATTCTTTATCTGACATTCCATCTGCCGCAGCTGTTACCTCTTCTAAAGTTGAGTTGACCTGCATTGCTTGTGGTCCTTTCTTGTCTTTTCATACTGCTTGCGTTTCTTTCTGCTTGGTGAAACTGTTGTGTTTTTGAAATGTTTTTTTCCCCTATATATTTATATTGCTCTTGTATAGTTGAAAAGTCTCCCTTGCAGGGTCGGGCGGCGGTCTGCCTACCTTGCAGGCGTGGGCAGCGGCTCTGCTCTGCCCCTACTCCAATTGGGGTGTCGTGACTACCATGCCGGCAGGTTGCTGGGCCTGTTCCTGGCACGGGCGGCGACTCTGCTCTGCCCCTACTCCAATTGGGGTGATGTGTGTACCACGCCGGCAGGCTGCTGGGCCTGATCCGCCGGTCTGTTGCAGGTCTGCCTACCTTGGAGGTGCGGGCGGCGGCTCTGCCCTGCCCCTCCTACCACGCCCGCGGACCGCTGGGCCTGATCTGCAGGTTGGTCGCAGGTCTGCTCACCCTGCGGGCATGGGTGGCAGTTCTGCTCTGCCCCCACTCCAATTGGTGTCATGTGACCACCACACCGGCGGGGCCTGATCCGGGCGCGGGCGAAGGCTCTGCTCTGCCCCTACTCCAGTTGGGGTGACGTGTGTACCATGCTGGCAGGCCGCTGGGCCTGACCCGCCAGTCTGTCACAGGTCTGCTTACCTTGCAGGTGCGGGTGGCGGCTCTGCCCTGCCCCTCCTACCACGCCTGTGTACCACTGGGTCGCAGGTCTGCCCACCTTGCGCTCCACTCTGCCCCCTCTCCAATTGGGGTCACGCGACCACCACGACGGCGAGCTGCTGGGCCTGCTCCAGGCGCCGGCGGCGGCCAGGCTCCTCCCCTCTGACTCGACGACAAATCGAGAGAGACTCGGGTGTCTGTGCCTCACCCTCCCTACCAGGAGACCAACTGTTTCTGTCGCCGCTGGTATTGATGAAGTTCTCTCCTCCGCCGCTTTCTGATGACATCAGATCTCTGCCATGTCGGTATCCTATTAGAATGGCAGCATTTCATTCCCTTTGCCGGGTAACCAAAGCAATGGGTGAGTCCTGACCGGCCCTCAGCCGGACCCGGACCAAGAAGCAGTTTCTGCGGGCTCCTTAGCCCTGGGCCAGAGCAGTTCCGGGAGCCAGAACTCGGCCGCTCCAAGCTCGGTGTATGCTCTGATAATAGCAGGCTCCAAGAAGCAGTTTCCGCGGGTTATTTAGCACTGAGCCCGAGTGATCTGTCTGCAAGCCGTAGGCGAATGGCAGCCTGAAGTTACCTGTTCTATGGCTGAATGAGCTGCGGTCAGTCGAAAACAGGGATGGTGACGTCAGCTCTCCAAGATGGTGGCTGCTGGCCTCCTCTGTGGTCTGACCGGTGTGGAGAACCAAAATGGACTGCTTCCTTCCCCCGTCTCGAACCCAGAATGCAGCACTGAGTATGGTGCTTGCACGGCTGGCAGAAACTGCAGCGCTGTATCCCTGCGCCGCTATCTCCTCGTTTCCCAGCGCGCGCTGCAGACTCTAGCCACCGGGTGATTTGCTGAATAAGCAGTGTTACCCTCCGTGCGACAAATCTCTCGCGTTTGAGTCCCCGTAGCCGATCCTCATGCCATGGAAATCCTTCCTCCAGGTTCCGGAGCACCCCACTATTGCTGGAAATTCCTAACAAGATAGCCTTTAGCCGTCCTGACTCGTCATACTCCCACACAGTGACGCGGCACATGGGGGCAATGCACTCCCCTCGCCACCATCATCGATAATCCTCCATAGGTTTTTGAAAAATTAAAAAAACCTATATACCTGTGTTAATCAAAGAGCTTATTTTATACAATACAATGATAATGGCTTTGGATTTAAAAAAAAATTACAATAAGCTACAAGTATCAAAGAAGCAAAGTTTATCTGGAGTAGTCCATATAGGAGCTCTTTGGACTTTCTTTTATTATGCTAAAATAGTGGTGCTTTCAGGATTTACATTATTGTACTCTCCAATACAAAGTATGGGGTATGTTAACGTATACAGTACACCATTTAAATACATGTACAACATTGGTGGATGAAGAATGTCTCTTAGTGGTAATACTGGATATAGCCTCTGGTTTTACCAGCTGCATACTGTAGGACTATTATATAAGTAAAAATCTCTCTTGTGATACTGAAAAATGATTAGAATGTGCAGACTGATATAGTACCTTTCATCCGCCTCTTAAATGGTACCACCACAGTAAAGTCCATTTAAGATGTTGGTAGGTTTAACAAAGTTGGAATGCTGGCACTGTTGAATTGGGCAACAATTCTTCAAATCTGGCTCAGAGCTACAATGCATTCAGTATATTAAAGCAGCTGACACTATGACTTTTTGCAGGCCTTCCCAGGCACTGGAGTTTTCTGTTAATTTGCTGCACTAGGTCATAAAAGATCTCATTAACATTTATTTTTGATTTTGCAGAAGATTCTAAGAATGCACACTTGTTCCACTGTCTTGCTAGATTTTGACCTTGTTCCTTTCCTACAACTCTTTCATATTCCAAGTCACACTTATTACCAACCAGAATCATGGGAACATCATCAGTGTCTTTAACTCGAAGAATCTGTTCTCTCAAATCTTGTAAATCATTAAAGGTGGACTGTGCTGTGATGGAATAAACCATAGCAAAGCCTTGTCCATTTTTCATGTACAAATCCCTCATTGCTCTAAATTGTTCTGTTCCTGCAGTATCCAGGATTTCAAGCAAACATTGTTGTGCATCGACTTTAACTTGCTTTCTATAAGAATCTTCTATTGTAGGATCATATTTTTCAACAAAAATTCCTTGAACAAACTGTACAGTCAGAGCAGACTTTCCAACCCCTCCTGAACCAAGAACGACTAGCTTATATCATGCATGATGCAAACTTGTCAAACTGAGTACCTCTCACGCTGTCACCAGGTTCCTGTAGCCAGCATCACCCTGCGCTCCCTCTGGGTCACTGCTCTGGGCGCCACAGCGGTCCTGTCGCTGCTGCCGCAGCTCTGGCTGGTTTACACACCTGACTCTGGGCCTCTCTTGTTTTTCTTATGTATCATTCATGGGGGTCATTTTCTCAGGGTTTTTAGCTTTCAAACTTTTTTTGTTGTTCCTGGGATTGAACCCAGGCACACTTAAGCATGTGCCACATCCCCTGCCCTATTATTATTATTAGAGACAGGGTCTCACTGACTTGTTTAGAACCTCATTAAGTTTCTGAGGCTGGCTTTCAACTTAGAATCCTCCTGCTTCAGCCTCCAGAGTCAATGGAATTATAGGCAGCACCACCACAAGGGCACAGACTTAATTATATTAATAATTTTTGACCTTTTGTTCAGAATTATGAGGATCTCTAGACTTAAGATCCATAGCTAGAATTACCTCTATGATAAATTTTCTAAATCACTCATTTCTATAGCAGGTGTGATTTCACTCATCTGCTTATACTGAGAAGCCCTGGGGAATAAAGTTAGCGAGCAGGGCTCCCTGGGGTCCAGGGCTAAATGCAGACTGAGAATGAGGTCTTGCTCTTGAGCAACATGGACACTCAAGCAACAAAATTACCTCTTGGTTTAAGGTCTGTGCAGGCAGAGCAAGGAGAGGAGCCTTGGAGCATCCTCTAAACACCCACAGCAGAGCACAAGGAGAAAATCTTTCCTCCCTTGGATGTGGCACCCTGTTAGCTGGCAGTAGCCATGGGCACTAGTGCTGCAGTCCACAGGTACAGGCAGAAGATGAACTGGAACTTCAGTCCTGGGGAGGAAGGTGCAGAAGTGGCAGTATGCAACCTGTGAGGAGCATGTGAGGCCCAAGGGCATGTAGGAACTTGAAAGAGCACTGGGAACCCCTGGGATACACCTCTAGTGCAGTGTTCTAGGGGCAGCAGCTGCTCTCTCATGTGGGCCCTGCTTAACAGGGGCTGGTACCACCACCACCAGTAGAGGAAGTTTCTGCAACAGCCGCAACCTCTACCTGGGACTGTTCCTGCTGCTGCTGCTGCTGCATCTGCACCTGGTGAGTCCCTCAGCACTTAGGGTAGGCGGAAGAGTACGAAGGCGCTACAGACCCAGGTCTGTCTCAAGACAGAAAGCTGGTGTGTGTGGGAGGTGTCATGATTCTTAAGAGATGGGAGCAGAAGAACTTCTGGAATTTGGGACAGAGAATGTGCAGGGGCACTGGGATTCACCAGAAGGGAAAGACATAAAGATGACTTGGGGGTCTGAACTCATTAAAAATTGATGCTGGGTGAAAGGATGAGTCAGACTCTGCTTGTCACCAGGAGTGTTGACCCTATTTTGTAGGTGCATAACCTGAGGCCTCATAGCTTGTTATCTTGGGACTGTATTTGGTATAAAATGTTATTCAGGATTGGGGCTGGGGTTGTAGCTCAGTGGTAGAGCACTCGCCTAGCACGTGCAAGGCCCTAGGTTCGATCCTCAGCACCACATAAAAATAAATAATTAAAATAAAGGCATTGTGTCCAACTACACCTAAATATAAATATAAAATAAAATAAATGTTGTACAAGATAGGCAAAAGGAAATGTCAGAGCTAACCTATTTCAGTGGTTAGCCCTCCACTCTTCCCATTTTGCTTTGAGAAGGCAGGTTCAATGATCACTTACTCCCCTTGCAATTTCCACCCCACTGGGGGATAGTAATCTGTAGAAAGATGTAATGGATCAATGTAAAGTACTTTATGCTAAAGAAGCATTGCAGCCTCTTGTTGGGGTTTGATGCTTTCATGAGGTTGTGATAGGTGGAGGCTTGCTGAATATTTATGTTGATGAACTTCTTAGCTAAGTGAAATATATCTAACTAACTTAATATTGAACTTTTTAAAAATCAGAACAGTGATTCCAAAATTTTCATATCCTGGTGCCAGTGTGCCTTTAGTTTTTAGAGAGGAGTTGTAGGTGGGCATTATTGTTGTGAGGCTTCTTTTTCATACATCATCTGTCTCATTGAAACAATGCTTGCTAGCCTATCCTTACTCTGGCCTTCTGGTTTCTGAAAGTGCTCTCAGAAAAAGAAGGGCCCCGGGCTGGGGTTGTGGCTCAGTGGTAGAGCACTCCCCTGGTGTGTGTGTGAAGCACTAGGTTCAGTTTTATAAAAATAAATGAATAAAATAAAGGTATTGTGGGCTTGGGATGTGGCTCAAGCAGTAGCGTGCCCGCCTGGCATGTGCGGGGTGCTGGGTTTGATCCTCAGCACCACATAAAAATAAAATAAAGATGTTGTGTCCACCGAAAACTAAAAAATAAATATTAAAAAATTCTCTCTCTCTCTCTCTCTCTCTCTTTTAAAAAATAAAGGTATTGTGTCCATCTACAACTAAAAAATAGAAATAAAAAAATAAAAGAAGTGTCCCTACCCCACCAAAACTTCTCTTCTCTGGTCTTGAGCCTTAACTATATTCTTCTGCACTTCAGGGTTTCTTGTGATTGTTAACATCTTTTTCAGTTTTTCTTCTGACACAAACTTGGTTAAAAACAATACCTGACTGCTCACTGATAGCAGGGACATATTCTTAGTTCTGTTATTTAATATGTATGTCCTGAACATTCATGGTTTTTGCACAGTTTTAAAGATATTTAATCAAGATAGTCCCACTGTAGGAAGGATTCACCTTTTAATTAAATAGGAACCTTGAATAACTATGTAAAAACTTTATTGGGCTGGGGATGTGGCTCAAGCGGTAACATGCTTGCCTGGCATGTGTGTGGCGCTGGGTTCAATCCTCAGCACCACATAAAAGTAAAATAAAGATGTTGTATCCACCAAAAAACTAAAAAATAAATATTAAAAATTCTCTCTCTTTTTAAAAAAATTATTAATTACTAATTATTCAAACATTTCTTAGCCTTAGAATTTATTTACATTTGTTTGGTAATGTAGAAAATAAGTTATTTGTTTACAAATGACTTATGTGTTTATGATCAATGCTAAAATATATACAACTAAAGCATTAGGCCAAATTGGGCAATTTTCAGGTTTTAATCTGCTTTATTAACAGGCTAATTTTCTGAAAAAATGAGCTGTATTCAGAGATACTTAGACTTCCATTTTTGCACATGGTCCTGTATGTATTCTTTGAAGTTGACAACCGAGGGAGGTGCAGGTGGAGCTTGGCACAGGAGCACTGGGGGGCCAGGTGCTGACCTCCTATGTGCTCCATGAGCATTGGCTCATGTCCAGAGACATTGTGCCCAATCTTCAGCTCATCAGTTGTATGGCATTGTGTAAGTCAACCCACTTCTTCAGATCTCATTCTACCATCTGGGTTTCACTTGGTAATATAGCATCTGAGGTCCCAAGAGAGCAGGTTATTTGCCCAAGGTTCTATAGAGAGGAAGTGACAGGACTTGGAATGTTAGCCAAGGTCCTGTTGTGTCCATGTCTTTGGCCTTACACACACCATGCTGTCTGACATGGTGTATACCAGACTACTATGAGCTCGAGGAAAACAGTAGACTCACCTACATTTGGGTTATGACAATTGTGGGGCATCATGGTCAGCTCCAGTGGAGAGGAAGAGCTGAAGAGTGAAGAATGGAGGGGCATGCACATCCTTCATGACCCTATGAGGCAGCAGCACATATGATGCCCAGGCCTGGTAGGATGGGCTACCCCTTCTTCCCTGTAGAGAGCCTGAGCTCTCTCATGGCCGAAGCATTATTTCCTTTCTTGTGCCTTCATTTGAGCCAGATGTGCTATTTTTCCAAATGTGCTTTTTGAATTTTGCCATAGGAATTTTCTTGGTAAGAACCCCTTTATTTCTAATTGCAATAATTCTAATTAAATAGGATATTCTGTCAAGTCCTAGCATAGCCCTAGACATAGAGTGCCGCAGTCCGGCTGCAGCAGAATAACCGGGGGGTGACGAATAACTTGTGTATGTTGATACAGCAGGAGAGGGAGCCGTTTATTGCAGGACAGGAGCAGTATTTATACATTCCACACAGCTTATCTAATTAGCATAAACTAGATACAGCAGTCAACCAATAAGGAATCTCCACACTTAATGGCTCGCTTTTGTTACTTCTCAAACCACTCCCTCTGGCATTTTGCCAGGCACCATCCAGACTTGTTTACGAACTCTAACATTCCCCTGGCAAAATGCCAGGTGTTATTTTGACTTGTTTACAGACTCTAACAATAGAGCAAGGCTTGGGAAGGCTAGTGGTTATTTTCACACCTAGTTGATGGCTTTTCCATGATAGACTGCAGCCACTCCCTCATTCTGCAGCAGCAGCACCTCTGCATAGATCCTGCATTTCTTTGGCCATTCTTCCTCCCACCCCACTTCTCATAGATGTCAGATTTCCATTGCTGTCAAAATCAACTGAGAAAAATCAGCTTAAAGGAGTGAAGATTTATATGGCTCACGGTTCCAGAGTTTCAGTTCCTGGTCTGTTGGCCCTGTTGCTTTGGGCCTGAGCCAAGGCAGCACATCATGGCGAGAGCCCATGGCCAAAGAGGCTGCTCATATCATGGCAGCCAGGAAGCAAAAGAGAGAGGTAGGACTGGACTCACAATATTCCTTTTGAGGGCATGTTGCCAGTGATCTAAGTTCCTTCTACCAGGCTCCAGCTCCTATAGGTTCCACTATCTCCCAGTAGCACCACAGGCTGGTGACCAAGTCTTAAGCACATGGGTATTGGAGGACTTTTAAATTATAGCAGATGACTTTGTGTGAATTATGGACAGGAGGGCTCCACCAAAAGTCATCCTTTGCTAGAACGTTTGACCGCAGCATCTGGAGGCCTCTGTGTAGGATACTACCTGCACACTCTTATGTAGCAAGCCTGGCCTGTTCCACTCAATGGTATTTTGACCAACTGCTTGACATGTTGCTGTTTCTAAAAGGATTGCCTCTCATCTTGATCATTCCCAGCATTTATATTCAGTTTCTCTGTCAGAAAGCCTCTTGTAATTAAATCCTGTGGTCCACATTTTCTTTACTCCTTGGACTCCCAGAACCTCATTATCTGGGCCTTCCACTTCTAGGCCTTCATTTAGTCTCACATTGAAATTCTTCACCCTTTGTATTTTTCCTGTTATTCACTGGAACATGGCAACTCCCTCCTCCTGCCCTACCCTGCATGAGGTAGAGTGGGGTTTGAGGTGAAGAGCTCACAGCCTGGCAATGCCGAAAAGACATTTTTCCCTGGTCCCTGGGCCTCCACAAGAAGTGCAGACCACCAGCTGGATTTGGGGTGAATGCCATCTCTGGAAGTTGTCCTAAAATGTCCTGCTTTAGATGACTGCTTGAATGTGGGTGCAAAGAGACAACTCTGTGCAGGGATCCACTTTCCTGAAGTACACACTTTGATGAGGGACTTCACCCATAGTCCCCAGTGCACTCATCTTCACTTTCTCGTGCTGATGCTACTGCCCGTGAGTGATGAGCCCACTCTTCCACAAAATCCCTCCCAAGTACTCTCACCCTCCCAATAGACCAGGCGCATGTGCAGCAGGGTCTCTGCACTCAGCTTGTGTTTCTGTATCTTCCACAGAGCGCTCAGCCCCTGCTGCACTGGGAAGTTGAATGAAACAGCCTCCACAATGGGGTCAGTTTCCTTTCTGTTGTAGTTGCACAAATTCACCACTAGGTTCCTGGCAGCTAGAACTGTGTCTGCACCCCAGTTACCTACTGGGGCTTCCTGAGATCCCCCTTAGCCACTGGTTATGGGTTGGGTAGTGCTTTCCTGGGATAAACCATGTTTTCTGTACTCTTCAATGCTCTCGTGCCCTATCATTTTGTTTTAACTGGAGACACAGCTCACTCAGTTTGATCTCTTTTGCATGGTACTAGGTACTTGCAGGTGATTATTGTTTTCTGACTTTAATCTCTCAAATGATGAGCTCTAATTATTACCCAGGCTCATTCCCATTTTATTTGCCCTAAATCCCTTCTTGCTCCCTAATGAAAGGAAAACATGGAGTGGCTCTTCATGGTGCTAGATTTCATTTTTTTTCTAATGGATTTTCCTTATTGTCCCGGACATTATATTATATTACTATTATTACTGGAACAGGTAACAATAACAGATAACGCCTGTTAAGCACAGATGAGGGAGGTGTCTTTGTAAGAGTTTTGTGTGAACTATATCATCACATCCTCATCATGCCCTGGGGAGGCCCTGTCCCTATTCCATTTTCAAGCGATAAAACTGGCACAGAAAGGTTATTTGACATGTTTGTGGATGCACAGGCAGCCATGCACTCACCAAGCAGCTGCAGTTCTTACCCACCAAGACTTCCCATCTCTCCCAGGTCATTTCCCAGCATGTGCTTGTATTGGCATACATGGACAGGAAGACACCCAACACTGACAGTGTGCACAAGAGTAGGGAGCAGAAAGGGAATTTCCCTGCCATGCTTGTTCCAGTGTGCTCCTGGAAGGCAGCCTCTGCACAGCCTCCTGTGTACTCCTCCCATGACATTGTGTACACAGGTGAGTGGACGTTTGCATGTGAGGGTCCCAGGTTTGATCATATAGCACCTTTGTCATCTAGTGTCCCATTTGATGTGTTCTGCAGGGTTTTCCCTACTCTGAGTGCAAAACATGGGCAAGCATAGTGGTGACAGGCACCCACATTCTATTCCTGCTCACAGAGACACAAAGAATTGACCTGGATTTCAGAATGTTCAGCTCTACACAGCAATTAAAGTCATCAAAGACACAAGGGCTCAGCGAATTCCTCAGGAAGAAAGGGGTAGGAGAATGGCACCTTCCTCCTCCATCATACAGGGGCTCACATTCCCCATGTCCTTGTGCTGGAGACCAGGGCCTTCTTGGCTGATGGACATAGTGATACACTGTCCTGGGGCTTTAGAATATGGCACATATTCAGCTGTTCCTGGATGTGCAATCTTATTTTCCCACTTGACAGAACTTCTGGCTCTAGAGAGCTCTTATGTCCATGTGGTGTGTCACCACATATAAAGGTAAACTCTCAGACTTATTTGGTATTAGGTAATCTATTTGACTATTTGAATTTGCACTCAGAGTTGAACACACATGCATCACCTGAGATAAGCTGGTGTGTGCTCACATAACAGCCAACTCAGCATCTCTCTGATTCAGGCTATATGTCGAGTGTGGTCAGGGGGCTTGGGGGACATGATTAGGAGGTTAAGCTCATTGTAGGCCTGTAGGGACACAGACTGATTGAAGCTCCACTTTGGGTTGGCTGCTCTCTCATCATCCTCACCTGATCCTAGCCAATCATTGGCAGACAGGGTAGCAGAGGCTGAGAGAGTGGCTTCATGCACTGACCCTTGACATTTGGCCTGGAAGTGGCAGATGAGCTTTTCACTCAGACATTGAGATCAGGGCAAGCCACGTGGCACACCTGACCTCAATAGAGAAGACTGCAGTCCCAACTGTGCCCCAAGGAAGTGCTGGAGCATCTGTGGGACAGAACTAATGTTCATGGCAGCAGTCAACCAAGTGCCAGGTGTCCTGGGTTTACTGGGAACAGCAGAAGAAGGTAGACTGATCTCAACTCTGATAAGGTTAGCAGACAAGGATGGGCAGACCCGAGTAGCACATGACATGCACCTCATGGAGGAGGCTTAGGGGCTCTGTAGTGAAGTCAGGGACTGACACACTGCTGTGTCTAATGGAGAGCTGCTGTACAAATTTCCCTGACAATATGCTGTATGACTGGAAATTTTGTTTTTCTGGATCCAAGATTCAGTCACAGATCATTCATGGCTTCTGGTTGCTTGGTTTGCCCTTGTTCTAGAAAAAGTTCTCCCTACATTTCTGTTCTCTCCTGTGGCATTGACAGTTGTTTTGCAGAGGTATTAACATGGACTCTTTTGATTGATCTCTTTGAGACTGGACACAAGATTATGCATTTTTTTGGTCATTGTTTCTGCTAGGGAAGTGCTGTGTCCCTGTGCATCACCTCAGAGGGACTTGATGTTGTCCTTCCCCCTCCCCCTGCCCAGCCCATTCCTGGTGCTGTTCAGTGTGGCCACTGGGATGCTGGTTTCACCCAGATGTCATCTGTATTGCAAAGGTACCTGTTTTCCCCTCTGTATTTAGTAAGCACTCTGGGAAGGAAAACCTGAGTCTGCATATATTGTGCTCCCAATACTCTATCACTCAATAGGTGCAACATAAATCAATATTCTTGCCTAAAATAATTATTACAATGGTGGTTATAGAGTATAATTTTCCATGTTTAGTTTTCTCTTCCCCTTTGTCATTTGGTTCTTCCACAAAGGAGAGCTTTCCTTTACCTTCCCCTGTGGCTTTGTACTGCTTGTTACCCTTGGTTTCATGGTATGACTTTTTATTCAGTGTGGTGTCACCCATTCTTGTCAACATTCCTTTTGATGTTCAAAGTATTCATAATTTGCAAGTGGGACCATTGAAGCAGTTCCCAAGTCCTTTGGATGTATCCCATGGGTTGATGAATATGCTCTTACTTTCTTCCTTAGCAGGATGCTGCAGGCTTAGCTTGTGCTTTCCTTGCTCCAGCCCCAGAAGAATCAACCATTTCTCCAAGGAGCCTTTTCTTGCATGGTGGATGGCATTTAGAAACAAAATGATAGGGGAACAGTCATGTGGCCATGGTTAGTGGGTTGTATTTGCCTCTAGGCCCTTTCAGTGCACAGAGCTGGTAGAATGACTGATTTACTGATTGCATGATCAATCAACTGACTGAGAGTTTATTCTGAGACTGTGAATCCAATCCAGTCCCACTCCACATTGCATCTGTTTCTCCCACAGTGAGAACCCTGGTTGATTAGAATATCATTTCCTGAACCCCAGGTACACATGGGACTTATACTCCCTAACACTGAATAGATAAGTCTTTAAGTTCAGTTCAAGGTTGCTTATTTATTTATTTTTTAAAAATAAATCTCACCAGTAATATCCTGCTAGAGTGCTTGGTTATAAAGTTACTTATATTAATTCTTATTTTCCCCCTTCATCTTTGTTGTTATATTATCAGTGCGGTACATAGTTTTAGGTTTTCCCATGAGTATGTAATCTTATATTTTATGTGTATTTTAATTTTATATTTATTTGGGATAGTGCAGCCATCTATGGTCAGCCCAGTTTCAGTGACTCACAATATCATGTGACTGGGATGCAGAGCTTTAAAGGAGTAAAAATAAGTCATCACTTTGTGTTCTGTCTTGCCTAGATATTGAACACCCCGTTATCTCCAAATGTACTTTATGTTTGTATAGCAACTCTGTACTTCTTTGTGGTATTTATAAAATAATTGTAATTTTTCCCCCTTCAATGGAAACTTGGACTAAAAGGCTATAGAATACTGGATCCAACAAAAGTGGCTTTTACTTCAAACTGCTATTGATTGACCTTAAATATAGAAAGGAAACAGAGGTTTTGGACACTGAAGGAAATTGAGAATCTTCCAGTCTTACCTCTTTTTCTCTGAAATAAATATTTATATTGAATTATGAGTATGTTTCTGTTTTTCTCCCCAAATCTTCATCATCTCAAAAGAAATGCCAGACCTTGAATATTTTTGTTTTATTGATCTTCCTTGTGTGGCTTTCAAGATAATATAATAATCGGGGAAGAAGGTTGCCTGCATATAGCAAATACCCCTGAGCAAGCCCTGAAAAATCTCACCTGAGAACAGTCAGCTGACTTTTTAAATAATTATTGTTTCTTATTATGTTATCAAAACCTCCGACCATCTCTGCAGGCAAAAAACCATTTGCTTTTATTGTTATTTTATCCTGTCTTAAAACTCATTCCCACCACCTGCACAATTCTCAAGGCCCCTCATCTCTCAGCATGAGCAGGAACCAGGCCTCTCTCTTCTCATAATGCTAAACTGCCCTCAAGGTGCTGGTCCCAGTGACTTGTTGTTGCGGTGTCCTTTCTGTCAGTGCTGTCAGCTCCTAAGGAGGAAAGCACAGGGTGTCCTTACCTCTGTGTGTGGAACCTAGGGGACAGTGCACGGGAGATCAGTGTTCAAGCTGAAGCCATGTTTTGGGGCAGGGCCAAAATGGCTCCCTTGCCAGACTTCCAGTAAGCTGTTATGCTTTTAGTGAGTGACTGAGGCTATGAATGGGCTATGTCATGGTCAGTGTGTAGTCAAGGTCAGATACATGATGATTCAGCAAATGTAATCAAGGTCATAAACATTTGCTTGTGGGGATGCACCAACTTGTTGGCAATATGCCTTCTTTGTTTGGCCTTTATACTAAAACGGAGTATGGAAAAGGCCCTGGGGGCTATTGCCCCTCTGAATAAAGGATGACCAATATTCCCACAGTGCTTTGCCTCTTCTTTCAACTGATGGATTCCTACATCTTGCTTCTTGGACCTTACCCCTGCCCTCAGTCTAACACTGCAGAAAGGCTCAGTGCTGACCATGCATCAGGCACCTTGGGACAAGCAAAGATTAGACTCAGCCCTTGTACTCAAGGAACTTCTAAGTCCTTAAAAGGAAAGTCTGTAAAAAGTACCCTCTGAAAATGGTTCAGGTAACAGTGCTCTTGGAAACTGGAGAGCTTAAACCTCATATACACTAAGCCTTCTGATCATTGACTGATCAACAAAGCACGGCAGGTGCAACCTGTGATGTTGGGAAGAAGGGTGTACCTGGGCTTTGCTCATCCTTCACTCAGATTCATTACTTCTTAGTGTTCTTTGTGTGGCTCCACTTCCCTTTTCCTCAAGTGTGGGCCCTCTTGTCAAGTCTGTCTTTGAGTTTCATTAGTTCCTCTCTTTCTTTAGAGTCAAGAGGTTGTTCTGGCCTTACTTGTACCATCTGTGCTAACTGCAGGTGCCCTCACCTGGATCAGCTGATGTCTCCTCTTGCTTACAGATTACATCGAGGTGGAAGTCATGGACTCATGAGATACCAACCACAGCTCATTTCCTGTGGATTCCCTACCTCCTCTAGTGCTCAAGCTTCCAGAAATGTCAAGTAGGAGTTCCAGAACTGAATAGTGGAAGCAATGCAAGCATCCATTGATGGAGTAATGGATAAACATGTTGTCCATCCACACAATGGAATATAATTCACCCCACATTATGTTAAGTGTAGTCACACAATCACAACAGGACACTTGGTATGTAATTCTGTAGATGATGTATCTAGAGTCATCAAACCCACAGAAACAGAATGCAGGGGACTGGATTAGGGGCAGTGGGATGGCATTATTTCATAGGTGCAGAGTTTCTGTTATAAAGATGAAGTCTAGTAACAGATGATGGTGATAGTGAATGTACTGAGAAATTCTGAATTCTATGTGCACTTAAAAATGGTTAAGGTGGGCTGGGGTTATGGTGTAGTAATGCAGCCAATGTTTATAGCAGTTCAATTCACAATAGATAAACTGTGGAAGCATCCTAGAAGCCCTTCAATAGATGAATGAATAATGAAAATGTGGAATATATATACAATGAAATATTACTCAACATTAAAAGAGAATAAAATTATGGCATTTGTAGGTAAATGGATGGAGCTGGAGAATATTATGCTAAGCAAAGTAAACCAATTCCAAAACAAACAAACAAACAAACAAACAAAAAAACCAAAGGCTGAGTGTTCTCTCTGATAAGTGGATGCTGATCCATAATGTTGGGGGTTGGAGGAACTTTAATGGCACAAAGGAGAGGGAGTATGGGTAGAAGAAAGATAGTGGAATGAGATGGACATCATTAACCTATGTACATGCATGACTGCACATATGCTGTGATGCTACATCAGGTACAACCAGAGAAATGAAAAGTTGTGCTACAGCTGTATAGAAGGAGTCAAAATGCATTCTGCTGTCATATATACCTAATTAAAATAAATGAATTAATTAATAAAAAAGATTGTTTATGTTAACATTAAATCTTCAAATGAAGTCATAAATGAATATAGTATTGTTTAAATTTCTCAGTTTTAATTTCTATAGGGGCAAATATGAAAGAGGACACCCACATAAACAGAGCTCTTTGGGGCCCTCAGTGTTGGGAAAGGGCTGTGGTGAACCTTGTATCATGTACCTGTCCAGGGGGCTGCTCAGGAGGGGCATCCACCTGTCTGAGGCCTGGCTGACAGCCTATTGGGGACTCACATGGGCAAGGGCCACCCCTCCACTTGGAGGCTGAGGTGCTGCTGCTCCACAACCATGAGAGCTTCATAAATGCTTAGCATAGAGAACCATGCTGAACACCTAGCATCCTCTACAGCACCTCTCATGGCCACACCATCCAGCATGACTGGAAGTATAAACAATATATCAATAGTAACCTTAAATGTTAATGGCTTAAATTCACCAATCAAGAGACAAAGGCTAGTAACCTGGATTAAAAAAAACAAATCCAACAATATGCTGCCTTCAGGAGACTCATATGATAGGAAAAGACATACAAAGGTTGAAAGTGAAAGGTTGGGAGAAATCATACCACTCACATGGCCCTCGGAAGCAAGCAGGAGTGGCCATACTCATATTGAATAAAATCAACTTCAAACCTAAGTTAATCAAAAGGGATAAAGAAAGACACTATACACTGTTAAAAGGAACCATCCACCAACAAGACATAACAATTATCAATATGTATGCACCAAACAATGGTGCTGCAACATTCATAAAACAAACTCTCCTCAAGTTCAAGAGTCAAATAGACCACAACACAATAATTATGGGTGACTTCAACACACCGCTCTCTCCATTGGACAGATCCACCAGACAAAAGCTGAATAAAGAAACTATAGAACTCAATAACACAATCAATAACTTAGACTTAACCGACATATATAGAATGTATCAACCATCATAAAGTGGATACATGTTCTTCTCAGCAGCACATGGATCCTTCTCAAAGATAGACCATATATTATGCCATAGGGCAACTCTTAGTAAATATAAAGGTGTGGAGATAATACCATGCATCTTATCTGATCCTAATGGAATGAAACTGGAAATCAACGATAAAAGAAGGAAGGAAAAATCCTGCATCACCTGGAAAATGAACAATATGTTACTGAATGATCAGTGGGTTACAGAAGACATAAAGGAGGAAATAAAAAAATTCTTAGAGATAAATGAAAATACAGACACAACATATCGGAATCTATGGGACACAATGAAAGCAGTTTTAAGAGGGAAATTCATTGCCTGGAGTTCATTCCTCAATAAAAGAAAAAAACAACAAATAAATGAACTCACACTTCATCTCAAAACCCTAGAAAAGGAAGAGCAAAACAACAGCAAATGTAGTAGAAGGCAAGAAATAATTAAAATCAGAGCGGAAATCAACGAAACTGAAACAAAAAAAAATTGAAAAAATTGATAAAACTAAAAGTTAGTTCTTCAAAAAAAATAAATAAGATCGAGAGACCCTTAGCCATGCTAATGAAGAGAAGAAGAGAGAGAACTCAAATTACTAGCATACGGGATGAAAAAGGCAATATCACAACAGACACTACAGAAATACAGAAGATAATTAGAAATTATTTTGAAACCCTATATTCCAATAAAATAGCAGATAGGGAAGATATCGATAAATTTCTTAAGTCATATGATTTGCCCAGATTGAGTCAGGAAGATACACACAATTTAAACAGACCAATAACAAAGGAGGAAATAGAAGAAGCCATCAAAAGACTACCAACTAAGAAAAGCCCTGGACCGGATGGATATGGAGTGGAGTTTTACAAAACCTTCAAAGAAGAATTAATACCAATACTTTTCAAGTTATTTCAAGAAATAGAAAAAGGAGATCTTCCAAATTCATTCTATGAGGCCAACATCACCCTGATCCCGAAACCAGACAAAGACACTTCAAAGAAAGAAAACTACAGACCAATATCTCTAATGAACTTAGATGCAAAAATCCTCAGACCCAGGAAGTGGGTCAGAGTCCACCTTCCACCTCCATCTCCCTCCCACACAGGCAGGTCTAGTGTGGTGAGCCGCTTCTGCCATTTCTGCAGACTATGGTCGCCATTACAAGATGGCGCTGGCTCCGCTGTGGTCTGTGACAAACAACTCCTTATTTGGGAGAGTTGGCGCATGGTTTTTCACCACCCTATGAGAAAGCTCCACGTGGCAGCTTCGCATTGGGGCTTGAGATGCTTTATTAGGGCTGGGAGGGGCATCCGAGAGGGAGAAGAAGAAATATCAAGGGCCTGAATAAACTGCTGAAAGAAGATTCCTGAGTTGCATCTTCCTTGCGGGCAAGGGGTCGCGACAGTGTAGTCCTGATTTCCATGAGCTTCCTCATCAATAAGAAGTCATGAGGCCAGGCCCATGAACAAAGAGCTTGTAGATGCCCTAGTCTAGTCCCTGTTTGCTGATGACTAATTGTGTGCTCATTGCCAAATCCCAGCACACCTTAGGGCTTCTATTTTCTCTTCTATACCATGCAGATCACCTTTATCCAAGGTCCTTAGGAGGATGGCAGAGCACAGTGAGTGCAAAATCCTGCCACTGGGGAGAGCGCACAGTGGCTACCAGGACCATTCCATAGAGCTGCTGACCCACCACTGACAGCAACTCCCTGAGCTGAGTGTCACAAACTGAGTCAAGAGACAATGCCTGAATTTAACCTGGGTTGACCCACTCCTGAGGTGTATGACTTGGGCAACTCACAAATCTTCTCTCAGTGACAGTTTCTTTTCTATTACATATGATTCTGCTTATGCCAGAATCTAGCTGTGATACTCAGAACAGGTCAGAAGTCCTAGAATATGAAGGAGCTCTTTGTATCAGGCTGTATCTCTGCCCTTATCCACCATCACGGCCTGGAGAGCTTAGCTACCATCTCCTGATTTATATCTGTGAGTGGCCAGCAAGCCTGACATCATTGCTGGACCCTGAAATCATCCCATCAAGACCTGAACTATTCTTGCCTTCTGTACTTCAGTCACCATTTAGCAGTCATCATGAAGATGTGGCTTTGAATCTATGGCTATTGAGCAGTGATGGCTCATGAGCTGGTGGGTCAGACTGGCTGATTGACAGACACATTAGGGTTTGTGGGAAAATTCCAAATGAGGGATATTTCATGTGGAACTGGTACAAAAATGTAGTAATAGAAAACTTCACCTGTGAGAACAGGGAAACCAACCATTTTTTTTAATTTGTAGATGAACAAAATACCTTTATTTATTTATTTTTACATGGTGCTGAGGATTGAACCCAGTGCCTCACATGTACAAGGCAAGTGCTATACCACTGAGTGACAATCCCAACCCCAAACCAATTGGTTTTGAGGATGGTTTTGATTGGCAAGACTACCAAGCAGAATAATGTGCTGGTAGCAAGTGTTCACATTTAAATTTACTTTTTAGCTGACACATAAAAAAATTGTTTATGGGGTACCTCATGACATTTCCATACATGACTACAATGCCATGAATTTGAAGTTGAGTACTCCGAGTGATGAACCCAGCCTAATTCCATCTTAAGTTTGGGAGCCATCTCATCACAAAGTCATGAAAAGTTAATTTCTGTTTTACTATAAATTTCTGTGATTTCTAAACTTGTTTGTAATCCATGCCTGTGCCTCGAACTCACCAATTCCTTGTTTTCCCTGACCAGATAACAACCCTCTCTAAAACCTTAGTGGCACCTCATAAATCCTGGCTCCCCCTGACCAGATAACTACCCTCTCTGAAACATCAGCAGCACCTCATAAATTCTGATGTAGAGATCTAAATTTATTCCCTACCTTTAAATATTAAGCCATGTAGATCATTAACTTACTACCTGCCTTTGTATTATGCTTGTCAAAATCCTGTATCTATAAGTTCTCAAGACACCCCCCTTTGCAACTTTTTGTGCTATAAAACCTTGTTCCTGGACAGCTGGGGTGCTGATCTGTAGCCTGGGTTAGGAGAGACAGCTGCTGATCAGCTTATTTTTTTGTGTGTGTGTGTGTACACAATGCAAGCTTGCTTTAATTTGATTTAAAATTGGAGTTGTGGTCTTTTCTTTTTGTCAGGGTTCAATACTAGGTGCAATTTTCTTAGGCATACTGGGTTCTGAGAAACAGATCTAAACCACATGTCATGTTTGTAAAATTTAAACAGCATTATACTGTGCCCACCATTAGCATTTTGTTTTTCTTAAGGCAATGTATTTGAGATTAGTTCTGTAGCTTCAGTTAGCTATAATGAATTTGTTTTAAGTACTCTATAGTATTCTAATATACACTTCTGAAAATTAGTTTTAGACTCTCAAGTCAGAAGACATTTAATTTTTTCAATTTCCTGCCACTACAATCTATGCTACAATGAATTGTCTTTTCAGGTTTGTTTTGTATGCAAAAGCCTTTCTAAGGCTTGTGTCTGGATAAGAAATAACCGGGTCCTCTCCAGCTTTATGAGATCAGGCTACATTGGTCCTCACAGTAGTTGTACTAATTAATAGTCCCACCAATTTACTCAGTTTTTGCCAACTGGTGGGGGCAAAATAGCTTTTCATTGTGATTTTAACATACATTGTCTTGATATTAGTAAGGCTGAGTGTCTTCCATGTTTATTAGATGTGAATTATCTGTACTCTCTGCTGATTATTCTATCAGAACATCTAATTTTAGGAGTCTTGGTATTGTTCTGAAAGTCTTTTCACTTAGTTTATCATCTCCTTTGATGTGCATACATTTTTCAATATAGTCAAATTTATTAGATTTTCTGTTTACTCAACAGTATCTACGGAACAATTAATCACAAGCAGGGGTTTTACACAGAAGGAAGCCAGGGTGGAAAATAGGCAAATAAGTGTCATCACATCACAAGTATGATTGGAAAGATAAAGCAAGGCAAAGGAAATGACCACACACCACACAGGATATGGAGAAAAGGCCTCTCCAAGAATATTTTGTTGAATTAATGTTTTAAATGAAGTGAGGATGAGTGTTTCTTCTGCTTTCAAAAAATTCTTCCCCACTCCAAGGTCATGAAGATAGCCTATGCTGTTGTCTTAAAAAAATTCTGTCTTCTCTAATGCCATCCATTTCCCTGAAAATGCCATGATCTTGTTATTTTTTAGTGCTGAGTAATATTCCATTGTGTATAAATGCCACATTTTTAAAAATCCATTCATCTATTGAAGGGCATCTAGATTGGTTCCACAGTCTAGCTATTGTGAATTGTGCTGCTATAAACATTGATGTGGCTGTGTCCCTGTAGTATGCTCTTTTTAGGTCTTTTGGGTATAGTCTGAGAAGGGGAATGGCTGGGTCAAATGGTGTTCCATTCCCAGCTTTCCAAGGAATCTCCATACTGTTTTCCAGATTGGCTGCACCAATTTGCAGTCCCACCAGCAATGTATGAGTGTACCTCCCCCGCTGCCCCCGCATCCTTTCCAGCACTTATTGTTGTTTGACTTCATAATGGCTGCCATTCTTATTGGAGTGAGATGGTATCTTAGAGTAGTTTTAATTTGCATTTCTCTGATTGCTAGAGATAGTGAGCATTTTTTCATGTATTTGTTTATTGATTGTATATCGTTTTCTGAGAACTGTCTGTTCAGGTCCTTGGCCCATTTGTTGATTGGGTTATTTTGTTGTTGTTGTTTAACTTTTTGAGTTCTTTGTATACTCTAGAGATTAGAGCTCTATCTGATGTTTTAGGGGAAAAATTTGTTCCCAGGATGTAGGCTCCCTATTCACCTCACATATTATTTCTCTAGCTGAGAAAAAAACTTTTTAGTTTGAATTCATCCCATTTGTTGATTCTTGGTTTTAACTCTCTTGTGCTATGGGTGTCTTATTAAGGAATTTGGGGCCAACTTTATCTTCTATTAGACATAGAGTCTCTGATTTGATTCCTAGCTCCTTGATCCATTTTGAATTGACTTTTGTGCATGGTGAGAGAAAGAGATTATGCTAAGTGAAGTTAGCAAATCCCTAAAAACAAATGCCGAATGTCTTCTCTGATATAAGGGGGATGACTCAAAATGGGATAGGGAATAAGAGCATGAGAAGAAGATTACCACTAAATAGGGAAGAGAGGTGGGAGGGAAAAGGAGGGAGAAGGGGAGTTGCATGGAAGATGGAAGACAACCCTCATCGTTATAACGAATATATGTATGATGTTGTGAGGAGAAAAAGGGAGAAAAAAGTGTGTCACATTAGATTGGAAAGAGAGAAATGATGGGAGGGGAGGAGAGGGGAAGGGGGGATAGGAAGGGCAGCAGAATAGAATAGATATTATGATTGCTGTATGTATATAGGTGACTCTATGATCAGTGTGATTCTGCAATCTGTACAATCAGAAAAATGAGAAATTATAGCCCAATTGATTCAAATGTATGAATTGCCAAGATCATTGTAATGTCATGTGTAACTAATAAAAACAAAATAAAACTTCTGTCTTATGCAATTGGATTTCCTCCTGCAAATGTCTGTGTATGGTGCAAGGGAGAAATCTAGTACTTTTCCCATTTTGAAATCAATGACCTGCACTCCACTGACTGAGTAGTCCATCATTTTCCTACTTACCTGCAAGAGCATCTTCAGTGTATAACAAATTTCCACATGTGCACATATGTAGTTTGTGACTGCCTTTGTATGGTGTCTCAACTTTATATCACCAGGTGAGATGTTTTTTCTACCCTCAACACTATATTTTATGTTTGTCTACATTGACATTTATAACTATAATTCATTCATTATATTGACTATATGGAAAATTGTTCATTTTCCTACTGAAGAATATTCCACTCACCCCCAATAACCTGCCTTTATTTATTTATTTATGATATTGCAAATAATATCACTAAATCAATGCATGTCTGTTGGCACACTCTTTCTCTAGGGTATCTCTCCAAGGGTGGAGGCGCCGGCAGAGAAGGTGTGTAAATACACAACTTGGTGTGATGATGCTAAAGTTCTTTAAAATGGTTTTGAAACTCTCCAACCTTTCAGGTTATACTGACCTGCATCCATGTTGATGCCAGTTACTATCAATTCCCTAGCTGTGGCAAATGGAGTAAAAATTAAACAGTGTCTCATGGTGAATTAAGAAATAGTACAGACTGCAGATGAGAGGAGTTCTTATTTAATACCACAGGGAGAGGACTGGGCTCCTGCAGAAGACATACTACAAACACTATCTTAAATTTAGAAATCAGAACTGAGATAGTTGTTACATGGACATATATTAATCCATTTGATTAAATAGAAAATCAGACTTTTTATGACAAAAGATAATTATTTTAACTATTTATTTTGAAAGGGAAAGCCAGCTTTTACCAGCTAGGTTACATGGGGAAGAAATCCACTAATGGAACAGTGTAAATTGTACCCCAAGGTTTTAGTAAAACACAAACATACCCATAACACACACTATACACACACAGAACACTATAAAAATTAACTATGTTATGCTTGCAAAATAACATGAAATTAATAATCCCATTTTCTTATCCAGGTGAAAGAGAAACAGGAATACTTATTTGTAGTGTTTGGATTTTTATTTTTAAAATATTTTTAGCACTAATAATGCCTTTTTCATATACATTCCAAAAACCTGAAAGAATATAAATGGCTCTAACAAGAGGATAATGAATTCTTTTGTAAGTTAGGTAGTTTCTGATTATTTTGTTCTTAAAAAATTCAACAAAGACTTGATTGAGATTGAGTTATCACCAGAAAGATCATTAAACAGGAGTTTTTGTGATAAACAGCAGCAATTTTTGGTTCACTGAATAGAATGAGCTTTTTAATAACAAAAATTGTGTATGTGAACAAACACTGCAACTGATCTTGCAATTTGACTCAAATGAAAAGTCTGCTAGACAAAAGGACATCACCCAAAGGCATAATCTAGAGTGGGAAAAATGGACTGGAAATACAGTTCAGAGAAAAATGGACAATGTAAAATTCCCAGGTATCAATGTTTTAATATGGTTTTAAGTAGATTCTGATGGCAGATAACTCATCTGTTACCATTAGATACACTAGAAACTGAGCAGAAAGGATTGCTTCAAAACATCAGTGTATGAAACATACCATAAAATTACATCTTTGAGACTGTCCACACATTTGGAAAACACGTCTAGAACATAAGAATGTGCAAGGTCCTAACACAGCTTCCATCAGCTCTCTCTGGAAGCACTGAGCTTGGTGTGTGCAGCCTGCTGGGGTAGGCCCTGGCTGGTAAGGTTGCACTTTCAGCAGGTACAACATTTCCACTTGGGTTTCATGTTTATCTGGGGGAGCCCAAGTCCTGGGGATACAACAGAGATAGTCGGGGGATACTTTGTTTTCATCCCCATGATATTATTTACCACATTCCCACACTTGCTACTACTAATAAGTGGTTTTCACCAATGGTACAGAAAAAAGACAGAGACAAACCCACACATCTGCAGACATCTATCTGATCCTTGACAAAGGCAACAGAACATACCCTGGAGAAAAGATGGAATTTTTAAACAAATGGTTATCCATATGTAGAAGAGTAAAATAAGACCTTTATCTCTCACCCTGCACAAAAATCAACTAAGAATCAATTAAAGCCCTAAGAATTAGACCAGAAATTATGCAACTCCTCAAAGAAAACATAGGGTAAACACTCCAATTTTTTGGCACAATGACTTTCTCAATAGGACCTCTAAAGCTCAGGAAATAATAGAGTAAATAAATGGAATGGCATTAAACTAAAAAGCTTCTGCACACCAAATGAAATAATGAAGAAAGTGAAGAGAGAACCTACAAAATGTGAAAAAATGCTAGCTACCCTAGCAGATTTCTGACAGAGGATTAATATCTAGAATGTATAAAGAACTCAAAATCTTAACACCCCAAAATCAAATAACTCAATTAATAAATGGGCAAATGAATCAAAGAGGCATTTCTCAAAAGAAGAAACAAAAATGACCAATAAACATGTGAAAAAATGTTCGACATCATTAGCAATTAGGGAAATGCAAATCAACTCTACTGAGGATGGAGAATGGGAGGGGGCAGGATGATGGGAGATAAAAGAGGGGTCATGATCTGAAATTGAATTCCATGCATGTGTAAGTTCATCAGGATGAATCCAACTACTATTTACAACCATAAAGTTCTAATAAAAAAAAAGGAAAAAGGGAAACCAAAAAATTTCACCAAGATTTCATTGCACACCAGTTGGAATGGTAGTCATCAAGACTACAAACAATAATAAATCCTAGAGAGGATATAGAGAAAAAATAAACATATTTACACTGTTGGTGTAATTGCAAATTAGTACAAGTATAGAAATCTGTATGGAGGCGCTCCTCAAAAGACTAGGCATGGAACCACCATATGACCCTGCTACACAACTCTTCAATATGGATGGCAGAATTAAAGTCATCTTACTATAGTGATACATGCATACCCATATTTATAGCAGCACTGTACACAATAACCAAATTATGGAACCAGCCTAGGTGTCCATCAATGGATGAATGGATAAAGAAAATGTGGTTTTTATACACGATTATTCTTTCTTTTTTGATACCAGGAACTGAACTCAGGGGTACTTAATCTGAGCAAAATCCCCAGCCCTTTATTTTAAATATTTTACTAGAGGCCGGGTCTTGCAGAGTTGCTTAGAGCCTCACTAAGTTGCTGAGACTGGGTTTGAATGTGATTCTCCTGCCTCAGCCTCCTAAGTTGCTGGGACTACAGGCATGCACCACTGTGCCTGGCTATATACATAATTTTAATATACATTTTTCTTTATTCAGCCATAAAGAAAAAAGAAATAACATCATATGCATTAAAATGAATGGAACTAGAGACCATCATTTTAAGTGAACTAAGTCAAACTCAGAAGTTCAAAGGTCATGTGTTTTCTTTGATACGCAGAAGCTAGAGAGGAAAAAAGAAAAGAAAGGTGGGAATGGATCTTATTAAAATCAAAGTGAAATCTATAAAGGAAAGAAACCAAGGGGTGGGAAGTGTGGATGTAGGGGGGGAAGTGGTGGGGAGTGATACTAACCAAATGATATTGTTATATTGTGTGAATGTGCAAATACATAACAAATCCCATCATTATGTACAAATATAATGTACAAATAAAAAATGTGGGGAAAAAATAATGTGTAGCCTGCAAATAGTAGCTTAAATATTTAAGTAAGAAAATGAGAAAATAATAACATCAAAAAATAGCTACGATTCATCACATACCTGCTCATTTAGTACCTAACACTTCCCTGTGAAGCAGGTAATTTCAAGGACTGTTAGCAGTGAGGATGCAGAGGTTTACAAGGCTAAGCATTGCCACAGGTATAGGTCACAGCACTGGGAAGAGCTGCTCAGCATGTGTCGGCTTGGCTTTCTCATCTTCAAACAGGGATAACAAAACTTGCTTTATAATTATTCCTCAAACATGTTTTCTTTATAAAAGTAAATAAAATTATAAACAATTGATAAGAAACAGAAAGTCACATGAAGTCATAAATTTGGATATAGGTGTTCACACACACAAACACTAGAATAAGACTCTTTTTATAAAACACTCTCAAACATACTCTGAGCTTTGTTCCTCCTCACAGCAACCTGAGAGTCTACTGTCCACCACAGACATGAAGACACACAAGTGATTTAGCTCATATGAATTTTTGAAACTGCAGTGGATGGCCAAGTATAAGCAAAGCACCCAGGTCTCCCTCAGTCTGTAAAGGCCACACCAACTATACCCTGCAGGGTGGATACAGCCTGTCACTCAACTTACTTCTTTGGGGGCTTTATTTTTTTAACCTTTTCTTCAGTGTATTCATCCAATATAGTCACATGACATCCTCGTGCCAACAAGTCCTGCAAAATAAAAGCAAACATGAGCTACAGATGCCTTCCCTGGGTCCAGACAACCCAACCTAATGGCTTTGAAGGGGATAGTGATCCAACCTCAAAGCACAGCATAAGTCAGTTGTTTTAAAGCTAAACAAAACTTTTTTTATTTTCAATTTTTTACTTTTGAATAAAGTGTAAGACCCTAAATATTGAAATGGCACAAAAAGGAATAACTGGAAAAGTTAAATCTCCCTGCCCCCCCCCCACCCCGGGGCCTTCTGTTTAGTGCCTTTTCCTTCTCCAGAGGCACCGACTGCTGCTGGTTCTTATACATTTTTGAACCCTGATGCAAAGATAAGACTACCAAGTCCAGTTTTAAGTCAAATTAAAGCAAGCTTCTATTTGTGTTCACAAAGAGAGCTGACCAGCGGCTGTCTCTCCCAACATGGGCTAGAGATCAGCCCCCCAGTCTTAAGGAAAGAGGTTTTATAGCACAAAAATTTGCAAAGGGGAGTGTCTTGAGAACTTACAGCTAACAGGATTTTGACAAGCATAACACAAAAGCAGATAGTAGGTTAATGATCTACATGGCTCAACATTTCAAGTTAGGAAATAAATTAAGATCCCAACATCAGAATTTATGTGGCACCACTAAATTTTCAGAGAGGGTTGTTACCTGGTCAGGAAAAGCCAGGCATGGGTGAGTTCAAGACATTCCAAGCAAGTTTAAAACATCAAAATATGGCCATGCCAAATACAAAACCTGGTATTTATAGAAAACAGAAATGTACTTTTTATAACTTTTGAGGAGATGGAGGCTGGGTTTATCAACATCTGTTTGGGGTCTGCACATACTAAAGAAAAATGTGTGTGTGTGTGTGTGTGTGCATGTTCACATTTGTGCCATTGGTGGTGTTTCTGCCTTTCCCACAAATGGGAGTATACAGGAGGTATTTCTCTATAACTTCCTCTTTTGATTTGATAATACAACCTTAAGATCACTATCCTTTCACATAAAGCTGGTTTGTTATTTAACCTCCTTGAAATAGTCCATAAGTGGAAATGTCAAAATGTTTTTTTTCCCTCTGTAAGAGCTTTCATTAAACAGCAAAGCAGAACTGTAACACAATTTTAAATATTTGTAAATTAAAAGAATGCAAAATGTTTGTAGTTTAATTATATATTCATATAGCTAAAGTCACATATCAAATCTTACACTAATACATAAGATTATTCCATGATTAAAAGTAGCCCAGATCTAATAACCATAAACTATATTAGTAGATCTCTTTTCTTCTTCTCTTAATATTATTTCCAATACTGATTCCCTTACCAAATGGAATTCTAAAAAATAAATTTAAAAAATTTTAAATGACTAAGAATGACTAAACCTCGGCAAACTAAATGGTTGAATTTACAAAAATTCTGGGAAAATAAAGAGCTAAAATACTAATATTAAAATTACCATTATTGTGCATGTATATTCTACCATTTGTTCATGATTCTGTTACTAATAAACTCTCTTAAGGAATTTTGCAAGAGTTGATCTACTGGGTAAATGTCCTTGAGACCAAATGGTAATTGATCTCCCTAATATGTGGCTTACATAAAGTTATTCAAACTTTCATATTTATCTTTTGTCTGCTAAAAGTCTGTTCTGCCAGAGAGAACATAAATCTGGAGTGAAAGCATTTGGAGTTGCTTACTAGTACTTACCAAGTTCTTTCCTGCCCTATTTCTATTTTTTCTCAAGATTTTCTATCTTGAACACACACATGATCAGAACTCCTATCTTTTCAGGTAACAAGTGGGTTATTTTGTACAAAAGGAAGTTTTAAACAAATCTTCCCAGTATGAGACCATTTTTATAGTTTCAGTCCATCTTCAATTGCTTAAAGAGAAACCAGCAATCCTATCTCATTATTAAATATCACACAGGACAAGCTCTAGCTAAGAGAGTATCTTATTTTGGTTGAGTTTCAACAATTAGAGTCAGGTTACTCTCATAAGTGTTTAACTATTAAAATTAATTTTACAAATATGAAATCTTTCTTTTTCCTTAGGGAAAGAGAAATGGTAGGCACAAGATAGTGGACAGGGTACTTACATAAAGCTGTGCATTCAGTACATGACTTTGGTCACTTTTTCACAACAGGGTGGTTGTTTTCTTATATATTTTACTAAGCCTATATAATAGAAGACAGTGCTAAACCTATATATGGAAGAAAATTTGATAAAACATTCATTTTCAAGTCTCATAAACATATTCAATTCTAATTATAAAGTCTCTACAATACATTTGCACATTTTCATAGACTAACATAATACACAAATTCATGGAAGTCTCTAGATATGCAGTTAATTTTACCTAGATCTGCCATTATCTTCATAAATATTCAATGAAGCCACAAACAAAGGTACTGTAACTTTTAGAATCTATCCAAGTTTTAAAGGAAAAAAAATGATCAGCAGAAATTCCATAAAACAGAAGGGAAACAAATCCCTTACTTTCTTTTGCTTTTTGTGTCAGTTTGAAAAACACTAGAAGCAGACATAGGTTTTCTATATATTGTTAAAGAACTTGGTTTTCTGATTTTAGATTCAGATTTTCTTCGTTAACTGCAACTACTCTTGCAGAGAGAGATCTTCAAGTGTGTGTTGGAATTCCAACACTTGATTCATAAAGTCATGTTTTTTCTTCCAGTTCACCTGATTTTCAGCATCAACTGCATCCATGTTTTCTTTTCATTGTCTTCAAGGTGATCTTCAGCCTTCAGCTATTTTAAACAAAGCTGCAATGAATGACCTCTTACACTGAATACATACACCATATCCTGCTACCTGCGTACCTGCCTACCTATCTAAATATCCATGTATATAGAGGTCTACTTATCCATCTGGACATATATCTGCCTGGATGGATCAATGGAGAGATTGATAGAGGAACAGATACCCAAATTTTTAATTTTTATTTTTATTTATTTATTTTTTTTAGTTTTAGATGGACACCAATATCTTTCTTTACTTATTGTTGTGTGGTGCTGATGATTGAACCCAGTGCCTTACACATGTGAGGTGGGTGTTCTACCACTGAGCTATAGCCCCAGCCCACAAATGTATTTTCTAAATAAAAAATGTATCATTTAAAAGGGGGCTGAAAACAGAAAAGTAGTCGGAGTTAAAATGTGATTAGAAGCCATGAGTGAAGGAAGGGAGACTCCAACCAACTCCTAGGCACCAGGTTTGTTCTGGGGCATCAGAAACCAGAAGGAAACTCAAAGAAGCCTGAGATGAAAAAGGATAAAATAAAAAAATATAAACATTTGGGAAATATTCATGATATGTGAGCAAGAAGTCATCTGGAGAAATGTGTGGAGAACACCATGCTAGAACTCACATCATAACTGTGCTTTTGAGCCCCTGCTGTGGACACCAGGTGCTAATGATGCATCAGTGCAGGTTCATCAGTGTAACAAAGGCACCTTTGTGGATGATGGGGCCTTGCATGGCATGGGAGAATCCCTTCCCACCTCCCCACTTCTTCTGGAGACCTAAAGCTGCTCTAAAAAATTAAAGTCATAAGAATAATCATGGTATCTGCCTCCAGGAAGATTTGAGTTCCACGGGAAAGGCAAATATTAAATAACTTTGACAAGAAAGATTATATATTGAAATTAGAGCTACAAAAATTCTGTAAGGTGCTCTAAGAGAGGACAAAAATTGATGGGAAAATCCCTAACAAAGAAGTGACATAAGTGGAAACAGTGTAAGCAGGGAAGAGGCAGAGAACTTTCTAGTGAAGGGAAAGAGAATAGAAAAGGCAGCAAAAAGTGAACTCACTGGAGGAGTTCATGGGGGCTGGAAGACAGGGAATAAGGAAGGGTAAGGAACAGAGATAGAACACCTTGCAGCTCTTGTGATGATATGGGGTTCAAGAGCAACGAGAAGCCACTGAAGTGCTTTAAGCAACCTGTGTGTGGGGACACATATGTGCATGGTAAATGTGTGATTCCATGTGCAGAATGTAGAGAGAGGGTGGGAGAACCAGTTAGGAGAGTGTGGGTAGTCTGAGTAATAGTTGGTGACAGCCTACATGGGGGTAGTGGGGAGAAGGAGACAGATTGGAGCTATACCTGGAGGGACTAATGATGGGCTGGACACAGGGTTAAGACAAAAGGAGGTGTCCAGGATGACTCAGTGTTCCTGGCTGTACAGCCAGATAAGTGGCCCAGGAGCTCAGATGATCAAGAACCTTCAGGTGACCCTGCTTCATCATACACTGAGGAACACATCACCTGCAGGCTGGGATGCACACATCCTCCCCTCAAAGCAGGTGTCTTTGTTAAGGATCAACACTGGGGCACTTTGAGTAACTCTGTGGTAATTAAATCATGGCATGATGAGAACACCTGCAGAGAGTTAGCTCAAGAAGAATAAAGGCTCCAGGTTAAACATAAAGATTCACAATATTCAGGACTGGGAAGATTGCTTCCAGCAAGAGAACAAACAAACAAACAAACAAACAAACAAAAAAAGGTATAGAAGAGGGAGCAGACAGCAATGATGACTTGCCCTTACTTACTACCTCTCCCCCTCTGCATCGCTCTTCTCCACTGTCCTATGTCTCTCATTCCTCCCTCTCCTATGCCCACATATGTACCAATGTCCTACAAATGGCTCTCAATGAAAAATACTTAGCCAGGAGAAAATCACTGACATCTATCTATGTGCTAACTTCCCAAGAAAGTATTCTACAGAAGTATTATTTGTGTGTTGGTTAAACACCATTATAATACCAATTTATGAACCATGACTTATTTATTCAGAAATTAAGACCTGGAATTTTAACAATATTGTATCAACTGAACATGACACCAGATACTAGAACTTGAGCCAGGTGGTCCACTCAGGAACACCTGGCTGTACACTCTAGTGACCTGTGTGTTCCCAAGGAAATGTCAGAACTTCATGTTGTTCTACAATAATCAAATGACATTTTGGGTCTAAAGAAAGTCATCTGCTAATGATTTACATGGGAGAAAGTCACAGAAAGAGTACCACATTATATTTACATTCAATTTCCCCTTTATCCAAAATGAGGGTTTGTCAATTCTCAGGATTCAATGAACAAAGTTGTTAATCCCTCTAAGATATACTGTAAAGCCAGCAAGCAGAAACCCCGGATGTGGCTTGCTCTGCTATACATAGGTGGTGCTGAAGGCTTCAACAAAATGCTGTCATTGAGCCCCCACATCATGCCAGGAAATAGATACACTATTATCACTACTGAACAAGGAGAACAAAGTGTAGGATCAGTGAAGCTGAGTTACTTCAGGAAGATCACCTTGGTGGAGCAAGTCCTTGACCCCAGGACCCCAGTGCCAGAGACTGTTCTCTCATCTACTCTGCTGGGGTCCTTGCCAAATCAGTACATGAAAAACAAAAAACCAGAAGACACCCTACTTCCTCTGCATAGTGGAAGTGAACACAGAGTAAATTTGGGCGAACAAGGGGCTTTATCTCTCTAATTTGATTTATAAAGAAACTAGTAAAATCAATTCATCACAAACCATATAAATGAACACTATGTAGCTATTAGAAATATCTGCAAAAAAATGCTAAGAATTATCTTATGAAAAGAGGGTGTTAGCATTCAATATAGGGAAGGCCACCACAGTTTATGCAGCTAATAATTAATTAAACCATCCACCAGTAGCTGTCAGCAATGAGAGTGGATTATTCACAGTGGGCAGGGCTCAGCATACTACATGCAAATATGGTGTCTATACTCCAGGGTTTACTCTTTGTATCCTAGCTGTTGATCACTAAAATAAAAGGGATGTAGCTCAGATTTAACCAAATTATGTTCTAAAAGATGGAGAAATTATGAGCTGTCATGAATTACTAAGTGTAAAGGACAAACTTCTATGACCCAAGGAAAGGTAGGATATACTAAATACAAAAGCCCAGTGTTGACACGCAGTGCACTCTTCATACAGGCATACCTGTCACGAGTCATCTTTAGTAGAATCATAAGTTACTTGATTGGTGTGTATTCTTCCTTCTTTTAAGTTACTAGTAGAAACTGGGGACACCTCTAATCTCAGCTACTCAGAGGCTGAAGAAAAAAGATCACAAATTCAAGACCAACTTTAAAGATAATTTGTCTCAAAAAATTAAAAGGGTTGAGAGAGTAGCTCAATGGAAGAGTGCTTCTGGGTAAAACCCCCAGAACCCAAAACAAAACAAAACAAATACAAATACAAACAAACTACTAGAACAGAGACACAGTCTGTGCCTAATTTGTTTATTTCCCAAATTCTAGAATCTGAAACACGTTTTAAGTTTTATGTTCTGGATCCTTGGTAAAATGGCTCCAAAGAAAATAACTCCTTATTCTTAGCAAAACAGAAACCAAAAAGCAAACAAACAAACAACAAACAAAAATGTACTAGGTAAGTGTATTTGATCAAAACCAGTTCTACAAGTCATAAAGGATGAAAGGGGCCAAAAGAAAAGTCATAGACTTTTCAAAATCATTTTCTGAACTTTTTACATAGATTTGTAAATATATTCATTTATTCTACTCAGCCCCAGTTTTACCTTTGCAAAGGGAGATGGCAAATTCAAGAGATCAATGGATAGAAAGCCAGTGAAGCAGTGAAGAGCAAAGTCACCTTTGCGAGATGATTCAAAAAAAAAAAAAAAAAAAAACCCAAAACAAAAATAGACCATCAGAGCTTTTCCCAAAAGAAAAGTTCAGTCAGGCAGTCCCAGAGGACTCTCTGGAAAAGGGTGCTGTGACTCAGTATGCCTAGACACAGAAAAGGCTGACTCCACCCTTTCTAGCTACTGACAGTACACAGATGTGAAAAGTGTGAAGTAAAAATGACACTTATTTAACCTTTTAACTCAGCACCCTTTAAACAGGCCAGATCAGTACTCCTCAAACCACCCATGACAAGGGACACGCTTTAAATTTCCAGTTCCATCATGGTCTGAATCTCTAATAAAATACAATAAAACTTTTAGAGGAATTAACATTTCAAAATGAAGACATAAAGGATTCACAGCTATCATTTCAAGTTATTAGCTTAACAGGCATTAAATTTCTCCCTTAAATAGGTATTTTGTCACAGATCAGTAATCAGTTTTGATTGGCCTGGTTCCTGGTCCCTGGCCCACACTCTGAGTGACACTGCATTGGATCACAAAATTCCCATGTTCTGTAACATCCATCAATACCTGTAGGATACCTTTATGGAAATGCTGACGTAAAGCAAAAAGACAGACCATAACGGGATTAGAGTCAATTTCCCAACAAATATCCATCCAATCAACCTACACATTAATGGAAAGTTCTAGCTGGAATTCAGCTAAATTCATAGCTGAGTTAAAGTAAAACATTTCTTTCGGGCTTTTTGTTTTATTTTTAGTGAGACAGATTGGAAAATGAAAAAGTTGAGGCATTCAACATTTTGAAGTTGTAATTGTGCACCTGTTCAGGCAGCTGGGAGAACTAACTCCACTAGACATGGTTGCTCTCTCTTTCTGTCATCTCTAACTGGGGACATGACAGGAAATAAAATACTCTCAGGCATCAGACAAACAATGGTGCTTTAATGGGTGGCAAGTGAATACCCAGAGCAAGAAGCAGCACTCAGGGCTGTGCCAAGGGAAGCTGCCTCAGGATCCCTGGCCCAGGTCAGATCAAGTGTTAGTAGTAGGCTACCATCCTCTGTGCTTCCTGCTCTCCACCCCTATCCATGCCTCAAGCTCCTGTGGGCCTCTGCCATGCACACTACTCCGATGATGCCCACACTGCTGCTCACTCCACTCCTTCCAGCTTTTGCTCAGATCTCACTTTCTCCATAAGGTTCACTGGTCTCACTTACAGGGCAGTATGCCCACCCACCTTACTCCTTTATATTTGTCCAAAATACTCATTACTTTTAACAGACAAGATTCTTATCTATTTGTTGGTTTATTGTCTGTCTCCCTGCACTTGGAAGAGAAGAATAAAGGAACAAGTATTAGCATCTTTTGTTCTTTTAAAAAAATATTTGCAGATGGACACAATATCTTTATTTTATTTTTAAGTGGTGCTGAGAATCAAACCTAGTGCCTCACATGCTAAGCAAGCACTGTGCTCTACCAATGAATCACAACCCCAGCTCCAGTCTTTTGCTCTTTGATGTTCTCCAAACACCTAGAATGTGCCTGATGCGTGGCAGACACTTAATATGTTTTATAAACTGAAACAAATCCTGTGTAAGAGGATGTGGTAATTATTTAGTTTTAATTTGCAGTAATATTTCTTTTTAGCACTAATCTGATTAGAGACATCAATAAAAAACATGATTGATTTATACTGAACTTATGTTCATTTCATCCCTTGAAAGTCATCTCTACTCTCACAAATCACTCTACTGCTTTAATAAAATTGGTTAGCTTAACAAAGCCAGTTTTCATAGTAATCCTTGAAAGAGTATACTGCTGTCCCTCAGAATACACAGGGAATTGATTCCAGAACTCTTCATGGATACCTAAGCCCATGGATGCTCCAGCTCCTTCTTTAAAAATGGCAGTGTTTGCATATAACCTGATAGTACCCAGCTGGATACATTAAATTACCTCTAAATTATTTGTATTAATCTGATGGAAAGTAGTTGATAGTCATTACACTGTATTGTTTAGAAATAATGAAAAAAGGAGTACACATGTGTTCAGTGAAGATGAAATCACTTTTCTTTAATACTTTGGATCTGCAGTTGGTTGAGTCCATAGATGTGGAGACCAAAGATAACAGAGGACCAACTTGGACATTTTATCAGCCATGGCATTAAATTAAATTTAAGATTTTAGGAGTGAAGAAGATGTTCGCTATCCTCACATCAGTAATTATATTTTCTATCTTCTTAGAGACCTAAATTATAGCATTAGTGCCACTGGATGACAGCCATATACTGTTAGGAAACACATTCCTCCATGGAAATAATTACCAGTTTCTCTAAATGCTACAGGAAAAGTATGAAAAGACAAATGAGAACTGTTTTAAAGGTCTTCTTCAGGTAACACCAAGTTAGAAACAATATCTTCATTCTTTTCTTTCTTGCAATCATTACAAGTGAATAGGACTTATACATAAAATTGAGTTTTAAAACTTAGCTGTAGAAATCTCTAATCCTAAATCTAAATATTAAATAAAAAGTGAACGTATGTCAGTCCCAAGATAATCCCTGCATGAAACTCCACCTCCACCTCTGCATCAGAGAAAAACAAATTCCATCATCCTCTCAGGTGCCTGGAATGAAACAGGAACCTAGCCCTTTATGCGGCATTCTTGAATTCTGAACCAGCTCCTGCAATCATGCCCTCTGTTCCCAGGACAGGCAGAGTGGGTACACTCACTGCCCATCCCCTGGCGCAGGACAGTAAAGCTTCCCTAGTGCAGAGACCTGAGAATATTACCTCCCTCCTCAGTATTCTTCAAGCTCTAAGCCCCTTACAGAATAAAAGCACACTGCCCAAAGCCCTCTGTGACATGGCCCCTGACTTAGTGGCTAGACTTCCCACTACTTTGTACATACAGCACTATCCTCTGTGCTGTGCTACTTAAAAGCCAGTGCAAATGCCCAATTTTTTCCCCTCCTCACATTACAAATGCTGGTTCCTCTGCCCAGAATCTGGTCCTGCTCTGACTGCTGCCAACTGGTACTGGACTCAGGGATAACATTTATCTCCTGGAAGCCTCCCAGTTTCTCAGAAAAGTCCTATGTCTTATTTTTCTCTCTGTGATTATTTGTGTGTCTTTACTGAACTAATCAGGAATCTCACAAAGAGTAAACAGAACCTTCAAGCCAAGATCTTTCTGAATTTGGGTCCCTAGTACCAAGAACAGCCAAGCTAGTAGAAGGCAAGCAATAAATGTTAAAGGGACAGATAAATAACAGAGTGGATATGCCTGGTGTTATTCCATAACATACATGATGCTCCTGTGAAATATATCCCAGATCAACTACAAAATCTATGCAGAAAACTAAGAATTCAACACACCAGACAGCTAAGCATAAATTCCTAAACACACCCATACATTTGCATACTTTGAAACATCATTTACAATGATAACAAACTTATGAATTAGCCTAATCACAGGCCAATACCTTACTCTAGAATAAGAAAGATCTTAAGATCTGGGTTTCTAACTACATAACTGAAAGGAGTTTCAGAAAAGGTCTTGAAGACAAGCTGGGTACTAGTCACAAGTTCGATGAAAGGAGAGTGCAAAATCTCACCTGTCACTTCAAGACTCACCCAAGCAGATGATGGGGAGCCCAGAGAAGTACTTTCCCAGAATGGGTCCTGGGAAATCACAAGGAAGTATTTATGGAACACAGCCCATGAAAGGGGCAAATGGTAGCAGGACTTCCGAGACCCAGGGCTCAATCTCTTCCTGGAGCCACATGAGGCTCAAGTTCCTTCAAAGCATCTTGCACCAAGAAAGGGTAACTTGAGGCATTGGGCTATGTGTATATGTGCATGTGTTTGGGCAACTGTTCCACTTCAGAATCTGGAAACTCAGAGTGCTTTGAATACAGCAGGAAGAGCCCTGATGACATTGAATGGAACTGAACCAGAGTCAACCAGAGTAACAGTCATGGGAACTTTCCTTCAGTTTTTTTTTTATTGGTTGTTCAAAATATTACAAAGCTCTTGACATATCATATTTCATACATTTGATTCAGGTGGGTTTTGAACTCCCAATTTTACCCCAAATACAGATTGCAGAATCACGTCGGTTACACATCTACATTTTTACATAATGCCCTATTAGTAACTGTTGTATTCTGCTACCTTTCCTATCCTCTAATATCTCCCCTCCCCTCCTCTCCCATCTTCTCTCTCTACCCCATCTACTGTAATTCATTTCTCTCCTTGTTTATTTTCCCATTCCCCTCACAACCTCTTATATGTAATTTTGTATAACCATGAGGATCTCCCTCCATTACCATGCAATTTCCCTTTTCTCTCCCTTTCCCTCCCACCTCATGTATCTGTTTAATGTTAATCTTTTCTTCCTGCTCTTCCTCCCTGCTCTGTTCTTAGTTGTTCTCATTATATCAAAGAAGACATTTGGTATTTGTTTTTTAGGGATTGGCTAGCTTCACTAAGCATAATCTGCTCTAGTGCCATCCATTTCCCTGCAAATTCCATGATTTTGTCATTTTTTAGTGCTGTATAATACTCCATTGTGTATAAATGCCACATTTTTTTTTATCCATTCATCTATTGAAGGGCATCTGGGTTGGTTCCACAGTCTAGCGATTGTGAATTGTGCTGCTATGAACATCGATGTTGCAGTATCCCTGTAGTACGCTCTTTTAAGGTCTTCAGGGAATAGTCCGAGAAGGGCAATAGCTGGGTCAAATGGTGGTTCCATTCCCAGCTTTCCCAGGAATCTCCATACTGCTTTCCAAATTGGCCACACTAGTTTGCAGTCCCACCAGCAATGTACAAGAGTACCCTTTCCCCCACATCCTCTCCAGCACTTGTTGTTGTTTGACTTCATAATGGCTGCCAATCTTACTGGAGTGAGATGGTATCTTAGGGTGGTTTTGATTTGCATTTCTCTGACTGCTAGAGATGGTGAGCATTTTTTTCATGTACTTGTTGATTGATTGTATGTCCTCCTCTGTGAAGTGTCTGTTCAGGTCCTTGGCGCATTTGTTGATTGGGTTATTTGTTTTCTTATTGTTTAATTTTTTGAGTTCTTTGTATACTCTGGATATTAGGGCTCTATCTGAAGTGTGAGGAGTAAAAATTTGTTCCCATGATGTAGGCTCCCTATTTACCTCTCTTATTGTTTCTTTTGCTGAGAAAAAAACTTTTCAGTTTAAGTAGGTCCCATTTGTTGATTCTTGTTATTAACTTTTGTGCTATGGGTGTCCTATTGAGGAATTTGGAGCCCGACCCCACAATATGTAGATCAGAGCCAACTTTTTCTTCTATCAGACGTAGAGTCTCTGATTTGATATCTAGCTCCTTGATCCACTTTGAGTTAACTTTTGTGCATGGCGAGAGGAGGGGATTCAGTTTCATTTTGATGCATATGGATTTCCAGTTTTCCCAACACCATTTGTTGAAGATGCTATCCTTCCTCCATTGCATGCTTTTAGCTCCTTTATCAAATATAAGATAGCTGTAGCTTTGTGGATTAGTCTCTGTGTCCTCTATTCTGTACCATTGGTCCACCCGCCTGTTTTGGTACCAGTACCATGCCGTTTTTGTTACTATTGCTCTGTCATATAGTTTTAAATCCGGTATCGCTATACCACCTTTTTCACACTTCCTGCTCAGAATTGCTTTTGCTATTCTTGGTCTTTTATTTTTCCATATGAATTTCATGATTGCTTTATCTATTTCTACAAGAAATGCCATTGGGATTTTGATTGGCATTGCATTAAACCCATAGAGAACTTTTGGTAATATCGCCATTTTGATGATGTTAGTTCTGCCTATCCATGAACAGGGTATATTTTTCCATCTTCTAATATCTTCTTCTACTTCTCTTTTTAGGGTTTTGTAGTTTTCATTGTATAAGTCCTTCACCTCTTTTGTTAGGTTGACTCCCAAGTATTTTATTTTTTTTGAGGATATTGTGAATGGAGTGTTTTTCCTCATTTCCATTTCAGAAGTTTTGTTGCTGATATACAGAAATGCCTTTGATTTATGCGTGTTGATTTTATATCCTGCCACTTTGCTGAATTCATTTATTAGTTCTAGTAGTTTTTTTGTAGACCCTTTTGGGTATTCTAGGTATAGAATCATGTCAACTGCAAATAGTGATAATTTAAGTTCTTCCTTTCCTATTTTTATGCCTTTAATTTCTTTTGTCTGTCTAATTGCTCTGGCCAGTGTTTCGAGAACTATATTGAATAGAAGTGGTGATAGAGGGCATCCCTGTCTTGTTCCAGATTTCAGGGGGAATGCCTTCAATTTTTCTCCATTGAGAATGATGCTAGCCTGAGGCTTAGCATAGATAGCTTTTACTATGTTGAGGTAAGTTCCTGTTATTCCTAGTTTTTCTAATGTTTTGAACATAAAGGGATGCTGTACTTTGTCGAATGCTTTTTCTGCATCTATTGGGATGATCATATGGTTCTTATCTTTAAGTCTATTGATGTGGTGAATAACATTTATTGATTTCCGTATATTGAACCAGCCTTGCATCCCAGGGATGAATCCTACTTGATCATGGTGCACAATTTTTTTGATGTGCCTTTGTATCCAATTCACCAGAATTTTATTGAGGATTTTTGCATCTAGGTTCATTAGAGATATTGGTCTGTAGTTTTCTTTCTTTGAGGTGTCTTTGTCTGGTTTCGGAATCAGGGTGATGTTGGCCTCATAGAATGAATTTGGAAGTTCTCCCTCTTTTTCTATTTCCTGAAATAGCTTGAAAAGTATTGGTATTAATTCTTCCTTAAAGGTTTTGTAAAACTCCGCTGTATACCCATCCAGTCCTGGGCTTTTCTTGGTTGGAAGTCTTTTGATTGCTTCTTCTATTTCATCTATTGATATTGGTCTGTTTAAGTTGTGAGTATCCTCCTGACTCAGTCTGGGCAAATCATATGACTTAAGGAATTTATCAATGTCTTCACTATCTTCTATTTTATTGGAATATAGGTTTTCAAAATAATTTCTAATTGTCTTCTGTATTTCTGTAGCGTCTGTTGTGATATTGCCTTTTTCATCCTGTATATTAGTAATTTGAGTTCTCTCTCTTCTTCTCTTCATTAGCATGGCTAAGGGTCTGTCGATCTTATTTATTTTTTCAAAGAACCAACTTTTAGTTTTGTTAATTTTTTCAATAGTTTCTTTTGTTTCAATTTTGTTGATTTCCGCTCTGATTTTAATTATTTCTTGCCTTCTGCTACATTTGCTGTTGTTTTGCTCTTCCTTTTCTAGGGCTTTGAGATGAAGTGTGAGTTCATTTATTTGTTGGTTTTTTCCTTTTTTTGAAGAATGACCTCCAGGCGATGAATTTCCCTCTTAAAACTGCTTTAATTGTGTCCCATAGATTCCTATATGTTGTGTCTGTATTTTCATTTATCTCTAAGAATTTTTTGATTTCCTCCTTTATGTCTTCTGTAACCCATTGATCATTCAGTAACATATTGTTCATTTTCCATGTGATGTAGGATTTTTCCTTCCTTCTTTTATCATTGATTTCCAGTTTCATTCCATTATGATCAGATAAAATGCATGGGATTATCTCCACCCCTGTATATTTACTGAGGGTTGCCCTATGGCATAATATATGGTCTATTTTTGAGAAGGATCCATGTGCTGCTGAGAAAAAAGTATATCCACTTGATGATGGTTCATATATTCTATATATGTCAGTTAAGTCTAGGTTGTTGATTGTGATATTGAGTTCTATAGTTTCTTTATTCAACTTTTGTTTGGAGGATCTGTCCAATGGTGAGAGAGGTGTGTTGAAGTCACCCATAATTATTGTGCTGTGGTCTATTTGATTCTTGAACTTGAGGAGAATTTGTTTTATGAACGTTGCAGCACCATTATTTGGTGCATAAATATTGATAATTGTTATGTCTTGTTGGTGAATGGTTCCTTTTAACAGTATATAATGTCCTTCCTTATCCCTTTTGATTAATTTAGTCTTGAAGTCGATTTTATTTGATATGAGGATGGCCACCCCTGCTTGCTTACGAGGACCATGTGCGTGGTATATTTTTTCCCAACCTTTCACCTTCAGCCTGTGTATGTCTTTTGCAATCAGATGTGTCTCCTGGAGGCAGCATATTGTTGGATTTGTTTTTTTATCCATGTTACCAGCCTATGTTGCTTTATTGGAGAGTTTAAGCCATTAACGTTTAGAGTTACTATTGATATATGGTTTGTACTTCCAGCCATGTTTGATTATTTATCTTCTTCTTCTTTTTTTTTTAATTTAATTTAGTTTGTTTCTCCATGGTTAGCTTTCCTCCCGCCCTCTGTTTTTATAGAGGCACTTCCCACTGATGGTTTTGGTTATTGTTTTTCCCAGGCGGTCTCCCATCCAAGTACTAACCAGGCCCGACCCTTCTTAGCTTCCGAGATCAGATGAGATTGGGCGCGTTCAGGGTGGTATGGCCGTAGACTGGTTATTGTTTTTCATTTCTTCCTCGTGTAGTGTTTTGCTCAAGATGCTTTGCAATGCTGGTTTTCTGGCTGCAAATTCTTTTAGCTTTTGTTTATCATGAAAGATTTTTATTTCGTTGTCGTACCTGAAGCTTAATTTTGCTGGATACAGAATTCTTGGTTGGCATCCATTGTCTTTCAGTGTTTGAAATACATTGTTCCAGGATCTTCTCGCTTTCAGCGTCTGTGATGAAAAATCCGTTGTTAACCTTATTGGTTTACCCCTGAATGTAATCTGACTCCTTTCTCTTGTAGCTTTTAGTATTTTCTCTTTGTTCTGTATATTGTATATCTTCATAACAATGTGTCTTGGCGTTGGTCTACTGTGATTTTGTGTGCTCGGTGTCCTGTATGCATCTAAAATTTGTATATCCGTTCCCTTTTTTATTTCTGGAAAGTTTTCTGTAATTATTTCATTCAGCAGGCTACTCATTCCCTTGGTTTGAATCTCTGTACCTTCTTCTATCCCGATGACTCGTAGGTTTGGTTTTTTTATGTTATCTCATATCTCTTGGATGTTTCTCTCGTGATTTTTAACCAGCCTTTCTGAGTTGGCTAGGCTCTTTTCAAGATGATACATTTTGTCTTCATTATCTGACGTTCTGGCTTCTACTTGCTCCACTCTGTTAGTGATACTCTCAATTGATTTTTTAATTTGGTTTATCATTTCCTTCATTTCTAGAATTATTGTTTGATTTTTTTTATAATCTCTATCTCCTGATAAAGATGCTTAACGTCTTCTTTTATCTGTTTATGTAATTGATTTTCAAAGTGTTCTTTCACTGTTTGGATTTGCTGTCTCGTATCCTCTTTAAGGTTCCATTCCATCTGTCTAAGGTGTTCCTTGAGTTCTTTATATGACCATTTTTCTGCTGACTCTAGGTCCTCCTGAATATTTAGGCTGTCCTTCATTGTTTGTACCCCTTTTCTTCCTTGCTTTTTTATGCTGCTCATGTTACTTCTTGTTCTGCTTGACTGCTGAGTTACTGTTTACTCTTATAAATTTATTTGATGCTTGGGAAGAGAGATATTAGAAGGGAAGGGAAGAAGTCACTAAAGAGAATGAGAGTAGGCAGGTAGAATTCAAGGAAGGGGGAATAAGAAAATTGAAAAGAAATGAAAAGCAAAAGAAACAAAAACAAAACACACACAAAAAAGTTAGAAAATAAAGAAAGAAAAGAAAAAAAATTTTTTTACAAAAATAATAATGATAATAAAAATAATGAAAATTAAAATTAAAAAATTATAATAAAAAAATTAAAAAAATTAGAAACATTAAAAAACTTAAAGAACAACAACAATAAAAAATTGAAAATGAAAGAAAAAAAAGAAAAAGAAAAAAATGATAATAATAATAATAATAAATGCAGTCATAGAGTTCGATTAATTTCTCTTTCAGTAGGTGGAGCTGTGCCCACTGGGTCAAGCTTCTCCTCTCACTAATTGGGAACCAATCACTGTGTAGCAGCTCTTCCTCACAGACTGGGCGGGTCTCTAATCCTGAGTGCCTAGGGCCTTCTCTTGTGTTTCCTCAAGCCAGGCCGCGCTCACCTGTGACGCTCACCACAGTACTGGCTACACGCCATGTCTGCTGCTCCTGGGAGCCCTGTTGCACTGGTTTCAATGCAGTTATCTCCTCCGCCCTTGACATCAGTTCTCTGCCAAGTTGGTATCACATGTAAATGGTGACCGTTCGTTCCCTTTGCCGGGTGACCAGTGCAACGGGTGGGTCCTGACTGTCTCTCCCAATCCCCGTTTCAATCCTGTGGCCACTGCCTATGAAGGCTTGGTTGGCTTTTACCTCTGAAAGTTCCTAAGGGCCAACCAATTATTTCAGCGGGATTGTTAGTGCTGAGTCACGAGAAGCAGGCGAACCGGAGCTTGGATGCAGCTGATCCGGGCTCGGTGTGTGTGTTCTGAGGGGCCCAGACTGTACATCCCAGATCCACGTCAGCTCAGCATTGCCTAGTGATCCTGGGCAAACAGCATTTATACAGTTTACAGCTCCCTATGCCCGCGCAGTTGAAGAGGTCAGAGACTTGATCTCTCCCCGCCCGCTGCCATGTTAGATCTCTTCAATGATATTCATGTTGCCCTTACAGCTTCCTGGCATAAGCAAGTTCTTGGGATTATACAAACTGCGGCTTCTGTTTCCAGTCCAGATTTCTAGAAATTAAACCCTGCCGCCGTCGCCTCTTCCCCGGGGCCATGCTCAGGGGCGCCGCAGCTGAGCCAAAGAACCGGTGCCCAGCCCCCAGGGCCCAAGCGGCTGCCGCCGCTCTCCGGCTCCCTCCTCTGAAGCACGGGTCCCCTCGCAGGGGCATGCAGAATGACCCAAGAGCAGGCTCTGCCCGAGGGTGCAGCGGCTAACAGGCGACCCAGGCGCTCAAGGCTGCGGTCCAGCCTTTGGAGGACAGGGCTCGGCATGCAGCCCAGCTCCAACCTCTAGGTGCGGCTGCTGGACAATGTAGCCATAGCCATCAAGACAGCCGGCAGAAAGCAAATGGCAGCTCCCGCGGAGTGGATTTTTGGCACAGAAACCGCAGCCCAGCCAACGATCCCAATCCACAAACTCTCCCTGTATAAAAAATATACAAAAAAAAAAAAAAAAAAAAAAAAAAGGCAGGGCGCACTGAGCTTTCTTTGCCTAGGGTACTTACAATCAACTGCTGATTACACATTCACCTTTTCTGCCCGGAGCGAAGCGAAAGAGGAAGCAGATGGGAGCAAAGCGCCCGTGGCTTTGGGTGGCAAAGCGTCCGGGAGCCAAGCGTCTCTTTTTCGATCTCTTTGTTCTTCCTGCTGCTTGGCAAAGTGGTCCGCTACAGATTAACGGTGATAGGGGTTCTTACACGCTGTGCGAAATCTCGATTAAAGCCACTGCTCTGAGCACCACACTCAGCACTTCAGCAACCCCTGTGCGCAGCGGCCATCTTCCTCATGTTTTTTTTCCCCATTATCTTTCCTTCAGTTTTTGAAGAAGATACATAACACTTCACAGCAAAGCATAACTATTGAGGTAATTTATGAGCTTGCAAAGGACAGTGTCTTCACTGAGCACAGCCTGGGAAGATGGCTGCTCTTATCATGGGGGCATGGGAGTTGCTCTTTTATTTTTCTGCATGAGCTCTTTTTCCATCTTCTTACCCTATGATCATCTTTCCTTAATCTTGAAACTTTTGGTGAATATTGTCTGATTCCTCTGGCAATTAACAATGTGTACACATTTACAATCTCTCTCCTATCGATTTTAACTGGTGGCTCTTTTTATTAAGCATTTATCCACTTCCTCAATTTTTAAGAGTCAATGCATGCAACACCAAACTAGAAACCAAATAAGTGTTTTCTGATGTAACAAACATCTAACTGTTGCTTAGTTAATGTAAGAATCTCATTTCTGGACATGCTGTGACAAATTTTGTAGTGAAAACCAGTTCTCAAAACTGTAAGTTGGAAAACCTGGGTTGCAGTGCTAGAGATGCTACTCACTAGCTATAGGACTTCTTCAAAGGCATTTAACAATTCTGCAAAGAGCCTCAGCTATATCTTCAGATAAACAAATAACAACACATAACCCAGCATGCACTGTAATTACAACTCAACATGATATTCTTTGAGAATGCAAAGCCATCTGTGGAGGAACACTACAGAGTGGTGTAGAGTAGCTGTTGGTACAACTCACACTAGTAATAAATCCTCTTCATTCAGACCTCGAAGCAATTGACTATTACTTGGAGGAATAATTTCTATGCTTAATCAAGTATAACAAAGTAACACAACCTTTGGGATATTTAAAATAACAATATTATAAAAATGAGAATATTAGCAAGATCCTACTAAAAACAGGTCTTTAAATTTATTGAAAAATTCTAAACTTAAGATCTTTAGAAAATCAGCATTTGGAAGCATTTAATCACAGATCTTGGACTGCTATGTACAGCTGGAACTAAAAGGAGAGGAAAATTAGACACAGGAAAGAAAATTGACTTACTTCTTTTACTTCAGGCTTGAAGTGTTATTTAAGTGGCTTAGAAATCTCTGCCCATTGTCTGTTAATCTCAATTTTAAAATATAACGTTCAGCCCAAAGACAGATAACTTTCAATGAATTAGGCAACTAATCCATCCTTCAACGAAATAATCTCAGTCCATCTAGAATATGAAAGTAAAACCTATGCAAAAATTAATATGCTGGAAATAAATCAATTCAATTGACTCATGTCACCTCACAGCAGAAAGAGAGAAAAAGAGTTTTATATTAAGATGCATTAACAGAATCTGAAAATGTATTTTAAAATCATGTACCTGACTATACTGCCAACCAACTTAAATTTTATTCATAACCCACCATTCATGGATATTATCTGCTAGTTTTTCTCTTATCCTCTCTAGGTGAGGAGGCAACAATACCTAAAATTAAAAAAAAAATCAGAAACATGAAAACAAGAAGCAACGTGCAGGGTCATAACACTGCCTCATAAGCAATTAAGATACAACAATATAAATAGGTGTTTCCTAAAATACCTATTTCCACAGCCCTCTTTGGGTAAATCTGGGATTTTTTTTTCTTAGTGAGTACTTAGGTGTTTGGGAGAATTAATGAGCAAAGTAAAAAAAATAGAGTGTAGATGGGAACTACTGAAGGATTTTAATGGACATGTGACAACCACCAAGGGGTGCATTATTTAAAAAGAGAAATCACTCCAATGCTCTTACATCAACCTGACTGGTGTTCACAGGCCAGGGAGATGGCATGCCAGTACCTAAGTTATATTCCATGGGCTCTTTGAGCCTATGGATATCTGATTGCAGTAATTTGTGTTTTCCCTTACCTGTACTCTGGTCTTTTCAAGAATAAAAAGCATTTACCTGTTCTCACTACAAGCAGAAGCAGGAGCAGGAGCAAGAGCAAGAGCAAGAGCAAGACCAGAAGTCTTGCTGTGAGCAGTATAAAAACCTAAGTTTGCTAGTCTCAGGGCTTATATAGCACTTGATTCACTGCCATTGGTCCATATTTATGCTAATTAGGATTTGGAAGAAGTACCAATGTTACTGGTTTGAAACTCAAGCTAAAGAAGGCTTGGATATACTATAGGATGCTATTGGTCAACTTTTGGAGTCTCCATTCAGTTCTATCCCACTTCCATTTTCTCCTGCTGGTCCAAGAAACAGGAGGCTGAGGTCCTGGGATGGGGCTGCAGAGTTGCAGGAGTGGGTTTTGGCAATAGGAGTCAGTACCATGCCCAAGCCTGGCCACAGAAGGGTGACAGTTTAGCGTAACTTGACTCACAACACCTAAGGACCCCAATCTGCATGGAAAACTCCAAACTGTTACAGGTCCTGCTTGACACAGGCACTCTGACCTACCCTGGTCACCACTCCATTTGCCCCAATTTATCGGTTGTTGATACCCTGTCCTGTATGTGCACTGCTAATGTCTACTCTAGCCTGAGTCTCACCTTCTTAGTCTCCTACTAGCAACTTGGATGAACACACCATCTTAAGCGGGGTACAATTTACCAATCCTTTCCTTGATTATTGTGGTGGTGTTCCATCAGGAGTTTCTCCTGCAGTTTTGTTTTTAGAAAGGTCATTGTTTTACATTTCACCTGAGAGCCACAACTCACCTGTATTGATCTCTGTGTGGGATGGGAGGAAGGAGCCAAGGGTTGTCTCTCCACCCTGGGTAGCTGTCCAGCTGACCCTACACTAATTCCAAACTGAGGATCCACTGCCCTGCAAGGTCAGCCACTGATGTGTCAAGAAACTAACTCAAGGATCTACTTCAAAATTCTGTTCTAGTGGGCCTATTTTTCTACCTCTGTGATAACATTAAACTGTCTTATTCTAACATTAAAAAAAGTCTCAACATCTGGTAGACAAAGATTCCAAATTTGTTTTTCAATATTATATTTGTAATAGTACACTTCCTCATTTCCTGTGATGCCCATAATCAGCTCTGTCAATTTTCACATACAAGAGAGAAAGCCCACTAAAATTTAGATTGAAACTGCAGTGATCTGTAGGTTAATTTGGAAAGAAGTGTTATCTTTGTAATGCCAAGCCTCTTGGTACATGAACATAGATGGCATTTCTCCAATATTTAAAATCATCATTATTTCTCTCAAAATGCTTTCAATTTTCTGTGTAAAGATTTGCACATCTTTCATTGGAATTATTTCCAGATATATAATGTTTTATTATACTACTTCAGTGGATTCATTTAAAAATTTTTATTTTACAATTACCTTTTGCTAACATATAAAAAGGTAACAGTAATTTATGTTGAGCAATGTTTTTGCTTCACTAACTTTTTAAAAAATAGTTTTGTAGTTGTAGATGGACTTAATATTTTTATTTTATCTATTTATATGTGGTGCTGGGGATCAAACCCAGTGCCTTACATGTCAGGTAGGCACTCCACCACTGAGCTATAACCCCAGCTCCATCATTTTTTTAATTCTAAAAGTGTCCATTCAAAAAAAATATTTTTTAGTTGTGGATGGATACAATACCTTTAATTTAGTTTTTATGTGGTGCTGGTGATTGAACCCAGTGCCTCACGAATGCTAGATGAGTGCTATACCATTGAGCCACAACCCCAGCTCTAAAAGTGTCCACTTTTAATACTTGTTTTCAACATTGTATTGAGAGAATCCAAGATTTCATTGGTTTTCCATTCTGCTGATATTTCTTCCAGTTTAATGAAGTTTCCTTAATTTACTGCCATACTAGTATTACAGTGAATGGGTGTTATATTTTTAAAAACATTTTATGGTAACATTTTTTTATTCCTTTCTGAACATGGTGACACATAATAATTGGTTTTGTGAATACGTAATTGATTTTTGAATCCCAACCTCATTGTAATATTTGATATATTGATGGATTTGATTTGCTCTTATTTTCTGGAATGTTTGTGCATCTATGTCCATGATGGATATTATAACTTTTTCGTTTCTTGTGAAGTCTTTGTATGTTTTAGAATCAGGGTTCAAAGTGGACCTCATAAAATCAGCTGAAACTCTGTCCTCAGAGTTTAAGATTGGTATTAGTGTTTCTTTAACTATTCAGTAGGACTGTCCAGGAGTTACCTGGGCCTGGACTTCTTTGTGACAGTAATGCTTTTAATTACCATTTAATTTTATTTAATAAACAGAGAGTTCATATTTCCCACTTCTTATGTGAGAGATAGTAAACTATTTTTTTTTCCAGGAAATTTCAGTATCAGTGGAATGATTTTGATACCTTATGCCTCTTTGAAGTTCATTACATTGTTTTCTTTATTATTTCTTCTTTCTACACTTTTGGGTCTTTAATATTTACTTTTTGCTATCTTCTTAAAATACTTTGTCAATTATTCAGTCATTCTTCTGAATTTAGGGCCAAAAACAGTATAAACAATATTTAATGCATCTGTAATTTTAGATATGTCTCATTTTGCCATTATTATTCAGTTTAAAATATTCTATAAATTTCCATTATAATTAACTAATTCTTTTCATAGATTTATGGGTTTTAATTTATCTTTTGTTATTGGTTTCTAGTTTAATTTCATAATGGTCAGAATATACTACTAAATTATTTCAAAACTTTGAAATTTATACTTGGACCATGACCAATTTTGGCAAATGATCCATCTGCACTTGAAACAGTTGTGTACTTTGTCAATAGCTGGTGCGGTATTCTGTACATTTATCAATCATACTGTTCAGATTCTGCATCCTCATTGACTGATACAATTACTTATTGTAATAGTTGAGATATGTATGGTTACATTGTAAATTGGTTTATTTTTCCTTATACTTGTTTTCCATTTTGGGCTTTACAAATTTAAAAGCCATGCCATTAGATACATATAAATTCATAATTATTTTATTTTTGTTATAAACTCCCCAATTTCATCATAATGAAATGTCCATTTTCATTTCTAGCAATACTTCTCACCATGATTCTTTTTCAGGTAGTAATGGAAATGTATTCAGTATCTTTTCCATGGAACTTGGTCATATGTACAACTTTGCCAACCTATTACTTTTTCCTTTTCTGGGATACAATCTCAAGGTATGCTTCTGGAAAACAGCACACAATTGTCAATGGTGTTTACTCAAGTGAAAAATTCATGAGTTTGTCTCCTACCTCTGTGCTGGGAATGGCTCAAACCCAGGCCTCCCACAGGTTAAGGCAGCACTCTATGCTAACCTACACCCAGCCTGGTGTGTGTAAATGTGTGTGTGTGTGTGTGTGTATATATATGTGTATATATATATATATATATATATATATATATATATATATATATATATATATAAAACACAGAATAGTATAATAGTATAAATGTTTATTTTCTGTGTGATTGACTTTGCTGTCCTGTTTTTACAATATAGAAAAGTATATCTGAACAGCTCTAGTAAATATAATATTTGTACTTTGGGACATAAACAGAGCTAGAAAATTATATGTCCAAACCTCCCCAAATAGTCTTTTAAAATTGTTGAATTAATGTGGCTATTAATCTTGTTCAGCAATTTGATGCAAATACCTAAATACAAAAAGTTTTTTTAGTGAGTCCTAAATGGGAAGAAAAAGGATTAGTAGATAGCTTCTTGAAAATAAAAAACTAGTAGCATTTGATTACAAACAAGACATTCTTAAGTAATGCCATCATACACACTCTACAATTATATTAAAAGTTTCAAATTTTGCACACTGTATATAAATACACATCACAATGATGCAATTAGCATTAATACAGAATACAAACAAAATGAACAAAGTTTAGATTTAGATAAAAAACTTAATTGCAATCTTTTGAAAAAAAAGCTTGATTAGATATTATTTAATCTCTATGCTAATTTACATTTCTACAAATTTTAATTAAACATACTAGATTCAGCTGGTAAGAATGTCTGCAGTATCTACATTTAAAGAGACTACACTATAATTTTATAAATCCAAATTTCAAAAGAAGGGTACTTTAATAAATAATGGAATCCTCTTCTGGATTACTTAATTGCTATTACCTATATCTTGCATTTTCATATGAGCGTATATATACACTTAATACATAAAACTATGGAGTCCTTGTAGGAAAGTAATGATCATAGAGTAATAATTACTGAGGATTAAAGTACCTGACAGAATGCTTGAATACCAACATGTTTTCTTTCTTGTCATAAAATTGGAGTACTATTTTAAAAAAGGCTCTTAAATTCACAATTTTTAAATTACTGAAAATGATTTAGATTATTTTAGCAGTTATATAAAAACCCAGATACCTTTAGCTTACCAAATCACTGGCTAAAAATAATGGCATATTAAAAATCCCTTATAAAAACAAATCCCACTACAATTTTGAATGCTTTGTTAGGCAGTCCATTTGAGTAAAAAAGTAAGACTCATGTATTGGTTTGAAACTTTTTAGTTCAAAAGTCTACAAAGAGAACTGTATTGATGAAAAGTCTTTCCCTAAACTCAACTGTTACAGCTTTTATATTCCTTATTTCTCCATCCAAGCCAAATTTTATACTTGATAGTTATGTGAAGATCTATGTTACCACTACATAATGTTTAATTCTATTCACACATACTTCATTTTAACAATACCCAGTAATCACTTCAACAATTTATTATTTTATTTCTACATTGTCTCTGAAAGACAATGGAGAGATCCCTAAGCATGTTAGCCATTCCTTATTAAAGAAAAACTTCCCCTCCTTTGAAAATAACTTACTGTACCTTAATATTTTGTGTGTTTTTGAAAATATAGCCTCTTAATTTTAACAATGTGCCTGGGGATTTCTTCCCCTTCTGATTTACCAAAGTAAAAATATTATATTCCTGAATTCACCCTAAAAAAGCTAATTTTTCTTAAAAAGATATTGCTTTTCTAAACACAAGATGTCATTTAAATATGTTCCATAATTTATTTATGTAGACATTCTTTTTAAATTTTTTTTATTAGTTGTTCAAAACATTACAAAGCTCTTGACATATCATATTTCATACATTTGATTCAAGCAGATTATGAACTCCCATTTTTACCCCATATACAGATTGCAGAATCACATCGGTTACACGTCTACTTTTTTACATACTGCCATGCTAGTGTCTGTTGTATTCTGCTGCCCTTCTTATCCTCTACTATCCCCCCACCCCTCCACTCCCCTCCCATCTTCTCTCTCTACCCCATCTACTGTAATTCATTTCTCTCTCTTGTTTTTTTCCCCTTTCCCCTCACTTCCTCTTATATGTAATTTTGTAAAGGAAGGGTCTCCTTCCTTTACCATGCAATTTCCCTTCTCTCTCTCTTTCCCTCCCACCTCTCGTCCCTGTTTAATGGTGATCTTCTTCTCATGCTCTTCCTCCCTATTCTGTTCTTAGTTGCTCTCCTTATATCAAAGATGACATTTGGAATTTGTTTTTTAGGGATTGGTTAGCTTCACTTACCATAATCTGCTCTAGTGCCATCCATTTCCCTGCAAATTCCATGATTTTGTCATTTTTTAGTGCAGAATAATACTCCATTGTGTACAAATGCCACATTTTTTTAATCCATTCATCTATTGAAGGGAATCTAGGTTGGTTCCACAGTCTAGCTATTGTGAATTGTGCTGCTATGAACATCGTTGTAACAGTATCCCTACAGTACGCTCTTTTAAGGTCTTTAGGGAATAGTCCAAGAAGGGGAATAGCTGGGTCAAATGGTGGTTCCATTCCCAGCTTTCCAAGGAATCTCCATACTGCTTTCCAAATTGGCTGCACCAATTTGCAGCCCCACTAGCAATGTACAAGTGTACCCTTTTCCCCACATCCTCGCCAGCACTTGTTTTTGTTTGACTTCATAATGGCTGCCAATCTTACTGGAGTGAGATGGTATCTTAGGGGGGTTTTAATTTGCATTTCTCTGACTGCTAGAGATGGTGAGCATTTTTTCATGTACTGGTTGGTTGATTGTATGTCCTCCTCTGAGAAGTGTCTGTTCAGGTCCTTGGCCCATTTGTTGATTGGGTTATTTGTTATCTTATTGTTTAATTTTTTGAGTTCTTTGTATACTCTGGATATTAGGGCTCTATCTGAAGTGTGAGGAGTAAAGATTTGTTCCCAGGATGTAGGCTCCCTATTTACCTCTCTTATTGTTTCTCTTGCTGAGAAAAAACTTTTTAGTTTGAGTAAATCCCATTTGTTGATTCTTGTTATTAACTCTTGTGCTATGGGTGTCCTATTAAGGAATTTGGAGCCCGACCCCACAATATGTAGATCGGAGCCAACTTTTTCTTCTATCAGACGCAGAGTTTCTGATTTGATATCTAGCTCCTTGATCCACTTTGAGTTAACTCTTGTGCATGGTGAGAGGAGGGGATTCAGTTTCATTTTGTTGCATATGTATTTCCACTTTTCCCAGCACCATTTGTTGAAGATGCTATCCTTCCTCCATTTCATGCTTTTAGCCCCTTTATCAAATATAAGATAGTTGTAACTTTGTGGATTAGTCTCTGTGTCCTCTATTCTGTACCATTGGTCCACCTGCCTGTTTTGGTACCAGTACCATGCTGTTTTGTTACTATTGCTCTGTAGTATAGTTTGAAACTGGTATCACTATACCGCCTGATTCACACTTCCTGCTTAGAGTTGCTTTTGCTATTCTGGGTCTTTTATTTTTCCATATGAATTTCATGATTGCTTTCTCTATTTCTCCAAGAAATGCCATTGGGATTTTGATTGACATTGCATTAAACCTATAGAGAACTTTTGGTAATATCACCATTTTGATGATGTTAGTTCTGCCTATCCATGAACAGGGTATATTTTTCCACCTTCTAAGATCTTCTTCTATTTCTCTCTTTAGGGTTCTGTGGTTTTCATTGTATAAATCTTTCACCTCTTTGGTTAGGTTGATTCCCAAGTATTTTATTTTTTTTGAAGATATTGTGAATGGGGTGTTTTTCCTCATTTCCATTTCAGAACTTTTGTTGCTGATATACAGAAATGCCTTTGATTTATGCGTGTTGATTTTATATCCTGCCACTTTGCTGAATTCATTTATTAGTTCTAGTAGTTTCTTTGTAGATCCTTTTGGGTCTTCTAGGTATAGAATCATGTCGTCTGCAAACAGGGATAATTTAAGTTCTTCTTTTCCTATTTTTATGCCTTTAATTTCTTTCGTCTGTCTAATTGCTTTGGCCAGTGTTTCGAGAACTATATTTAATAGAAGTGGTGATAGAGGGCATCCCTGTCTTGTTCCAGAATTTAGAGGGAATGGCTTCAATTTTTCTCCATTCAGAGTGATGCTAGCCTGAGGCTTAGCATAGATAGCTTTTAGAATGTTGAGGTAAGTTCCTGTCATCCCTAGTTTTTCTAATGTTTTGAACATAAAGGGATGTTGTACTTTGTTGAATGCTTTTTCTGCGTCTATCAAGATGATCATATGGTTCTTATCTTTAAGTCTATTGATGTGGTGTATAACATTTATTGATTTCCGTATATTGAACCAGCCTTGCATCCCAGGGATGAATCCTACTTGATCATGGTGCACAATTTTTTTGATGTGCCTTTGTATCCAATTCGCCAGAATTTTATTGAGGATTTTTGCATCTAGGTTCATTAGAGATATTGGTCTGTAGTTCTCTTTATTTGAGGTGTCTTTGGTTTCAGAATCAGGGTCATGTTGGCCTCATAGAATGAATTTGGAAGAGGTCCCTCTTTTTCTATTTCCTGAAATAACTTGAAAAGTATTGGTATTATTTCTTCTTTAAAGGTTTTGTTCTTCTATTTCATCCATTGATATTGGTCTGTTCAAATTGTGTGTATCTTCCTGACTCAGTCTGGGCCTATCATATGACTTAAGAAAATTTATCGATGTCTTCACTATCTTCTATTTTATTGGAATATAGGGTTTCAAAATAATTTCTAATTGTCTTCTGTATTTCTGTAGCATCTGTTGTGATATTGCCTTTTTCATCCCATATGTTAGTAATTTGAGTTCTCTCTCTTCTTCTCTTCGTTACCATGGCTAAGGGTCTATCGATCTTATTTATTTTTTCAAAGAACCAACTTTTCGTTTTGTCAATTTTTTCAATAGTTTCTTTTGTTTCCATTTCATTGATTTCTGCTCTGATTTTAATTATTTCTTGCCTTCTGCTACATTTGCTGTTGTTTTGCTCTTCCTTTTCTAGGGCTTTGAGATGAAGTGTGAGTTCATTTATTTGTTGTTTTTTTATTTTTTTGAGGAATGACCTCCAGGTGATGAATTTACCTCTTAAAACTGCTTTCATTGTGTCCCATAGATTCCGATATGTTGTGTCTGTATTTTCATTTATCTCTAAGAATTTTTTGATTTCCTCCTTTATGTCTTCTGTAACCCATTGATCATTCAGTAACATATTGTTTATTTTCCATGTGATGAAGGATTTTTCCTTCCTTCTTTTATCATTGATTTCCAGTTTCATTCCATTATGATCAGATAAAATGCATGGTATTATCTCCACCCCTTTATATTTACTGAGGGTTGCCCTATGGCATAATATATGGTCTATTTTTAGAAGGATCCATGTGCTACTGAGAAAAAAAGTATATCCACTTGATGATGGTTGATATATTCTATATATGTTGGTTAAGTCTAGGTTATTGATTGTATTATTGAGTTCTATAGTTTCTTTTTTCAACTTTTGTTTGGAGGATCTGTCCAGTGGTGAGAGAGGTGTGTTGAAGTCACCCATAAGTATTGTGTTGTGATCTATTTGATTTTTGAACTTGAGGAGAGTTTGTTTTATGAACATTGCAGCAACATTATTTGGTGCATAAATATTGATAATTGTTATGTCTTGTTGGTGAATGGTTCCTTTTAACAGTATATAATGTCCTTCCCTTATCCCTTTTGATTAACTTAGTCTTGAAGTCGATTTTATTCGATATGAGGATGTCCACCCCTGCTTGCTTACGAGGACCATGTGCGTGGTATATTTTTTCCCAACCTTTCACCTTCAGCCTTTGTATGTCTTTTCCAATCAGATGTGTCTCCTGGAGGCAGCATATTGTTGGATTTGTTTTTTTAATCCATGTTACCAGCCTATGTCGCTTTATTGGAGAGTTTAAGCCATTAACATTTAGAGTTACTATTGATATATGGTTTGTACTTCCACCCATGTTTGATTATTTACCTTTTTTTTTTTTGTAATTTTGTTTGTTTCTCCATGATTAGCTTTCCCCCCACCCTCTGGCTTTAATGAGGTACTTCCCACTGTTGGTTTTGGTTATTGTTTTCAATTTCTTCCTCGTGTAGTGTTTTGCTCAAGATGCTTGCAATGCTGGTTTTCTGGCTGTAAATTCTTTAACTTTTGTTTATCATGAAAGATTTTTATTTCGTTGTCATACCTGAAGCTTAATTTTGCTGGATACAAAATTCTTGGTTGGCATCCATTGTCTTTCAGTGTTTGAAATACATTGTACCAGGATCTTCTCGCTTTCAGCGTCTGTGATGAAAAATCCGTTGTTAACCTTATTGGTTTACCTGTGAATGTAATCTGCCTCCTTTCCCTTGTAGCTTTTAATATTCTCTCTTTGTTCTGTATATTGGATATCTTCATAACAATGTGTCTTGGTGTTGGTCTACTGTGATTTTGTATGCTCGGTGTCCTGTATGCATCTACAATTTGTACATCCGTTTCCTTTTTTATTTCTGGAAAGTTTTTATAATTATTTCATTTAGCAGTTTGCTCATTCCCTTGGTTTGAACCTCTATACTTTCCTCTATCCCGATGACTCTTAAGTTTGGTTTTTTTTATGTTATCTCCTATCTCTTGGATGTTTTTCTCATGATTTTTAACCAGCCTTTCTGAGTTGGCTAGACTCTTTTCTTTTTTTTTTTTTAAATTTTTTATTGTTGGTTGTTCAAAACATTACAAATTTCTTGACATATCATATTCCACACTTTGATTCAAGTGGGTTATGAACTCCCACCTTCACCCCATACACAGATTGCAGAATCACATCACCTACACATCCATTGATTTACATATTGCCATAATAGTGTCTGTTGTGATCCGCTGCCTTTCTCATCCTCCACAATCCCCCCTCCCCTCCTCTCTCTCTACCCCCTCCACTGTATAACCCTGAGGGTCTCCTTCCATTTCCATGCAATTTCCCTTCTCTTTCCCCTTCCCTCCCACCTCTCATCCCTGTTAAATGTTAATCTTCTTCTCATGCTCTTCGTCCCTACTCTGTTCTTAGTTACTCTCCTTATATCAAAGAAGACATTTGGCATTTGTTTTTTAGGGATTGGCTAGCTTCACTTAGCATAATCTGCTCTAATGCCATCCATTTCCCTGCAAATTCTATGATTTTGTCATTTTTTAATGCAGAGTAATACTCCATTGTGTATAAATGCCACATTTTTTTTATCCATTCGTCTATTGAAGGGCATCTAGGTTGGTTCCACAGTCTTGCTATTGTGAATTGTGCTGCTATGAACATCGATGTAGCAGTGTCCCTGTAGCATGCTCTTTTTAGGTCTTTAGGGAATAGACCGAGAAGGGGAATAGCTGGGTCAAATGGTGGCTCCATTCCCAGCTTTCCAAGAAATCTCCATACTGCTTTCCAAATTGGCTGCACCAATTTGCAGTCCCACCAGCAATGTACAAGTGTACCCTTTTCCCCACATCCTCGCCAGCACTTGTTGTTGTTTGACTTCATAATGGCTGCCAATCTTACTGGAGTGAGATGGTATCTTAGGGTGGTTTTGATTTGCATTTCTCTGACTGCTAGAGATGGTGAGCATTTTTTCATGTACTTGTTGATTGACTGTATGTCCTCCTCTGAGAAGTGTCTGTTCAGGTCCTTGGCCCATTTGTTGATTGGGTTGTTTGTTCTCTTATTGTCTAATTTTTTGAGTTCTTTGTATACTCTGGATATTAGGGCTCTATCTGAAGTGTGAGGAGTAAAGATTTGTTCCCAGGATGTAGGCTCCCTATTTACCTCTCTTATTGTTTCTTTTGCTGAGAAAAAACTTTTAGTTTGAGTAAGTCCCATTTGTTGATTCTAGTTATTAACTTTTGTGCTATGGGTGTCCTACTGAGGAATTTGGATCCCGACCCCACCGAATGTAGATCGTGCCAACTTTTTCTTCTATCAGACGGCGTGTCTCTGATTTGATATCAAGCTCCTTGATCCATTTTGAATTCACTTTTGTGCATGGCGAGAGAAAGGGATTCAGTTTCATTTTGTTGCATATGGATTTCCAGTTTTCCCAGCACCATTTGTTGAAGATGCTATCCTTCCTCCATTGCATGCTTTTAGCCCCTTTATCAAATATAAGATAGTTGTAGTTTTGTGGATTGGTTTCTGTGTCCTCTATTCTGTACCATTGGTCCACCCGCCTGTTTTGGTACCAGTACCATGCTGTTTTTGTTACTATTGCTCTGTAGTATAGTTTGAAGTCTGGTATCGCTATGCCACCTGATTCACACTTCCTGCTTAGCATTGTTTTTGCTATTCTGGGTCTTTTATTTTTCCATACGAATTTCATGATTGCTTTCTCTATTTCTACAAGAAATGCCGTTGGGATTTTGATTGGCATTGCATTAAACCTATAGAGAACTTTTGGTATTATCGCCATTTTGATGATGTTAGTTCTGCCTATCCATGAACAGGGTATATTTTTCCATCTTCTAAGATCTTCTTCTATTTCTCTCTTTAGGGTTCTGTAGTTTTCATTGTATAAGTCTTTCACCTCTTTTGTCAGGTTGATTCCTAAGTATTTTATTTTTTTGAAGATATTGTGAATGGAGTGGTTGTCCTCATTTCCATTTCAGAGGATTTGTAGCTGATATACAGGAATGCCTTTGATTTATGCATGTTGATTTTATATCCTGCCACTTTGCTGAATTCATTTATTAGCTCTAATAGTTTCTTTGTAGAGCCTTTTGGGTCTGCTAGGTATAGAATCATGTCATCTGCAAATAGTGATAATTTAAGTTCTTCTTTTCCTATTTTTATGCCTTTAATTTCTTTCGTCTGTCTAATTGCTCTGGCCAGTGTTTCGAGAACTATGTTGAACAGAAGTGGAGAGCGAGGGCATCCCTGTCTTGTTCCAGATTTTAGAGGGAATGCCTTCAGTTTTTCTCCATTCAGAATGATGCTAGCCTGAGGCTTAGCATAGATTGCTTTTACAATATTGAGGTATGTTCCTGTTATCCCTAGTTTTTCTAGAGTTTTGAACATAAAGGGATGCTGTACTTTGTCGAATGCTTTTTCCGCATCTATCGAGATGATCATATGGTTCTTATTTTTAAGTCTATTGATGTGGTGAATAACATTTATTGATTTCCGTATATTGAACCAGCCTTGCATCCCAGGGATGAATCCTACTTGATCATGGTGCACAATTTTTTTGATATGTTTTTGTATCCGATTCGCCAGAATTTTATTGAGGATTTTTGCATCTAGGTTCATTAGAGATATTGGTCTGTAGTTTTCTTTCTTTGAAGTGTCTTTGTCTGGTTTAGGTATCATGGTGATGTTGGCCTCATAGAATGAATTTGGAATTTCTCCCTCTTTTTCTATTTCCTGAAATAGCTTGAAAAGTATTGGTATTAGTTCTTCTTTAAAGGTTTTGTAAAACTCTGCTGTATACCCATCCGGACCTGGGCTTTTCTTAGTTGGTAGTCTTTTGATGGTTTCTTCTATTTCCTCAATTGATATTGGTCTGTTTAGGTTGTCTATATCCTCCTGACTCAATCTGGGCAGATCATATGACTTAAGAAATTTATCTATGCCTTCACTATCTTCTAATTTATTGGAGTATAAGGATTCAAAATAGTTTTTGATTACCTTCTGTATTTCTGAAGTGTCTGTTGTGATATTACCTTTTTCATCCCGTATGCTAGTAATTTGAGTTCTCTCTCTTCTTCTCTTCGCTAGCATGGCTAAGGGTCTGTCGATTTTGTTTATTTTTTCAAAGAACCAACTTTTAGTTTTGTCAATTTTTTCAATTGTTTCTTTTGTTTCGATTTCATTAATTTCAGCTCTGATTTTAATTATTTCTTGCCTTCTACTTCTTTTGCTGTTGTTTTGCTCTTCTTTTTCAAGGATTTTGAGATGAAGTATGAGGTCATTTATTTGTTGGTTTTTTCTTTTTTTAAGGAATGAACTCCAAGTAATGAATTTTCCTCTTAGAACTGCTTTCAATCTGTCCCATAGATTCCGATATGTTGTGTCTGTTTTCATTTATCTCTAAGAATTTTTTAATTTCCTCCTTGATGTCTTCTATAACCCATTGGTCATTCAGTAACCTATTGTTCATTCTCCAAGTGATGTATGCTTTTTCCTTCCTTCTTTTATCCTTGATTTTCAGTTTCATTCCATTATGATCAGATAAGATGCATGGTATTATCTCTACTCCTTTATATTGTCTAAGAGTTGCCCTGTGACATAATATATGATCTATTTTTGAGAAGGATCCATGTGCTGCTGAGAAAAAAGTGTAACTGCTTGATGTTGGGTGGTATATTCTATATATGTTAATTAAGTCTAGGTTATTAATAGTGTTATTGAGTTCTATAGTTTCCTTATTCAACTTTTGTTTGGAAGATCTGTCCAGTGGTGAGAGAGGTGTGTTGAAGTCTCCCATGATTATTGTATGGTGGTCTATTAGACTCTTGAACTTGAGAAGAGTTTGTTTGATGAACATAGCTGCACCATTGTTTGGGGCACAAATATTTATGATTGTTATGTCTTTTTGGTGTATGGTTCCCTTAAGCAGTATGTAGTGTCCCTCTTTATCCCTTTTGATTAACTTTGGCTTGAAATCTATTTTATTTGATATGAGTATGGACACTCCTGCTTGTTTCCGAAGTCCATATGAGTGATATGATTTTTCCCAACCTTTCACCTTCAGTCTATGTATGTCTTTTCCTATCAAATGCGTCTCCTGTAGGCAGCATATTGTTGGGTCTTGTTTTGTGATCCATTCTACTAGCCTGTGTCTCTTAATTGGTGAGTTTAAGCCATTAACATTTAGGGTTATTATTGAGATATGGGTTGTTCTTCCAGCCATATTTGTTTATTTCTGTTACTAAACATGTTTTGTTTTCCTCTTTGATTATTTTTCCCCCCTTTACTGTCCTACCTCCCACTGTTGGTTTTCATTGTTATTTTCCAATTCCTCTTCCTGTAATGTTTTGCCGAGGATGTTTTGAAGAGATGGTTTTCTAGCTGCGAATTCTTTAAACTTTTGTTTATCGTGGAAGGTTTTAATTTCATCTTCCATTGGCCACTCCATGCTCGGTGTATGCTCTGATAAGAGCAGGCTCCAAGAAACAGTTTCTGCTGGCTCCTTAGCCCAGGGGCAGGGCAGTTCCGAGGGCCGGAACTCGGCCCCCCCATGTTCGGTGCTCGCTCCGATAAGAGCAGGCTCTAAGAAGCACCCAGGCACTGAGCCTGAGCAATCTGTCCAAAAGCCGCAGGCAAATGGCAGCCTGAAATTACCTGTTCTATGGCTGAATGAGCTGCGGTCAGTCGAAAACAGGGATGGTGACGTCAGCTCTCCAACATGGTGGCCGCTGGCCTACTCTGTGGTCTGACCGGTGTAGAGAACCGAGATGGACCGCTTCCTTCTCCCGTCTTGAACCCAGAATTCAGCCCTGAGTACGGTGCTTGCACCGCTGGCAGAAACTGCAGCACTGTATCCCTGTGTCGCTATCTCCTGACTCTTTTCAAGTCGATATATTTTGTCTTCATTATCTCACGTTCTGGCTTCTACTTGCTCCACTCTGTTAGTGATACTCTCATTTGAGTTTTTAATTTGTTTTATTGTTTCCTTCATTTCTAGAATTATTGTTTGATTTTTTTATAATCTCTATCTCCTGATAAAGATGCTTCTTTGCTTCTTTTATCTGTTTATGTAATTCATTTTAAATGTGTTCTTTCATTGTTTGAATTTGCTGTCTCATATCCTGTTTAAGATTCCATTCCATCTGTCTAAGGTATTCCTTGAGTTCTTTATTTGACCATTCTTCTGATGCGTCTAGGTCCCCCTAGTATTTAGGCTGTCCTGCATTGTTTGTACTCCTTTTCTTCCTTGCTTTTTCATGCTGCTCATGTTACTTCTTGTTCTGTTTGACTGCTGAGTTACTGTTTACTCCTATAAATTTATTTGCTTTTGTGTGTCTCTGGGGTCTCTCTTTTGTGATGGGAGACTATGACTAGAGGTGATGAGTTTTGTTGCACTTTAATGCGGATTCATTCATTTCCTAAACTGTGTACATATTCTGATGGCATATAGCGGTCTGTGGTTTGGTCTTGGGACTTATATTTAGGTCGAATGATGTGATGGTATTGAGGATGGTCTCTCTTGGCAACTTTGGAGGTTTGCTCTACTGACGAGGGATATTAACAGCAGAATGGTCTGAAGTATTTGGGGGTAGCTAGGGAATTGGTAGCACTATATAACGCCTTGGAACATTGACCTATACATATTTAGTAAATTACACATAAACAGCGTCATGATGCTTGGGAGGAAAAGTATTAGAAGGGAAGGGAAGAAGTCACTAAAGAGAATGAGAGTAAACAGGTAGAATTCAAGGAAGGGAGAGTAAGGAAATTGAAAAGAAATGAAAAGATAAAAGAAAAGTTAGAAAATAAAAAAAGAAAAAAATTAAAAAAACTAATAAAAAAATTAAAAAAAATTTAAAAATAAAATAAATAAAAATGAAAAAAAACCCCAAATTAAAAAAAAATGCAGTCTTAGAGTTCGATTAACTTCTCTTCCAGTAGGTGGAGCTGTGCCCACCGGGCCAAGCTTCTCCTCTCAATACGCAAGAACCAATCACTGTGCAGCAGCTCCTCCTCCCCGTCTGGGCGGGTCTCCAATCCTGAGTGCCTAGGGCCTTGTCTTGTGTCTAGTCACTTCCCCACTTTTCCTCCAGCTAGGCCATGCTCACCAGTGATGCTCACCACAATATTGGCTACACGCCAGGTCTGCTGCTCCCAGGAGCCCTATTTTCTTGAATGACTGGGCACACTCTCCCTGTTTGTCATTCCCTCAAATCCTAAGTTTGTGGAGCTTGGGGCTGAGAACCCTCAGCGTATTTTGCTTGCCCTCCAGTAGCCATGCCCCCGGTAGCTGGTGCAAGAGACCCAGTTGTCAGCACTGGTGGGAGTGGTAGCCGTGGGTCCTGCGCCGCTCCTGATTCCCTCAGTCTGACTATCGCGCTCACGGGAGAGCTGGGAGGGGCCCTTGAGGTTTCCCCGCTGTGTGGAGAGGGAAGGCTAGGGAGTTACACACCTGCTGCCATCGGTTTCAATGAAGTTATCTCCTCCGCCGCATTCTGGTGACGTCAGTTCTCTGCCATGGTGGTATCCCATGCAAATGGCGACAGTTCGTTCCCCTTTGCCAGGTGACCAATGCAATGGGTGGGTCCTGACAGGCTCTCCCAAGCCCCGTCTCAATCCTGTGGCCACTGCCTATGAAGGCTCGGTTGGTATTAACCTCCGCAGGTTCAGAAGGGCTGACCCATTGTTTCAGCGGGATTGTTTAGCTCTGAGTCACAGCGGTTTGTCTGCGAGAAGAAGGTGAACGGGAGCCTGAATTCAGCCAATCCGGGCTCGGTGTGTGTTCTGAGAGGCGCAGACTGTTCACCCCAGATCCACGTTAGCTCAGCATTGCCTAGTGATCCTGAGCAAACAGCATTTAGACGGTTTAAGACTCCCTATGCCCAAGCAGCTGAAGAGGTCAGAGACTTGATCTTTCCGCGCCTGCCGCCATGTTGGATCCCCATTATGTAGACATTCTATCTGTGTTTATTCTAAATCTGGAACCAAAGAATGACTGGGCAAAGCCAATACTGCTTTGGCTGTTTCTACTGAACAAAGTCATACTACGCCATACTTTATAAATTATATTATAGTGATTTATAAATGTTTTCGTCAATAGAATCAGAAGAATAGGACATTTGATTTTTAAGACACTTAAGGAAATTAAGAATCTATATAATATAGTAAAGAAAAAATTTTAAAAAGAAAAATTCAATTTAGAAGGGGCATAGAATTAACTAAGATTTAAAATGTCTCATTTCCTCATTTAAAATTTCTTCTCTTTCAATATTATAATTTCAGATTTCTTTTAAAAAAGGGCTGAATTATAATATAGTAATTGTTAAACTATATTCCAGAAAGTCAAGCATCCTTAACATTTCTGTACAGGTCCATTTATCAGTCTTGTGCAAGAATTAGCAATTCATGGTTACTTTTCCTGCAGAGTTGATGTGCACATCAAACGTCATCCCAATTCCTCAAGAATCATCCACTCTGTTGCTGCCTTTGATTCTCTTTTCTTGTCTGCCTGCTCTGCCTTGGTGTGAAGCCAATTCCTACTTCCTTAGTAATAAATGTAAATGGCAATTTTCCTCCTCCATTATTCAAAGCCAGTGTTGGCCTAGTAAGCAAGTCTGAAATAATCTGAGAAGATAATTTAGTCTTCCTGCTGTTTGCTGCACTCTTACTTCAGCTTCACCTGCCGAATGCATCCATGCCTTTCTTTCTGGGCTTTCTTTAAAATTCTTACAGCCAACACATTTACATATTGAGGAACACATTATTTTTGCCTCATAGCACTCAGTAGTTTTTAAGACATCCTGACATTGGCAATTACATCCCTTGCTATGACATCGATATGCTTCTCCTCCTTTCCTTTCCCTATCTTAGGCTTAAAAATCTTCTGTATTTCTGTCAAGACATGCCTTTATTGCTTTTTGCCTTTCATTTTCATGTTCCAAATTGTTATAACAATTAGTACAACTGCAATTGTTATAAAATTAGCCATTTATAAAACAATCACAGTATAATTTCAAACAGTGATTTTGTACAATTACAGGGCTTTCTGGGCCAACTGGCAGATACTGATGGGATTATGCCATTGAATGGAAGGCTTGCCTGGGTGTGGATACCATATGTTCCAGTAAAATTAGAGCTGACTGCTATACACACATATGAAAATTGCTGTGGCTGAGAAATGTACTGAACTGGAAGCACTGCATAACCCACAATCCCTGTTCCTGGAGCTGGTGCCAGGACAGTACCTGGTGGCAGGTTAGGTAGGTTGTACTGGATCTGTGGCAGTGGGCTGGAAGGCATAATAAGCCATTGCTGTGGTTGGCTGCTAGTTACTATTTATGAAGCTGGGTTGATGGAACTGACATATGCACTGAGATTGTATTAACAACCACTGGCTTTGCTTCCTAAAGAGGCTTAATGCTTGTACTGGGATTCTGACTGGGTTAAGATACTGACTGTTGTGGCAGTAACCAATCAGACATAATGAAACTTCCTTCCAGGTACTTGAATCTGCTGGACATTTACCAGCATTTCCAGGGGGATTGGGAGCAGTTTACAGAGGAATACTTGTTGTTTTAAATATTTTTTTTTAGTTGTAGTCAGACACAATACCTTTGTTTTTATTTATTTATTTTTATGTGGTGCTGAGGCTAGAACCCAGGGCCCCATATGTGCTAGGTGAGCGCTCTACCTGAGCCACAATCCCAGCTCTGGAATACTTGTCTTAAATTCTGATGTGTTCACTCCTCCAACAGTGATGGTCTGAACAGCTGATTTCATTGCCTTATTTGGTGATTTCAAAGGTGAGATGGCTATTTTATTTGGCATCTGCATTGTAGAATTAAAAGTTGATGCAATAACACCACTTTTAGATATTGTTATGGTCTCTGATGGAGTTCCAGGGGTAGACTGTGAAAGAATCCTACCTGCAATGACTGACGTGATAGGAGTTGTCTGTTCTATAACTGCTTTACTATTAATTGGTTTTGCAAAGATCAACTTTATGATTACTGGACCACAGGTTGGTGTTCCAGGCTTCTTAGCAATCTCATCTGGCACCACCTCTATGATCATTCTCCTGTGATACATGGATTCCTTGGAGAAAGACAGTTTGTTAAAGAAGTAAACCAACTGCCAGTTAACAAAGAATTAAATGAAAGCCACACTGTACACTTTCATTAAAACATTTGCATGGGGGTAAATCAATTATATTTTAACAGGCAATCAGTTTAAACCTTGAAAGTGGAAAGGGAAAGAAACAAATATTTAACTAGAATTTGTTAAACTATAAACCAACATTTATACCTACTCACATAGGCTTTGCAATGGTTACTTGTAGACTTGCTTTCTGTCTAATAACTAGTATTCTCATTAGTTAACATGCTACTTTTCCTTTATTGACCATTTTTCATATTTACATGTATTTTATTTCTTTTTTTCTTTAATTTTTTTATGGTTGTAGATGGACAGTATGCCTTTATTTTATTTATCTTTATGTGGTGCTGAGGACTGAACCCAGAACCTCACATGTGCTAGACAAGCACTTTACCACTGAGCTACTGCCCCAGTCCCTTACATGTGTTTTCAAATTGCAGAACTATAAACTCACTGGACCTCCAACAGAGTAGTCTCCTAAGTGCTCTCAGGTACAGGCTGAGTAATTTTAAAATGGAAAATTCAAAAGTACTAAATAAAGACACACTGGTACAGCAATGATGTAAGAGAAATTATAAATAATTAAATAGCATCTCTGTGTACTGGAATATTGAATTTGCTTTCTATTTTAAACTGCATGAGACTGCAAAATCCTTCCTGTTATCACTTTGAGAAATTTACCATAAATTTAATTAAGCAAATGAGGTCACAAATGGAAGTTCAGTAATTTATTAAGACATTGGCCCTATTTTCTGGCTTTACTGTGGCTTTTTTAAAATTAACCAGGTAAAACTCCCTTGTTTCTCAGATGTTGAATGATGAAGCAGATTTAGTAGAGTAATCTTAGCACTCTTCCACACTAACACATGTGGACCTGATTCAAGGAAAGAACTTATAAGTTTTATTTGCAAATTTGATTATTTTTAAAAAAGTTTAAACAAGACAACAAAGGACTATGATCTACCACTTTCTAAATAATTCCTGTTTTAGAACAGGACAGCTGTTAGAATACTAATTAAATGCTGTATGAATTTGCTCAAACACTCAGGAAAACATGTATACTTATAATTCACTGTAACTAATAATTCCTCAAAGCACAGAATATGCTAAAATGGCTCATGCATAAATTTCCAAGTTAACAAATTCAAGTGGATGGATACTAATAATATAGTAGCTCTCTCCCATGAAGGCTACTTATGAGAATTAATAAATACAATCAAATACCACAAGTAATTTCATATGAAGGAAATCAATAGTCAGGAAGAGGATGAACAACTTCTAGAAGAAAAAAAGCAATGAGGGAGGACCATCTTATTACTAAACACTGGAACATTTCTAAAATGTCAGATCATTAAAATACAGCAGTTGACAATAACAGACATGCTTGTGTGACAGAATACTTAGTGCACAGTAACAGCATGAGAAGGGGAGTGAATTTACTGTATAATTTAAAAGGCATCAGTAAACATAAAGGGGATTATCAGTCATGAATAATGATGGGATTATTATTAATAATTTTCCCAGTGGCATAACCATTGGGAAAAATCAACTGAAAATACTAATCTCAATAACCCTCAAAACATATTTACCAAGATTTAAGACAAAAACAAAGAATAGAAAAGGAGAAAACTCCTCAAAGAATATAAACTACAACACCATGCTTTAAGAGAATAATCTTATGGGGCTGGGGATATGGCTCAGCAGTTGAGCGCTCACCTAGCATGTATGAGGCGCTGGGTTGGATCCTCAGCACCACATAAAAATAAGTAAATAAAATAAAGGTGTTGTGTCCAACTCAACAAAAATTTTTTTTAATAAGAAAATAACCTTATAAAAATGGTTACAGCAGTTTTCCTTACTTCTTAGCTTCTGCTGGATCTCTAGCTCACTTAGTCTTACATTCAAAACATAAATTACAGGTCCTACAAGATTTACTAGGCTTATAAAAAACAGTTAAGACAATGTTGGGGTGTAAACTAATCAAAAAAGTCAGTAAGAGTATAATTATAGGTTATAGATTAGTAAAAAATTATAGATTATAGATGTAAGATTTTTGACTCCATTTTGCTGCCATATATATATATATATATATATATATATATATATATATATATAGACTGTTACAAGAGCTGTTTCTGAGAACTGAAATGAAAGATGTCTCCTTTCAAAAATTGTTTTCCTGTACCCCACAGAATGTACCCAACTCAGGATATGGTGGTGGTCGTGGTGAGCTACATCCTGGGTTTGAGCACATTCATGGGTCTACATGACTTTAAAATAGATTATCACCCCCACTCAGTAAAACTTAGGATATGGTTGTCCAACACTTGTTCAGATCCAAGATGTGATTAAGCTAACTGCTTTCTTTAGCCTCTGTAACTTGCTTGCTTGCATGATGCTGAGAAAAGCCCCTGAGTTGGTTTTTTTTTTTTTTTTTTCATCCTTAAATTCCCAAGACACAGGCCAGGAAATTGTGGTTCTCCAACAGAGCATCTGTCTCTATGGGTGGGAGACAGTCCCTGGCCAGGTAAATAAAGCTCTCTTTTGTTTGAATTAGGACTTAACATCTTTTCTGAGGCAGCTCCCGAAAACAATAAGAGAAGAAGTGTCTTTTTAAATCCAAACTGCTTGGCTGGCTATCTTATCTGTTTTCAGCTGGCTTTCTTGACTAATTCCTCTCTAATGTTACAGGAAAGAAAGACAAAAATAGATACCAAATGTATAAGCTTTCTTTTTTAAATTTTTTTTTGTTTTGAGAATTTCACAGATTTCCACATTGTTTATATCTGAACTGACTTATATCTGAGCTAAAAGTACACTCTGACCTGATGAAGAAGTTAGTATGGTGGCTATTTAAGTTTTTTTTTTAATATTCTGTGTTAGTTAATGTATTTTTCTGATCAGTCTTATTTTATCTAACTCTAAAGGTTTTTACATTCTGTCTTTGTCCAAAGGCCAATTTCTCCAGGGTTAACCCTCAAATATATTCAAAAAATTTCTTTTAATAAATGCTTAGGAGAATATAAACATGGTGATGATGGGAGTAAATCTGATAGCCATCAGGGACAAATAGCCAGCTATCTAAAACCTTTGGTTTAAGTGTCCATCATGGCTATTAGATTTTATACCTGGCATTTCCAATTATACAGGCCTATTTTCTATATATTATGTACTTGGTATCAAACTGGCATTTAAACAAATTAGCACTCATGAATTAAAATTTAAACAAGTAAATGGATCCAAATAATTCAATTCAAATCAATTAATTACATAAAAATATAGATGTCTTTAAAATTCTAACTCTCAAATTTTTCTAGATGGCCAGACAATAAAATATTTATTTCTAAAAAATGTCTAAAATGTAATATAACATCCCTTGCTTCGAAAATTTTTCAACAGAGAAGAGATAATTAATATTGCTAATCACATTTTTCTGATAGTCTTATTTTATGATTAAAATAAGTAAATTAAATTTAAAATAATTGGGATAAATCATCATCAATATAGTTTCTTAAATAAATTAGAAATTACAACTGACACCCAACTACTTTCTCCTTTTTCTTTCCAATTGTTAAACAACAGGATACTGCCTCAAATCTCTCCACAGCAAGCTGAATTAACTGCCATTATCCTGGCTCTGGGATTAATATCTACTACTTTAAACATTGTTACAGATTTTTAATATACTGCTAAACCTGTCCCTTATATTTCTGTAGCTGTGTTATCCCCTCCTTTGGATTCCAATTTACTCTCTTTTTTTTAACCCTTCAAACTCTTTCACTGCATCATATGTCCCACATCTTTCTTGCTCATATACATAGCCACACCAAGATTCCTGGACATCTGACAGAGAATAACACTCACACAGATACACTGTGAGATCCCTTTATCCTTTATTTTCAGATGCTGTAAAATCTCATGGATTTTTCATCAAAATGCACAATCACTAAAGAAGATTTTTCCATTTCTTCCCAACAAGCTCATGCTATTATCATTAACTGTTCTCACTGTACACCCTTCTGGGCCCTTATGTGGGAATCTGAAAATCCATGAAGCCTACATTCTAATGCACTTTGGCAAATGCATGTTACCCATTTCCCTCCTTTTCATCCTTACTTCTTTCTTCATATTTCCACTGATACTCATTCTGGGTTTACCTGGGCTACCACCTATTGATCTAAAAATGTATCTGCTTACATTTCTCCTTTATTACTCTGCTTTGACACTATGGGCAAGCCTACATATTTAAAGACAGATAAGTCCCTGAATATATAACCTGTGCTTTTGCACAATTTTGTACTCATTGGAATATAATTTAACCCATGGAATTCCCCATTCTATCACACGTCTTCATTGAATGAGCACACCATACCCTCAAGACATGCCTCTTAATACAAAAATAAAAAAGGGGACCTATCCCAAAACAGAATACAACTCTTAATTTTTTGAAAATGGGCATAAAATAAAGGATATAAGGGACAATGGGGACTCAGTGAACTTAAAATGTGGTTTCCAATTTTGAAAAGTTTTCTGAGAACTAGAATTTTTTTTATATTTGAAATCTCCTGTTTACTTAGTTGTGTTTTCTTTTTTACTCTTAATATGCTCTAGTTATTCTTCTTTTATAGAAAAACTGATTTTTATTATTACCATCAATGCCAAATAAGACTTGAAATCAATTAAAATCTTTCATTAAGCATAAAGTTATTTTCACATTTGCTACAATTATAATAAGTACATTTAATTGTATCAAGGCACAAGCTCTGTTTAGATTTTAAAATATCCCTGACTGCAAGATTATGTATATAATATTCCCACTGTTGCTTATGTAATAGTAAATTAATGGAATTAAGTAACTATCTAGAATAAAATAAAATGGAAATAATTTACTCATAAGATTCATATTTAAACCATCTTTATTTACGAAATACTCTTCTAAGAATTGTAATTCTGTTAAGCTTCAATTGGAGCAAAAATATAATCGTTTGAGTAAAAGCAGAGATATATTACTTTTGAAGGCAGATCAAAACTATTGTCAGGTTTCTTATTGTGCTTCTGGATGTTCAGTAGCAGGCTCATTTGAGGGTGGAATCAACCCTGAAGGGAACTCACTTCTACTTTCAGAATGCAGGGGAGAAAGAAGGGGGAAATTCAGCTCTTGGGGGAAGATAATGAGGAAAAAACCACGGTCCCATTGGGAATGGAGGGCGTGGTGGGCCTGGTGGAAAATATTCTCGAGATGCTCCATACATATTTCTTGGGGGAGGTGGAGGAATAAAAGGTCCTCTTCTCATGAACTGACACTTGGATCCACCGGAAACAATGGACCTCTGATTGCAGAAGGATCTTTTTCTACAAGTTTAAATTCAAACTCATTTTCAGTTAAGTTTTGTCTGTCATGAGCATTTTGTTTCCTTAAATCATTGAGGTATCTTTCAGCACTCTGAGCTGCCAACTCATTACCATGTGCTTTCTTCTCACAGTACATAATCGGCCCCTGATAAGAATGAATGGTTCTCTCCAATTCTTCTTCAAGGTCTTTGACTTGCTTTCTATAGGTCTCCAGCTGTTCAGTTGCATGGCTGATGTTTTTCTCCATTTTGTAAAGTTTCTCTTCTCGCTCTACTGGGTAATTTTCCTCTCCTATTAATTTCCTTTGGAGTTTCATTACATTTTCTTGATGTAGTTCAATCATGACTTTGAGTTTCTGCTGAAGATTCTGATTCTCACCTTTAAATTGTGTATTTTTTGACTGCAAAGATGCTTGTTCTGTCTTAAGATTTTTAATATGTTCTATAAGGTCTTCCTTTGTTTCAATTAATTCAGAAAATAAAGTAAAAATTTGATCTCTTTCTCCTTGTACAACACTCTTCATTTCCAATTCCAAGTTACCATCATCTGTTAAGACTTCTTCAAACACAGAAGCCCAATCTTTCATCTGCAGCAAATGTTCAGTCAGAGACTTAATGTGGTTTTCTTTATCTCTTAGAACTTGTTCTGCATGTACTTTGGAGTCTTCAAGTGTTTTCTGTTTATTAAGGCCCTTCACTTTTTCTTTCAATACTTCAGCTTCATATAAAAGCTGTTTCTGACTTTCCTGAAGTTGGGAATTTTCATTCAAAGTCACTTTTATTGCTACTGTAACTTCTTCTTCATTCATTTGAAATATTCTCAAGGCTGTTTTAGCTTCAGGTATTTGTGATTTGACGGATTTTGA